>NW_022279588.1:619000-1238000 GCF_009193385.2 Nasonia vitripennis
AACCGTTACGTATTTTTACATCCCTCCACCTACATGGCCTGTCGATAAGCAGCATATGGTTTGTATAATAACCTGTAGAAGCGAGCGCGCCTAGAAAATAAGCTTCTCTAATCTCTTTTATGAGGTGCAATAAAACTAGAGTACGCATGCGTGCGGAAAATCCGGTAGGCGTCCTCAAAAATCCTTCAAATACCAGCAGCACCGAGGTCCGTAGCCTCATCAGAAAGATAATCGGTTATTATCTTTTGCAAAAAAAAAAAAATCCTGCAGATGCGGTCAAAAATTTTCCGGTGCTACCACCACCATCACTACCCCATTAGAAAAATCGCCTACCACTATCTGGAACAGCCCCGAAAAAGATAAATTTCCCGACCACCTTCGCGAACGCATCACTGTTCTCTCGAACTTTCAACCGCTAGTTTGTCAGTTACCCCAGTTTTAAAAAAATGTCGCGCCAATATACGGTACAGGAAACATGTGCTCTTCAAAAGTGCGTGAGGAAAGTTATTGAATTTCTGCGGAATAGACGTGCAGATGTGTTGTCTCCTGCCATGCTGACCCGTCTTCGTAGGCGGCAGCTATAGTTGACGAATATGGAGCATGAAGATCTTGAAGAGCTTAGCTTAAGAGCTAAGTACGTTGCTCCCTTTTTAACACATGGTAATATCCTTCCCTTGTACAGAAGCGGGTCTTTTAACTCGATGTACGCATTGTTTTTACTCACGACATTCATTGTACAACACGGCCTGAATCGTGGACATGAAAAGTTTTCACGTATAATGCGACACTACAACAATTGGGGTATGTACAAATTAAAAAGTCAAAATTAACAAAGTTTAAAAAGGGAATTTTTTTTAATTAATTTTTGTTTTTTCAGCTATGCGTTATTTGAACAATGAAGACAAGGAGATCCAGAAGCCGCAGGAGGCATCGGAGGATGCCGCTGAGAATAGTGCTGCAACTGGAAGTAGCGGCTAAGGATGCTACTGCTAGTGAAGTGAGTGCCGTCGAAGAAGAGAGTGTTGAGGACTTAATTGATGTAGAATTTAGTGACAGTGTAGTGCAAAGAATTAGTAGTAGTAGTAGTGAACCGATGCCTGGACCTTCCGGTTTGAATCAGGCAGCGACGACGTCATCACCCGTACCGAGTGAACTTGCATTATCACCTGAAGATAGTGGTTGGATCGGTAGACTCATCGTAAACCCCCGTGTTGTGCGACGGTTGGACATTGCATACAGTGATACGAGCTCTGACAATCCTCACCCTTTTACATCGAATTAAAGGATCATAACCGCTTCGACGAGGGTGTCGAGACTGACGAGGATGGCGAGGAGCGTGAAGACGACAACTATGATACGCTGTCTATTGACTCACAGGCATCGACACTAGTAAACCTTGGTGAAATAGGCCCGATGTACGAGCCTGATCATATGCCACCGATAAATGTGTTAAATATCCCACCAGAGCCCCTATTTAACATGCCGGATATATTTTATCATTAGCACAGCGATTTATTTTTATAATATGTTCTAATATAGAAATACGGTACATAGAAGAAGCGCGGCCAGACCCTCCCGTAGAAAATTATCATAGCTAGGGCACCTCGCGCTCGCGAACGTCGCGCAATAGATACTTCGTGAGAAAATCGTTTCGCACATCCGTATCGCGAATTTTTCTTCGCATATACACTCGCGGAAATGCGTGCAGAGCTCGAACGTCTGCACGAAACTTATCGTGTACAGTATCCGGAAGAATAATTTTTCGCGTTTTTTTTATCGTTAAAAAATAGTATATAGTTAAAATTAGTTTTTGCAATAATCTTGAGTATTTTAAATAATTTGGAACAAACTAGGATTTCCTTTCGATCAAGCCCGCGGAAATGCATTAGCATGGCTGCGCGAGTGTTATAACTCCGATGAAGAGGTGGTCTCCGTTGCCGCTGAGCTCTAGGATCGCCTCAACAGAGTCTCAAACATCATCCTGTATATCCTCCAAGTACCAGCCGAGGAGGACCTGCTGCAAAAGGTTTGTGGAGCTCTGAGCGGAATCAGTGGCCTTGACTTGACTCGCATCACAGCCAGGAGGTTCACCAGACCAACTCGCAAAGGATCTCCTCCACCGGTCATCACAGCCAGGAGGTTCACCAGACCAACTCGCAAAGGATCTCCTCCACCGGTCATCGTCAAGCTGTCTTCCAGAAGCGACGTAGGTCGTGTGCTGTGCAGCTTGCGTAGTCTCCCATATGGTGTTCAGATGGCAGCTGATCGCACGAAGACTCAGAGAGAGGCCTACAGAAGACTTTGACAAGAAGCCGATGCCTATAACAGGAGACATGCTGACAGGAAGCGTGTCAGATACGTAAATAGCTCACCAGTGATGTACAACAAAACGTAGACTCTATTAAGAAGCCTGATCGTCTGCTTAAACTGAAATCTAATCTTCACTTGTCCTTATATTCACCAGATTTCATCGTCTTCACCGAGACCTGGCTTACCCCAGATATCAGCTCCGCTGGTGCTTGGCATGGCTGGCTACGCAGTGCATCGCTGTGACAAAGAGGTGACTCCAACGGGTCTCTTAAGAGGAGAAGGTGTCCTCGTCGCTCTAAGTAACTACATTCCAGCCCACCTGGAGCCTATAAACTCTACTGCGGAACAAATTTTCATTCGAGTCACCTCACCTGTCATTAAAATCATCATTGGTGCATCTCTGTCGAGGACATGATGCTCACGCGTCCTGATCATCGGCTGTTCTTGTTGGGCGACTTCAACATTCCTCGTGTGTCCTGAGATGCCATCCCGCTAAGGTTCTCTCAGGTTGGCTACCTGTCACCAGATGAGAGGGAAGCAGCGGCCACTGTGTGCACCGCCATGTCATCATTTAACCTGACCCAGTACTACCCAGTCCACCTGGGCAAGGGTTACACCTTAGATTTGTGCTTCCCCCTCCCAGGATGCAGCCTCTTTGCTGGATGTCAACGACTCCATCGTCTCAGCTGATAATCATCATATTCCCGGGCTCTTTTCTCTCGACGCTAATTCCGGGTCTGCGGAGTTATCAGTTAGGAAGCGTAATTTTATCAAAGCTGATTATGTGTTAATTAATCAGGCCCTCGGAGGAATGAGCTGGCGCCCGTTGGTGTCAAGTAAGGACGTTGACTGCAGCCTTGCCAATTTTAATAGAATAATTACTGATGTTATCGATGAACACGTTCCTTACACCACCGATTGCGCCGTATCCTTTCCTCGATGGTATGACGGCGAGTTAATAAGATGTATTATGCAGAAAAAGGCTGTGCATTGTAAGTGGAAGGAATCTCGTTTGTTGAGCGATCAAATCGAATTTAAACAACTTAGGGCCCTCTGTATGAGGTTGTCTAGGAGTAAATATCGTTCGTATCTCGAGTCGGTTCAATGTAATTTAGGTAAAAGTCTGCGTGCTTTCTGGTCGTATGTTAAATCACTCAGACAGTACGAGGGTATCCCCAGCAGCGTGGTTCTCGACGACGTATCGTCCTCCTCTGATCGCGACAGGGCCAATTTGTTCGCCAAATTCTTTGGCTCTATTTATGATCCGACAGCACATCACTGTTATTACTCCAATTTCATGTCGCTATCAGAGGAGGACGATCGCCCGCAGGTCGTAATAGATCCAGACCTTGCCCGACGTATTGTAAGCGAGCTCAAGGACAATGCGAACGCAGGATCCGATGTCCTCTCTCCATACTTTCTAAAGCGCTGTTGGAACCAGCCGGAGGAGCCATTTTGCACATGTTCAACGCCTCATTGGCTCGTGGTCATTTTCCTAAACCATGGCGCTTTTCACTCGTCCTACCCATATTTAAGAAGGGCAACAGACACGACGTTCGAAATTACCGTCCAATCTTGATTATCGGAACGCTCTCAAAATTGTTTGAAGCGATAGTTACTAATATTCTTGGGGATTTTCTGCTTGTCAGCATAGTTGCAGAACAGCATGGTCAACATTAACTAATCTGCTTATTTTTAATGATTTTTTGTCAAACGCCTTGGAATATTCTAGTCAAGTAGACGTCACATCTACACTGACTTTTCCAAGGCCTTTGACACCGTGAGTTACGACCTTCTCTTGTCCAAATTGTCCTGTTCGGGCATTAATGGTAGTATGCTGTGCTGGCTCTCGGACCTATCCTTCTCTGTTCGCGTCGGAGGATCCTTGTCGAACCCCGTACATGCAAATTCTCGCGTACCCTAGGGTTCTCATCTGGGTCCCTTATTGTTCTGTATCTTTATTAACAACCTGGTCGCTGAACTCAATTATGTAAGAGTGCTTCTCTATGCGAACGATGTGAAGCTGTTCTCGGAGGTTCGCTCAGAGGCTGCGGCTCAGTGCATCCAACAAGAACTGAATGCGCTCGTGGGCTGGACGACACGCAACGGACTCCGCTTAAATCTTACAAAGTGCTTTATCATCTCTTTCAGTGGATGTCAGAGTCAGTTGCGGCACGACTACACCATGGGCTCAGCCTCGTTGCAGAGAACTTCGGTGATTTGAGATCTTGGGGTCTGGTTCGACTCCAGCCTCTCATTTGACACGCATATTGATTATCTTTGTTTAAAAACGTCCAGTTTAATTGGGTTCTTAAAGCGCACAACACATCAGTTTTCCAAAATCGAGTCTATATTTTATTTGTACAATTCCCTTGTTTTACCTCACTTTTTATACTGCTCACAAATTTGGGCTGCTCACAAGAGGTGTCAGATTGAGAGGCTGGAGTCGATCTAGCACAAATTTTTTCGCTACGCAGCATTTGAATTATTTCGTCCCATTCTCTTCTCCGATCACGATAATCGTGACTTAGAACTGGACTTGAATTTCCATCCCATCCGATCGGTTCTGCATTTTTACGACTGCACTCTAGCATTTAAGATTGCCCATAGGCTGTTTAACTGCGAGTCACTAAACAATGCCTTCGTACCTCGCCACGTGTCTTATGCGCTACGGAACCCCAGAGCTATTGAGGAGACCGACTCTCATCACAACTACCGCTATTACTTTTCGTTGAGCAGGATCAGGAGATGCTGGAATGCCCTCTCCGACAAGACTCGTTGCGTTCTGAATCTAGCAGGTTTCAAACATCGACTGGCCTCGTTCGTCTACTCCTTCGTTTAGCCCCTATAGTACCCATTCCTGGGTCTTTACACGATACAGTCTTGCTCACTTTCAGTTAAGCTGCAAGGCGGACAAACATTGGTTTTATTTGTTTTATGGGTGAATCCAGCGTCTCCTCATTCTGCCTAATACATTATTACACGTTCAATATCCGTAGAATAAAATTAACTAAATTATGTTCTTTTATTTTGTAATTATTATATAATTACTTTGTTTGTGAAGGGCTTTTAGCCCGTTTATTGGATTAATAAATAAATAAATAAATAAAAGTGTCCAATTATTTGTAATTAAAATTCAAATACTACAAAATGTATTTACGAAATATACATATTTAAAATATATATATACACAAACATATATATATATATATATATATATATATATATATATATATATATATATATATATATAGTAACGAGCGACGAGATATTATATTCTCGCGCGCTCGTTCGTCGCAAAAAGTTAGGTTAGACCGGCAGACGACGCTGTCCGACGGCTGTGCAGACGGAAGACCGAGGAAAGGGAGGTCAAAAGGGAACTCGAGCGCGTCGAATAATAGAATCGGCAGACTTTCGCTACCTGCGCGCGAGAAAAGAGCTCACCTCCAGAACCGCGAGAAGCCCACTAGTGGGACAGATCCGACCCGTGTCCGTTAGGGATCTGCAAGGGGAGCGCCGACAGGGGCCTAGAGGGACGCCTCCATCGTTCGAGGGGAAACGCTTTTTGATGCCCGAGATCGCATCGCCACGGTGAGAGGTGCGAGTCGAAACCGACTTCTCGCACCAGCGTAAGTCTCGCGTGTGTTTACCGTCGAAAAGCCCACGCGAATTGTCGCTGACCGTTGCTCGTGGCCACGGAGCTTCGGTCTGGTTCGCGCCAGTTATCGCGTCTATTTTGTGCCCGTATTATACGCTGTCGCTTTGAGCGACGCGTCTTTGTATTCATGGTTATAGTTGAGTTCAATATAGTTTATCATTCTGTTGTTTACATTCCCGTGTTCTTATTCATTCTGATCCCAGCTACCTAGTTCGAGGGTCACGGGAAACCCTGTAGCCAATGCAAGTCCGAACACGAAAGCGAGGTGAGCTTTACTCATCTCGCGTTTGTCAACGAGATTCTCGTTGCACTCTCGGTGACGCATCAGCTTTTGCGCCCGACGCATTAGAAAACCCTCTTATATATATATATATATAATATAGTTGTTTTGAGCCAAGGTGAGATGCAGCCACCCCTCGCATCCCCCCTCCTTCCCCCCTCGACCTTCCTTATTGCCCCCCCCCCCTAGTCATACTTCATTCGTCATAAACATTTTTAGTAATAATATTAATTATTATATTAAAATTTTATTGTTTTAGAATTAGATATTAATATAGAATCTCATAGTAATTTCAATGAGCAAAAATGTATTTTATCCGTGTATTTTCAATACTTTACTCTGTAACAAACGGTCGTCAATTCATATTGCGCGCGCTCGTTTTGTCGCGCGATGTTAGCTCGCGTGATACAATGCGCGTAAAGGTAGACGGGCTTGTGACCAGTAAACACACGTACGCGGAGACCAAACTAAAGTAACCCGGTAAACGTATCGTGTCGACGAGCATCATCCGAGCAATCAAATCCCATGGCTGGCACCTTCGATCTCAGCCTAACGTCCAGAAGTAGCTACTCAGGAGCCTTCCAAGGAGTGGAGCAGCTTGGCTAGGAGGGACGCCTTCTCGCCACGAACAACCGGATTCTGTCGTTTGACCTTGGTCACCGGAGATCGTGCTCGACGCGTGCTTCGCATCTCCATATATCTCACGAATTTCTTCACGCGACTATAGAGACGTCGAAGCCGAGATTCGAGCCACAGCAACAAATCTAAAACAAAAATGCCTAAGCCCACTTACACCGCGCACCAAGTTAAAAAAAATTCTATTGAAAACCTACGTCGAATTATCGGAGGTAGGCGAGCAAAGATGAGAAAAAAAAACCAAAGCCGAAACTCTTAAGCCAACCTAGCCGACATATCGCAAATTTTCAAATCGAAAATCTTATTTAAAATATCCGTCGGCACATAGGAGGAAAGCGAGCAAAGATATCTTCTGACTGATTTCTTACACAGTGATAAAATTTTATACATGACCCCTCTGTCCATGTATCATACTGTTAATGTTGCCTAATAAATTTTTGTGACATCGTATAACGATCGCTTTTCCCCTGTATCCAGAATCTCAGTCGGGAAGCAGGATTCGGAATGGAAAAAGGTTATTAATCACATACTCTCGTATACTTTTATACCACAATATGAATAAAATAGTTCAACCAGTTAACAACACAGTTAACTGTCTCACCTATACTATTTTTTTACATCAATAATCACTGTACTATTTCAATATATTTTTAGCTCATGAATGTTACAATCGTTGACCACCATACGGCATCTGACTCATTTATGAAACATTATGAAAATGAAATGAGGTTACGCAATGGGTGCCCAGCTGATTGGATTTGGATTATACCTCCGATTTCTGGGTCAACAACTTCAGTCTTTCATCAAGAAATGGCTTTATATTACTTAAAACCATCGTACGACATGCAGGTATATATGAAAAAAAAAATTATTTTAATGTCTAGGATAATTACTTAAATTTAACACAAACTAGCTACTATAGTTAATTAATTATTATTAAGTAACCTGACTTGTCTTTTGACAATGTAAAGAGATTTTAAATTCTTTATCATAGTTAAATTTTAAAATCACACGCAAATGTTATCCAAACAAATTATCTGAATAAATCTATATCCCACTAGCATTGAGGTTTTAAAACATCACTTCTGCTTTAAAGGCAGCTCCTATGATTTTTGGGTTTACTGAACATGAATCTGCTACCGCAATAGTAAAATATATTCATTTTTTTATAATAAATTATTGCAAAATTCACATATTTTAAACGTTTAAGCTCGAAACTGCATCGTATATGAGGTTTTTGGGGTCGCTGGACACGAATTTGATAACAGGTTTATAATAGTACATTACACAACTGGGGCGAAAGTTGGCTTTTTCTGAAAAAATAATTCTGCAGTGCTGCGCGCGTTGCATCGACGATCCGTCTAGGCCCTGAACGTGTCACATGAGGATACACGTCACGGGTGTCTAATTACTATAAGAGAGCGAGTAGAAGAGTGCAACGTGGTGGTGGCTGTGGCGCGACGACAGAACGTCTGTCTTGCAAGCCAGAGGATCTCGGTTCAAGCCCAAGGTCCGTCACTTCTTTGTCTGAAAAAGCCAATTTGCCCCTTGTTGTGCACCGTGCTTTTTATAATCAGGGCATCGATAGCGCTCTTTTTAGCCTGCCTAAAAAAGCGGAATTTTGAAAATTTTCAGTTATAAAAATTTTTGAAATTGTGGAGGCGAAAGTGCTGTCTACTTTCACCCCCGGGGCGAAAGTACTTTCGCCCCTAGGAAAAAAACACTTTCGCTTTAAGATATATGTATATATGTGTGTTTGGGTGTGTTTATATGTACACTCGACACGAAAAATATCTGATAAGAACGATTTGAAAATATCGTAGTGTAATGCGGCCTTTGCCGAGGTTAGGTTAGGCTCCCAAAAGTCGCTCTTTAGCGACGAGTTTCATATCTCGCCGAACGCGCCAACTCCATGGTAGAATGCGAGTTTGCGAACAAACTTGTTTAATTTGAAAAACCAAATTGTAATTACAATTACTGTAAAAAAATGTTGTCTAAATTAATAATATCAGAAGTGATAGAAAAAACATCTTAATTTAAAAAAAATACAAAAATGCATTCAAATTTTTACTTAAAGTTCGAAGTGTCATATTATAATACGTAAACTATCTTTGTTTTAAATGAATTCGGATAAAAAGGCAACTTTTCATACATTTGTGGAAATAAGTAACGAAGCAACGGCAGATGGCGAAAATAAACGAGATGACTATGAGATATTTTTATTATATTATTTATTTAATGCGAATGAAATTGCGATAAAAAAATATACATCAGTAACTGGTGATAGAAGTAACTAGGAGTGAAATTCCAGAGAGGATCAGAGAAGTAAATACTTCAACTGGCCTCACGCTTCCAAACATATCATCTGTAAATCCATTGATTTTTGTCGCAAAGATAAAGAAAATATGAAAAAATATTCCCAAACTAATTTGATGATGATGGATTAAAAATACTACGTACTGTCTATAACCAACATCAAGCTGCTTGTAAATGATTCTCCCTTTACACCCTCCTGTCTTCTTCGAAGCCACTCTAGAAATGCTGAACATGCTGCTAAGGACTGCAGCAACGAGTTCAGGAAGCAAGTATACCCCAAATTTTGACTTTCCTGGGGTTGCGGTCTGCATGATCAGCAGATGCTGTTGCAATGATTGGTTGGCTGGATCTCATCACAGAGACTCCCCAGACACCATCTCTGTGGCCTGTGTACTCCCTCTGCATGCTGCAAGTCATGGTAGGATTCTTGAAACTGGATACTATCTTGTCTGAGCCTTTAGTATGTTTGAAGCCTTTACTTTACGAGCAGAGCTTCCACCCAATGCTGCAAGAGTTTGTTGCAATTATTGTTTATATTCAGTTTACTGAATATGACATTAATTTTAAAAATAGTACTTACTGCACTCTTTTCTGACTAAGCTTTGATCTTTCTTTTAAAGACTTGCCGCTAAGTACTTGCCCTTTGTATACAATATCTCAAGACTAGTTGATTGGGGGATTGTGAATTATCTGACATATCCCATATACTTGCTGTACTGTCTCCAGATCCAGATGCCGACGAATGGGTGGTACGATTCCAAGCACAAATGAATACTTCTGATTCGAGACCTTGCAGTTTGGTAGCTTTGTTTGCTGGTATTTTTACAGAATTTGCATTTCCACCAGCTTGTTCCTGCTGTCGATCATCAACTTCCATTTCTGATCTGTCACCCTTGTCATTGTTACCCGCACTCTCGTTTGAGGTGACAACTGGTGAATAAAAAGTCAATATGAAAGTGATTTTATAAAAAGATTAACAACATTCCTTTCTTCTGAAATCTGTCTCTCTAATTAGTCTGTCGTAACTGGTGGTTCTCCAGGCATGATTCTCTATCAAATACTAATGCTATTGCTTATAATAAAAGCAACAATTCAAATAAACATCTTTAATAAAAACTTTGTAGAACATATTTACAGTTTAAGTATAACACATCCATCTGCAAGAAAATAAATGAACGATAATGGTTATGCAAAATATGGTTTCAATTAACATAAAGCCTATGGCCATGTAATGAAGTAAATTACAGTATCTTATGTTTTACCTTAGTAATTGATGTGCCCTCCATTGGCGTCAATAACAGCCTGAAGCCTACGAGGCATTGAATTTGTCAGGTCTCTGAAGTAGTGTAAATTCAACTGCAAACTTTCCCAACTATTTCTGACTCTTCGAAGTAATTCTGCCTCTGTTGGAGCAAAATTAGGTTTCCAATCTGCAACCATCGTTGCAAAAACATTCTCAATGTAGTTGAGGTCCGGTGAACGTGGTGGATGTGGCAGTCTTCTTATTTCAGGATGGTTTGCATACCAGTCTTGCACTATCCTTACAGTATGTACTGGGGAGTTATCCTCAATGATGTAGAAATATTCTTGCTCTGGATATCTACCTCTGATTTGGGGTAACATAAAATTTTCTAGAAGATGCACGTATCTTTCAGCATTCAGCTTGCGATTGATCTGAACCAAAGTTCCTGGCCCATCTCCAGACAACCAGGCCCAGAATGACTTAGTTCTTCGTCCAGATGTTTTATTAGGAAGAACATATGGAGCTTGATAACGTGTTTGTGGTGGTCTCCAAACACCATATCTTCCTGAAACCAAAAAAATAACCAAATAATACTGTAAAGCAGGGTTAAATAGAATAAAAACAATTGATAATTTGAAATACTCGAACATAATTATAAATAATGGAGCATACGATTAGGTATCGAGTTGGTTCTTCTCAAGCGGTACATTGCACTACAGCAGACGAATTTTGTAGTTTATAGGTTATAAAGAGGTTCGCGATGATATGCATGGCGACGAGGCCACTTACTTAAAATTTAGCGCGAAATTCAAAAATGTGAAACGAGTTATATGCTACCTACCGTCCTTACAAGTTGAGAATACTTTTTCGTCGATTGCTATCGTTCTTCTCCATTCCTCCTCAGTCCTATTCAAATAAGTATTGGCATAATGCAGGCGAGCGATGACATCCTGGTGGTTCAGATGAATTTTAACTGCAGCTTTACGATACGTAAGATTTGTCCTTTTTTTATAGCTGTTCTCAGCGTTTCTTCATGAACGTCTAGGTTCAATAATTCTGGCAAATGTTTCACGGCCCGAAATGGATCCGCAACTTTTTGAAAAAAAAAAAAAAAAATTAATTAATAACCAACAATTTATTTGTTTATCACAGACATGCAAGCATGCGACGCGTTTCTACGACTGACAAGCGCGATCGTGACCGCAACGCTACTTGGAAAAAAAAGACGAGCTTTTACAATTAAAACAAAACACGGACGAGCTAACTGCTGCCATGCATATATCGCGCGCAAATAATCAGACTCATTTTCAATTTTTTTTTTATTCGTAGCACATAGCACTTTCACAATTTTAACTTCAATAAAATATTTACTTTTAAATCACATTCTTAAATTAACATCGGCATACTGCGGAGGTCTTTGTAAATGGCCCAGTGAATAGAATCCAAGTCAGCTTTGCGGATGTATCCAAGTCGCAAATACTCGTGGATGCGGCTGTGTTGTGCGGTCAAATAATCCCAGACGATTTCGACATCACCAACTGTAACAAAAAAACCGTATACATGAAATTTGATGTGCCTTCCAAAAAAGTTCTTTTAAAGAATGATATTGCAATTATTGCAATAAAAATATATATTTATGACTCGTCGCGATTACCTGTGATACGACGATTGAAACTGCGGTGATAGCGCTGGTTGATTTTCGCAGATATCTGCTGAAAACTCCAGTCCCTCGTCTTGATGCTGATTGTCCCAGGCAGTTCTGATGCCAAACGATCCGTGATGCTCATCATCTGCAGCAGCACGATGTTGATGAGCTCCCAGAGCTCCACGTCCAGCAGGTTAATATCCGGAAATCGCAGACGGTAGTCTGAACCAAAAAATGGTTTCGTTTTAATAAGATCACACTACTTTATCATGGCTCAATATTTAGAAAAATGTGCAAACTTACCACGCTCAATTAACGCTTCCATGGCTTAGAACGGTGTAAAAGTCAAAAGGCGTGTGCTCGGTTCGAAGATTCGCTGCAGAATGACTCCAAAAGCCGTTGACTCGTTACAGCAACCCAGCGCGATCTTCATTTATTTTTCGACATGTAACGACGCCATCTATACGATACCGCGAGCGCACGTGCAACAGAAACGCGTGAAGATTCAAATTAAATTTTAATATACCACAATTTAAAATAGAATAATTATCATAGTTAATATAAAAACGAAAAAATGTAAGTTTTTGAAGTTTGTAATAATAAGCTAAACTACAAAATTACCTGAATATCTTCTGAGTTAGGGAAGTGCATGTAAGTTATGAGATCAGCCTTGACGACCTCTCGTCCACACACCTGTATTCAATATCTAAAAAAAAAGATTTGATTATTTAAATTGTTTTTTAATAAAAACAATTAAAAAGGCTTGATAAAAACCTTATATTAATGCTGTCAGCAATAACAACTCGACATTGCTCTTTGAATTGTTAGTTCCAGTCTTGAGAGATCTTGACCTTCTCATCACTTTCCTGCATTCGTCTTCCAGAGCTTTGAATTCCTTATCAAGAGTCTGCATACGTTGTTCTTGAATTGAGAGAAGAAACACCTTGTCAGTTTTCGCTTAACTTGAATGATGCCTCTAATCAAAAGAAATACTATGAAAATAAATAAAAAATAAAAACTTACTGATTAACAACCACTGCTTGACTAGTACCATAAACGTTGTGAAGATCATAATGATTACCCAAATGCTGTTTGGCGTTCATGCAAACGGTTTTTCTTGCTAATAGATTACCATTGACATTAGGTAAATAAGGAGGATTGTCAAGGGAAGTTGCCTTGCAGCCGTTAATATGGTCATTAAGAAGTTGTTTCTGGGTTCGTGAAGTCGGGCCAAGTAGTAGATACTGTATTCCATACTTTTTCTTTAAATGGTTCATTGCTTTCTCTATCGAATATGAATATGCCCCGTTTGACGCCTTCATCATACGGAATGTACGTGCCATTCTTCTCATTTGCTGACACGCCAGCAATATCTATGAAAAAGATCAATTCTCACATCATGGATTTCTTGAATGAAATTTTTTTTTATCTCCTCACCATATCAATGCCGACAATCAGTCCAAAGAGACCAATGGCAGAGCTAAAAATTTCGACAATGAGCATTTTCACAAAGAGGGCTGGATTGGTAGCATCCGAAAGAGCTGCACCAGAACCAATGATTGTAACAGCAATACCACAGACAAGATTAACAAGACCCACAGCAAGACCAGCTCAAAACATCAAGTGTCCTGCCATAACATTCTGTACGTTAATGGCACGTTGCTTCTACTTTCTCTTCACTAAATGTGTCAAGCAGTCCAGAGACAGTACAATGACTGTAATGAGTCCATAAATAGCAACAGCTAACTTGTTTTCCCTTGCCAGTGATCTAGTACAGCACTGAAAGGCAAAAAACAGATTGATCATTAGTCAATATGAGGTAAAAAATTCAGAGAGAAATAGAAACTCGACTTTTGAGAAGCAGAATACACAAACCTAAGATCGTGGAGGCAGCACAACAACAGCAACAAAGTCAAACCAGAAACCGTCGTTGAGTTTGCCGAGGACCTAAGGGAGAGCTCCAGTGGTCCGATGAGCATCTTGCTCTTCTGCAACCTCATATTGTCCTTGCAAAAGGTATGAAGATGAATGGTTAGTCACAGCAATACGAGGGAGAGCCATGTAATAAAGGTCGATACAAAGATTCTCGTATACTTACTATTGCAGTTCTGGGGTGAGTTGCGCTGCTGCTGGTTATGCTTGGCCAAGAAATTGTTCTACTGCCTATTTCTGGTTGGGGTAAAGAGGGAAGGCTGATTGCGCTGGTTGGTGTTGTAGAAGCCATTGGAGCTAAAGGTCCGGAGCTCCAGTGCAAATCGGAGCAATTGCGCGAAAGAATGCCGTAAGCCAGGAGCCCGAGCCTCTGCAATTAAACTCGCCAATGATTTTCTCTGGGGGACTTCAGCAGCAGCTCACCGCCACGCACAATGACCGACCGGCGACGAGCAATAGACACGCAGACGTCGACCGACGCAATACTTACTTATCAGGGCCCAGGAGTTCGGCTCGACGTCGGGTTCGCCGCAATTGCGGCCGTAGTCGTAGCCGCAGGGTCCTCTGGGTCCACCGCCAAGCGGCCCGTCGGGGCTCGAGTGCTCGTCGTTGTCATTCCGGATCTGGTTGATGGGCATGGGGCCCTCTGTGCTAGTGGCCTTGCACGACACTCCGCGGTCCCTCCAGAGCTCCATGACGTCGCGGAGCATAAAGCGTATGCGTAACGGCAGCTTCGGACTCTTAGCCAGGCTATTTATGCGCTTGAAGCACTGCTCCATGAGCAGGACGCCCTTGTCCGTGTCGAGGATGCCAGAAGCACTCCTAGCACTCGATATCTTTGGCGCCCCCCCCCCCCGCCCCACGGGATCCGTTACACCGGGTCTACGCCTCTTATCCACAAGCTGCCGAACGAACACGCGCAGCGAGTTTTGTAATAAAATACGTCAGCACATCAGAGGAAGGCGAGGGCAGGCAAGGGTCACATCTAAAACAAAAACTCCTTTACTCACCTACCCTGTATACAACGAGTTTCAGTCTGCAGCAGATCGGGGGAAGGCGACCAAAGGCAAGAAATAAATCAAAAACCAAAAGCTCTAAAACCTATACCTACACGCTGCAAATTTTAATAAGAAATTATTTAAGCATAGAATAAATCTAAAACTGAACGCCCTGAACCTACTTACCCCAATCAGAGGTCTTCATAGACTTGTACAATGCATGTCTGGAAGAGGGAACATTCCCCACAAACTGGAAGAAACAGCGTCTGGTGCTACTGCCAAAAGGAAAGAAGCCACCCCAGGATTCCTCATCATACAGACCGCTCTGCATGTTGGACACCCCGGGTAAGATCCTAGAACGCATAATCTGCGTAAGAATGGCTAATTTTATAAGGAAGAGGTGGATTAGCGGAACACCAATATGGCTTTAGGAAGAATCGTTCAACCCTGGACGCAGTTAGCCTAGTGATCGACACTGCGTAAACATCGATCGAGGGAAAAAGATGGAAGGGATGAAGGAAGAAATACTGCGCCATAGTTACATTGGATGTCAAAAATGCATTCAATTCGGCCAAATGGAGTGAAATACACGAAGCACTCCGGAAACAGAATGGGCCCTTATATATAAAAAGAATGATGTTCGACTATTTGAAGGACCGAATCCTATTATGTGACACGGAGGACGGTACCAAGACCTATAAAGTTACAGGAGGCGTACCCCAAGGGTCAGTGCTTGGCCCACCGACGTGGAACATCATGTACGATGGGGTACTAAGACTACAAGTACCTAAAGGAGCAACAGTCGTGGGCTTCGCTGACGACATAGCAGTAGTGGTAGTAGCGAAACATAAAGAAGATTTGACAGAAATAGTGGAAGAGGCGACCCGTATAGTACACGAATAGCTAACGGAGACAGGTCTGGAACTAGCCAGCCACAAAACGGAAGTTATTATTATCTCTAGTAGAAAAAAGATGGAGGAAATTAAACTGACGGTAGATGGACATCAAATAGCTTCTCAACCAACCATTAAGTACTTGGGCATCACTATCGATGCAAGACTAACTTTTAAACAACATCTGGAAATAGTCAGTGATAATGCAGCAAAAGTCGGCGCTGCTCTATCACGATTAATGCCAAATATAGGAGGCCCAACTCAGAAGCAAATGTTACTCTTAGCCAGTGTAACCACATCGATTATGCTATATGGAGCCCCAATATGAGCAGATGCGATGCAGGTGAAATCGTATGCCCGATTGCTAATCACTGTGTACAGACGAAGTGCACTAAGAGTGGCGTCCGCTTACCGTACAGTATCGGACAATGCGGTGTGCATTATTGCTGGTATGCCGCCGATTGACCTATTGGCGATGGAAAGTAAGAAAGTATTCCAAACTAAAAGAAGAACAAGTGACAAAACTTAGAAGGAGATCTGGGATGCAGCAAGAAAGAAGACAATGGCCGAATAGCAAACAAGATGGGATGTTAGTGACAAAGTGCGATGGACACATCGCTTTATACCAAAAATAGAGGATTGGACTGGAAGAGAACATGGGGAAGTCAACTACTACCTCACACAGTTTTTAACCGGGCACGGATGCTTCCGGGCTTATCTGCACCGATTTAAATTAGACGACAGTCCGAACTGCCCAGCTTGTTTGGACGCTAACGAAGATGCGAAGTATGTTCTCTGCGATTGTTCGCGATACCAAATGAAACGAGAAGAACTTGAGTGTTATCTCCAGACTAGAGTGACACCTGAGTCAATGATGATGAAGTGAATGATCCTTAAGAAGGTTAGAAATGACGAAGAGAAAAGAAGGCAAATACAAGGCGAAACAGCGGAATAAAAATGTAGCTAGACGAAGGTCACTGAGCCGTGTCGGGGTTGAGGCTGTCTAGAGGATGGCCAGACGATGCCGCACGAAGCATATGACCGGACGATGCGGAAAGAAGCAGACGCCTGGATGATGCAGAAAGAAGAAACGAAATGACGACCACATCAATTAGAAGAGGGCGTAAAAGCCTTTCGCTTACCCGCGAAGCACTATCGACGGTCGTATCGCGGGAAACAAGGGCACAGAAGATGGAACTAGGTGCGCCTTTACCGAGGGTCGATAAAGGGAAAGAGGGCGTTCCTTGGTACGGTTGGGTGTTTTTCATCTGGTCGTAAAAAGGATGGGTTAAGTCGGTGTGAATCCGACACACGGTTGACATTGCGGATTGGGCTGTTTTGACGACTCCATAAACAAAGTAACGCTATGGTCTTTCTAAGATTTTCCCTAATACCTTTTCTCCGAGAGAGAAAAAAGTGGACATTGTCATATCCAAAGAGTCGACCTGGCTTCCGGACGAGAATTCGGACGTCGTTACCAGTGGTTCTGAAAATGCAACTACCTTTGGTCCGTTCTCCTTTCTCCACTTTAATCTCTTTGCTATGGTGCTGGCATCCAAACTTGCTTGACCACCCTCCATTTCCTTAGGTACTGCTAACGCTGCATTTTTGGAACCCGGTTCCTTCTTGGTTTCTTCCTTTGTCCCTCAGGAGTGCTCGCCTTGTCCTCACTTTGTACATTGCTTAGATTTTGTCTAGCTGAGGAAGTTTTTGGGGCTATCGGCAGCATTCTAGCCTCCTCTGCTATAACTTCGCTTGTGGCAGGTACATTCTGTATTTCTTGTTTCTCCGTAATTCTCTTGTCTATAGGGTTTCAGGACAATGCGTCCGCATTCATAATTAATTTACGTGGCTATATCGGAACGTATAGTAGTATCCTGCCGTATAAATAATGTCTGAAATATTTCACTGCATCGATTACAGCAAGGCATTCTTTTTCTGTTGTGGAATAGTTCTGCTCTGATTTATTAAGGGACCTGGACACATACGCTACCCGATGGTCTTCTTCCGGTTCTCCCTGACTAAGGACTGCTCCTATGGCGCCATCCCTAGCGTCCGTAGTCAATAAACGGCTTATTGAGATCCACGGAGGCCAACACTGGTGCTTTACAGAGGGCCCGTTTCAAAGTTTCAAAAGTTTGTTTTTGCGCATCAGACCATTCCCAATTCTTATTCTTCTGCAGCTGGGAATTGAGTGGTTGTACTTTTTCTGCAAAATTAAGGATAAATCTTCTATAATATCCCGCCAAACCAAAAAATTGAGGGACTTGTGTCGTTAGTGGTGGAAATCCCATCACAGCTGAAATTTTAGACGGGTCTGCCCTTACACCATTTTTATCAATTATATGTCCTAAGTAAATAATTTCTGGTGTTAGGAATTGAAATTTATCAATTTATAAACGTAGCCCTGCTTCGGATAGTCTCTCGAATACTTTATTCACTATCTCTTCGTGTTCTTCCAACGTATTTGCATAAATTACTATATCGTCTAGGAAAACATACATCTCAACCCCTTGTAGTCCCGATAAAACGCAGTCCATGAGACGTTTGATGGTTGGGGGTGCGTTGGTAAGGCCGAACTTCATGCATAAATACTCAAAATGGCCGTACTTTGTGTTAAAAGCCGTCTTTTGTATGTCCTCGGGTTCGAGTTCTATCTGATGGAAGCCCATGGCTAAATCAAAGACTGAAAAATATTGTGCGCTTTCAATTTGCTCTAATATTTCCAATATATTAGGGAGAGGGTAGGCATCCTTGATCGTCTTAGCTCAAGCTTTCGATAGTCTATAACCAGGCGAAACTTCATTTTTCCATCAGGTCCCGGTTTCTTGGGGACGATTCGGCAAGGACTGCAGAATGGACTATTGGAGCGTCGGATGTCATTGGCGTCTAAGAGTTTTTGTAGTTGGTTGAATATATTCTTTAGGTCTATCGATAGGTTGAATATTAGAAAATTGAAAATTAACTGCAGATTGCATATCAAAAATCGAGTAAAATTTTAAAATAGTGTTGAATTTAAGTATATGGTTATCATTTAATTGACTTTTAGAATTAGAATAATTTCCATTTTTGAAATAAGTACATCTATAGTATTATAAATGTATCATAAATTGTCTTACAACAGCAAATAATATATTTTTTATCTTCATTTTCATCAGGTATTCCTGCACTAATTTATTGCTTGAAGTGATTTGCAGCATGAATTTTTTCACATCTTTTTTAAACAAATGTCACATCGACAGTGACGAATTGATGTAGAAACTATAAAATTTTAATACATAACAAAATCACGACAATGTTCTCGCCAGTAATAAATAACTATATGCATAGATAACTTTTTTGATAATATAAAAATTTTATGTTGCTCACTAGATAATAATAAGACATCATATTTTTCTATTTGTTTACTAAAATTTTAGCGTCTTTATTTTCATGATAATCAGTGATTAAATAATCAATTTAACTTGGCGGCAAAAATTTGGAAAAATAAAAATTCGGAAAAATTAAAGCATGAATGGCAAAAATTATAAAACTGAAATTGCGAAATTAAACAATTTCTAAAACGAAAATGTTAAACTGAAATATTAGTCAGTTTTTTAATATTTTCAGTTTTAAAATCTTACCTTCTATTATAAATTAATGCGTAATTTTCATGCTTCAAATCTTTATTATTTAAAATTTTTAATTCCACTCCTATTAGGAATTGACATTAGGAAAAAAGATCTTAACAAAACAAACATTTTATTACCATTGCAATATATATTTTAACCGAGCGACGTTAGGAGTGAGGTGAATCGCACTAGTTATTATTAATCCTCGATTGAGGTAAAGATTTTTTTTATTTTTTTGCAGTCAATTTATTTGGATAAGCATCAACAAATATATTTTTCATAATTATTTAGTAAAAAAAAATAATTTAAAAATAAAAATATAAAAATTTTTTAAAATATGGAAAATTTAGTATTTTTTATGTACTTTCAATTAGTAAGGGGCGTTTTTTAAAATTTTGTTCCCAGACGGAGCTACGCGTTCCCTATCTTAAAAAATTCTAAACAAAGACTATTTTCATGTATTTTGAGCTGCTGAACAAGAATCCGACGGTATTTTTTACCGATACGTCAAGCGTTCTTCCCTAACCTCAAATATTCCCCCAAAAATTGCTTTTTCACGCAGTTGAGAGGTTTATCCTGTGTACGACGGGAGGAAAATTATTGACAGAGAGTATTTTAATGTATTTTGTGCTGCTGAACACGAAACCGGCCGTCTTTTTTACCGATATCCCTCAAGCGCTCGTCCCTAACCTCAAAAAATCACCCAAAATGTCTGTTTTACGCGGTTAAGAAATTTACGTCTAGAGGAAAATTATTGACGAAGGCTATTTTTATGAATTTTGAGCCACTGAATTTGAACACGAAACTTATTTCTTTTGGATTTTATTAGTTAAGTACATTTGATTAAAACCAAATGCCTTTAAAACCTAAATAATTAGATGGACGTACCTTTACTTCATACCTGTTAATAACATTTTCGGTCGTGTATAGTGATTCATGGATTCAAAGAAATAAATAAATGAAATGGACGGATTCCTTTTGGAAAATGATTGAAATACCTGTCATTTTAGAAAATTTATTGATTTAATTAACTCGATTACGTCAATTCCATATGGCGTTCATAATTACCAAATATTACTAAACTGCATAAGTAATCAGAACAAAGCCCGCGTTTTAATTGAATTTATTCTGAAAAGCCTTAGTTGGGATATTCTAAAAATTACCAAAATAAAAAAGAAATTTAGCTGTTTAGCTATAAAATTATACTAAAAATAGTAGAGAACCGTAAAGAAGCATGCTTTACAAGATTTTACAGATTTCTACCCTTTTATATTTTATATGTTTTTACGTATTTCACATTTTGTGCACTCAAACATCATCCCAGAGAGTGTATAACTTCCAAAGAGAGTAAATCTATATTTAGCTTTGCGCACGGAGAAGGGGGCCTGCCAGGTCGAGAGCTAAGAGCCCTATACTAGTATACCTATAGATATCAATGTAACGCATTCCACTTAACGCATTCGATCTAACGCATTCCAGAAGTTACAAACAATGTAGGTTCACTGTCCCATAAGAAGTTATCAGTTCAAAAATATAGCATGTAACGAGGAACAACGTCCCTCGACACACCGGTAATCAAGGCAGGATAGAGATTGACGAAATAGGGCGGTGTTGGCTCAAGTGGTAGCACGCGCGCCTAGAGATCTAGGAAGCGCAGGATCGATTCTCGGTCCCGGCGTCAAGTCTCACCCCGTTACAAGCAACTGTTGTAATAAAAGATAAATTTCAATATCCAATTTGTTTGTTACAGTTGACTAATCGCAAATCACAAGAAAGTAAACAATTTATGCAATTAATACGAAATTATAATAATGATTTAGCTTTCGACAGTTTTGGGGCTAAACTAGATATTGTTCCTGGCCATGGCCCTTAAGTTTTTTGCATTTGTGGTCAAACTTATCATAATGCTTATACATTAAATCCAGTAACAAATGAAAATAGAAAATTTGGACAATCATATACAATAGACAATGAAATAGCTAATGAAATTCGGTTTTCAACTGATATAAAATCCAACATAAAATTACTAAATAAAAATGACAAAATCTTACGTAAAATAAATCCTTTTGCTGAAGCATACAAAATGATGCATGAAGTTGAGGCAGAAGAATTAAAACGTGTTCGAAATGCTAATAAATTACCTAGAGAAGTTAAAATGTTTATCACGCGCCAAAATTATTCTAATAATAAAACCTTTGAACTTTCATCATGTTATGAAGTTGCAGTAGTTTTTGTAGGTGAGGAAGGAGAACCTCCATTATTCGTGACTTTTGTGTTGATTCTAAAATTCAGAACCTGAAATATTCCAATTATAAGTAAACGTGTTGATCCAATGACATATCCTTTTATTTTTCCTTTCGGACAAGGAGGATGGCAACCTAATTATGAAAGTGAAATCAAAAATAAAACCCAAGTTACAGCGTTGCTATATTATTCTTTTCTTTTGAGTATACAAAATGAATTTAATTCTTGTTTAAATTTAGGTAAATTAATTCAACAATTTATAGTCGATTCATGGTGTAAAGTTAAAGGAACGAGATTATTTTATATTAGAAATCAGCAAGCAAAATTAAGAACTGAAAGGTATTGTGGATTAATGGATTAAGTAACAAATAAAATTCAATCAATTAATGTCAACATTGACAATGGTTATTTTACCATCAACATTTATTGGAAGTCCGCGTTCTTTGCAACAAAATTATATAGACGCAATGACAGTTGCTCAAACATTTGGAAAACCTGATTTATTTGTTACTATGACTTGTTATCCTAAATGGATTAAAATTGAAGAAAATTCAAATAAGAATGAAAATACATTAGATAGACCTGATTTAGTAGCTCGAGTTTTTTATCTTGAAGTAGCTGCATTCTGGAATGAATTACGGAATGAATTACAAAAAAAAATGTCGGTAAAATTATTCGTTACATTTATGTAATTCAATCAATATTTGTTTAAATATTAAATTAAACAATTAAATTAAATTAAAGTTATATTCTTTTATTTTAATATTTCATCATCCTTGCAATGCTAAAGAACTATACAATAAATATAAAACTTGACGAAACTATTCAAATTTTCAAATACGTCTCCAATGATTAGCACCTTCATATGATTCGAACATTATTCACTCACTTAATAAGAGACAATGTGATATTTTTAACGAGGTTATAAAAGCAATACATTCTAATGAAAAAAATTAAAAATAAATTCTTATGGATGGTCCCGGAGGATCAGAAAAAAAAGTTCTTTACAGAATATATTAATTTCATATCTTTATAAATTTGTTACATGGAGATAAAACAGTTCATACAACATTTAAATTACCATTAAATTTATCAGAATTATCAACAAGTAATGTAGGTCCAAATTCAAATTATGGAAAATTTCTAAAAACAATAAAAGTATTAAAATATGCGTTTGATGCTATTGATAAATTATCTAAACATTTGCATAATTCAGTAGAACTATTTGGAGGAATGATAGACGTATTATCAGGAGATTTTTGTCAAATATTACCTGTTGTAGGACGTGGAAGTTGAGCTAAAATTCTAGAATCGTGTGTCAAAAAAAGTTCAATATGGAATAAATTCAAAATTATGAAATTAATTGATAATATTAGAGTCACTAATAATAATCCATAGTTTAAATCCTGGTTATTAAGGGGTCAAGCCTGGGTTAAATTCTGCAAAAAAACAAAAAGATATTCTTCTTACCAAAAAATTTTTGATTTGATGTAATTTGAAAAACAAAATTCTATTGAAAATATATAAAATATACACCATTTAAAAAAAAAAAACATGTATATACCTTGTAAAATCATTGACCAAAATTCATGACATTTCACTATATAAATAAGTGTTTTTAGTCACTTGCCACGGCTTTTTGAAAGATCTGGACCGTCTTCTTTACTCTATCCGGACTTAAAATGTACCTTAAACATGCCCCCTCGGACCGATCGAGAGGCATTGCTAAAAAATATAAATCAAATACTGCTAGCAACAAATTTTGTTGCTAGCAGTATTTGATTTATATTTTTTAGATAACAAAATTTGTTGCTAACTATATTTAATTCATAATTTTAATCGTTTTCGATCTGCATTGTCACTAACAATTCCATTTAATCTATTTTAATGTCCTTAAAATCGCTGAAAATAATGCGGCAATGTCAGGTTTAATCCAAAGTAATCGTATCGTTTTTAAAAGACTATATTATAACTAAAAGTAATAAATTTTAATCATATTTCAGTGTTTGTTAGTTAATCGTAATTAATAATGGGTCAAATAAAATTGTTTCTAATAGCATATAATCGTTATTAATAAACAGTATTAAAATCGCAAATAATACATAATTCTATCGTTTTTGATCGTATTTAATGTAAATCATTGAAATCATTTTCAACTACTTATAACGCAATTAAAAGTGATAAACTTTAATTATTTGTGATAGTTAGTTGATAAATCCGAATTACACCAATAAAAAATTGAGCGCGCAATCCCTGTGACCCATCATGGCTGACCCGAAACACCGTCACCGTTTAAAAGCATTCTTATACTTAAATGCCAAAAACTATGGAGCGTTCTTACTAGACTCAGTGATTGGCAATCTAGAGCTCCTAGATAGAAGTTGCATGACTCCACTCTCAAAAATTTGAGTGTATTAAAACTGTACATCTTAGTCTTTAAATTTAATAATATTTTGTAAATGTGAGATGATACATCATCGCTCCCTACGAAGAGTAGTACATTTCAGATCTCGCACCGAAGACTAGTACATTTGGTTATTCGGCGCGAAGACTAGCGCTTTTCACTTTTCCTCGCGAAATAGCACGTTTTACGGCTCAAATTAATGCTCTTTGTAGTATGAGAAATATTTATGATAATTTAATAATTTTTGTACTAGCTGACTCTTTGCATGTGAATATTACTACGTACTACTTTGGCGTTCGTAAATATCATCTATTGTTTAAGCATAAAGCCCCGGAACCACTAGTGTTTTCGTGAAATGTCCTAGTCTTCGCGGCAAGGACGCGAAACGTGCTAGTCTTTGCGGCAAAGACGCGAAACGTGTTAGTCTTCGTAGTAAGCGAAGATATTATATGCCTGATTGTGAGAAAACATGAAATACTGTGCACAAATATTACTATAAAAAGAACGATTTTCTGAGTTACCAATATAAATTTGTAAAAATGTAAATCATTTTGAAAAATTATGAAAATTTGTAAAAATTATGACAGGTTTGATGTTAGTAATGCTCCAAATTTAAATGTAAAATTTTTAATTTTCACATTATTTTACATTCCAACACAATTCTCAAAGTTTTTCACATTTATCATTTCCACAACATTTTTATTGTATTGAACAATAAACAATTAAAAAGTATTAAAATCTTCTACTAATATTATATGTTAAAAACCATTAAATTAATCTAGATTAAAAACGATAACACTACATCATGATCCAGCGAATTTCAGACAATATAAAGAGCATTGGAACAGATTGAAAACGTTTAGATACGATCAAATTTTATACCAAAAATGAAGATCCATTGCGATTATGCAAAACGATTAAATTATACTAAGAAACAATTAAGAATGGCTCGTCGCCAGGTGGCGTCTGGATTTTATTACTCGCAAGTAGTAAGAATCTGTGATGGTTAGTATATAAGACCATTCAAGTTATTACACAAATAATTCATTATAAAATGCATGTAATACATGCATTAATGTAACAATGCGTGTGATAGGCAGTACGAGTGTGTATTTATAAAGTGTTCTATAAATATAATAAAAAAGTCCTAAATATAAAAAAAAGAAAAATAATACAATATTAGATATGATTATAAGATATTAAATGCGATTAGATTTATAAATGCAGTAATTAGCATCAAAAACGATAAAAAACGCCTAATATATATATATATATATATATATATATCGGATTTTTAAAACATTTTATGATAATATATTAATCGTTTTTTATACCATTTTAATCGTTTTGTAATACAAAATAATAGTTAATAATATATTTGTATGCTGAACTGATACAACCCATTCTAATACCTAATAAAGTCAAAATTGCGTTACACAAACGACTATCAAAAATGATTGCGGTTTTTGAAATCATTTTCGATCTTCGGATATTAGCAGGGAAGTTTTATAGTGTAGTGAAATTACCGAAAATGTGTGTACGGAATTTCCGTGCAGTAAATATCTGTGTAGAATTTTTCCGTGCAGTTATTTCCTGTGTTAATTATAAATTATTTTGTGTAGCGTGTAGGGTTATTTTTGTGTAGAGTTTATACGGTGTCTATTTAAGTCTTGATTCGGTAAACACAGAAAAAAATGAAGATACGTTTAATTCAATATCAATAGATTTGTCTATTCATTAACACCCAACGGAGTTCCTCCTCATACATTAACATTAAAAGTTAATGCGATTGTAATTTTATTGAGAAATTTAAACTTAGATGGTGGCTTATGCAATGAAACTAGATTAATGATACAAGAACTACGATCTTATGTTGTTAAAGCTGAAATTATTACTGGTACCTCTAAAGGTAAAATTATTTTAATACCCCGAATTGATTTAAGTCCTTCAATTGAAGAAGTTCCATTTACCATAGTACGAAGACAATTTTCATTTAGATTAGGATTTGCAATGACTATAAATAAATCTCAAAAATATTATTAGCAGAAGATTCAGTAATAACAGAAAACCCAAATGATAAAATTGATTATTTAAATAAATGTTTAAATGATAATCTAAAAATTTATATTAAAAATGTTGTTTATCGTGAAATTTTTGAATTAGACAATTTTTAACTAATTTTATATTAAGTATCTTCTAGTATTCTCGATAATTAATATTTTATTTATTTATATACGTTAATATTAAACAATAATTTAATTTTTCTATACATTATAAAATTTTTAATATGTTTATGTATAAGTATGTTCTGTCTAACAATTAAACAATAAGCATCAAACAAAGGAAAATAGCAGCAACCAGTTCCATTGCCATTGGTAGTGCTTGTATATTATCATTTTCATATAATCTACTTCTACTATGATATTAATGTGCTTAATGTCCCCGTATGCCGTAAAGCCTTTCACATCTTTTTCCAATAACTAAGCATCTAGGATATAATTTTGGGCCTTACAATTTTTGGGCCTATACAGATTTGAATCTTAAAATTTATAACCTTAACATTTTTGGGCCTTAATAATTTCGGGTTATTTAAATATTCGTGTGTGTCGTGAAGCCATTTATATCTTTTCTCAATAAATGACATATTTATATCTATTAGTATAATTCTTATCTCATTTGAATTTTTTGAAGTCCTATAAACTGTGTAACAACATAGACTTAAGGGTAACAATTTCAGACCCGCCTTAACGATCGCCGAAGCAAATAGCGCCCGTCCACTGAAACCTATAAAGTCGACAGTAACAACAAGATTATAGCAGAAAAAGTTCAAATAAAAAACTATATACAAGACCAAAGCTAATATGACAATAAAAAGCAAAATAAAAATTTTAAGATCTACAAATTTCAGAGGCCAGATCAGACTGAGCAATCAAAACAATTTCCCCGGCTATCTATACATATTGTTGCGCATGCGCAGATTGCATTGATAAATATCAGATATGTATAGAATATTATCGTACAAAATTATTATAATGTTTCCAAACTGGCCACTTCTAAAGTTCAGAGCTGACTGAGGAATCAAAACCACTTTCACGGCTATTTATACATATTAGTAGGAATGCGCAGATTGCATTCGTGAATATCGGAAATATGTATAAATATATATGTGTATATGTACATGCAACGTCTCTTATGCGGACAATTTCCAACGTAGAAGGGTACTTATGCAGACTTTGGCGGACTTATGCGGACTGGCGCATAAGTCCACCCAAAAGTTCATATATTTATTGGCACTTATGCAGACTGTCTGCATATGACCTCCCGTACATCTATCGGTACATTTGCAGACATGGCCGCATAAATCACGTTCTAATACAAAGCATCGATAACTTATTTAAATCGTTTAAAACATTTATAACTTATATGTATTATCGGAATTAAATAACTTTATGTAGACTAACTGATTATTGTAGATGTTATTATCAGCAAATTATTAATAACTAACTACTTATTATCAGCAAATTATTAATAACTAAGTACTTAACGAATCTTGTTAATAAGGAATTCGGGAAACAAGGAAACATTTACAAAGACCCTCGCTACTGTACATACAGTTTCAGGAATAATGTAAATAAAGGTCGCCATGCAATATATAAAATGATGGTGTTATTAAATATTAAATATTGTATTAACATTACCCTGGTAAAAATTTGTTGGGATTTTAGGTAGGATACGACTAGAGATTTTGAATATCACTGGATCTTGGTAGATCCTAGACAAGAAATAAAAAGTTGTTTAGCATCATTTAAAAAGTTAATAACTGCAGCTAGAAAAAGCATTCTGCAGCTCTTGACTTCTACGTGTAAAAATCGAGTATAAAAAAGCAAAACCAGCACAGGAGTCAGAGGTCACCGAAGACATGGGGTCCAGGAATCATGCTAAATAACGTACTGAAATTTCATCCCAAAAACAACTTTTTAAACTCATTAAACTTTTTGGCACGTTCTAAGAATTAAATAATCATATAAATTTTTTC
The DNA here is from genome assembly GCF_009193385.2 of Nasonia vitripennis. Lineage (NCBI taxonomy): Eukaryota > Metazoa > Arthropoda > Insecta > Hymenoptera > Pteromalidae > Nasonia > Nasonia vitripennis. Next base: position 647,207 of record NW_022279588.1, read on the forward strand.
ACAAAACGCTTACTCTTCGAGATATAAACGTTTGAAGTTAGAAAAAAAACGCAGTTTTCGCATAGTTTAGCTGTTACAAATCAAAACGCGTATATCACAAAAAGTAAGTGTTTTGAAAAAAATTAATGTGATTATTTTTTGTTAAAAATGTGCCAATTAACGTACAAAAAATTATTTCATGGACGAAATTTTGAAATTTCGGGCTAACCTAGAAAAATCCAAAAAATTCTGGCATAAATAACAGTAGGTTAAGCCAAAGAGCTAACGCTATGGAAAATGGAAAACCTTGAAAATGCAACTATTTCTATAATCTTAGTGCACGTTAAGGACATAATCCACATATAAACAGATAAATACGCTGACCTAAGCGAATTTATTTTTTGTTACTAAAGATTCAATCAGAAGTGCCCGAGATTTGCTTGATCGTGGCTCAGTTTGCGTAAAACGTTTACTAACAAAAATAATTCTGGCCTAATAAACAGTACGTTGGCCAACTGGCTAAGACTATGGAATATGGAAAATGTTAAACCAGCAACTATTTCCATAGCATTAGTACAACGTTTTGAACATAATCTAGATATGAAGAGAAAAATACGCTGACCTAAGCAAATCTACTTTTTCGTAGTCGAAAATTATATAATCAGATCAGACGTATAAGACGATATCCGCGCGAATTTACAACAAGCGCTTACTATTGAAAATAATTTTGGCCTAATTAGCAGCTAACTGGCTAACGCTATGGAAAATGTAAAAGCTTGAAAATGCAACTATTTCCATAAGCTTAGTGCACGTTAAGGACAGAATCCACATATAAACAGATAATACGCTGACCTAAGCGAATTTATTTTTGTTTCATATCATTCAATCCGAAGTCCCTGCGTTTTCCTAGATCGCTGCTCGGTTTGCATAATACTGTTACTACTAAAAATAATTTTGGCTAACACTATGGTAAATGCAAAAGCGTGAACTAGCAACTATTACCATAGGGTTAGTGCAACGTTATGCACATAATCTAGATATGAAGAGAAAAACAAGCTGACCTAAGCGAATCTTTTTGTGTCATATCATTCAATCCGAAGTTCGTGCGTTTTTCTAGTTCGCTGCTAGGTTTGCATAATACTATAACTACTAAAAATAATTTTGGCCTAATTAGCAGTACGTTAGCTAACTGGCTAACGCTATGGAAAATGTAAAAGCTTGAAAATGCAACTATTTCCATAAGCTTAATGCACGTTAAGGACAGAATCCACATATAAACAGATAAATACGCTGACCTAAGCGAATTTTTTTTTTGTTACTAAAGATTCAATCCGAAGTCCCTGCGTTTTCGTAGATCGCTGCTCGGTTTGCATAAAACTATTACTACTAAAAATAAATTTGGCCTAATGAGCAGTACGTTGGCCAACTGGCTCACACTATGGTAAATGGAGAAGCGTGAACTAGCAACTATTACCATCGGTTTAGTGCAACGTTATGCACATAATCTACATATGAAGAGAAAAACACGCTGACCTAAGCGTATTTTTTTGTGTCATATCATTCAATCCGATGTCCCTGCGTTTTCCTAGATCGCTGCTCGGTTTGCATAATACTATTACTACTAAAAATAAGTTTTGCCTCATTAGCAATACGTTAGCCAACTGGCTAACACTATGGAAAATGGAAAAGCGTGATCTAGCAACTATTTCCATCGGTTTAGTGCGACCTTATGCACATAATCTAGATATGAAGAGAAAAATACGCTGACCTAAGCGAATCTTTTTGTGTCATATCATTCGATCCGAAGTCCCTGCGTTTTACTAGATCGCTGCTCGGTTTGCATAATACTATTACTACTCAAAATAATGTTGGCCTAATTAGCAGTATTTTAGCCAACTCGGTAACACTATGGAAAATGGAAAAGCGTGAACTAGCAACTATTTCCATAGGTTTAGTGCAACGATATGCATATAATCTAGATATGAAGAGAAAAACACGCTGACCTAAGCGAATCTTTTTGTGTCATATCATTCAATCCGAAGTCCCTGCGTTTTCCGAGATCGCTGCTCGGTTTGCATAATACTATTACTACTAAAAATAATTTTGGCCTAATTAGCAGTACGTTAGCTAGCTGGCTAACGCTATGGTAAATGCAAAAGCGTGAACTAGCAAATATTACCATAGGGTTAGTGCAACGTTATGCACATAATCTAGATATGAAGAGAAAAACACGCTGACCTAAGCGAATCTTTTTGTGTCATATCATTCAATCCGAAGTCCCTGCGTTTTCCTAGATCGCTGCTCAGTTTGCATAAAACTATTTCTACTAAAAATAATTTTGGCCTAATTAGCAGTACGTTAGCTAACTGGCTAACGCTATGGAAAATGTAAAAGCTTGAAAATGCAACTATTTCCATAAGCTTAATGCACGTTAAGGACAGAATCCACATATAAACAGATAAATACGCTGAACTAAGCGAATTTTTTTTTGTTACTAAAGATTCAATCCGAAGTCCCTGCGTTTTCCTAGATCGCTGCTCGGTTCGCATAATACTATTACTACTCAAAATAATATTGGCCAAATTAGCAGTACGTTAGCTAACTGACTAACGCTATGGAAAATGTAAAAGCATGCAAATACAACTACTTCCTTAAGCTTAGTGCACGTTAAGGACAGAATCCACATATAAACGAAGTCCCTGCGTTTTCCTAGATCGCTGCTCGGTTTGCATAATACTATTACTACTAAAAATAAGTTTTGACTCATTAGCAGTACGTTAGCCAACTGGCTAACACTATGGAAAATGGAAAAGCGTGATCTAGCAACTATTTCCATAAGTTGAGTGCACGTTAAGGACAGGATCCACATAAAAACAGATAAATACGCTGACCTAAGCGAATTTATTTTTTGTTACTAAACATTCAATCAGAAGTCCCCGAGTTTTGCTAGATCGCTGCTCAGTTTGCATAGAACGTTTACTACTAAAAATAATTCTGGTCTAATTAGCAGCATTTTGGCCAACTGGCTAACACTATGGTAAATGGAAAAGCGTGAACTAGCAACGTTATGCAAATAATCTAGACATGAAGAGAAAAACACGCTGACCTAAGCGAATCTTTTTGTTTCATATCATTCAATCCGATGTCCCTGCGTTTTCCGAGATCGCTGCTCGGTTTGCATAATACTATTACTACTAAAAATAATTTCGGCCTAATTAGCAGTACGTTAGCCAACTGTCTAACACTATGGAAAATTGAAAAGCCTGAACTAGCAACTATTACAATAGGTTTAGTGCAACGTTATGCACATAATCTAGATATGAAGAGAAAAACACGATGACCTATACGAATTTTTTTTGTTTCATATCATTCAATCTGTAGTCTCTGCGTTTTCCTAGATCGCTGCTCAGTATGCATAAAACCTTTTCTACTAAAAATAATTCTGGCCAATTAGCAGTATTTTAGCCAACTGGCTAATACTATGAAAAATGGAAAACCGTGAACTAGCAACTATTTCCGTTGGTTTAGTGCAACGTTATGCACATAATCTAGATCTGATGAGAAAAACACGCTGACCTAAGCGAATCTTTTTCTGTCATATCATTCAATCCGAAGTCCCTGCGTTTTCCGAGATCGCTGCTCGGTTTGCATAATACTATTACTACTAAAAATAATTTTGGCCTAATTAGCAGTACGTTAGCTAACTGGCTAACGCTATGGAAAATGTAAAAGCATGAAAATGCAACTATTTCCATAAGCTTAATGCACGTTAAGGACAGAATTCACATAAAAACAGATAAATACGCTGACCTAAGCGAATTTTTTTTTGTTACTAAAGATTCAATCCGAAGTCCCCGAGTTTTGCTAGATCGCTGCTCAGTTTGCATAGTACGTTTACTACTAAAAATAATTCTGGTCTAATTAGCAGCATTTTAGCCAACTGGCTAACACTATGGTAAATGGAAAAGCGTGAACTAGCAACGTTATGCACATAATCTAGACATGAAGAGAAAAACACGCTGACCAAAACGAATTTTTTTTGTTTCATATCATTCAATCCGATGTCCCTGCGTTTTTCTAGATCGCTGCTCGGTTTGCATAAAACTATTACTACTAAAAATAAATTTGGCCTAATTAGCAGTACGTTAGCCAACCGGCTAACACTATGGAAAATGGAAATGCGTGAACTAGCAACTATTTCCATAGGTTTAGTGCAACGATATGTACATAATCTACATATGAAGAGAAAAACACGCTGACCTAAGCGTATTTTTTTGTGTCATATCATTCAATCCGATGTCCCTGCGTTTTCCTAGATCGCTGCTCGGTTTGCATAATACTATTACTACTAAAAATAAGTTTTGCCTCATTAGCAGTACGTTAGCCAACTCGCTAACACTATGGAAAATGGAAAAGCGTGATCTAGCCACTATTTCCATCGGTTTAGTGCGACCTTATGCACATAATCTAGATATGAAGAGAAAAATACGCTGACCTAAGCGAATCTTTTTGTGTCATATCATTCGATCCGAAGTCCCTGCGTTTTACTAGATCGCTGCTCGGTTTGCATAATACTATTACTACTCAAAATAATGTTGGCCTAATTAGCAGTATTTTAGCCAACTCGGTAACACTATGGAAAATGGAAAAGCGTGAACTAGCAACTATTTCCATAGGTTTAGTGCAACAATATGCACATAATCTAGATATGAAGAGAAAAACAAGCTGACCTAAGCGAATCTTTTTGTGTCATATCTTTCAATCTGTAGTCCCTGCGTTTTCCTAGATCGCTGCTCAGTACGCATAAAACCTTTTCTACTAAAAATAATTCTGGCCTAATTAGCAGTATTTTAGCCAACTGGCTAATACTATGAAAAATGGAAAAGCGTGATCTAGCAACTATTTCCATCGGTTTAGTGCGACCTTATGCACATAATGTAGATATGAAGAGAAAAACACGCTACCTAAGCGAATTTTTTTTTGTTTCACATCATTCAAACCGAAGTTCCTTCGTTTTCCTAGATCGCTGCTCAGTATGCATAAAACCTTTTCTACTAAAAATAATTCTGGCCTAATTAGCAGTATTTTAGCCAACTGGCCAATACTATGAATAATGGAAAACCGTGAACTAGCAACTATTTCCGTTGGTTTAGTGCAACGTTATGCACATAATCTAGATCTGATGAGAAAAACACGCTGACCTAAGCGAATCTTTTTGTGTCATATCATTCAATCCGAAGTCCCTGCGTTTTCCTAGATTGCTGCTCGGTTTGCATAATACTATTACTACTCAAAATAATGTTGGCCTAATTAGCAGTATTTTAGCCAACTTGCTAACACTATGGTAAATGCAAAAGCGTGAACTAGCAACTATTACCATAGCGTTAGTGCAACGTTATGCACATAATCTAGATATGAAGAGAAAAACACGCTGACCTAAGCGAATTTTTTTTGTTTCACATCATTCAATCCGAAGTTCCTTCGTTTTACTAGATCGCTGCTCGGTTTGCATAAAACTATTACTACTAAAAATAATGTTGGCCTAATTAGCAGTACGTTAGCCAACCGGCTAACACTATGGAAAATGGATAAGCGTGAACTAGCAACTATTTCCATAGGTTTAGTGCAACGATATGCACATAATCTAGATATGAAGAGAAAAACACGCTACCTAAGCGAATTTTTTTTTGTTTCACATCTTTCAAACCGAAGTTCCTTCGTTTCACTAGATCGCTGCTCGGTTTGCATAAAACTATTACTACTAAAAATAAATTTGGCCTAATTAGCAGTACGTTAGCTAACTGGCTAACGCTATGGAAAATGAAAAAGCTTGAAAATGCAACTATTTCCATAGGTTTAGTGCAACGATATGCACATAATCTAGATATGAAGAGAAAAACACGCTACCTAAGCGAATTTTTTTTTGTTTCACATCTTTCAAACCGAAGTTCCTTCGTTTCACTAGATCGCTGCTCGGTTTGCATAAAACTATTACTACTAAAAATAAATTTGGCCTAATTAGCAGTACGTTAGCCAACTGGCTAACAGTATGGTAAATGGAGAAGCGCGAACTAGCAACTATTACCATAGGTTTAGTGCAACGTTATGCACATAATCTAGATCTGATGAGAAAAACACGCTGACCTAAGCGAATCTTTTTGTGTCATATCATTCAATCCGAAGTCCCTGCGTTTTCCGAGATCGCTGCTCGGTTTGCATAATACTATTACTACTAAAAATAATTTTGGCCTAATTAGCAGTACGTTAGTTAACTGGCTAACGCTATGGAAAATGAAAAAGCTTGAAAATGCAACTATTTCCATAAGCTGAGTGCACATTAAGGACAGAATCCACATAAAAACAGATAAATACGCTGACCTAAGCGAATTTTTTTTTGTTTCATATCATTCAATCCGAAGTTCCTGCGTTTCCCTAGATCACTGCTCGGTTTGCATAAAACTATTACTACTAAAAATAAATTTGGCCTAATTAGCAGTATTTTAGCCAACTTGCTAACACTATGGAAAATGGAAAAGCGTGAACTAGCAACTATTTCCATAGGTTTAGTGCAACGATATGCACATAATCTAGATATGAAGAGAAAAACACGCTGACCTAAGCGAATCTTTTTGTGTCATATCATTCAATCCGAAGTCCCTGCGTTTTCCTAGATCGCTGCTGAGTTTGCATAAAACTTTTTCTACTAAAAATAATTCTGGCCTAATTAGCAGTAAATTAGTAGTCTTAGTAAATTAGTTTCATATCATTCAATCCGAAGTCCCTGCGTTTTCCTAGATCGCTGCTGAGTTTGCATAAAACATTTTCTACTAAAAATAATTCTGGCCTAATTAGCAGTAAATTAGTAGTCTTAGTAAATTAGTTTCATATCATTCAATCCGAAGTCCCTGCGTTTTCCTAGATCGCTGCTCAGTTTGCATAAAACTTTTTCTACTAAAAATAATTCTGTCCTAATTAGCAGTATTTTAGCCAACTTGCTAACACTATGGAAAATGGATAAGCGTAAACTAGCAACTATATCCATAGGTTTAGTGCAACGATATGCACATAATCTAGATATGAAGAGAAACACACGCTGACCTAAGCGAATCTTATTGTGTCATATCATTCAATCCGAAGTCCCTGCGTTTTCCTAGATCGCTGCTCGTTTTGCATAATACTATTACTACTCAAAATAATGTTGGCCTAATTAGCAGTATTTTAGCCAACTTGCTAACACTATGGTAAATGCAAAAGCGTGAACTAGCAACTATTACCATAGCGTTAGTGCAACGTTATGCACATAATCTAGATATGAAGAGAAAAACACGCTGACCTAAGCGAATCTTTTTGTGTCATATCATTCAATCCGAAGTTCCTGCGTTTTCCTAGATCGCTGCTGAGTTTGCATAAAACTTTTTCTACTAAAAATAATTCTGGCCTAATTAGCAGTAAATTAGTAGTCTTAGTAAATTAGTTTCATATCATTCAATCCGAAGTCCCTGCGTTTTCCTAGATCGCTGCTCGGTTTGCATAATACTATTACTACTCAAAATAATGTTGGCCTAATTAGCAGTATTTTAGCCAACTTGCTAACACTATGGAAAATGGAAAAGCGTGAACTAGCAACTATTTCCATAGGTTTAGGCAACGATATGCACATAATCTAGATATGAAGAGAAAAACACGCTGATCTAAGCGAATTTTTTTTGTTTCACATCATTCAATCCGAAGTTCCTTCGTTTTACTAGATCGCTGCTCGGTTTGCATAAAACTATTACTACTAAAGATAATGTTGGCCTAATTAGCAGTATTTTAGCCAACTTGCTAACACTATGGAAAATGGAAAAGCGTGAACTAGCAACTATTTCCATAGGTTTAGGCAACGATATGCACATAATCTAGATATGAAGAGAAAAACACGCTGACCTAAGCGAATCTTTTTGTGTCATATCATTCAATCCGAAGTCCCTGCGTTTTCCTAGATGGCTGCTCGGTTTGCATAATACTATTACTACTCAAAATAATGTTGGCCTAATTAGCAGTATTTTAGCCAACTTGCTAACACTATGGTAAATGCAAAAGCGTGAACTAGCAACTATTACTATGTGCATAGCGTTAGTGCAACGTTATGCACATAATCTAGATATGAAGAGAAAAACACGCTGACCTAAGCGAATTTTTTTTGTTTCACATCATTCAATCCGAAGTTCCTTCGTTTTACTAGATCGCTGCTCGGTTTGCATAAAACTATTACTACTAAAAATAATGTTGGCCTAATTAGCAGTACGTTAGCCAACCGGCTAACACTATGGTAAATGCAAAAGCGTGAACTAGCAACTATTACCATAGCGTTAGTGCAACGTTATGCAGATAATCTAGATATGAAGAGAAAAACACGCTGACCTAAGCGAAACTTTTTGTGTCATATCATTCAATCCGAAGTTCCTGCGTTTTCCTAGATCGCTGCTGAGTTTGCATAAAACTTTTTCTACTAAAAATAATTCTGGCCTAATTAGCAGTAAATTAGTAGTCTTAGTAAATTAGTTTCATATCATTCAATCCGAAGTCCCTGCGTTTTCCTAGATCGCTGCTCGGTTTGCATAATACTATTACTACTCAAAATAATGTTGGCCTAATTAGCAGTATTTTAGCCAACTTGCTAACACTATGGAAAATGGAAAAGCGTGAACTAGCAACTATTACCATAGCGTTAGTGCAACGTTATGCAGATAATCTAGATATGAAGAGAAAAACACGCTGACCTAAGCGAAACTTTTTGTGTCATATCATTCAATCCGAAGTCCCTGCGTTTTCCTAGATCGCTGCTCGGTTTGCATAATACTATTACTACTCAAAATAATGTTGGCCTAATTAGCAGTATTTTAGCCAACTTGCTAACACTATGGTAAATGCAAAAGCGTGAACTAGCAACTATTACCATAGCGTTAGTGCAACGTTATGCACATAATCTAGATATGAAGAGAAAAACACGCTGACCTAAGCGAATCTTTTTCTGTCATATCATTCAATCCGAAGTCCCTGCGTTTTCCGAGATCGCTGCTCGGTTTGCATAATACTATTACTACTAAAAATAATTCTGGCCTAATTAGCAGTAAATTAGTAGTCTTAGTAAATTAGTTTCATATCATTCAATCCGAAGTCCCTGCGTTTTACTAGATCGCTGCTGAGTTTGCATAAAACTTTTTCTACTAAAAATAATTCTGGCCTAATTAGCAGTAAATTAGTAGTCTTAGTAAATTAGTTTCATATCATTCAATCCGAAGTCCCTGCGTTTTCCTAGATCGCTGCTCGGTTTGCATAATACTATTACTACTCAAAATAATGTTGGCCTAATTAGCAGTATTTTAGCCAACTTGCTAACACTATGGAAAATGGAAAAGCGTGAACTAGCAACTATTACCATAGCGTTAGTGCAACGTTATGCAGATAATCTAGATATGAAGAGAAAAACACGCTGACCTAAGCGAAACTTTTTGTGTCATATCATTCAATCCGAAGTTCCTGCGTTTTCCTAGATCGCTGCTCAGTATGCATAAAACCTTTTCTACTAAAAATAATGTTGGCCTAATTAGCAGTACGTTAGCCAACCGGCTAACACTATGGTAAATGCAAAAGCGTGAACTAGCAACTATTACCATAGCGTTAGTGCAACGTTATGCAGATAATCTAGATATGAAGAGAAAAACACGCTGACCTAAGCGAAACTTTTTGTGTCATATCATTCAATCCGAAGTTCCTGCGTTTTCCTAGATCGCTGCTGAGTTTGCATAAAACTTTTTCTACTAAAAATAATGTTGGCCTAATTAGCAGTATTTTAGCCAACTTGCTAACACTATGGAAAATGGAAAAGCGTGAACTAGCAACTATTTCCATAGGTTTAGGCAACGATATGCACATAATCTAGATATGAAGAGAAAAACACGCTGATCTAAGCGAATTTTTTTTGTTTCACATCATTCAATCCGAAGTTCCTTCGTTTTACTAGATCGCTGCTCGGTTTGCATAAAACTATTACTACTAAAAATAATGTTGGCCTAATTAGCAGTACGTTAGCCAACCGGCTAACACTATGGTAAATGCAAAAGCGTGAACTAGCAACTATTACCATATGGTTAGTGCAACGTTATGCAGATAATCTAGATATGAAGAGAAAAACACGCTGACCTAAGCGAATTTTTTTTGTTTCACATCATTCAATCCGAAGTTCCTTCGTTTTACTAGATCGCTGCTCGGTTTGCATAAAACTATTACTACTAAAAATAATGTTGGCCTAATTAGCAGTACGTTAGCCAACCGGCTAACACTATGGTAAATGCAAAAGCGTGAACTAGCAACTATTACCATAGCGTTAGTGCAACGTTATGCAGATAATCTAGATATGAAGAGAAAAACACGCTGACCTAAGCGAAACTTTTTGTGTCATATCATTCAATCCGAAGTTCCTGCGTTTTCCTAGATCGCTGCTGAGTTTGCATAAAACTTTTTCTACTAAAAATAATTCTGGCCTAATTAGCAGTAAATTAGTAGTCTTAGTAAATTAGTTTCATATCATTCAATCCGAAGTCCCTGCGTTTTCCTAGATCGCTGCTCGGTTTGCATAATACTATTACTACTCAAAATAATGTTGGCCTAATTAGCAGTATTTTAGCCAACTTGCTAACACTATGGAAAATGGAAAAGCGTGAACTAGCAACTATTACCATAGCGTTAGTGCAACGTTATGCAGATAATCTAGATATGAAGAGAAAAACACGCTGACCTAAGCGAAACTTTTTGTGTCATATCATTCAATCCGAAGTTCCTGCGTTTTCCTAGATCGCTGCTGAGTTTGCATAAAACTTTTTCTACTAAAAATAATGTTGGCCTAATTAGCAGTATTTTAGCCAACTTGCTAACACTATGGAAAATGGAAAAGCGTGAACTAGCAACTATTTCCATAGGTTTAGGCAACGATATGCACATAATCTAGATATGAAGAGAAAAACACGCTGATCTAAGCGAATTTTTTTTGTTTCACATCATTCAATCCGAAGTTCCTTCGTTTTACTAGATCGCTGCTCGGTTTGCATAAAACTATTACTACTAAAGATAATGTTGGCCTAATTAGCAGTATTTTAGCCAACTTGCTAACACTATGGAAAATGGAAAAGCGTGAACTAGCAACTATTTCCATAGGTTTAGGCAACGATATGCACATAATCTAGATATGAAGAGAAAAACACGCTGACCTAAGCGAATCTTTTTGTGTCATATCATTCAATCCGAAGTCCCTGCGTTTTCCTAGATGGCTGCTCGGTTTGCATAATACTATTACTACTCAAAATAATGTTGGCCTAATTAGCAGTATTTTAGCCAACTTGCTAACACTATGGTAAATGCAAAAGCGTGAACTAGCAACTATTACTATGTGCATAGCGTTAGTGCAACGTTATGCACATAATCTAGATATGAAGAGAAAAACACGCTGACCTAAGCGAATTTTTTTTGTTTCACATCATTCAATCCGAAGTTCCTTCGTTTTACTAGATCGCTGCTCGGTTTGCATAAAACTATTACTACTAAAAATAATGTTGGCCTAATTAGCAGTACGTTAGCCAACCGGCTAACACTATGGTAAATGCAAAAGCGTGAACTAGCAACTATTACCATATGGTTAGTGCAACGTTATGCACATAATATAGATATGAAGAGAAAAACACGCTGACCTAAGCGAATCTTTTTGTGTCATATCATTCGATCCGAAGTCCCTGCGTTTTCCGAGATCGCTGCTCGGTTTGCATAATACTATTACTACTAAAAATAATTTTGGCCTAATTAGCAGAACGTTAGTTAACTGGCTAACGCTATGGAAAATGAAAAAGCTTGAAAATGCAACTATTTCCATAAGCTGAGTGCACATTAAGGACAGAATCCACATAAAAACAGATAAATACGCTGACCTAAGCGAATTTTTTTTTGTTTCATATCATTCAATCCGAAGTTCCTGCGTTTCCCTAGATTGCTGCTCGGTTTGCATAAAACTATTACTACTAAAAATAAATTTGGCCTAATTAGCAGTACGTTAGCCAACTGGCTAACAGTATGGTAAATGGAGAAGCGCGAACTAGCAACTATTACCATAGGTTTAGTGCAACGTTATGCACATAATCTAGATCTGATGAGAAAAACACGCTGACCTAAGCGAATCTTTTTGTGTCATATCATTCAATCCGAAGTCCCTGCGTTTTCCGAGATCGCTGCTCGGTTTGCATAATACTATTACTACTCAAAATAATGTTGGCCTAATTAGCAGTATTTTAGCCAACTTGCTAACACTATGGAAAATGGAAAAGCGTGAACTAGCAACTATTTCCATAGGTTTAGTGCAACGATATGCACATAATCTAGATATGAAGAGAAAAACACGCTGACCTAAGCGAATCTTTTTGTGTCATATCATTCAATCCGAAGTCCCTGCGTTTTCCTAGATCGCTGCTGAGTTTGCATAAAACTTTTTCTACTAAAAATAATTCTGGCCTAATTAGCAGTAAATTAGTAGTCTTAGTAAATTAGTTTCATATCATTCAATCCGAAGTCCCTGCGTTTTCCTAGATCGCTGCTGAGTTTGCATAAAACATTTTCTACTAAAAATAATTCTGGCCTAATTAGCAGTAAATTAGTAGTCTTAGTAAATTAGTTTCATATCATTCAATCCGAAGTCCCTGCGTTTTCCTAGATCGCTGCTCAGTTTGCATAAAACTTTTTCTACTAAAAATAATTCTGGCCTAATTAGCAGTAAATTAGTAGTCTTAGTAAATTAGTTTCATATCATTCAATCCGAAGTCCCTGCGTTTTCCTAGATCGCTGCTCGGTTTGCATAATACTATTACTACTCAAAATAATGTTGGCCTAATTAGCAGTATTTTAGCCAACTTGCTAACACTATGGTAAATGCAAAAGCGTGAACTAGCAACTATTACCATAGCGTTAGTGCAACGTTATGCACATAATCTAGATATGAAGAGAAAAACACGCTGACCTAAGCGAATTTTTTCTGTTTCACATCATTCAATCCGAAGTTCCTTCGTTTTACTAGATCGCTGCTCGGTTTGCATAATACTATTACTACTCAAAATAATGTTGGCCTAATTAGCAGTATTTTAGCCAACTTGTTAACACTATGGTAAATGCAAAAGCGTGAACTAGCAACTATTACCGTAGCGTTAGTGCAACGTTATGCACATAATCTAGATATGAAGAGAAAAACACGCTGACCTAAGCGAATTTTTTTTGTTTCACATCATTCAATCCGAAGTTCCTTCGTTTTACTAGATCGCTGCTCGGTTTGCATAAAACTATTACTACTAAAAATAATGTTGGCCTAATTAGCAGTACGTTAGCCAACCGGCTAACACTATGGAAAATGGATAAGCGTGAACTAGCAACTATTTCCATAGGTTTAGTGCAACGATATGCACATAATCTAGATATGAAGAGAAAAACACGCTACCTAAGCGAATTTTTTTTTGTTTCACATCTTTCAAACCGAAGTTCCTTCGTTTCACTAGATCGCTGCTCGGTTTGCATAAAACTATTACTACTAAAAATAAATTTGGCCTAATTAGCAGTACGTTAGCTAACTGGCTAACGCTATGGAAAATGGAAAAGCGTGATCTAGCAACTATTTCCATAGGTTTAGTGCAACGTTATGCACATAATCTAGATCTGATGAGAAAAGCACGCTGACCTAAGCGAATCTTTTTGTGTCATATCATTCAATCCGAAGTCCCTGCGTTTTCCTAGATTGCTGCTCGGTTTGCATAATACTATTACTACTCAAAATAATGTTGGCCTAATTAGCAGTATTTTAGCCAACTTGCTAACACTATGGTAAATGCAATCGCGTGAACTAGCAACTATTACCATAGCGTTAGTGCAACGTTATGCACATAATCTAGATATGAAGAGAAAAACACGCTGACCTAAGCGAATTTTTTTTGTTTCACATCATTCAATCCGAAGTTCCTTCGTTTTACTAGATCGCTGCTCGGTTTGCATAAAATTATTACTACTAAAAATAATGTTGGCCTAATTAGCAGTACGTTAGCCAACCGGCTAACACTATGGAAAATGGATAAGCGTGAACTAGCAACTATTTCCATAGGTTTAGTGCAACGATATGCACATAATCTAGATATGAAGAGAAAAACACGCTACCTAAGCGAATTTTTTTTTGTTTCACATCTTTCAAACCGAAGTTCCTTCGTTTCACTAGATCGCTGCTCGGTTTGCATAAAACTATTACTACTAAAAATAAATTTGGCCTAATTAGCAGTACGTTAGCTAACTGGCTAACGCTATGGAAAATGGAAAAGCGTGATCTAGCAACTATTTCCATAGGTTTAGTGCAACGTTATGCACATAATCTAGATCTGATGAGAAAAGCACGCTGACCTAAGCGAATCTTTTTGTGTCATATCATTCAATCCGAAGTCCCTGCGTTTTCCTAGATTGCTGCTCGGTTTGCATAATACTATTACTACTCAAAATAATGTTGGCCTAATTAGCAGTATTTTAGCCAACTTGCTAACACTATGGTAAATGCAAAAGCGTGAACTAGCAACTATTACCATAGCGTTAGTGCAACGTTATGCACATAATCTAGATATGAAGAGAAAAACACGCTGATCTAAGCGAATTTTTTTTGTTTCACATCATTCAATCCGAAGTTCCTTCGTTTTACTAGATCGCTGCTCGGTTTGCATAAAACTATTACTACTAAAAATAATTCTGTCCTAATTAGCAGTATTTTAGCCAACTTGCTAACACTATGGAAAATGGATAAGCGTAAACTAGCAACTATATCCATAGGTTTAGTGCAACGATATGCACATAATCTAGATATGAAGAGAAACACACGCTGACCTAAGCGAATCTTTTTGTGTCATATCATTCAATCCGAAGTCCTTGCGTTTTCCTAGATCGCTGCTCGGTTTGCATAATACTATTACTACTCAAAATAATGTTGGCCTAATTAGCAGTATTTTAGCCAACTTGCTAACACTATGGTAAATGCAAAAGCGTGAACTAGCAACTATTACCATAGCGTTAGTGCAACGTTATGCACATAATCTAGATATGAAGAGAAAAACACGCTGACCTAAGCGAATTTTTTTTGTTTCACATCATTCAATCCGAAGTTCCTTCGTTTTACTAGATCGCTGCTCGGTTTGCATAAAACTATTACTACTAAAAATAATGTTGGCCTAATTAGCAGTACGTTAGCCAACCGGCTAACACTATGGTAAATGCAAAAGCGTGAACTAGCAACTATTACCATATGGTTAGTGCAACGTTATGCACATAATATAGATATGAAGAGAAAAACACGCTGACCTAAGCGAATCTTTTTGTGTCATATCTTCAATCCGAAGTCCCTGCGTTTTCCTAGATCGCTGCTGAGTTTGCATAAAACTTTTTCTACTAAAAATAATTCTGGCCTAATTAGCAGTAAATTAGTAGTCTTAGTAAAATAGTTTCATATCATTCAATCCGAAGTCCCTGCGTTTTCCTAGATCGCTGCTGAGTTTGCATAAAACATTTTCTACTAAAAATAATTCTGGCCTAATTAGCAGTAAATTAGTTTCATATCATTCAATCCGAAGTCCCTGCGTTTTCCTAGATCGCTGCTCAGTTTGCATAAAACTTTTTCTACTAAAAATAATTCTGTCCTAATTAGCAGTATTTTAGCCAACTTGCTAACACTATGGAAAATGGATAAGCGTAAACTAGCAACTATATCCATAGGTTTAGTGCAACGATATGCACATAATCTAGATATGAAGAGAAACACACGCTGACCTAAGCGAATCTTATTGTGTCATATCATTCGATCCGAAGTCCCTGCGTTTTCCGAGATCGCTGCTCGGTTTGCGTAATACTATTACTACTCAAAATAATGTTGGCCTAATTAGCAGTATTTTAGCCAACCGGCTAACACTATGGTAAATGCAAAATCGTGAACTAGCAACTATTACCATAGCGTTAGTGCAACGTTATGCAGATAATCTAGATATGAAGAGAAAAACACGCTGACCTAAGCGAAACTTTTTGTGTCATATCATTCAATCCGAAGTTCCTGCGTTTTCCTAGATCGCTGCTGAGTTTGCATAAAACATTTTCTACTAAAAATAATTCTGGCCTAATTAGCAGTAAATTAGTAGTCTTAGTAAATTAGTTTCATATCATTCAATCCGAAGTCCCTGCGTTTTCCTAGATCGCTGCTCGGTTTGCATAATACTATTACTACTCAAAATAATGTTGGCCTAATTAGCAGTATTTTATCCAACTTGCTAACACTATGGAAAATGGAAAAGCGTGAACTAGCAACTATTTCCATAGGTTTAGGCAACGATATGCACATAATCTAGATATGAAGAGAAAAACACGCTGACCTAAGCGAATCTTTTTGTGTCATATCATTCAATCCGAAGTCCCTGCGTTTTCCTAGATTGCTGCTCGGTTTGCATAATACTATTACTACTCAAAATAATGTTGGCCTAATTAGCAGTATTTTAGCCAACTTGCTAACACTATGGTAAATGCAAAAGCGTGAACTAGCAACTATTTCCATAGGTTTAGTGCAACGTTATGCACATAATCTAGATCTGATGAGAAAAGCACGCTGACCTAAGCGAATCTTTTTGTGTCATATCATTCAATCCGAAGTCCCTGCGTTTTCCTAGATTGCTGCTCGGTTTGCATAATACTATTACTACTCAAAATAATGTTGGCCTAATTAGCAGTATTTTAGCCAACTTGCTAACACTATGGTAAATGCAAAAGCGTGAACTAGCAACTATTACCATAGCGTTAGTGCAACGTTATGCACATAATCTAGATATGAAGAGAAAAACACGCTGACCTAAGCGAATCTTTTTGTGTCATATCATTCAATCCGAAGTCCCTGCGTTTTCCTAGATCGCTGCTCAGTTTGCATAAAACTTTTTCTACTAAAAATAATTCTGTCCTAATTAGCAGTATTTTAGCCAACTTGCTAACACTATGGAAAATGGATAAGCGTAAACTAGCAACTATATCCATAGGTTTAGTGCAACGATATGCACATAATCTAGATATGAAGAGAAACACACGCTGACCTAAGCGAATCTTATTGTGTCATATCATTCAATCCGAAGTCCTTGCGTTTTCCTAGATCGCTGCTCGGTTTGCATAATACTATTACTACTCAAAATAATGTTGGCCTAATTAGCAGTATTTTAGCCAACTTGCTAACACTATGGTAAATGCAAAAGCGTGAACTAGCAACTATTACCATAGCGTTAGTGCAACGTTATGCACATAATCTAGATATGAAGAGAAAAACACGCTGACCTAAGCGAATTTTTTTTGTTTCACATCATTCAATCCGAAGTTCCTTCGTTTTACTAGATCGCTGCTCGGTTTGCATAAAACTATTACTACTAAAAATAATGTTGGCCTAATTAGCAGTACGTTAGCCAACCGGCTAACACTATGGTAAATGCAAAAGCGTGAACTAGCAACTATTACCATATGGTTAGTGCAACGTTATGCACATAATATAGATATGAAGAGAAAAACACGCTGACCTAAGCGAATCTTTTTGTGTCATATCATTCAATCCGAAGTCCCTGCGTTTTCCTAGATCGCTGCTGAGTTTGCATAAAACTTTTTCTACTAAAAATAATTCTGGCCTAATTAGCAGTAAATTAGTAGTCTTAGTAAAATAGTTTCATATCATTCAATCCGAAGTCCCTGCGTTTTCCTAGATCGCTGCTGAGTTTGCATAAAACATTTTCTACTAAAAATAATTCTGGCCTAATTAGCAGTAAATTAGTTTCATATCATTCAATCCGAAGTCCCTGCGTTTTCCTAGATCGCTGCTCAGTTTGCATAAAACTTTTTCTACTAAAAATAATTCTGTCCTAATTAGCAGTATTTTAGCCAACTTGCTAACACTATGGAAAATGGATAAGCGTAAACTAGCAACTATATCCATAGGTTTAGTGCAACGATATGCACATAATCTAGATATGAAGAGAAACACACGCTGACCTAAGCGAATCTTATTGTGTCATATCATTCGATCCGAAGTCCCTGCGTTTTCCGAGATCGCTGCTCGGTTTGCGTAATACTATTACTACTCAAAATAATGTTGGCCTAATTAGCAGTATTTTAGCCAACCGGCTAACACTATGGTAAATGCAAAATCGTGAACTAGCAACTATTACCATAGCGTTAGTGCAACGTTATGCAGATAATCTAGATATGAAGAGAAAACACGCTGACCTAAGCGAAACTTTTTGTGTCATATCATTCAATCCGAAGTTCCTGCGTTTTCCTAGATCGCTGCTGAGTTTGCATAAAACATTTTCTACTAAAAATAATTCTGGCCTAATTAGCAGTAAATTAGTAGTCTTAGTAAATTAGTTTCATATCATTCAATCCGAAGTCCCTGCGTTTTCCTAGATCGCTGCTCGGTTTGCATAATACTATTACTACTCAAAATAATGTTGGCCTAATTAGCAGTATTTTATCCAACTTGCTAACACTATGGAAAATGGAAAAGCGTGAACTAGCAACTATTTCCATAGGTTTAGGCAACGATATGCACATAATCTAGATATGAAGAGAAAAACACGCTGACCTAAGCGAATCTTTTTGTGTCATATCATTCAATCCGAAGTCCCTGCGTTTTCCTAGATTGCTGCTCGGTTTGCATAATACTATTACTACTCAAAATAATGTTGGCCTAATTAGCAGTATTTTAGCCAACTTGCTAACACTATGGTAAATGCAAAAGCGTGAACTAGCAACTATCTCCATAGGTTTAGTGCAACGTTATGCACATAATCTAGATCTGATGAGAAAAGCACGCTGACCTAAGCGAATCTTTTTGTGTCATATCATTCAATCCGAAGTCCCTGCGTTTTCCTAGATTGCTGCTCGGTTTGCATAATACTATTACTACTCAAAATAATGTTGGCCTAATTAGCAGTATTTTAGCCAACTTGCTAACACTATGGTAAATGCAAAAGCGTGAACTAGCAACTATTACCATAGCGTTAGTGCAACGTTATGCACATAATCTAGATATGAAGAGAAAAACACGCTGACCTAAGCGAATCTTTTTGTGTCATATCATTCAATCCGAAGTCCCTGCGTTTTCCTAGATCGCTGCTCAGTTTGCATAAAACTTTTTCTACTAAAAATAATTCTGTCCTAATTAGCAGTATTTTAGCCAACTTGCTAACACTATGGAAAATGGATAAGCGTAAACTAGCAACTATATCCATAGGTTTAGTGCAACGATATGCACATAATCTAGATATGAAGAGAAACACACGCTGACCTAAGCGAATCTTATTGTGTCATATCATTCAATCCGAAGTCCTTGCGTTTTCCTAGATCGCTGCTCGGTTTGCATAATACTATTACTACTCAAAATAATGTTGGCCTAATTAGCAGTACGTTAGCCAACCGGCTAACACTATGGTAAATGCAAAAGCGTGAACTAGCAACTATTACCATATGGTTAGTGCAACGTTATGCACATAATATAGATATGAAGAGAAAAACACGCTGACCTAAGCGAATCTTTTTGTGTCATATCATTCAATCCGAAGTCCCTGCGTTTTCCTAGATCGCTGCTGAGTTTGCATAAAACTTTTTCTACTAAAAATAATTCTGGCCTAATTAGCAGTAAATTAGTAGTCTTAGTAAAATAGTTTCATATCATTCAATCCGAAGTCCCTGCGTTTTCCTAGATCGCTGCTGAGTTTGCATAAAACATTTTCTACTAAAAATAATTCTGGCCTAATTAGCAGTAAATTAGTTTCATATCATTCAATCCGAAGTCCCTGCGTTTTCCTAGATCGCTGCTCAGTTTGCATAAAACTTTTTCTACTAAAAATAATTCTGTCCTAATTAGCAGTATTTTAGCCAACTTGCTAACACTATGGAAAATGGATAAGCGTAAACTAGCAACTATATCCATAGGTTTAGTGCAACGATATGCACATAATCTAGATATGAAGAGAAACACACGCTGACCTAAGCGAAACTTTTTGTGTCATATCATTCAATCCGAAGTTCCTGCGTTTTCCTAGATCGCTGCTGAGTTTGCATAAAACATTTTCTACTAAAAATAATTCTGGCCTAATTAGCAGTAAATTAGTAGTCTTAGTAAATTAGTTTCATATCATTCAATCCGAAGTCCCTGCGTTTTCCTAGATCGCTGCTCGGTTTGCATAATACTATTACTACTCAAAATAATGTTGGCCTAATTAGCAGTATTTTATCCAACTTGCTAACACTATGGAAAATGGAAAAGCGTGAACTAGCAACTATTTCCATAGGTTTAGGCAACGATATGCACATAATCTAGATATGAAGAGAAAAACACGCTGACCTAAGCGAATCTTTTTGTGTCATATCATTCAATCCGAAGTCCCTGCGTTTTCCTAGATTGCTGCTCGGTTTGCATAATACTATTACTACTCAAAATAATGTTGGCCTAATTAGCAGTATTTTAGCCAACTTGCTAACACTATGGTAAATGCAAAAGCGTGAACTAGCAACTATTTCCATAGGTTTAGTGCAACGTTATGCACATAATCTAGATCTGATGAGAAAAGCACGCTGACCTAAGCGAATCTTTTTGTGTCATATCATTCAATCCGAAGTCCCTGCGTTTTCCTAGATTGCTGCTCGGTTTGCATAATACTATTACTACTCAAAATAATGTTGGCCTAATTAGCAGTATTTTAGCCAACTTGCTAACACTATGGTAAATGCAAAAGCGTGAACTAGCAACTATTACCATAGCGTTAGTGCAACGTTATGCACATAATCTAGATATGAAGAGAAAAACACGCTGACCTAAGCGAATCTTTTTGTGTCATATCATTCAATCCGAAGTCCCTGCGTTTTCCTAGATCGCTGCTCAGTTTGCATAAAACTTTTTCTACTAAAAATAATTCTGTCCTAATTAGCAGTATTTTAGCCAACTTGCTAACACTATGGAAAATGGATAAGCGTAAACTAGCAACTATATCCATAGGTTTAGTGCAACGATATGCACATAATCTAGATATGAAGAGAAACACACGCTGACCTAAGCGAATCTTATTGTGTCATATCATTCAATCCGAAGTCCTTGCGTTTTCCTAGATCGCTGCTCGGTTTGCATAATACTATTACTACTCAAAATAATGTTGGCCTAATTAGCAGTATTTTAGCCAACTTGCTAACACTATGGTAAATGCAAAAGCGTGAACTAGCAACTATTACCATAGCGTTAGTGCAACGTTATGCACATAATCTAGATATGAAGAGAAAAACACGCTGACCTAAGCGAATTTTTTTTGTTTCACATCATTCAATCCGAAGTTCCTTCGTTTTACTAGATCGCTGCTCGGTTTGCATAAAACTATTACTACTAAAAATAATGTTGGCCTAATTAGCAGTACGTTAGCCAACCGGCTAACACTATGGTAAATGCAAAAGCGTGAACTAGCAACTATTACCATATGGTTAGTGCAACGTTATGCACATAATATAGATATGAAGAGAAAAACACGCTGACCTAAGCGAATCTTTTTGTGTCATATCATTCAATCCGAAGTCCCTGCGTTTTCCTAGATCGCTGCTGAGTTTGCATAAAACTTTTTCTACTAAAAATAATTCTGGCCTAATTAGCAGTAAATTAGTAGTCTTAGTAAAATAGTTTCATATCATTCAATCCGAAGTCCCTGCGTTTTCCTAGATCGCTGCTGAGTTTGCATAAACATTTTCTACTAAAAATAATTCTGGCCTAATTAGCAGTAAATTAGTTTCATATCATTCAATCCGAAGTCCCTGCGTTTTCCTAGATCGCTGCTCAGTTTGCATAAAACTTTTTCTACTAAAAATAATTCTGTCCTAATTAGCAGTATTTTAGCCAACTTGCTAACACTATGGAAAATGGATAAGCGTAAACTAGCAACTATATCCATAGGTTTAGTGCAACGATATGCACATAATCTAGATATGAAGAGAAACACACGCTGACCTAAGCGAATCTTATTGTGTCATATCATTCGATCCGAAGTCCCTGCCTTTTCCGAGATCGCTGCTCGGTTTGCGTAATACTATTACTACTCAAAATAATGTTGGCCTAATTAGCAGTATTTTAGCCAACCGGCTAACACTATGGTAAATGCAAAATCGTGAACTAGCAACTATTACCATAGCGTTAGTGCAACGTTATGCAGATAATCTAGATATGAAGAGAAAAACACGCTGACCTAAGCGAAACTTTTTGTGTCATATCATTCAATCCGAAGTTCCTGCGTTTTCCTAGATCGCTGCTGAGTTTGCATAAAACATTTTCTACTAAAAATAATTCTGGCCTAATTAGCAGTAAATTAGTAGTCTTAGTAAATTAGTTTCATATCATTCAATCCGAAGTCCCTGCGTTTTCCTAGATCGCTGCTCGGTTTGCATAATACTATTACTACTCAAAATAATGTTGGCCTAATTAGCAGTATTTTATCCAACTTGCTAACACTATGGAAAATGGAAAAGCGTGAACTAGCAACTATTTCCATAGGTTTAGGCAACGATATGCACATAATCTAGATATGAAGAGAAAAACACGCTGACCTAAGCGAATCTTTTTGTGTCATATCATTCAATCCGAAGTCCCTGCGTTTTCCTA
This sequence comes from Nasonia vitripennis, assembly GCF_009193385.2. Taxonomy (NCBI): domain Eukaryota; kingdom Metazoa; phylum Arthropoda; class Insecta; order Hymenoptera; family Pteromalidae; genus Nasonia; species Nasonia vitripennis. The sequence continues at coordinate 669,927 of NW_022279588.1, forward strand.
GATTGCTGCTCGGTTTGCATAATACTATTACTACTCAAAATAATGTTGGCCTAATTAGCAGTATTTTAGCCAACTTGCTAACACTATGGTAAATGCAAAAGCGTGAACTAGCAACTATTTCCATAGGTTTAGTGCAACGTTATGCACATAATCTAGATCTGATGAGAAAAGCACGCTGACCTAAGCGAATCTTTTTGTGTCATATCATTCAATCCGAAGTCCCTGCGTTTTCCTAGATTGCTGCTCGGTTTGCATAATACTATTACTACTCAAAGTAATGTTGGCCTAATTAGCAGTATTTTAGCCAACTTGCTAACACTATGGTAAATGCAAAAGCGTGAACTAGCAACTATTACCATAGCGTTAGTGCAACGTTATGCACATAATCTAGATATGAAGAGAAAAACACGCTGACCTAAGCGAATCTTTTTGTGTCATATCATTCAATCCGAAGTCCCTGCGTTTTCCTAGATCGCTGCTCAGTTTGCATAAAACTTTTTCTACTAAAAATAATTCTGTCCTAATTAGCAGTATTTTAGCCAACTTGCTAACACTATGGAAAATGGATAAGCGTAAACTAGCAACTATATCCATAGGTTTAGTGCAACGATATGCACATAATCTAGATATGAAGAGAAACACACGCTGACCTAAGCGAATCTTATTGTGTCATATCATTCAATCCGAAGTCCTTGCGTTTTCCTAGATCGCTGCTCGGTTTGCATAATACTATTACTACTCAAAATAATGTTGGCCTAATTAGCAGTACGTTAGCCAACCGGCTAACACTATGGTAAATGCAAAAGCGTGAACTAGCAACTATTACCATATGGTTAGTGCAACGTTATGCACATAATATAGATATGAAGAGAAAAACACGCTGACCTAAGCGAATCTTTTTGTGTCATATCATTCAATCCGAAGTCCCTGCGTTTTCCTAGATCGCTGCTGAGTTTGCATAAAACTTTTTCTACTAAAAATAATTCTGGCCTAATTAGCAGTAAATTAGTAGTCTTAGTAAAATAGTTTCATATCATTCAATCCGAAGTCCCTGCGTTTTCCTAGATCGCTGCTGAGTTTGCATAAAACATTTTCTACTAAAAATAATTCTGGCCTAATTAGCAGTAAATTAGTTTCATATCATTCAATCCGAAGTCCCTGCGTTTTCCTAGATCGCTTCTCAGTTTGCATAAAACTTTTTCTACTAAAAATAATTCTGTCCTAATTAGCAGTATTTTAGCCAACTTGCTAACACTATGGAAAATGGATAAGCGTAAACTAGCAACTATATCCATAGGTTTAGTGCAACGATATGCACATAATCTAGATATGAAGAGAAACACACGCTGACCTAAGCGAATCTTATTGTGTCATATCATTCGATCCGAAGTCCCTGCGTTTTCCGAGATCGCTGCTCGGTTTGCGTAATACTATTACTACTCAAAATAATGTTGGCCTAATTAGCAGTATTTTAGCCAACCGGCTAACACTATGGTAAATGCAAAATCGTGAACTAGCAACTATTACCATAGCGTTAGTGCAACGTTATGCAGATAATCTAGATATGAAGAGAAAAACACGCTGACCTAAGCGAAACTTTTTGTGTCATATCATTCAATCCGAAGTTCCTGCGTTTTCCTAGATCGCTGCTGAGTTTGCATAAAACATTTTCTACTAAAAATAATTCTGGCCTAATTAGCAGTAAATTAGTAGTCTTAGTAAATTAGTTTCATATCATTCAATCCGAAGTCCCTGCGTTTTCCTAGATCGCTGCTCGGTTTGCATAATACTATTACTACTCAAAATAATGTTGGCCTAATTAGCAGTATTTTATCCAACTTGCTAACACTATGGAAAATGGAAAAGCGTGAACTAGCAACTATTTCCATAGGTTTAGGCAACGATATGCACATAATCTAGATATGAAGAGAAAAACACGCTGACCTAAGCGAATCTTTTTGTGTCATATCATTCAATCCGAAGTCCCTGCGTTTTCCTAGATTGCTGCTCGGTTTGCATAATACTATTACTACTCAAAATAATGTTGGCCTAATTAGCAGTATTTTAGCCAACTTGCTAACACTATGGTAAATGCAAAAGCGTGAACTAGCAACTATTACCATAGCGTTAGTGCAACGTTATGCACATAATCTAGATATGAAGAGAAAAACACGCTGACCTAAGCGAATTTTTTTTGTTTCACATCATTCAATCCGAAGTTCCTTCGTTTTACTAGATCGCTGCTCGGTTTGCATAAAACTATTACTACTCAAAATAATGTTGGCCTAATTAGCAGTACGTTAGCCAACCGGCTAACACTATGGTAAATGCAAAAGCGTGAACTAGCAACTATTACCATATGGTTAGTGCAACGTTATGCACATAATATAGATATGAAGAGAAAAACACGCTGACCTAAGCGAATCTTTTTGTGTCATATCATTCGATCCGAAGTCCCTGCGTTTTCCGAGATCGCTGCTCGGTTTGCATAATACTATTACTACTAAAAATAATTTTGGCCTAATTAGCAGTACGTTAGTTAACTGGCTAACGCAATGGAAAATGAAAAAGCTTGAAAATGCAACTATTTCCATAAGCTGAGTGCACATTAAGGACAGAATCCACATAAAAACAGATAAATACGCTGACCTAAGCGAATTTTTTTTTGTTTCATATCATTCAATCCGAAGTTCCTGCGTTTCCCTAGATCGCTGCTCGGTTTGCATAAAACTATTACTACTAAAAATAAATTTGGCCTAATTAGCAGTACGTTAGCCAACTGGCTAACAGTATGGTAAATGGAGAAGCGCGAACTAGCAACTATTACCATAGGTTTAGTGCAACGTTATGCACATAATCTAGATCTGATGAGAAAAACACGCTGACCTAAGCGAATCTTTTTGTGTCATATCATTCAATCCGAAGTCCCTGCGTTTTCCGAGATCGCTGCTCGGTTTGCATAATACTATTACTACTCAAAATAATGTTGGCCTAATTAGCAGTATTTTAGCCAACTTGCTAACACTATGGAAAATGGAAAAGCGTGAACTAGCAACTATTTCCATAGGTTTAGTGCAACGATATGCACATAATCTAGATATGAAGAGAAAAACACGCTGACCTAAGCGAATCTTTTTGTGTCATATCATTCAATCCGAAGTCCCTGCGTTTTCCTAGATCGCTGCTGAGTTTGCATAAAACTTTTTCTACTAAAAATAATTCTGGCCTAATTAGCAGTAAATTAGTAGTCTTAGTAAATTAGTTTCATATCATTCAATCCGAAGTCCCTGCGTTTTCCTAGATCGCTGCTCAGTTTGCATAAAACTTTTTCTACTAAAAATAATTCTGTCCTAATTAGCAGTATTTTAGCCAACTTGCTAACACTATGGAAAATGGATAAGCGTAAACTAGCAACTATATCCATAGGTTTAGTGCAACGATATGCACATAATCTAGATATGAAGAGAAACACACGCTGACCTAAGCGAATCTTATTGTGTCATATCATTCAATCCGAAGTCCTTGCGTTTTCCTAGATCGCTGCTCGGTTTGCATAATACTATTACTACTCAAAATAATGTTGGCCTAATTAGCAGTATTTTAGCCAACTTGCTAACACTATGGTAAATGCAAAAGCGTGAACTAGCAACTATTACCATAGCGTTAGTGCAACGTTATGCACATAATCTAGATATGAAGAGAAAAACACGCTGACCTAAGCGAATTTTTTTTGTTTCACATCATTCAATCCGAAGTTCCTTCGTTTTACTAGATCGCTGCTCGGTTTGCATAAAACTATTACTACTAAAAATAATGTTGGCCTAATTAGCAGTACGTTAGCCAACCGGCTAACACTATGGTAAATGCAAAAGCGTGAACTAGCAACTATTACCATATGGTTAGTGCAACGTTATGCACATAATATAGATATGAAGAGAAAAACACGCTGACCTAAGCGAATCTTTTTGTGTCATATCATTCAATCCGAAGTCCCTGCGTTTTCCTAGATCGCTGCTGAGTTTGCATAAAACATTTTCTACTAAAAATAATTCTGGCCTAATTAGCAGTAAATTAGTAGTCTTAGTAAATTAGTTTCATATCATTCAATCCGAAGTCCCTGCGTTTTCCTAGATCGCTGCTCAGTTTGCATAAAACTTTTTCTACTAAAAATAATTCTGTCCTAATTAGCAGTATTTTAGCCAACTTGCTAACACTATGGAAAATGGATAAGCGTAAACTAGCAACTATATCCATAGGTTTAGTGCAACGATATGCACATAATCTAGATATGAAGAGAAACACACGCTGACCTAAGCGAATCTTATTGTGTCATATCATTCGATCCGAAGTCCCTGCGTTTTCCGAGATCGCTGCTCGGTTTGCGTAATACTATTACTACTCAAAATAATGTTGGCCTAATTAGCAGTATTTTAGCCAACCGGCTAACACTATGGTAAATGCAAAAGCGTGAACTAGCAACTATTACCATAGCGTTAGTGCAACGTTATGCAGATAATCTAGATATGAAGAGAAAAACACGCTGACCTAAGCGAAACTTTTTGTGTCATATCATTCAATCCGAAGTTCCTGCGTTTTCCTAGATCGCTGCTGAGTTTGCATAAAACATTTTCTACTAAAAATAATTCTGGCCTAATTAGCAGTAAATTAGTAGTCTTAGTAAATTAGTTTCATATCATTCAATCCGAAGTCCCTGCGTTTTCCTAGATCGCTGCTCGGTTTGCATAATACTATTACTACTCAAAATAATGTTGGCCTAATTAGCAGTATTTTAGCCAACTTGCTAACACTATGGAAAATGGAAAAGCGTGAACTAGCAACTATTTCCATAGGTTTAGGCAACGATAAGCACATAATCTAGATATGAAGAGAAAAACACGCTGACCTAAGCGAATCTTTTTGTGTCATATCATTCAATCCGAAGTCCCTGCGTTTTCCTAGATCGCTGCTGAGTTTGCATAAAACATTTTCTACTAAAAATAATTCTGGCCTAATTAGCAGTAAATTAGTAGTCTTAGTAAATTAGTTTCATATCATTCAATCCGAAGTCCCTGCGTTTTCCTAGATCGCTGCTCAGTATGCATAAAACTTTTTCTACTAAAAATAAATTTGGCCTAATTAGCAGTACGTTAGCTAACTGGCTAACGCTATGGAAAATGGAAAAGCGTGATCTAGCAACTATTTCCATAGGTTTAGTGCAACGTTATGCACATAATCTAGATATGAAGAGAAAAACACGCTGACCTAAGCGAATCTTTTTGTGTCATATCATTCAATCCGAAGTCCCTGCGTTTTCCTAGATTGCTGCTCGGTTTGCATAATACTATTACTACTCAAAATAATGTTGGCCTAATTAGCAGTATTTTAGCCAACTTGCTAACACTATGGTAAATGCAAAAGCGTGAACTAGCAACTATTACTATGTGCATAGCGTTAGTGCAACGTTATGCACATAATCTAGATATGAAGAGAAAAACACGCTGACCTAAGCGAATTTTTTTTGTTTCACATCATTCAATCCGAAGTTCCTTCGTTTTACTAGATCGCTGCTCGGTTTGCATAAAACTATTACTACTAAAAATAATGTTGGCCTAATTAGCAGTACGTTAGCCAACCGGCTAACACTATGGTAAATGCAAAAGCGTGAACTAGCAACTATTACCATATGGTTAGTGCAACGTTATGCACATAATATAGATATGAAGAGAAAAACACGCTGACCTAAGCGAAACTTTTTGTGTCATATCATTCGATCCGAAGTCCCTGCGTTTTCCGAGATCGCTGCTCGGTTTGCATAATACTATTACTACTAAAAATAATTTTGGCCTAATTAGCAGTACGTTAGTTAACTGGCTAACGCTATGGAAAATGAAAAAGCTTGAAAATGCAACTATTTCCATAAGCTGAGTGCACATTAAGGACAGAATCCACATAAAAACAGATAAATACGCTGACCTAAGCGAATTTTTTTTTGTTTCATATCATTCAATCCGAAGTTCCTGCGTTTCCCTAGATCGCTGCTCGGTTTGCATAAAACTATTACTACTAAAAATAAATTTGGCCTAATTAGCAGTACGTTAGCCAACTGGCTAACAGTATGGTAAATGGAGAAGCGCGAACTAGCAACTATTACCATAGGTTTAGTGCAACGTTATGCACATAATCTAGATATGAAGAGAAAAACACGCTGACCTAAGCGAAACTTTTTGTGTCATATCATTCAATCCGAAGTTCCTGCGTTTTCCTAGATCGCTGCTGAGTTTGCATAAAACTTTTTCTACTAAAAATAATTCTGGCCTAATTAGCAGTATTTTAGCCAACTTGCTAACACTATGGAAAATGGATAAGCGTGAACTAGCAACTATTTCCATAGGTTTAGTGCAACGATATGCACATAATCTAGATATGAAGAGAAAAACACGCTACCTAAGCGAATTTTTTTTTGTTTCACATCTTTCAAACCGAAGTTCCTTCGTTTCACTAGATCGCTGCTCGGTTTGCATAAAACTATTACTACTAAAAATAAATTTGGCCTAATTAGCAGTACGTTAGCCAACTGGCTAACAGTATGGTAAATGGAGAAGCGCGAACTAGCAACTATTACCATAGGTTTAGTGCAACGTTATGCACATAATCTAGATCTGATGAGAAAAACACGCTGACCTAAGCGAATCTTTTTGTGTCATATCATTCAATCCGAAGTCCCTGCGTTTTCCGAGATCGCTGCTCAGTATGCATAAAACTTTTTCTACTAAAAATAAATTTGGCCTAATTAGCAGTACGTTAGCTAACTGGCTAACGCTATGGAAAATGGAAAAGCGTGATCTAGCAACTATTTCCATAGGTTTAGTGCAACGTTATGCACATAATCTAGATATGATGAGAAAAGCACGCTGACCTAAGCGAATCTTTTTGTGTCATATCATTCAATCCGAAGTCCCTGCGTTTTCCTAGATTGCTGCTCGGTTTGCATAATACTATTACTACTCAAAATAATGTTGGCCTAATTAGCAGTAAATTAGTAGTCTTAGTAAATTAGTTTCATATCATTCAATCCGAAGTCCCTGCGTTTTCCTAGATCGCTGCTCAGTTTGCATAAAACTTTTTCTACTAAAAATAATTCTGTCCTAATTAGCAGTATTTTAGCCAACTTGCTAACACTATGGAAAATGGATAAGCGTAAACTAGCAACTATATCCATAGGTTTAGTGCAACGATATGCACATAATCTAGATATGAAGAGAAACACACGCTGACCTAAGCGAATCTTATTGTGTCATATCATTCAATCCGAAGTCCTTGCGTTTTCCTAGATCGCTGCTCGGTTTGCATAATACTATTACTACTCAAAATAATGTTGGCCTAATTAGCAGTATTTTAGCCAACTTGCTAACACTATGGTAAATGCAAAAGCGTGAACTAGCAACTATTACCATAGCGTTAGTGCAACGTTATGCACATAATCTAGATATGAAGAGAAAAACACGCTGACCTAAGCGAATTTTTTTTGTTTCACATCATTCAATCCGAAGTTCCTTCGTTTTACTAGATCGCTGCTCGGTTTGCATAAAACTATTACTACTAAAAATAATGTTGGCCTAATTAGCAGTACGTTAGCCAACCGGCTAACACTATGGTAAATGCAAAAGCGTGAACTAGCAACTATTACCATATGGTTAGTGCAACGTTATGCACATAATATAGATATGAAGAGAAAAACACGCTGACCTAAGCGAATCTTTTTGTGTCATATCATTCAATCCGAAGTCCCTGCGTTTTCCTAGATCGCTGCTGAGTTTGCATAAAACTTTTTCTACTAAAAATAATTCTGGCCTAATTAGCAGTAAATTAGTAGTCTTAGTAAAATAGTTTCATATCATTCAATCCGAAGTCCCTGCGTTTTCCTAGATCGCTGCTGAGTTTGCATAAAACATTTTCTACTAAAAATAATTCTGGCCTAATTAGCAGTAAATTAGTAGTCTTAGTAAATTAGTTTCATATCATTCAATCCGAAGTCCCTGCGTTTTCCTAGATCGCTGCTCAGTTTGCATAAAACTTTTTCTACTAAAAATAATTCTGTCCTAATTAGCAGTATTTTAGCCAACTTGCTAACACTATGGAAAATGGATAAGCGTAAACTAGCAACTATATCCATAGGTTTAGTGCAACGATATGCACATAATCTAGATATGAAGAGAAACACACGCTGACCTAAGCGAATCTTATTGTGTCATATCATTCGATCCGAAGTCCCTGCGTTTTCCGAGATCGCTGCTCGGTTTGCGTAATACTATTACTACTCAAAATAATGTTGGCCTAATTAGCAGTATTTTAGCCAACCGGCTAACACTATGGTAAATGCAAAAGCGTGAACTAGCAACTATTACTATGTGCATAGCGTTAGTGCAACGTTATGCACATAATCTAGATATGAAGAGAAAAACACGCTGACCTAAGCGAATTTTTTTTGTTTCACATCATTCAATCCGAAGTTCCTTCGTTTTACTAGATCGCTGCTCGGTTTGCATAAAACTATTACTACTAAAAATAATGTTGGCCTAATTAGCAGTACGTTAGCCAACCGGCTAACACTATGGTAAATGCAAAAGCGTGAACTAGCAACTATTACCATATGGTTAGTGCAACGTTATGCACATAATATAGATATGAAGAGAAAAACACGCTGACCTAAGCGAATCTTTTTGTGTCATATCATTCGATCCGAAGTCCCTGCGTTTTCCGAGATCGCTGCTCGGTTTGCATAATACTATTACTACTAAAAATAATTTTGGCCTAATTAGAAGTACGTTAGTTAACTGGCTAACGCTATGGAAAATGAAAAAGCTTGAAAATGCAACTATTTCCATAAGCTGAGTGCACATTAAGGACAGAATCCACATAAAAACAGATAAATACGCTGACCTAAGCGAATTTTTTTTTGTTTCATATCATTCAATCCGAAGTTCCTGCGTTTTCCTAGATCGCTGCTGAGTTTGCATAAAACTATTACTACTAAAAATAAATTTGGCCTAATTAGCAGTACGTTAGCCAACTAGCTAACACTACGGTAAATGCAAAAGCGTGAACTAGCAACTATTACCATAGGTTTAGTGCAACGATATGCACATAATCTAGATATGAAGAGAAAAACACGCTGACCTAAGCGAATCTTTTTGTTTCATATCATTCAATCCGAAGTCCCTGCGTTTTCCTAGATTGCTGCTCGGTTTGCATAATACTATTACTACTCAAAATAATGTTGGCCTAATTAGCAGTATTTTAGCCAACTTGCTAACACTATGGAAAATGGAAAAGCGTGAACTAGCAACTATTTCCATAGGTTTAGTGCAACGATATGCACATAATCTAGATATGAAGAGAAAAACACGCTGACCTAAGCGAATCTTTTTGTGTCATATCATTCAATCCGAAGTTCCTTCGTTTCACTAGATCGCTGCTCGGTTTGCATAAAACTATTACTACTAAAAATAAATTTGGCCTAATTAGCAGTACGTTAGCCAACTAGCTAACACTACGGTAAATGCAAAAGCGTGAACTAGCAACTATTACCATAGGTTTAGTGCAACGATATGCACATAATCTAGATATGAAGAGAAAAACACGCTGACCTAAGCGAATCTTTTTGTTTCATATCATTCAATCCGAAGTCCCTGCGTTTTCCTAGATCGCTGCTGATTTTGCATAAAACTTTTTCTACTAAAAATAATTCTGGCCTAATTAGCAGTAAATTAGTAGTCTTAGTAAATTAGTTTCATATCATTCAATCCGAAGTCCCTGCGTTTTCCTAGATCGCTGCTCGGTTTGCATAATACTATTACTACTCAAAATAATGTTGGCCTAATTAGCAGTATTTTAGCCAACTTGCTAACACTATGGAAAATGGAAAAGCGTGAACTAGCAACTATTTCCATAGGTTTAGTGCAACGATATGCACATAATCTAGATATGAAGAGAAAAACACGCTGACCTAAGCGAATCTTTTTGTGTCATATCATTCAATCCGAAGTTCCTTCGTTTCACTAGATCGCTGCTCGGTTTGCATAAAACTATTACTACTAAAAATAAATTTGGCCTAATTAGCAGTACGTTAGCCAACTAGCTAACACTACGGTAAATGCAAAAGCGTGAACTAGCAACTATTACCATAGGTTTAGTGCAACGATATGCACATAATCTAGATATGAAGAGAAAAACACGCTGACCTAAGCGAATCTTTTTGTTTCATATCATTCAATCCGAAGTCCCTGCGTTTTCCTAGATCGCTGCTGATTTTGCATAAAACTTTTTCTACTAAAAATAATTCTGGCCTAATTAGCAGTAAATTAGTAGTCTTAGTAAATTAGTTTCATATCATTCAATCCGAAGTCCCTGCGTTTTCCTAGATCGCTGCTCGGTTTGCATAATACTATTACTACTCAAAATAATGTTGGCCTAATTAGCAGTATTTTAGCCAACTTGCTAACACTATTGAAAATGGAAAAGCGTGAACTAGCAACTATTTCCATAGGTTTAGGCAACGATATGCACATAATCTAGATATGAGGAGAAAAACACGCTGACCTAAGCGAATCTTTTTGTGTCATATCATTCAATCCGAAGTCCCTGCGTTTTCCGAGATCGCTGCTCGGTTTGCATAATACTATTACTACTAAAAATAATTTTGGCCTAATTAGCAGTACGTTAGCTAACTGGCTAACGCTATGGAAAATGGAAAAGCGTGATCTAGCAACTATTTCCATCGGTTTAGTGCGACCTTATGCACATAATCTAGATATGAAGAGAAAAACACGCTGACCTAAGCGAATCTTTTTGTTTCATATCATTCATTCCGAAGTCCCTGAGTTTTCCTAGATCGCTGCTGATTTTGCATAAAACTTTTTCTACTAAAAATAATTCTGGCCTAATTAGCAGTAAATTAGTAGTCTTAGTAAATTAGTTTCATATCATTCAATCCGAAGTCCCTGCGTTTTCCTAGATCGCTGCTCGGTTTGCATAATACTATTACTACTCAAAATAATGTTGGCCTAATTAGCAGTATTTTAGCCAACTTGCTAACACTATGGAAAATGGAAAAGCGTGAACTAGCAACTATTTCCATAGGTTTAGTGCAACGATATGCACATAATCTAGATATGAAGAGAAAAACACGCTGACCTAAGCGAATCTTTTTGTGTCATATCATTCAATCCGAAGTTCCTTCGTTTCACTAGATCGCTGCTCGGTTTGCATAAAACTATTACTACTAAAAATAAATTTGGCCTAATTAGCAGTACGTTAGCCAACTAGCTAACACTACGGTAAATGCAAAAGCGTGAACTAGCAACTATTACCATAGGTTTAGTGCAACGATATGCACATAATCTAGATATGAAGAGAAAAACACGCTGACCTAAGCGAATCTTTTTGTTTCATATCATTCAATCCGAAGTCCCTGCGTTTTCCTAGATCGCTGCTGATTTTGCATAAATCTTTTTCTACTAAAAATAATTCTGGCCTAATTAGCAGTAAATTAGTAGTCTTAGTAAATTAGTTTCATATCATTCAATCCGAAGTCCCTGCGTTTTCCTAGATCGCTGCTCGGTTTGCATAATACTATTACTACTCAAAATAATGTTGGCCTAATTAGCAGTATTTTAGCCAACTTGCTAACACTATTGAAAATGGAAAAGCGTGAACTAGCAACTATTTCCATAGGTTTAGGCAACGATATGCACATAATCTAGATATGAGGAGAAAAACACGCTGACCTAAGCGAATCTTTTTGTGTCATATCATTCAATCCGAAGTCCCTGCGTTTTCCGAGATCGCTGCTCGGTTTGCATAATACTATTACTACTAAAAATAATTTTGGCCTAATTAGCAGTACGTTAGCTAACTGGCTAACGCTATGGAAAATGGAAAAGCGTGATCTAGCAACTATTTCCATCGGTTTAGTGCGACCTTATGCACATAATCTAGATATGAAGAGAAAAACACGCTGACCTAAGCGAATCTTTTTGTTTCATATCATTCATTCCGAAGTCCCTGAGTTTTCCTAGATCGCTGCTGATTTTGCATAAAACTTTTTCTACTAAAAATAATTCTGGCCTAATTAGCAGTAAATTAGTAGTCTTAGTAAATTAGTTTCATATCATTCAATCCGAAGTCCCTGCGTTTTCCTAGATCGCTGCTCGGTTTGCATAATACTATTACTACTAAAAATAAATTTGGCCTAATTAGCAGTACGTTAGCCAACTAGCTAACACTACGGTAAATGCAAAAGCGTGAACTAGCAACTATTACCATAGGTTTAGTGCAACGATATGCACATAATCTAGATATGAAGAGAAAAACACGCTGACCTAAGCGAATCTTTTTGTTTCATATCATTCAATCCGAAGTCCCTGCGTTTTCCTAGATCGCTGCTGATTTTGCATAAAACTTTTTCTACTAAAAATAATTCTGGCCTAATTAGCAGTAAATTAGTAGTCTTAGTAAATTAGTTTCATATCATTCAATCCGAAGTCCCTGCGTTTTCCTAGATCGCTGCTCGGTTTGCATAATACTATTACTACTCAAAATAATGTTGGCCTAATTAGCAGTATTTTAGCCAACTTGCTAACACTATTGAAAATGGAAAAGCGTGAACTAGCAACTATTTCCATAGGTTTAGGCAACGATATGCACATAATCTAGATATGAGGAGAAAAACACGCTGACCTAAGCGAATCTTTTTGTGTCATATCATTCAATCCGAAGTCCCTGCGTTTTCCGAGATCGCTGCTCGGTTTGCATAATACTATTACTACTAAAAATAATTTTGGCCTAATTAGCAGTACGTTAGCTAACTGGCTAACGCTATGGAAAATGGAAAAGCGTGATCTAGCAACTATTTCCATCGGTTTAGTGCGACCTTATGCACATAATCTAGATATGAAGAGAAAAACACGCTGACCTAAGCGAATCTTTTTGTTTCATATCATTCATTCCGAAGTCCCTGAGTTTTCCTAGATCGCTGCTGATTTTGCATAAAACTTTTTCTACTAAAAATAATTCTGGCCTAATTAGCAGTAAATTAGTAGTCTTAGTAAATTAGTTTCATATCATTCAATCCGAAGTCCCTGCGTTTTCCTAGATCGCTGCTCGGTTTGCATAATACTATTACTACTCAAAATAATGTTGGCCTAATTAGCAGTATTTTAGCCAACTTGCTAACACTATTGAAAATGGAAAAGCGTGAACTAGCAACTATTTCCATAGGTTTAGGCAACGATATGCACATAATCTAGATATGAGGAGAAAAACACGCTGACCTAAGCGAATCTTTTTGTGTCATATCATTCAATCCGAAGTCCCTGCGTTTTCCGAGATCGCTGCTCGGTTTGCATAATACTAATACTACTAAAAATAATTTTGGCCTAATTAGCAGTACGTTAGCTAACTGGCTAACGCTATGGAAAATGGAAAAGCGTGATCTAGCAACTATTTCCATCGGTTTAGTGCGACCTTATGCACATAATCTAGATATGAAGAGAAAAACACGCTAACCAAGCGAATCTTTTTGTTTCATATCATTCATTCCGAAGTCCCTGAGTTTTCCTAGATCGCTGCTCGGTTTGCATAATACTAATACTACTAAAAATAATTTTGGCCTAATTAGCAGTACGTTAGCTAACTGGCTAACGCTATGGAAAATGGAAAAGCGTGATCTAGCAACTATTTCCATCGGTTTAGTGCGACCTTATGCACATAATCTAGATATGAAGAGAAAAACACGCTGACCTAAGCGAATCTTTTTGTTTCATATCATTCATTCCGAAGTCCCTGAGTTTTCCTAGATCGCTGCTCGGTTTGCATAGTAGTATTACTACTAAAAATAATTTTGGCCTAATTAGCAGTACGTTAGGTAAAAATGCAAATGCGTGAACAACAAGCATTTCCATAGGCTTAGCGTATTGCTATGAGCATAATCCAGATATTAAGAGATATCAACGCTGACCTAGGCTAATCTTTTTCTTTATAGCAAAATTTTAGATCTAGTGCTGCCATTTAGCTATATAGCTGCTCAATTTGCACTATACGTTTACTATCTTAAATAGTTCTAGAATTAATAATAGTACGTAAAGCCTGCTTGTTATACTATGACAAGCGGAATAGCTAAAGCCAGCAATACTTTCTATAGGGTTAGTGCAATGTTAGGGACAGAATCGAGATATGAACAGATAAATATGCTGACTTATGCAAACGAAATTTCGTTTGGAAATCATCAGATTGTAATTATAAAAAATATCGTAAAGGTTAATAAAATAAAATAAATTATTTTATTTTAGAAATATATTGATTGATCTATCAATGTTTTTAACCCGAGTAACCATTACAGAACATGAAGATAATTCATACTTATATTGTCACATTAACTTTAGCTTGATCAATTTTTTTTTGTAAAAACCGATCTTTCAAAACACGGATTTGAATAGGACTTTTAGTTTCTTTACTTTACTGTATGGTTATTTAATCTAATAAATTGACTATTTAAATAACTGTTTTGTCAGAGGAAGCACCTTGTTTCTACGTAACAAACTTTTATACATCATCTTTCGGAGTTAGTCCTAATATTTCATTGATTGTGTTCATTGACATGTTTGAAAAACTATCAGCTGGTTCGGACGATATATGCAACATAGAACCTGTACTGCAATTTGATGAGTTCATCTCAACTGATAGTAGTTTAAGTTTCATGCAAGGAGTTTTTGTAAAACTTGTACTGCTATTCGATATCTCTTCAACAGAACGGTCAAATCCTGGACATTGAGATTTTGTAGAACTTATACTTCTGTTTGATACATTCTTCTCTTTGTCTGTGTCAAATAATGGGCTTAGTTTTACAAACAATTCTTTTGTAGATGGAAGTGGTTTGGATTCCAGAGCTAAAAAAAATTCTTTAATTTAAAGTTTTTACGTAGATCTTAAAGAATAATTATTAATTTAATTATAAGAGATATTTAAAAAAGTTTGTAACGACGTGCGAAATCGGGTAGATTCGCGCATCGTTGGAACGCGACGTTGCGCAAGCGCGAGGCAAGATTCGGGGCCTCGCGTATAAGTCGCGGTCCATCGGACGGACAGATAGCTTCCGGCCATAGGTGCGAACGCGTCAGCTCTCGTGTATGAGACTGACGGCATCGAGCGACGACCGATAGCGTGCGAGAGAGTGAGAGTGTGTGTGAGATCGCGAGAAGAAGACGTTCAAGTCAACTCCAGCTACGAGAAGCAAGGACGACCCGGCCTGTCTATCAGCGACCGAACAAGAGGACTTCGGCTCCAGAGAGTGAGCCAGAAACACCACCGGCGCAGAGTGTGTGGTTTGCGCCTACCGAGAACGGCGACTGCGAGTAAGTAGGGCTGAGCCCTTTTTTTGTATCGCGTCAGCGGTAGCAGCGGCTACAGCTTTGCAACTTGGTGCAGCGGCACCGAGTAACGGCCTTCTCGTTCGCGCGCGTAAGCTTCGCGAGATACTCTCCACGCCGAGTCGACATTGAGGTAACTCGGCACACATTTGTAAAGACACAACATTGGCCGCGCAATACATTATTCTATTTTATTTTAATCGGGACTAGCTTCATTTTCCCGAGTTGTTCTCCCCCGTTCCCTACGTCCTCACCGCGAATACCGCCGCCTCCGCGGGCGTTGCAACAAGCAGTTGCAACGCAAAACTGAGAAGCCGGCTCCGCACAGGAGAGTGTGGAGAGACATGACACGTGCGAACACGACGTTCGTGAAGCAGCTCTAGCCGCGAGCTGCATTGCAACGCGGCTAAATCACGGACGTTGAGACAGTTCTCCGTCACACCGAGGGATTGTGATCCAGTCGAATATCACCGAGTTTTCCCCCGAAAGCGAACCCCGTTACAAGTTTCTATTTATCTGTTTTTATGTTTTGTGATAAGAAACCTTATGTTATACGAGATAGTCATCTTTTTGTATTTTTATCGAAATATCCTTTTTTTTTTGCACTAATAACATTGAAATATACGTCACAATTGTAACCATTCTTACCTTGTTCATCTTTATTTACATTATTACTTTCGCAGGTAACACATTGACATTCGCCAATTTTAAAATAGTCTGATCCATATTTCCAAGTAATTTCTTCTCCTTCAGGTATATCTGTGCTAGCTTGAAGACAGGTTGCTCCGTTGATTTTGTTTGAGCACAACCTTGAATTAGGCACACAGTCATGGTTGACGTATGCTCCAGGTCCTAACCACAATTTATTAATCGTTGAGTTTTCTACAGACATGATCGAGAAATCTAAATTAGCACTTGTTAAATAATCTAATTCGTCGTTTGTTAGTTTTGTAGTGTATTCATTTAAACAGTGCAAAACGGTATTTTTCGGCCAAAATTTTGAGGCGCACACTTTGGCACCTTGGTTGGCATTTTTAGAATATCTGGAAAATTATTTTTTGATTACCACATTGAATTCATTTAAATATACCCTGCTGGAAAAAGCCGATTGAAGTCGATAAGATTTTTTCATCGACTTGAATGGTAAATCTTAGTTTCATTTTTTACAGTAGGCCTTGATAAAACCCAATACAAGTCAATATGGGCCAATCAAGGTCGATGAAACTCTGTATAAAAAATTACAATTTAAATCAATTGACTTAAGATCATCTTGAAATGCCATCGACTCATGATTCGACATTTAAGGGAGTACCTCTGGTAGTAGATTTAAAAGTGAGAATTGCTTGAAATTTAAGTTACAGCTTAATTAAACTGTACTGAAACCGTAGTTAAAATTTTGTGACTCTTCAGAACTTTAAACGCGAGAAATTAATGATTGAAATTAACATGGTTCTTACGGGAAAATGCACGTTTTGTTGCATACAAAAATATTGCAAAATGAAAAAATTTTGAAAAAATTCTGAGAGATGTTGAAATTCATTTCGGATCTATAGCTACTTTCAAAATTATCATTCAGAACCTAGAAGACTAGAAATAAAATATTTTTTATCGTAAGTGTACGTTTAACCTCAAAAAGTGAATCAAATCAGCTTCTTTATGATACTTGTTAGAGATTCAGAACGATTAGAATTATTTAATACTACCGTATGATCGTTATTTGATGTAAGTTTATCTATACAGTTTTTTTAACTAACTATATATCGTGAATAAAATGAAAATAAATAGTACACTCATTTTGACTAGCTGTGTACCGAGGGTACTCCCTTAAGTCGATAAGAAATCTTATCAACTTATTCCAATAGGGTGTATACCAATATGACGAATTTGACGCCAAATAACTTCATCAAAAAGCTTTTTTTTCTACGAAGGAGTTTTCCTGGAGTTTTAAGAAAGTATTCACATTACTTTTTTGACTCATAAGTGATTTTACTTGGAATTACTTTGACCGTCAAACAGAAATGGCAAATCAGTTGCTAAATGCTTTTGTTAGTTAGTTTGCTCACATATTATATATATAAATATAATAGAAGCTTGTTTTTATGGCGAAGAATAGGGGCCATTTCGTAGCGGGGCAGTTTCGTATATTACAGTTAACTTTCGATACACGACTTTTGATATTGTGTCAGTAAAAAAGATTTAAGTTATTGGTAACAATGGACGTTTGTATCGGAGATAAGTTGAATAATTCGATAGTGCGAGCTTGTAATCGACACCTCCTATTTTTCAAAGCCGATTCTGTAACTTTGGGGTTTCGAAGAAGTTGGTCTGTATACCCAACGCGTACAAAGAAATTCCATGAGTGGCGATATCTTTAAAGTGTTATCTATGACTAAACTTTTCGCGCCGGTTAGATCTCCGTACGACTTATTGAGTTTATATAGTGACCGTTGCAAGATTTTCACTCGTTTGGGGTAAATTCGTATTTACGTGTATTTTAAATGGGGATCAAAAAAATTGCCTTCTTATTTCGTGATTTTTTCGCTTTTTTCGGGCGTAGACAAATTTTTACCTAAGCAAGCATTTTTAACGATTTTTTTTTTCAAATTGAAGCTCTTTTCCTGTATTTTCATCGTATCAATACAGATTTTCCATTTGCGCCTCCACGCATTTAGTACATATTGCAACATACGCTAAACAAATTTGCCCCGTAATTTGGGTCATTTTCGTAAAAAAGACTTTTTACTCAGTCAGCTACAGCTCAATATTTTCTTTGGAAAAGGGCCCATACAAAATTTTTTTAGTTAGTTTTATCTGATAACTTGAGGTCTGTGCAATAGCGCGATTTTTTATCGATTTACGGCTAAGATAAAAATCATGAAAGAAAAAGTTACGAAATGGCCCCATCCTCCCCTACTACATAATTTATCACTTAATAAATCACTCATTTTCCATGTAATTTCTTATTTGCGTGAATTTTCGTGTGATTTTTTGATTACTAATAATCCAAATAAATTAACCGTGCAAAAAATGACTATGATTTTTTTTGGCATCAGATATTTTATTTGAATTTTAAATGAAACAATTTGAATTTATATGATAAATCAATTATTTCATCGTGTGATTTTTTCGTTAGGGTTGTCTGCAAAATGAAAATCATTTATACAAACCTATTGCATACTTGAATTGAAAATCCAGAATCTGGCTTTATCAGTTTTCAATATAATTGTAATTGGCGCTTCAGCATTTTCATAGAAATTTCTAACTTGTTTAAATCACTGTTCATTATTAGATCTAATAAATTATTGGTTATTTCTTTGATTGGTATACTGAAATCCTTGATTGCCATTCTAATCTTTTTTTTAAAGTCCTCATCATTAACCAATTGTCCTAAAATATTTTCATTTATTTTGTGCGTCTTCTTATTTAAATATAATAAATCAATAACTAGTGAGGTAGCAATATCATCCGCAACAGCAAATCCTTGTGTATTTTCAGAAAGACGATTTTGATTTCTATATTGTAGAATGATAAATACAAGGTAATATTATTTTAAAAATATATACTTATTTATAATTATATAATTCACTTTATAATTATAATATAACTAAATTTACTAGAAACTTCGAAAAAAGTAAATATATTTCTTATAAATTTATAATAATCTTGTAAAAGAATTATAAAATAGTATATTGTGTACCAAGGACGTAAAGTGGGCTTTTATTAGACCGTGTGTGGAGATTGTAGTACGAGTGGAGGCGAGTTGGCTCGAGCCAAAGACGAGGGCGTTTATGAGCCGCAGACGACGAGTACTGCATTATCCACACAAGGTCAAAAATTGATTTCTGCGTTTTTTGTGCCTATAAACGGCACTAGAATGCCTTTTTTTGACACGGCACCTTATAGTATTTAGTTTTAAGATTTATGTGTCAATACTGTTTTAATCAATCTTAAATTTTTTGCCCGCTTTTTCAAGCCGGTCGAATAAAGGTCATAGGGCCGCTTTTTAGGTCTGAAAAACGCGGAAATCGTGCATGTGTTACAAAAATTAATTCGTGGCCCTTTAATCTTTAAGTTTTACGTAAAAGTTAGTCAAAAGTCATTTCAAACAACATGAATAAAGTAATGTAAAATATTTAATTTTTCCTATTAATACTTACATTAATGGCATTTCCAAATCAGATGAATTCAGCCTATTATTGCAAATAATTGTGTCATCTTGATTCGTATCTGTTAAGTAAAAATAATTTTTACATTAATGATAATGGAGGTTAGGTCGGAGCTTGGTAGAGAGCGTACGCGTGAAAAAGGGCTCCGGCTATAATAAGATTTTTCCGAGGAAAAAGGAAAGTAAGAAACAAAAAAAGTATAGAAAAGTGAAGCTAAGAGAAGGAGGAAGGAGAGCAAGTGAAAGGTGCGAAGGAGGAGGAAAAATAGAAGAGGAGAAAGGCAGAAAGAAAATCGAAAGGAAGGTGGGAGGTTAGCGGCGGGAAGATGGCCGACGCCGCAGGCAAAGCAACAGCGGAGAACGGCACCAGAAGGAGAGGAAGGCCGAGAAAAGAGGAAAAAACAAACATGCAGACAGACCAAATGAGGAACTTCCTCGAGAAAGGAAACTGCGGGTTCGAGGTGGTCTTCGGAAGAGGCAGAGTGCAGCGATCTCCGGTAAAGACGCATGGGGACGAACAGCCAAAAAATGAGAACATCAAAGTCAGAGAGGCAGGGGACAGGAAAGACAACGGGCAAGAAGACGAACCGGAAAAGGAAAATCAGTAGGAGGACAAAGAAGCAGCACCCGGGGAAGCGGCAACAGGAACGGCAGAGGACAAAGAAAAGGAGAAGAATTCGTACTTACCGACACAGCAAAATGAAAGAGGTGAGGACAGCGGATCAACGGTTGGAGAGGAGAAAGAAGGAGGCTTGGAGGCGGAGTCAACAGAGGGCGCCAGGGATGCAGCACACGAGGACAAGAGAGAAGATTCAACGGAGAAAAAAGGTTAGCTAAAGAACTAGAATATAAGATAGAAAATGTAAAGCTAGGGACAGAAAAAATCGAAAATGAATTGAAGGGGGTAGTAGAACGACTGGATATGGAAGCTAAAAAGACCAGGGAGTTAGGAAAGGAAATAGATAAAATGAAAAAAGAAAGGGTTGAACTCAATAAAGAATGGAAAGAAAAGATGCAAAAACTCGAGAAAGAAACAAGAGAGGTGGTAGCTAGGAATACGAATCTAGAAAATAAGATAACAGAGGGGAGGGAGGAAGCAGAAAGGAAAGTACGAAAATTGGAGCAGAGTTAGAAGAACTAAAGGGAAAGATGCAGTTAATGATGATAGGGGAGACAGATAGGAGAGGGGTAGCAGGGGAAATAGGGGAAAGCAAGGGACAGGAAATAGATGGGAAGGAGGTAGACGCACAGTACACAGAGGACTACGAGGAGGATGAGAGTCAGGAAAAAGATAGTAGGGAGAAGGGATCTCAGGGAAGGACGTCAGGCAGAGAGATGCAGGAAATAGATAGAGAAAACAGGGAGTATTTAGAGGAGATACCTGAAGTGTTAGAAAAACAGGAAGTAGAATGGGAAATTAGAGAAAGGAAAAGTAGAAAAAACAATGTCTTTATAAGAGGAGTTAGAACAACGGGTAATGTAGAAAAAGATATAAAGGAAATAATTAAAACAAATCTGGGAATGGATATTTATATAAGTAGAATAAGAGCAATAGGGGGATGGGTACTGTTAGAATTAGAATCATTCAAAAATAAAGTAGAACTAATGAGAAGGAAACAGATGCTAAAGGGAATATACATTTGGATATATGATGATCTTACACCTACAGAACGGGAGATACAAAAGTGGTTTGAAAAAATTGAAGAAAGTGAAAGAAAAAGAGGGCTGGAAGTTAGAATAGGCTACATGAAGATTAAAGTGGAAGGAAAATGGTATTTCTGGAACGAATGAAAAGGGTAACTAGAAAATGAGAAAGTGCTTTTTCGGAAAGGAGTGGGAAAAGAAGGAAAAAGAAGAGAGGACGATCAAAATAATAACGTGGAACATAGCGGGAATAAGTAAAATATGGGAAGCGTGGGATATAATAGGAAAGCAAGATATAATAATGTTACAGGAAACCTGGCTAGAAAAAGAAAGGGAAGGAGGATTATTAAAAACTTTAGACCAGAGGTATAAATGGGAAGCTAAAGCAGCGGAAAGAGAAAGCAATAGAGGGAGGGCAAAAGGTGGGATAGTGGTAGGAATAAAACAAGAACTTGCAAAAAAGGTAGAAATAAAAGAATGGAATTACGGGATAAGTTTACAAAACATTGATATAGGAGGGAACGAGAAAATGAATCTGATAACTTGCTACAATAATGTGGGTATGAAAAATATAGGAAAGGACCTAGAAGAGATAGTACAAGAAGGGGTCAATAGAGGGGAGAGGGTGGTGCTAACAGGGGACTTCAATGCCAGGATAGCGGAACAGCAAGGGGAAGGAGATCAGTACGGAGAAAACAAAAGCGAATCAAAAGACAAAACGTTAAATGCGGAGGGGAAAAAGCTTCTAAAAATATGCGATGAAATAGGCTTAAAAATTAGAAATGGGATGACGAAAGGGGATGAAGAGGGGAGGATAACTTATACGGGGGAGGGAACAGGATCGGTGATAGATCTAGTACTAGAAATAGAAACAGAAAAGGAAAGCATAATAGAAGAAATGGAGGTAAAGAAAAGAATAGAATCAGACCACATACTGATAGCTTTCTTAATCAAAAGAAGGGAGAGGGTTGGAAGGTCGGATGAGGAAGAGGAGCAAGGGAAAAAGAAGCTCAAATGGAAAGGGAGAAGGGGATTGGAATATAGGCAAATAATGGGAGAAAGATGGGAAGTATCGGAATCGAAAGAGGGAAATAACCAGGAAAAATGGAATGACTTAAAAAAAGAAATAGAGGAGGTAGCAGATATGTTAAATTTAAGGGTAGATACGGAAGAAATGAGGAAAAAATCTATAGAGAATATGCAGGAAGTTAAAGAACAGAAAAAAAGGATATTCAAAGCGTTAAAGAAATAGCTAGAAACGAAAGAGGATAGGGATAAGACGGAGCTGAAAAAAGAGAGAGCAATACTAAGAAAAATAAGGGGGGAGAAAAAAGGCAGGAAATGGAAAAGGGGTGGGAGAAAATAGAAAATGCAAAAACATACAGGAATTTTGGGAGGCTGTAAGGAAATATAGGCCAAGAGAAAAAGGGGCGTAGGAGGGGCAATAGGGAAACAAGAGTGGGAAGATCACTTTAAGAAACTGTTAGGAGGAAATGAGGAGCAGGAAATAGAAGAAGGATCAGAAAAACAAACAGGAGTTGAGGGAGAAGAGGTAGAGGAACTGAATAAGGAGATAACGTTATGGGAACTAAAACAGGTAATAGGAGAGATGAAGAATAAAAAAGCTCCAGGGGTAGATGGGATAACGATAGAGTTCTTAAAAGGGTTGCCAATAAAGGGGTTAGCAGGACTAACAGATATAATGAATGATATACTAAAGGAAGGAAAATTGCCAAAAGGGTGGGAGACAGCTAGGATTTGCCCAATATTCAAGGAGGGAAAAGAAGTTGAGGTGACTAACTACAGGGGAGTGTCGTTACTGGACACGGGATACAAGGTTCTGACAAATATTATAGCAAACAGGTTAAACGATTGGTTAGAAATACAGGGGAAAATAAAGGAAAGCCAGGTAGGATTTAGACGAAGGAGGGGAACGAGAGACCATCTTTTCACACTAAATAGTATAATAGGAAATAAAATAAAGAGAAAAGGGGGACAATTATACGCCGCATTGATAGATAGAAAGCTACTGTTAGAAAAGGTAGAGAAGAAGGGAATCAAGGGGAAAATTCTAAATTTAATAAAAGGAATATATAGAGAGACAAAAAACGAGGTTATAGTGGGAAGGGAGACAACTGGGTGATGAGAAATGAGGGATGGGCGGTGATAGGTGGGATAAAAATTTTCTGTCTCAAATTTGCTGACGATGTGATCACACTAGCGGACACAAGGGAGGGACTGCAAAGCATGCTAAAGGATTTAGAGAGCTACTGTAAAGGGAACGGTATGACACTAAACACAAAGAAAACAAAAATAATGTGTTTTAAGAAAGGGGGGAGGAGGAATAGGAGAGACAAATGGGTATATGATGGGAAAGAACTAGAAATAGTGAAAGAATATAAATATTTAGGCCAGTGGATCACGTCGACGAACTCGTATGGGGTGCATGTAAAAAAATTAGCTAAGAAAGTAAGGAGAGCAACAAATATGCTGTGGGGACTATGGAAAAGGGCAAAAATAGGGAGTCTAAGAAGAAGAACTTACATGCTGGAATCTATTGTGAAATCTAGTTGCTTATATGGAGCAGAAATATGGGGATGGGGTAGGAGAGAGGAGATAGAGAGAGTGCAGAGTAGATACATGAAGATGGGAATGGGACTAAACAATAATACGCCGAGGTATTTATGGAGAAGGGAAGCAGGAAAGCACAGTTTAGAGATAGAGACGAGGAAGAGAGCAAGCAAATACATATTGTACACACTAGGAATGGGGAAGGAAAGGTGGCCAAGAATATGCCTAAAGGAAGAGCTAAGGGACATTCTAAATAAAAATCCATCGAAGTGGGGAAGGGACTTAGAGAAAGCAATGAAGGAGGTTGGGGATCAGGCACTGATCAAATTAATGTACGAATGCAAAAGGGGGGAGGAATTAGCAGAAATAAAGGATAGGCTAGAAAGAGGGATAAGAATAAAATTAGATCATGAAATCCAAAGAGACTGGGAAAAGATAGAAAAGTCAAACTACTGCCCAGAGTATAAAAACTGGAAAGACGATTTAGGAAAGGAAAGATACTGGGAAAACAAGGAAATAAGCGGCTTTGTAAAAGAACAATGGGCAAGAATGAGATGTGGGAACATAGGTAGGGAAAAATGCAAAGGTTTCATAGACAATAAATGTAGGGTATGTGGGGAAAAAGAGGAATCTTTGGGTCACATTTGGAGCTGTATCGAAGCGAGAAAAGAAATAGAGGAGGAATTGATAAAGGAAGTGGATGAAAAAAACTATCAGGAGAGGAAGGAGAGAATGTGAGGGAACTGGGAAAGATTCTAAAAGGAAAGCCAAACGAAAAAATAGGCATTTTTGCGCACCAGTACGAAAAAATAGCTAGAGTAAGGGACAGTAGGCTAAAAGAGAATGCGGGCAAGAGGTGTTGGAAAGGGTTAGGAAACGAGTTGTACAGAAGACCGATTAAAAAAACAAAACTGTAGGAAAAGGCGAGAAAAGGGCACGGGTAGAGGGGAGAAGGTTAGGAAAGAGGGGGGTATAAGGATGTAAGGGATATACAAGCAGGGAAAAACAGCGTAGAAAAATTGTAAAGCGGCGTAACTATTGTAAAAAATGCGTAGATGTAAGAAAACTTTGTAAATATAGATTAAAATGTGATATAATAGGTAATAAGATAACAAAATGTATGTATGTAAAATATGTAAATGTAAATGAAAATACGTAAACAGATGTAAAGTCTATACAGGAATAAAGAATTAATTAAAAAAAATTAATTAACATTAACGATAATGATGTTAGGAAATTCTTAACTAACCAATGCCAAGTCATCCTCATAAGAACAACTAAATTCTGAAGTACTTCAATAAGTGTTGTTTATTACAGAAAACTCAACATAAGGGGTCGGATATTTTCTTAAGGAAACTCTGATGGAGCGAATGATGCAAGTAGTCAAAAGTTTTGCCATACTGTAATACCTAGGGTGACTAGAAGTCATAAGAACTCCTAAAATCGTAAAAGAAATAGATAAAACTCGTATTATTTGAAAAAACGATACAGTAGGCGGTTGGAAAAATTCGCTACAGACCATTGAGTAATTTGAAAGACGATAGAATAAGCAAGGGAAGTGCTTATTAAACCGCGAATATTAAGTGCCAATCGCTAATCAGAAGATCTTTCTGTCATATTCTCAGAAAAGGACGATCAATGATAGGGACAATTAGAGACGTCTTCGATATGGTAAAAAAGTGTAAGTTGGTCAGGCACGTTACTGGATTAATCGTCATTTTAAAGTGGATCGATATTCTAGGTTCGATGAACAATGAACTATTTGAGAAACTGGATTATCTAGTAGTGCATAAAATAAGGGTGCAAAAGTAGACTAATAACTGAGAAATCCCATAGCGTTCAATTTTAAGAACGAATTTTTTAGGTATCCTGTACGACGGACTAATTAAACTCTTGTGACTGTACTTACAACTGTTTGGAAAATGCGTATCGTATAATCAAAGATGAACAAGGTTATGAGCAAGGTGCTATTGTGAATATCAAGTCACAGGCATAAACAAGATAGAGATTCTCTTGCCAGCAGGAAAGCGAATCTTGAATATAATATTAATGAATGTAGATACGGTTATGACAATGACAAAACCATCGTCAAAGTATCTGGGGATAACCTTTCATACATAAACTACCAAGGCACTTAAATTTTGAGTGGCACTCCATTCAATAATTATAATTATTCAAATAAATAAAATAATCGTTTACAAGAAGATTGCGATGAGAATAGCAGAACAAAACACTGATGTCAAATAATTGCGGTCTAAGACCAACAGTCAGGTGGTTGCTCATGGCGACTACCAACTTTATTATTTTATATAGAGCAGTAATGTAAGCCGATACTATGAGTATAGAAAAGTACAGGAAAAAGATAATGACGGTACAACACAGGAAGGTGGAGACTTAGAATAGCGAACTTTTAATAGACGATTTCGGCTGAAGCATCAATGGTAATCGCAGAGGCCATAACCCCCCCCCCCCCCCCGCCCCTCCGGATGTGCTTGCAACAGAAAGCAAGCAGAACTATGAGGCTCGCTTAACTTGAAATAATATCTCGATCATAAGTGAACAATGTGAAACAGCAATAATGGCACTATAGATGAACTAAATGTCCAAAGGCCAAGGCCTCGTAAAAAGTCTCACATGGTTCTTACATGGGAATTATGTGTATCCTACATTTGTTCCACATAAATCTCACATGGTGTCTCGTGGGAACCATGTAGAACCACATGAGTTTTTACGAAAATTTACCAGTAGGATTCCAGTTGGAAACACATGGTTTCAATATGAATTTTACATGGGACTCTTATAGACAGTTAAAACCATGCGTTCTAAGCTAGATGGAAAGTATATAAAAACTGCATGGTCCTTAGAACTGCTTTATAAGGATTCCATATGCGTTTTTCATGGTTCCCACAAAATAACCCTAATATGGTCTACTAAAACTATTATTTTTTATTTTTCAAACAAAGTTATAAAAATAGGAATTTTTGAGATTAGTCGCCTAGTTTTGACGATATCGTGCAGATGACACCACCAAAACTGGTTTACTGGTAAAACTGGTTAGCTAGAAAATTGCTATTTTTAAAAAGTTTATTTAAGGAAAACAAATTAAAAATATTAGTTTCAGTAAATTATAGGGGTATCATGGGAACCATGCGAAACGCGTGTAAAAACCCAACGGAACACTTCCGTTCACCACATTGTTTTTACGGACTTTCTATCTAGATTAGTACATTAATTATTCATAGCTTCAACTGATCATGTGAAATCCATGTAAAATTCAAATGTGTTTCTAACTGGGATCCCACTGGAAAATATCCGCAAAAACTTACGTGGTTTCTACATGGTCTGTATGAAATATTATGTGGGATCCATGTGGTATCAATGTAGGATACACATGATCTCCACGTGGAAACTAAACTAGAAAATCAAGTGAAAGGATGTGAATATTTACTGATCTCCAGTTTCCTTCCGGTCACAGCTAATTTACAGACCGAGAAATGGTAACAGAAAACTGGACCAATTTATTACAGGCTGCCATTTATTAGGGATATATTTACAGACACAAGCTATGGATAGGTTTTTTTTGAAAATCTTCGCTCCGTGTTAACATATATTTAATAATCAATATCTTTAGTTAGCAAAAAAGAAAAGCTTCTTAAACCAACGCTAACTGATTAACCAATTAGGAAGCCCTTTACGAACGGGCTTAATTAGAGAGATTGGGGGTTTTCTGCGAGCGCGAATATATTCGCGCCTGAAAATTTATCAGTTTTTTTAGAGCCTATTGAGTGTCCATTTAAGTGCTACCCTGGGGACAGAACGATGATGTCAAGAGAAGCGCCGCCATCGCCGAAAATTCAGACAGCGAGTGTCTTCTTCGCAGCAGAGTCCGACAACGAGAAAACGAGAGAAGCAGCGAGAGGGCCAGAGCGAGAAACGGACGAGCCAATCCGAACCCGAGCGCCTGTATTGCCTGCCTTCCAGGAAGGTCACCCGGTTGCAAAAGTCTAATAGGACCCGATAAGTCCAGGTGCAAATACCTAATAGGAATGCGATCCTATGCGGTGTTTGCACCCGGACTTATCGGGTCTTATTAGACTTTTATGACCGGGCAGTTCTATTGCATAAGAGAAAGAGGGAGAGAGAGAGAGAGAGAGAGAGAGAGAGAGAGGGAGGGAGAGAGAGAGCCTTTGGCACCCTCGACTCGACCAAATGGATAACCAAAGCAATACTAGTATGATGTATAACAAAAGAAAATTTATATAATAGATGGGTAAAATACAACAAACATAAAATTAAAGAATAAATATAGAAACTATGAAAAAATAAAAATAATCCCTAGTGGAAATAGATTGTGTGCCAAAGTGTGCCATAGTGTGCCATAATGTTCCAAAATATTCAAATTCGGAAATTTACTACACTTTGGCATACCTTGGCATACTTTGGCACACTTTGGCACACCTTGGTACACTTTGGTACACTTTGGCACACTTTGGCACATTTTGACACACATGGGTTTTTCGGGAATTGAGGACTTAGAAAATTTTTGGTCGAAACCCGGCAAACTTGGATTCCCGGCGGATTCCCCTGTTAAGGCATGTTTTTCCAACATTTATGGCGAACATCAGCTTTAAGGCAATAACGGGAAATTGTTAATTAATATTGTAAAAGTACTAAGTATTTAAAGCTACTTCAAGTACATGAGTCTAAAATTTTTGTATTAACTGTATACGAGTACTCGTGGCTCAGTGGTAGACCTCCAGCTTACTAACCCAAAGGATCCAGGTTCAAGTCTTACCAACGCTAGAATATTTTTTTTTTTATTTAATTATTTATTGTTATGTTATGTACTACTGGGGCAATACATACTATATGACGGCATCGTGCAGTGGCAATGTTTTGGCGCGCTGACGGCTGGGTATACCTCACTGTGCCGAAGTGTGCCATAGTGTGCCATGCCATGCCATACTGTGCCATACTGTGCCGTACCGTGACATACTGTGCTATACCGTGCCATATTATGTCATACTGTGCCAAAAAAGAGATGTTTGTTTCCGAAAAACCCATGTGGGTCAAAGTGTGCCAAAGTGTGCCAAGGTATAACATAAAGTGCAGCAAATTTCCGAATTTGAACACTTTGGCACAGTATGGCACAGTATGGCACAGTATCGCACACTTTGGCATACTTTAGCATACTTTGGCACACTTTGGCACACCCAATTATTTCCACCAGGGATGAAATAAGACACAGTAGTGATAATCCAAGACAGCTCTAGAGTATCATAAATACCCTATTGGAAAATCTCACGTGAGATCTCATCTAACCAATTTTTTGTACTTTAGGCGTTTGAAACAATGAAAATTTTTTATGATATTAAGATAGTACTACACATACGTCGTAACTAGTCAATACAAAACAACTTTTCATTTTTTGTTTTCATGAGATTTACATCCCTGTTGAAAATATTTACATGAAATTTGACATAAAATTTTATATAAAGGTCTTTCTCTATATAAAAAAGTCATGACCGGATGAAGTGAAGCCAAGAATGCGTCAATATGATTGGCTCATGTAGTGCGCATGCGTCAAAAGTATCGTTAGAATTTTTTGATTTGTTTTTGATTTCTGAAATTGATTCTAATATTAAAAATGTAATATAATACTATAATACATATCAAATTATAATTTGTGTATTTATAATATTCTATTGTAAATATTATTATTGTTACAAAAAGAATCATGATGTGAACGTTGACACGAACTGAGTTGAGACATAACTTTAAAATTTTAAAAGGAAGTTGGCAACAAAACCGTGGCAATTTTGAAATTTATATGAGCGCGAAATGAATCATATATTGTAAAGTTTGATATATTTCCATGATAGAAAACAAATATTAAAAATATCAACCAAGCATTTATATTTCATTTTAATAGTATACTACAGTGCGCGCAGCGTACTGCGCCAAGTCTAGTATTATAAATTTTATGTAAAATTTCATGTAAATATTTTCAACAGGGCATCCGCCTTCAGAATGTCTTTGCTGGACGAAGAGTTCGCGCCAGCTTATTTTGTATTGCAAGGATCAGGGATAATAGACCGAGTATATAATAAAAGTACGACTAGATGTTGGTTAAGACTAGATTAAAACTATACAACTGGTATAAAGGTCTATCCGTACCGGCGGCCAGGCCCGGACTAATTGTCGGAAGCGACTGAGCTGACAAGCTCCCCTCCCGCTCGCCACATCGTGGAGCTCCGCTAGGCGGCGCTTCTGGCCGCATGTGGTGGTAGGAGGGGACCGCCACAGCTACTACCCCACCAGTGACAAGGGCGGAATTCCCGAGGAACGATGATGAGATTCCTGTAAAGGAGGCCCTGCCTGGAAGGGATGCTGCGGATGCGTGACGTGACGCCTGTGCTGGTTAGGGCTGCTGAGCCCGGTTGAAGCGAGGCTGCGATGATGATGATGGTGGTAGGCCAGACTCGCCAGGTCCATATTGGCTGGAAAGTCTTGGGCCCAGAAAATATGTCCGCAGGGGCCTATGGCCGGTGATGCTGGGTCGAAATAAAAAAAAAAGATGTCTGCCTGAGCTACAGTGTCCTCGTCCGGAGGTTGCTGCGCAGCGTCCAGGTGTCGTTGGCGTAAGGGCCTGAGGGGTGAGAAGTTCACCCTCAGGACGTCCCTTGGCGAAGTTGTCGCTGCTGAGGTCGACGACCCGGAGCCCTCGGTTGTCGGCGTTGAAAGGCGTTCTTCGCTGAACATCCTCGGGAACCGGATGTTCCAGGACGTCGGTGCCGAGGATGCGGTTGAAGATGACGCTGCGTGGTGGACTGCTGCTGCCAGGTCGACGATCAGCTATGCTGCGTCGTCGTCAGAAGGATGCTCCGCTGCTGGCAGGGACGGCTTGCTGGACGCAGCAAAGCCGCTTGGTGACGTGCTGGGCGACGGCGATCGGCTGCTGGCGATGGCTACAGGATCCGGAGCGATGAGCTCGTCGGCGATCGTCGGCGTCGTCGACGTCGTCGTCAGCAAGACGTTGTGGGCCCCGCGATGTTCTGGTCTTGCTCGCTGTGCCGTGTGAGATGCGAAGAGGCGGAAGAGTGGGGCGCGCGTGCGACGTGACGCGGCTCGGCGCGATGAAGCGTGAGAGTGGGGCGCGCGCGCGATATGCCGTGGCTTGGGCGCGAGCTGGCGCGTTGCTGGAGCGGCTGAAAATGGCCGGTGTCAGCGTGAAGCACGGCGTATATCGGCGATGCTGGCGTCTGAGGCTGCGAGGCTGCTGATGATGCTGCGGTTGGCGCTGTTGAGCCTCAAAGAGCCTGTCTGTGGTGACGGTGGACACGGCATCGGCGCACTGGCATTATTGTTGGCTCTGTTGCTCGATGCTGTTGACGCGGCGCGCGATGTGATGCGCGACTCAGCAATGGCTGTTTACGCGCGAGCGAGCCAGCGAGGCGGGCGAGTGACGCGAAATGGCGGCTCTGCGCGACGCGACGGCGTTCCTGGCGCCGAGCGAAGGTATCGCAAGGGCGCGACGGAAAGAGCGACTTGCGAGAGTGGTGAAGCTGCGAAGCGCCGGAGACGGTGAAGATGGCCGTGGCGTGCGAGGCTAGCTGCGCCGCTGGTGTTGTTGCTGCTGTTGCTGGTTGACGCGGCGCCCAGGCATCCGTGCGTTGCTGACGGCTAACGCGGCGTCTGGCGTCCGCGCGATAATGCTGATTGGCGCGGCGTCCAAGCGATTATGCTGGCTGGCGTTGTGTTCGGCGTCCATGCGTTGGTGCTCGCTGCAGTAGTTGTTGACGCTGCTCGCTGGTCTCGCGACCGATGTTGTGATGCTTGTGGATCTCACCGGCTGTAGATGAGCCGCTGAGAGTCGCCCTCTGCAGCTGTGCGTGGGCCTTAGAGGTGTAAAAAAAGGCGTCGGCGCGGGCTAATAATGGCCGATGCGAGACGTGGTGAAGTTGAAACGGATAAAAGCGGCGGCTGTAAAGGGGCCAGCGCAAGATGTGATGTCCGAGATGATAAAAGCGTCATTGCGCGGCTGACAAGGGCCGCGCGAAAAGTCGTAAGTTTGTCGGTGTAAAGACCGAGAGAACTGGATAAAACCTCGAAATGAGTGAAAGCTGCTGGCCACCGGGTGAGGAAGCCGAGGCGAGCTCTGAAGAGAGCGAGCTCGCGGTCGAGGCTTCGCGAAATGGCGCGGCGTCGAAAATGGCGCCGCGCGATGACTCGCGGATTGCGAGTGTTCAAAGTCGGCGTCACCACTTTGCTGGACGAAGAGTTCGCGCCAGCTTATTTTGTATTGCAAGGATTAGGGATAATAGACCGGGTATATAATAAAGGTACGACTAGATTCGTATTGTGGAATGTTCTTTAATTGTATTAATTTAATGTAACATTTTTTGATCTTTTATCATTGTGATAAGAGTAAATTTCTACATCGCTATTATTACACTATTATTACTTCCAAATCAACATTCTTTCCTTTAACATTTTATCATAGAAACTTCAGGTTAATAATCATATTATAAAGATCGTTTTTCTTAAGTTATAATATAATTAAGGCATCTTTTGCAACTTTTCTATAGCTATACGAGATCGCGTCATACAAATCATTTATTGATTCAAAAATACTGTTTTCAAAGTAACATTTCTTTTTGGTTGATTTAACATTTTATCATAGAAACTAATTAAGGTAACTAATCATATAAGTTATCGTTTTTCTTTATCTATAATGTACTTAAGGCAATTTTTGCATATATATCTATAGCTATTCGAGATCATGTCATACAAATCATTTAATGATTTAAAAATACTTTTTTAGAAATTATATCTTGCGTTACTGAAACTAGTAACTATAATCAATTACAGTTTTATAGCATTATCAACTATATCTTAGATATATACAAGACTTTTATATCTTCTTCGGTTACGAAGACATAATAAGATTCGTTTCAGTTTCTAATCGACCTGTATTATAAAACTAATAATAATCATTTTCTTATAATCACATCAACAGAATATCAACTTTGATCGGTATTTATAGTATTTAACTTTTATCCTTATTCCTGGGACTAAATTCTTCCCTCTTTATTTTTTGTGTTGTGAATAAAGGCTCTGATAATAACATAATCTCTTTCCTTCAAAATAGGATATTTATTTTGCATGTCTTTTAAGTATTCAGTGGGGATTCGTTGAGGTAGCGTGTTATCTCTAATGTAAGACTTGACTGCATTTCTTTCTTCATCAGACCAGGTTTTTTTACCTGAAAATGTTATTCATTAAATTAAGTCAAATTAAAAACTATTAAGATAATAGGTATTAACGAATTCGTGTACTTATGCATATTCTATACAAACCTTTACAAGGTCTTTTGATGTCCACTACTTCATCGTCTGAATCGTTTCTCTTCCTTTTATAATCGTTGGTTTTTTGAGTGATCTTGGACTTTAATTTTTCTATTTTCTCTTTTAGGAAAAAGTTATTTTCCTTGGGTTTCGTAGATTCCTCCTCTGAAACTGAAATTTATAAATTGATTACTTCTAGAACTATAGGTAGGGAGATTTATACAAGTGCTAAGGCCAATATTGCAAATCATCTTTATATCACTGCGTGGCATAAATACTCACTTTGGTCACCCCTATCCGTGGCATAAGTGGACCTTTATGCTGCCTCCCAAAGTTTAGTCGGCTTAGACACTTCGATTTTGTGCGTGAAATACAATATTAGAAAAATATTACACATGGACTTATAGGAATATTATGGTACAAAATGTTTATGATTTACTGATCATACTCTATCGGAAGATTCGAGCAGACTGATCAATGAAACAACTTTCACTCATATATATATATATATATATATATATATATATATATATATATATATATATATATATATATATATATATATATATATACGAGGTGCGAAATCAGGTAGATTCGCGCATCGTTGAAACATTGTGCAAGCGCGAGGAAAGATTCGCGAACGCATCAGCTCTCGTGTGTGAGACTGACCGCATCGAGCGACAACCGATAGCGTGCGAAAGAGTGAGAGTGTGTGTGATCGCAAGAAGAAGACGTCTAAGCCAACTCCTGCTACAAGAAGCAAGGACAACCCGACCTGCCGATCAGCGGTCAAACGAGAGGACGTTGGCTCCAGCGAGTGAGCCAACAACACCACCGGCTTAGAGTGTGTGGTGTGCGCCTACCGAATAGGTGACTGCGAGTAAGTAGGGCTGAGCCCTTTTTCTGTAACGCGTCAGCAGTAGCAACGGCTACAGCTTTGCGACTTGGTGCAGCGGCATCAAGTAACAGCCTTCTCGTTCGCGCGCGTAAGCTTCGCGAGATTCTCTCCACGCCGACTCGACATTGAGGTGACTCGGCGCACATTTGTAAAGAGACAATATTGGCCGCACAATATATCGTTATTTTGTTTTGTTTTAATCGGGACTAGCTTTATTTTCCCGAGTTGTTCTCTCCCGTTCCCTACGTCCTCATCGTGAATACCGCCGCCTCCGAGGGTGTTGCAACAAGCGGTTACAACGCAAAACTGAGAAGCCAGCTCTACACAGGAGAGTGCAGAGAGATAGCACACGTGCGAACACGACGATTTCCAGGACTTTTTATAATACTAGATTATAACGATATTATCAAAGTAGTTAAAAGCATAATAGTAAATAAATAAAATTATAAAACGGATAGTTATATAAAAGTTATGTATACGTTCTACGATCTATAGTAGATTACAACGACATTGTTACGATAGCTTCAAGATTATAGCCAACACGGATAAATGGTACCTGTAATAGACGATATAGAGTCGAGTACGCAAAGGAGGTGTTTTCTACACTCGCCTAAATTGTCGTCTTAACGAACTGCAAGATACGTTGAGCACAGGATTACAACGACACTGTAATAGATACTTCACATTTTTTGACGGCATGGTCAATCGCACTAGTTGTACCTTCTTAGTAAGAGATAAGTTATAAACGAAATAGTCTTTTTCTTTTTCTGTCAGGGCAATCGAAGTTACGTAGTATATACATAACGACAGGTGTAAACCCTATTTTCTCGGTAGGATTATAACGACACAAAGGATTCGATATTAAGCTTACAATGCTTTTTATTGGTAACTGCAAAACTGTTAATGCATGACAAAAACTAAAAAAAATGAGTTTTTTTTCGTGCCTCGATTACGGACGTAAAAAGGTCTCTGAACAAAAGCTAATGAGTTCAAATTATATATACATATATATTAAATTAAAATGGTGGAATGAGTGAGGGAAGTTTGGGTGAATAAATCAACGCAAACACAATGAATTTCGTGGGAGAAAAAAGACGACTTGCCTGGGCGTAAAAACGGAGTAGAGAGTAAAGCCGGGACAAGCCTATAGCTTTATTTTAGAAATAAGGAAATTATACAAAGAAAAGTGACTCTACGATAGGCTAAACAAAAAAAGAGAGAAACGCAATTACAATGTACGCTTATACAAAAAAAAAGTGAGACTCTACTATAGACAACAACAGAGAAAGAAATGCAAGTAAATTAATCCTATCGCGTCGAGGTACCTTTCGCACACTGGAGAGCTCTCCTACCTTATTCGCAGAACGAGACGTAGACGGCGCGACGTAAATCCCTGGCCGCATGTTGGTGGAATGCACCTTCCACGGTCACAGGACGCCTCGACGTCTCGAGGGAACCATTCCTGGACCACGGGCAGGCCTTTTCAGCCCTGCCGCGTAGGTAGCAATCGCCGGGTGGAGATCGACACGGCGAGGAAGCTCGCACGTGGCCGAAATCCCAACACTCGAAGAATTCACACAATCCGCATACCGCACGCAAAATGCACACACACTACGCAACGCACGGTGATACAATAAAGAGTGTCGATCGTCCTGAAAAGAACGATGATGACGACTCTAATCGCACGCAATTTACAAAGAAGCTTTTGCAATCGCAAGTACAAAAGCACAAAGTGTCAACTCGCTACTCGAGAGGAGCTGTCAGAACTGAACTCCACGTGCTCCCGCGCGCCGGAGCCCGCGCAAACGGGAGAGACCCACACTAGCGCGCGCATGCGCTCGATCGTTCTCGCTGTAGCGCTCGCCGCGCTACGGCGCGAAATTCAAAATTTCCCTTCCCGCTCTTACATGACCCGAACAGCCTCATTGCACTTGAGATTTTATGAAAAAGTAGATATTTTATGTGTTTTGGCTAAGTTTATTGCACAGCTTTCAAACCCCTACGGTTCGTAAGATATCAAGGTTTCAATTTTTTTTTTAATTTTCCGTTTTCTTATATCTCTAAAACAATGTAGTCAAATGCTTTAAAAGCTATCTGCTGCTAAAATTTTAAACGATTTTGTTGATTGGTTCTCAAGTAACGAGCTAAAATGTAAAAACCGATTTTTCTCAAAACTTTTGCTTCCTCTTATAGAGATGTCGTTGCCCGTCGTTAATGTACCTTCCTATGAATTCATATCATAATGATATATAATATCTTGCCGCTCGTTACAGTGTGTGTGTGTGTGTGTGTGTGTGTGTGTGTGTGTGTGTGTGTGTGTGTGTGTGTGTGTGTGTATATATATATATATATATATATATATATATATATATATATATATATATATATATATATATATATATACACACACACACACACACACACACACACACACACACACACACACACACACTGTAACGAGCGGCAAGATATTATATATCATTATGATATGAATTCATAGGAAGGTACATTAACGACGGGCAACGACATCTCTATAAGAGGAAGCAAAAGTTTTGAGAAAAATCGGTTTTTACATTTTAGCTCGTTACTTGAGAACCAATCAACAAAATCGTTTAAAATTTTAGCAGCAGATAGCTTTTAAAGCATTTGACTACATTGTTTTAGAGATATAAGAAAACGGAAAATTAAAAAAAAAATTGAAACCTTGATATCTTACGAACCGTAGGGGTTTGAAAGCTGTGCAATAAACTTAGCCAAAACACATAAAATATCTACTTTTTCATAAAATCTCAAGTGCAATGAGGCTGTTCGGGTCATGTAAGAGCGGGAAGGGAAATTTTGAATTTCGCGCCGTAGCGCGGCGAGCGCTACAGCGAGAACGATCGAGCGCATGCGCGCGCTAGTGTGGGTCTCTCCCGTTTGCGCGGGCTCCGGCGCGCGGGAGCACGTGGAGTTCAGTTCTGACAGCTCCTCTCGAGTAGCGAGTTGACACTTTGTGCTTTTGTACTTGCGATTGCAAAAGCTTCTTTGTAAATTGCGTGC
Source organism: Nasonia vitripennis (assembly GCF_009193385.2). Taxonomy (NCBI): domain Eukaryota; kingdom Metazoa; phylum Arthropoda; class Insecta; order Hymenoptera; family Pteromalidae; genus Nasonia; species Nasonia vitripennis. The sequence goes on from NW_022279588.1 coordinate 707,019, forward strand.
GATTAGAGTCGTCATCATCGTTCTTTTCAGGACGATCGACACTCTTTATTGTATCACCGTGCGTTGCGTAGTGTGTGTGCATTTTGCGTGCGGTATGCGGATTGTGTGAATTCTTCGAGTGTTGGGATTTCGGCCACGTGCGAGCTTCCTCGCCGTGTCGATCTCCACCCGGCGATTGCTACCTACGCGGCAGGGCTGAAAAGGCCTGCCCGTGGTCCAGGAATGGTTCCCTCGAGACGTCGAGGCGTCCTGTGACCGTGGAAGGTGCATTCCACCAACATGCGGCCAGGGATTTACGTCGCGCCGTCTACGTCTCGTTCTGCGAATAAGGTAGGAGAGCTCTCCAGTGTGCGAAAGGTACCTCGACGCGATAGGATTAATTTACTTGCATTTCTTTCTCTGTTGTTGTCTATAGTAGAGTCTCACTTTTTTTTTGTATAAGCGTACATTGTAATTGCGTTTCTCTCTTTTTTTGTTTAGCCTATCGTAGAGTCACTTTTCTTTGTATAATTTCCTTATTTCTAAAATAAAGCTATAGGCTTGTCCCGGCTTTACTCTCTACTCCGTTTTTACGCCCAGGCAAGTCGTCTTTTTTCTCCCACGAAATTCATTGTGTTTGCGTTGATTTATTCACCCAAACTTCCCTCACTCATTCCACCATTTTAATTTAATATATATGTATATATAATTTGAACTCATTAGCTTTTGTTCAGAGACCTTTTTACGTCCGTAATCGAGGCACGAAAAAAAACTCATTTTTTTTAGTTTTTGTCATGCATTAACAGTTTTGCAGTTACCAATAAAAAGCATTGTAAGCTTAATATCGAATCCTTTGTGTCGTTATAATCCTACCGAGAAAATAGGGTTTACACCTGTCGTTATGTATATACTACGTAACTTCGATTGCCCTGACAGAAAAAGAAAAAGACTATTTCGTTTATAACTTATCTCTTACTAAGAAGGTACAACTAGTGCGATTGACCATGCCGTCAAAAAATGTGAAGTATCTATTACAGTGTCGTTGTAATCCTGTGCTCAACGTATCTTGCAGTTCGTTAAGACGACAATTTAGGCGAGTGTAGAAAACACCTCCTTTGCGTACTCGACTCTATATCGTCTATTACAGGTACCATTTATCCGTGTTGGCTATAATCTTGAAGCTATCGTAACAATGTCGTTGTAATCTACTATAGATCGTAGAACGTATACATAACTTTTATACAACTATCCGTTTTATTAATTTTATTTCTTTACTATTATGCTTTTAACTACTTTGATAATGTCGTTATAATCTAGTATTACCCATACAAACGTTGTTTTTGTAATCCTAAATTACATGCGTACATTGTAATTGCGTTTCTCTCTTTTTTTGTTTAGCCTACCGTAGAGTCACTTTTCTTTGTATAATTTCCTTATTTCTAAAATAAAGCTATAGGCTGGTCCCGGCTTTTTTCTCTACTCCGTGAGAGTTTGCGTTGATTTATTCACCCAAACTTCCCTCACTCATTCCATATATAATTTGAACTCATTAGCTTTTGTTCAGAGACCTTTTTACGACCGTAATCGAGGCACACAAAAAAACTCATTTTTTGTAGTTTTTGATTTATTACTGAAAAAATAAGTAATCAAATCACTTGAAATTTTAATAGGATATAGTTTGACACGTGACCCGTTGACATGATTTTTTTCGCGCGGTTATGATGTTTAGTTTTAGAGATATAAATTTAAAAAAACAATCACCTTTTTTCATTTTATCTGCCAAATAAAGCGGTCGATCCCGAGGATCAAACGAGAAAAAGTAGGTAATTTTATTCTCTTTCAAATGCATTATAGCTGAATTGTTTGAAACAATGGGATGATTGAATAAAACGCAAAATAGTGTTTTTCATAGATGAAAAAATGGCCATAGAAAAAATAATTGAGAAAATAAAAAAGAATGTTTTTCCTGAATTCAGAAGCTATAAATAGATATGCATATCAAATTTTATTGATATTTACGAAGTAATTCAAGAAATATTACGGTATACATACATACACATCCACACACACACACACACACACACACATCCATACGGATATTTTCTGAAAACACTTGATTCGAACTTCTAACACACCAAAAAGTATTTTCTAGAAGTTTTGATGAAACTCAAAATTTTACTATTACGAAGCTTCTAGGAGGAAGCAATATATTGTGCAACTAGGGGGGAAACGGGCTATTTCTAACGAGGGTGAGATTTGAGCACGAGTTTGAGTCGAGTCCAATTGTGGCGAACCCTGCTGCACTAATATGAGGGCTAACTGAAACCACTGTAACGTAAGAAAAAGTCTTTCATTGTCCTTGTCGTTCATTGTCGACTCATTCCGAAGAAAAAAAGGTATATGGTCTTGGATAGAGCATATAGTTGAGGAAGCTATAGATGTGGAGGTCGGTATTGCAGGGACGGGGTCGTCGTCGAGCTCGAACTGTGAGAGCTTGTGAAGTTTAAGACGAGCTAATAGATTTCCCGTGGATCGCGGTGTCGATCTCGCTCTTCTCTGTTGTGGCAGTCCTGCATGTCCTGAAGCGATTGGCTGGTGCCCAGTTTCCAGTCCACCAATATGAACCAAGGGTCACAAGATGTGTGCTGATGTAGAGCACGCTGTTGTTTACTCTCTGGTTTCACACGTCGTGTTTGTGATGATCCACGTGAGTGCTTGCGTCGAGTCTTGGCAGGTGTTCGGCGCCTAAATATTAGACACATTAATTTAGTCGAGAGGTACCCTAGTGGTAGCGCGAAGGTTCTTTGATAAACGCACGATCATGCACATAAATCACGCACAATCGCGCACAATAGACAGATTCGCGAGAGTTTTTGCGCACCACACAGCTCCGAAACACCACTGTTTTAGGCTATGTTTATGTTTACACATGACCGGACGTACTCTACTGCGGCGTGTGCCTCTGTCCTCTCAAATAAACACTGATGAACGATGATTTGTAAACGATGATTTGTAAACGATGCAAGAAAAACTAGATAAAGACAACTAGACAACTTCTAGTTTAAAAAATCTAGTCCTCTTTTCTCATATTCTTTGTGTAGATAGATGCTTACTTCGTGCGTTCGGCTCTCTGCAACTGCGATTTGTTTCGTAAAAGGCAGCGACGCTTAGCAGACACCTTTCTCACTCTTTTACTATTAGAGTTGCACATAACACACAAAATAAAAAAAGTTGTCTGCGCGAGAAATCAGACCTATATATCTTTATGTTTTTCGGATCGCTGAATTCGAATATAAGGTCAGTTAGGCCCCATCACGTCATGGTCAAGGTCAGTTGGAGGTCAAATTAAGAAGAAAAGGTTTAAAAAAATTAAAATGCCATATATTTATGTTTTTTTGGTCGCTGAATCCAAATCCGGAATCAGTTTGGCCCCATCTCGTCAGGTTCAAGGTCAGTTCAACGTCAAACTGAGAAGAAATGATTAAAAGAAATAAAAATGCCATACATTTATGTTTTTTCGGTCGCTGAATCCGAATCCGGGGTCAGTTTTACCTGATTACGTCAGGTTCAAGGTCAGTTCGAGGTCAAATTGGGAAGTAACGGTTAAAAAAATTAAAATGCCATATATTTATGTTTATTTGGTCGCTGAATCCAAATCCGGAATCAGTTTGGTCCCATCTCGTCAGGTTCAAGGTCAGGTCAAGGTCAAACTGAGAAGAAACAGTTCAAACCGATTAAAATGTCATATCAAAACTTTCCAAAAATGGAAAAAGATACCGAAAAATTGTAAAAAATCTTATTTAATTACATAATATCTTCCTTGTTTACAGAGAAAAGTTGCTTTCGTTTATATTTTTTTCTTATTTTGCTTTTTTTCCACTAGCTTAGTAACTCTCGATGTCTTTCTTTACTCCTTTTTTTCTTGTAACAAACTCTTTTTACTTCAAATGACCTATGCAATGGGTTTCTTTTTCTCTTTTTGTTATTTGTTTTAATGTCTCTCTTCAGTGTCCAGCAAAAATCTGCCATCATATTGACATTCCATTTTCCTTGGTATCGATTCTCCATTACACTTATATCTTGATGAAATCGTTCTCCCTGTTCTTCACTGACATCTCCTAGATTAAGAGGGAAGTAATCAAGATGGGAATGTAAGAAATGCATTTTATAACTCATCAAGCAACCCAAATTTTTGAAATTCTCCAACATTTGTTCAACTAGTTCCTGATAGTTCTCACTCTTTTTATTTCCTAAAAACTTCTCACGAACAGTTTTAAAACTTTGCCATGCAGCTTTTTCTGTGTCGTTTATTTTTGTGATAAATGTTTCTTCTTCAAATAGAGTACGAATTTGAGGACCATCAAAAATACCTTCTTTTAATTTAGCTTCACTTATTGCGGGAAACTTTTCTCCCAAATACTGGAAACAATCGCCATCTTTATCCAGAGCTTTGACGAACTGCTTCATGAGGCCAAGTTTGATATGAAGTGGTGGTAGCAGATAGTTTGATGGGTCAATCAATGGCGTACGTATAATGTTCCTCGATCCTGGTTCAAAATGTGTTCTAGTTGGCCATACTTTCTTAACGTAGTGATTTACCCTGTCTCTACTATCCCATAAACACAAGAAGCAGGGATTTTTATTAAAACCTGATTGTTGTCTAATGGTATTGGTATTGAAGTAGCCAATCAAAATGTAAACTGGGTGCCACAAAAAGTTTACAGTAGATGTTATACGATGGTAACACGCTGGGAAAGAGATAAAACAGAAAGAAACTTGGAATTTGGTTGCACCATTGAAACAGGTTTGCATCCATTCCCATAGCTCACTCGACTAAGCTGAAAGAGAGTTATGAAAATTTAGAAATTGTATTGGAAAAAATAAAGTACTTGGAACATCAATGGAAAATTTGTGGTGATCTTAAAATTGCAACCATGATCTTAGGACAACAATCAGGTTTTACTAAAAATCCCTGCTTCTTGTGTTTATGGGATAGTAGAGACAGGGTAAATCACTACGTTAAGAAAGTATGGCCAACTAGAACACATTTTGAACCAGGATCGAGGAACATTATACGTACACCATTGATTGACCCATCAAACTATCTGCTACCACCACTTCATAACAAACTTGGCCTCATGAAGCAGTTCGTCAAAGCTCTGGATAAAGATGGCGATTGTTTCCAGTATTTGGAAGAAAAGTTTCCCGCAATAAGTGAAGCTAAATTAAAAGAAGGTATTTTTGATGGTCCTCAAATTCGTACTCTATTTAAAGACGAAACATTTATCACAAAAATAAACGACACAGAAAAAGCTGCATGGCAAAGTTTTAAAACTGTTCGTGAGAAGTTTTTAGGAAATAAAAAGAGTGAGAACTATCAGGAACTAGTTGAACAAATGTTGGAGAATTTCAAAAATTTGGGTTGCTTGATGAGTTATAAAATGCATTTCTTACATTCCCATCTTGATTACTTCCCTCTTAATCTAGGAGATGTCAGTGAAGAATAGGGAGAACGATTTCAACAAGATATAAGTGTAATGGAGAATCGATACCAAGGAAGATGGAATGTCAACATGATGGCAGATTTTTGCTGGACACTGAAGAGAGACATTAAAACAAATAACAAAAAGAGAAAAAGAAACCCATTGCATAGGTCATTTGAAGTAAAAAGAGTTCGTTACAAGAAAAGAAGGAGTAAAGAAAGACATCGAGAGTTACTAAGCTAGTGGAAAAAAAGCAAAATAAGAAAAAAATATAAACGAAAGCAACTTTTCTCTGTACACAAGGAAGATATTATGTGATTAAATACCGCACATGACCAAAAGTTTAAGAAATCATCGCAAATTAATTTTTGATATAGATTCACTCTTATGCATTGTATTTCTTCTTTACAGGATTCCGCATGGAAAACACATGTATGGAAAAAAGATAGAAACTCACATGTAACATTTAAAAAGCCACGAAGGAAGTTTCACTTCAAACAGATCGCCAGGTTCAAATAACAATTGTTTTAATCTGTCTATTTACTTATAAATTTATAACAATTTTATTTATTTGATCATTTTTATCAAGAGGTGCTACAACGTCGCGCTAGCAAGTAAAATTATACAAGGTGTACGACACTACGACGGCATGGGTCGCGGTCCTTATATACTTTAAAATTGGTTGGTTAAACCTTAACAAAAGTTTTCCAAATGCACTTAGATAATTACTGTTGCACCTATATCGGTTACCATGCCATCTACTTAAAAGTTATTCACCTAATCTTTCTTGGGAAAAAGGTTTATCTTGAAAAATCAGTTAACAGCGAAATATTGCGGGTTAAAATTTAGCTCAAAATATTACTTTTCGTTCAAAGCATCCAGCCTCTTATGTGAAATTGTTTAGTAACCATCAGGTCACGTGGCTTCTGGAAATTAAAGGCGCAAAAGTTCAAACAGTCGAGGAAATAAAGCAATATAAGATCGACTTTTTGAGTAAGATTGTGGTTATTTGCGTTCGATTCTTAAGAGAATCAACAGACTTAACTTTAAAAAAATGCATTTTTGCATACAACAAAAATTCACAACTCAGTAAATATTGATGGAAATGAGTGGAGGGAGTTTTTAAGGCCGCTGAACACGAATATCGGGACGGCAACGGTCTTCAAGGTACATGGTGTCCAGGGTGAACAGTATCATTGTCGTTTCTGGGAATCATCTTGTTTATCTTCTGAATTGTCTAGTTTCAGAAGGTGCCTTCATAGTATTTGGCGTCTACGTATCAATACTGTTCACAAGCACTGCGCGCATATGTACCTTTTCTCTCGCCATTTCTGCCTCTGGAGCCTAAGTACGCTAGATATCACGACCTCAGAATCTAGCGCTGCTAGACCTTCGCTGCCACACACACACACACACACACACACACACACACACACACACACACACACACACACACACATTCTCTTACCTCGTAGATTCTCTACTGGGGACAGGAGAACGTTCGAAGTTGAACGGCCGAAAGCTATTTAAGCGTTTACACGTGAAGCATGTGTTGGATCTCTCTCTCTTCCCTCCTCTTTCTCTCTCTCTCGTTATACCGGCCAAATTCACACGTGTTTTTGTCGTGAGCGGTTATCAACTGTTTCGTCACGGCGCAATTGTACTTATACCGTTGCGAGTTAGCTGCGGTGCTCAACTAGTTTTACCCCCCTCCCTCCCTAGAATCGATCTATCGACCTGATATTAATTTTACTCCTATCCTAGGCTCTAGCCTCAGAGAGGGCAGCTTCAGCCCAAGTGAACTCTCGCTCGGCTCATCTCGCAGACGCTGCTCTTTTGCCAGCTGGCGCTCATTTTCTTCGCGCTGGCCTCACTCGAAGACCTTGTGGCGCGCATCTTCGGTAGCGTAATACGCTGCTCTTCCATCCTCGAACAAGCGCACCCAATCTCCGGCACACTGACGGAAGGCGTCGCCGCTCTTGCACATCGACTGTTTATACAGCCAGTACGCTTCGCCGTTCAGCCGGAGGGTATCAAGAGACGCTTTTAGCGCCTCCACCAACTTGTCGCGGTGTTGCTGCTAAGCCACCTTAGCTGCTTCCCCGCGCCAAGGCTTTCCCAGAGCCTTTAAGCCAGCCGGCGGCGCTGCTACTCCCGCGGTGTTGTCCTCGCGGTCGATAAGCTCTCACTCAAGCTGAGCAAAAACGGGGCGTCCTATCCTGGACGCCACTAGTTGCGGCGCACCTGGGCGACGAAGGCCCATCGTGGCCACCTTCTAGTGGAAATTTTACAAATTTTCAATTCTTACAACAATATACTACATTTTACATATAAAACCAATAACATCATAAGCTTCTTAGATATCCTATTGATAAAATATGCAGGCAAATTAATAACTGACTGGCACACAAATATTAGATTACGGGCCTAGGGAGGAAAAAACTCGGACAGTTAATATCTCGTGTAAATTGCCAAATTGGCAAACACGAGATATGGGATGTCCAATTTTCCTCCCTTGGTGCGTATACTATTTTTCTTTACACCAGTACCGAAAATGCACATTTCTCTCCTGGCGCCCGGGAGGAAAAGTGTACTTTCGGTGCAGATGTGGAGAAAACCAACATTTTCTGGTAGATTCCTAAAGTATATGTCACAACATCCCATACCACAAGAATTGTCATGGTATACAATCTTGTCGATAGAGCAATAAAACTATCCAACGAAAAATTCCTCAACAATAGTAGATTGTGCAACTAGGAAGGGAAATTGGCTTTTTCTAGCGAGGATCATGTCTTCAGCACGAGTGAGAGTCGAGGGCGCCTTAGGTGCCTGAGACATACACGAGTGCTCAAGACATCATTCTAGTCTGAAAAAGCCACCCATCTCTTGTTTCACATTGTACTTTTTGATAAGGGCATGGATAGACCATTTTTTATGCATGGGAAAGAAATAGAAAATTGAGGACTTTTCCATGCATATCATAAAGTTGTTTACTTTTTATTTTTTTTTCAAGTTTTTTCAAATTTTTTCAAATTTCTCAAATTTCTCAAATTTTTTCAAATTTCTCAAATTTCTCAAATTTTTTCAAATTTCTCAAATTGTTTCAAATTTCTCAAATTTTTTCAAATTTCTCAAATTTTTTCATATTTCTCAAATTTCTTCAAATTTTTCAAATTTTTAACCAAATCTAATAGGCGTTGGCCCTGTGTATAAGGTTTTTTCGAAACCCTTTATACGGGGCGAGTGCCTAAAAACGACAATACAAACGGCCTGGATCTCGTTATCGCCCACCATGTACATTTAACAACACCCTAGAATGATTTCTACACCTAGACACAAAAAAACACGAGGCGAACTGCCTAGACTTCGTCATCGGCCACTCCTTGACGCTATCATCATATTGTCGCTCCCTACAAAGACTAGCACAGTTCAAATTTTAAAACAAAATCTAGCATAACTCACGATTTGCCGCGAAGAGTATCACAGTTCAGAAATGCGGCCAAGAGCACAACTCGCGACATTTCTAAAAAAACGCTGCTAAGTCATTGGCAGCCTAGAGAAAGGGATCAAGAAACCATGAAAATCTGCATAAATCCGATTTTTAATATGGTTCATGCCTTTTTCTTGAGTTTTCGTTGGGAAGAGATTTTCAGTCATTAAGATTTTTCTCGGGAAATAATTAATGAAATAACTTGATATTTGTACACAAAATAGTTCTCATTATTCTTAATCACCATGCTTTTTTTAAAGTTCTATAGAGTAGTTATCAAGTTATAACGGTTTAAAAAAATTTTACTTTTTGTCGTATAACAAAAAAACGTTGACCGATAATCTGAATTCTCCGCAATAAAAATATAGGTAATTTTATTCTCTTTCAGTACATAATAATTTACTTTTATGAACTTTTCCAATAACTTTATTAGTAAAAAATGAAATCTTAAGACTAAAAAATCGCTATAAAAAAAACGCGTCTACAAAATTAAAAACGGACTTTTTTCCTATTATGCTATAGTAAAAACGAAAGGATGAGCATTGGTGGGTTGAAATCCACAAAGTAGAAACTGAGATACATCGGTATATGAACGTCCGCACACACACACGCGCGGACATTTTCCAAAAACACTATATTTCGACTAAAACTAAAAAAATATATCAAAACACATTTTTAACATTTTTCTAGATAAACTCAAAAAATTACTATTACAATGCTTTCTCTAGGAGGAAGCAAAAGTGACAATTAAAAAAAAATTTTTTTTAAATTATTGTATTTGGGAAAACAATTTTAAATTCAGTAAAAAATTGTAAATTGTGAATATTTAAAAATGTTTATTAGGGACTGTTTCGCAAAAATTGGGACATTTTTATAGAAAGTCGTTGTTCAAAGTTTAAGTTGTGCTAGTCTTCGCGGAAATTTTTGAGTTGTGCTAGTCCAGGGTGCGTCAAATGAGTTGTGCTACTTATGACGGGAAATTAGAACAGTAATACTCTTCGTAGAAAGCGATAATATATACTTTTTTTCTTCTTTCTTTTTTTTTCTTACAGTTTTAGAGATTTTAGTAAACATTTCGATTATTTGTAACGAGGTCCGAAATCACATAGATTCGCGCATCGTTGAAACGCGACGTTGCGCAAGCGCGAGGCAAGATTTGGGGCCTTGCGTATAAGTCGCGGTCCGTCGGATAGATAAGACTGACCAAATCGAGCGACGACCGATAGCATGCGAGAGAGTGAGAGTGTGTGTGATCACGAGAAGAAGATGTCCTCGCCAACTTCTGCTTCCATAGGGACGGACGACCTGGCCTGTCGATCAGCGACTGAACGAGAGGACGTCGGCTCCTGTGAGCGAGCCAACGACACCACCGGTGCAGAGTGTGTGAATGAGTGGTGCGCACCTACCGAGAACGGCGACAGCGAGTGAGTAGGGTGAAGTCCTTTCATCTGTACCGCGTCAGCAGTAGTAGCGGCTACAGCTTTGTTACTTGGTGCAGCGACATCAAGTAACGGCCTTCTCGTTCGCGCGCGTAATCTTCGCGAGATTCTCTCCACGCCGGTGACTCGGCGCACATTTGTAAAGAGACAATATTGGCCGCACAATATATCGTTATTTTGTTTTGTTTTAATCGGGACTAGCTTTATTTTCCCGAGTTGTTCTCTCCCGTTCCCTGCGTCCTCATCGCGAATACTGCCGCCTCCGCGGGCGTTGCGACAAGCGGTTGCAATGCAAAACTGAGAAGCCGACTCTGCACAGAAGAGTGTGGAGAGATAGCACACGTGCGAACACGACGTTCGCGAAGCAGCTCTCGCAGCGAGATGCGTTGCAACGCGGGTAAATCGCAGGCGTTGAGAGAGTTCTCCGCTGCACTGAGGGATTATGACCTGGTCGGTTATCGTCGAGTTTCCCCCGAAATCCAACCCTATTAAAATGATAGCTACATATTACATTATTAAGTCTTATGTGTTTCCCTATTTTTCTTTTGGGTTATGTACTCTTTTATTAAACATAAGCAGTTCTACACGAACAAAAATAATTGTACAAGTATTTTGCAATTTTTTTCATTAAGAATGATTGCAACTTGGCATGTCGAGCAAATTTTGGCCACAAAAATTGGATTTTGTTACACTGTGGCAATACAGAGTTCTTTCGAAATTTTTATGTACTCTGTAACGGGGAATGGATTTGCAAGGAATATATCGTTAAACAATAGAATCGCGCTCCCTCGTTGCGGCGGAGAAGTCCTCCACGACCGCTATATAGCCTCGTTGCATGCAGTTATCACAGCTGATTTGTGTTGTTGGGGTCTACGCATCGCCTGGTGCGTGCACGGCTGCTCAACTGCGTTTAATAAATTTAGATAACACCCACGGAGATGGCGGTAATCGCAGAAGGAACTAGATCGGAATCGTGCGAACAAGGTCAATAAATAACGTAAAAATCACGTAAAATAATAAGACTAGGTTATATTTTACTAGCGCGAAATAAGCGTAAATTTACAGAAATAAAATAGTATGCGAGTCGTCAACAATTTCGTATCCGTATACGCATCTATCGCGAGAAGTTTGCGCGCGCACCCTCACGTAGATAATACACACTCACACTTACGTGATCACATTCACTGCGCGTCACACTAACCTTATCTCTCTCGTCAGCGACGCTCCTAATCCCAGACAAACACTGCACTCGCATGCTGTACTGGACCTCTTGGCAGGAGGATCAGGATCACCCGGGTTCCGCGTCACACTCACACACTCTTAACTTGCTGGGCACAGCACACCGGGTTATCAAACTGTCAAGCTACGAACAAAATCGCGTGTTTACAGTACCTGGAGGATGAGCCCGCCCTCTCTCTCTCTCTCTCTCTCTCTCTCTCTCAAACAGGGGTTCTCTACACTCAGGGGTTGAAGAATATATTATGACATTTTTGTACAGCATAAACAATATTGAGTAACGATTATTTCAACCATTAGCCACGCCAGGCATATCTGTTCCTAGACCTACACGTTTGCCCCCTTCTGTAGATGTAAGAATCCGCGGTACGGAGTTCAAAGTAAAAACTAGTGTAAACTGATTGTTTGCGTCACCGGAATCGGTTATAAAAACATTACGTAAATTAAAACAAAAAATATTTTTTGAAACAAAAAATATCCACTAAAAATATTTACAGTATACACTATTTCTACTAAAAATATCATATATATACCATACAAAATCACAGACCAAAATTATTTTTTGAAACAAAAAATATCCACTAAAAATATTTACAGTATACACTATTTCTACTAAAAATATCATATATATACCATACAAAATCACAGACCAAAATTCATGACATTTTACTATATAAATAAGTGTTTTAAATCACTTGCCACGGCTTCGTGAAAGATCCGGACCGTCCTCTTTACTCTACCCAGGCTTAAAATGTACCTTAAACATGCCCCCTCAGACCTAATAAAAGACATTTCTAAAAAATATTAGTTAAATATTATTATTCATACGTTGTATACGTAGCTAATAAATTTAATTAATATTTTTTACACTGTACTTGGTGTTAACAACATTTAATTAATATTTTCCAGAAATGTCTTACATTAGGTCTAACGGGACATGTTTAAGGAACATTTTTAGCCCGGGTAGAGTAAAGAAGACGGTTCGTATCTTTCACAAAGCCGTGACAAGTGAATTAAAACACTTATTTATATAGTTAAATGTCATGAATTTTGGTCATTGATTTTGTATGGTATATATGTGATATTTTTTGGTAGAAATATTGTATATTGCAAATATTTTGACTAGATTATATTTGTTTTTTGATTTTGTTGAAAAGAAAAAAATGTTATCAGACGAATATTTTGTTGTTTTTTTTCGCAGGATTTAACCCAGGCTGGACCCCTTAAATTTCATTAGGTCCTCATAACCTCATAAAATCATAAAATTTTTAAAACATTCTGAACTTTAGTAAACGAGTTAGAACGTTTAACAAAAATAGTAATTTTCAGACATACAGGGTGAGAGACAAAGAATTTGAATCATACTATCTTTTCAACTAAATGGTTACATAGGCTACAAAAACCAAAGAACCCAGCCAAGGTGATCAAAACATCGTTACTTTCTCAAAATTTTAACTTAAACGAAGCCTTTTTACTCTTGAAATTGTACGACATAGAAAATCCATATTTTTTAGTTTTCGATTTTTAGATTGAAAACTAGTCATTAAAATGATTTAAAATTTCTACAGCAAATAGATATTATTTTTTATTATCGTAAATTTATTTAAATAGTTTGACAATTTAGTTTTAGAGATATTAAATTTTCTTTTGGAATCAACTTTTTTAACATAAAAATTAAACTGAACGGTTAATCTGGAAAATCGGGTGACTGTCAAGGTAGAAATCTCTCTCTCTCTCTCTCTCTCTCTCTCTCTCTCTCTCTCACTTTCTCTTTCTTTTATGCTACTCTCGGCCGGGGCTGTACCACTTTATGAGTTGGTATTAATAGCATTGGGTATCTGTTTTATAATAAGAAGAGAGAGAAATAGCAGTCGGATGATCGCCACTAGTTTCCGTCGGAAAGAAAGAGAGAGAGAGAGAGAGAGAGAGAGAGAGAGAGAGAGAGAGAGAGAGAGAGAGAGAGAGATATTAGATTAGATTAGATAGTTTTTATTTGCCTACATTATGTTGTACAATAATAAGATTCAGCATTATGAGATGAAAGTAGAATACAGTAAGTTGAGGCTTTTTTAGATTATGTATAGTGTAAAAGTGTACCGATGGTGAAAATGAATAGCGCGAGAATGAGTAGGTGTGTGCGTGTGCATGAGTTATGTGTTTTCGAGTTGAAAGTAGTAATCTTTAGCAAGTTTTCTGGAGGTGACAGATGAGGTGTTTCTGATGTGAGATGGCAGGCTATTCCATAAGTATGAGGCTCTGATATGAAACGAGTTCCTCAGCGTCTCAGTCGCGAAGGCAGGTATTTCCAGAAGTGTCACCTCGCCCCTCATAGGCTGGAGCGAGACGCGGAAGTCAAAAAAGGCCAGTACGTATGATGGTACGACCGAGTTAAACATTTTACGAAGGAAGCAGACTGTGAAGTACTTCCTGTGTCCATCAGTGGTTAGCCACTGCAGCTCCCGCCTGTAAGGGGAGATGTGCTCATCTCTCCTTTCACCATAGACGTACCGGATTCCTGTATTCACGAGCCTCTGTAGTTTTAAGTTGAGTTCCTGCGGCAAGTCACAGTATACAAGAGAACAGTAGTTAATGATCGGAAATAGGAGTGCTTGCACGAGATGTTTGCGCAATCTGAGATTGGTACTCTTTCTAAAAAAGTAAAGCCTGTACATTAGCGAGTGAGCACGTTTACACACTTGTGTAACGTGCTCCTTCCACGAGAGTTTAGAGTCAAGCACCAGTCCCAGATTACGCACAGAGGATTCAAAACTGACCTGGCACCCCCGATATTAATGAAAGTGTTAGCTGTTGAGGGAAGTAGATTTATGTAGTATGGGGAGCCCAGGACAATTGCTTTGGTTTTTGTAACATTAAGTTTAAGCTTGTTTTGTGCAGCCCAGCTCATTATCCTCTCGGCATTAGCACTCATCTTGTTTGATAAAGAATCGAGCTCCTCGAGGTGGCAATGACTGTAAATTTGCAAATCCTCCGCGTACATAGGATGGGAAACATCGGAGTCTAGACAGAAACTGATGTCGTTGATGTACAATGCAAACAGCAGGGGACCTAAGACGGAGCCCTGCGGGACGCCGATGCTAAGACGCTGCAAAGAGGAACGCTCGCTATTGTCACCAACGACGGCTTGCTCTCTCCCAGTGAGATATGAGGCAAACCAGCGGATAACCTGCTTAGAGAAGCCGAAAGTGGGTAGCTTCCTCAGGAGCTGGACGTGACATACAGTGTCAAACGCCTTGCTAAAATCAAAGAGAAGAAGGAGTGTAACTTTCTTTTTATTTATCCCGACCCTGACATCATCAGTTAGCTTAATTAGGCCAGACTGAGTGCTGTGGCCAGTGCGGAAGCCTGTTTGATAGTTCTCTAATAAGAGCCTTGATTCAAGGTATTGTGAGACTTGCCTGTGAACCAGCCACTCCAGGGCCTTGGAGAGAAAGCAGAGAAGTGAAATCGGACGGTAGTCAGTCAGGGCTGCTGGTGAACTGACTTTGTTGAGTGCACGCACAAGTGACAATTTCCAGGCAGATGGGAAACGGGTTTCGCTCAGAGACAGGTTGAAAATGTGACATAGTAGAGGAGCAAGAACTGGCAGTGCTTTTGAGCTAACAACCTGAGGGATGCCGTCGCTTCCCCTGGCCTGGGTGTTGAAGTGCGATACTGCAGCCCACACGTCCGATTCCGTTATGGTGCTAAACTCGAAATGTTCCGGGAGGTCAAGACTTTCCAGGGTTACAAGATACTCCTCAACAGCAGGAGCTAATGGATCATTGGAGATCGAGCTGAAATGCTTGTTGAGTTCATCTGTGCTAAAGCGAGGTGGCAAAGGAGCCTTAGTGGCAGAAATTCTAAGTTTCTCCAGCTCTCTCCAGATCTCGGCAACATCAGTCAAGGTTGACAGGCGTGAATAGTAATAATTCAGCCTGGCTTCCTCGACCTGTTTGTGAGCATTGTCTCTAGCTAGTCTGTATAAGCGGAGATCTGAATCAAGCCTGGAGTCTCTGAAACGGCTGTAAAGTCTCTCCCTCTCAGATACAAGGTCACGAAGAGCCGTGGTGAACCACGGGTGACGTTGTTTTCTCGGTGTTACAGTCCGTAATGGGGCGAGATGATTAATGGCGTTAGTGAGGTTAGCGTTAAGTGTAGAGATGCATTCGTCAAGTGATGAAGCGGTGAGGGATGACCAGTTACGTGCGCTAAGAAAGTCCCTTAGCTTCTCGGCGTTGATTCCCTTAAAGTTTCTGTAGGAGTATGTGTTAGGTACGTATCGTGGAATCTGTACGTCGAGAGTGGCCGTGATAAGGTCATGTCCATTGATGAAAGGTGAGTCTGTCTTCCAGTGTGACAACAGGCGATACTGCTTGTCGATTAGACACAAGTCAAGCCAGGTATCCGAACCCTGTTTATGATGCGTGGCACCATAGGGGACAGAAGAAAGGGAATTTTCATCAATGAAGGCCTTGATGGACTTGGCATCTTCAGATGAAGAAAGCTGGTCAGAGTTGAAGTCTCCCATTATGACCTTCGTGGACTAATTGTGCATGTGGGTTGTTAGCTGATCTATAAAGTTAGAGCCTTAGAAGAATGAAGCGTGAGGAGGACGATACACAACCCCCACGAAGATGGGAGAGATTCCCTTTGCCAATACCTCGCAGAAGAGATATTCAGGCTTATCTGTCTCGCCAGACCATTCACCATCAGATGTTGAAATAACGCTAGCCGTCAGTGATTTATGTATGTAAAGGGCCACACCTCCTCCGTTTCTGTTTCTGTCCCGTCTGTACAGTAGGTAGTCATCCAGTGAAGGGATGGACGTTACCTTGTCGCTCAACCAGGTCTCGGTAACAGCTATTACGTGGAATGGAGAGCGAGTGGATAAGAAAAGCCTGATCATCTCAATGTGACCCGTAAGCGAGTTCGCATTAAAATGACAGACTCGTAGACCTTCGGACAGAGATACCTTAGAACCGGATGAAGACATGGCAGATGAGATTGATGGTGGATGTGGTGGAATGATGTGTTTGTGTTGTAGCCTCAGTGTTGAACGATGTCGGCAGCAGGCGGGAACCGGGCTAAAAAAGTCTCCAACTCAGCGTCGGTGTTGATGACGGTAGCACGCTCGCTGTCGTCGTTGCAGCGCATGTAGAGTCTCCCATCTCTGATGAACGTTCGGCAACCCTGCCTCTTCTTGGCCTCCAGTCTGGCCCTAGAACGCAGCTTGTGGACGTCAGAGGGGAGCAGCTCGTTGATGTTGATTGTCGTTGACCTTGATGGTCAGGGCTCAGAGCTTTAGCTTCCTCCAGCAAGGTGGCGTCCAATTCGCTGGTGTGCAGCTTGCGTTTCCGGGCTTTGGCGATGACGATCGAGCGTGCAAGCGCGCTCACGACTGAGAAAGCGAGGAGATGCAGCGAGGTTTCACGGGTGTAGTGCATGCCCGTGACAACAACCACACTGTTAGAGGTCTGCTTTTGTCGCCTGACCTCTGCCAATTCACTGCGCAGGCTGCAAATCTCCGCAGCGCTGGGCACAGTGCTGCTGCTGTCCTGCTGCATTATCGGGCTCCTCGATGAGAGATCTTGAATTTGTGCCTGCAGCTCGATGATGGTGGACTCAGCATTTTGTATGCGGGTCTTGAGTGCAGGCAGCTCATCGAGGGCTTTGAGTCGCCTCTCAATTGGGCCCAGACGCTGCTCAATTTTGGAGATCCTCTCCGACACGATGTTCTGTGTCTTGAGGGCCTGCGTTTGAGCATTGCAGTATGTCGTCAAGGGCACTGCGAATATCCCTCAAGGCAGCCTCAACGGACGGCGTTGATGTTGTCACACCGGCCGAGCGGGCTGGTGAGGGATTTCTCGACGTGTTCGTTGATGGTGGTGCTGACCTTATCTTCTTGTTCCCCGGCTGCTGCTGTTTGGGAGTGCTCTTGCCTGCTGATGTTGTTGCAGTTACTCCCGTTGCTGATGTTGTAGCAGAGGTGGACTTAGTCCTCACTTTGGCACCCGTGGCGTTGTTTTTGTCTGCACATGGGAGACAGGCGATGGTCTGCCTGTCATTCACCACGATGGCCTTCACGTTGGTTGTGTTCTGGCACCTGGCGTGGTAGTACAGACCACAAAAATCACACCTTTTGGGGTCTTTGTGCTGAATAGGTTGTGTACAGCCGCTGCATGACTGAAAAGGCACTTCCACACTCTTCTCGCCGTTTGAACTCATTTTTTGTCGATAACTTACTAGCTGTCGGTAAAGTAGATATTTGTAGGAGGATGATAAGTTATCAACGGAGTGAGAGAGTAGATGTTGTAACTCTTACGGCTAGATGGAGCGTTAGTGGAGAGAGTGTGAAAGTACCGACCTCGAAAAGTGTGAAGACGCCGTGAAGATTCTCCTGCGAGGCAGCAGATGTCGCCACGATGTTGATTGCAGTGAGAAAGAGACGCCGTGCAAATGAGAAATCAAGCCAAGCCCAGCCAAGCAGTTTTGGAAGTTAGGGGCCTTGTAGAAAGTTTGCAGTGGAAATTATAAAAGAGAAAAATTGCAGCCTTCGGCGATTTATATATCGATGTGAAGGTTGCAAAGTGAAGCGTGCAACTATCTACAACAGAAGAGGGCCCGAAGGCAAGGAGCAGCAGAAAAACAGTACAGAAAAAATGATGTATCAGCAGAGCTGTCAACTGTACTCACCAGAGAGAGAGAGAGAGAGAGAGAGAGAGAGAGAGAGAGAGAGAGAGAGAGAGAGAGAGAGAGAAGAGAGAGAGAGAGAGAGAGAGAGAGAGAGAGAGAGAGAAGAGAGAGAGAGAGAGAGAGAGAGAGAGAGAGAGAGAGAGAGAGAGAGAGAGTAGCAGACCACGCCACACTATACTGCATAGCTTCGCCACCAGCCTCAATACTACAATTCCGCCGGTCTACACACATAAACTACGTGGAAGAAGCCAGCGTAGCGCCGAACTAGCGTGAGCGAAGAAGAGAGCGAACCGCTGGGAGGGGGAAAACTGCATCCTGCGGGCCCGCTTGCAGCTCACCGATAAGCCGAGCGTGTGTGTGAGAGTCGACGTATGAGTATGCGAATTATTTAGCCAGAATGAGATAATCTACTTTGTAAATCAAAAATTATGTACTGAATGAAGGAGTGATACTGACTCGCGAGAGTGTGTTTCTGAGCAAAATGTTCTGCCAGAAAACTTTTAAAATAACGATAAATTAATGAAGTATGTATAGCGCATGCGCGCAATTGTATGCGAGACCTCGAGTCGAAATTCGCCGAGGTGACTCAGAGACTTGAATACGAGACTCAGAAGAAAGCAGTTGACGATTTGTAGATAATAGATTAGGTTTTGGAACACAGCCTGGAACAGACCCCCCCCCCTCCCCCGGTATACCGAAAATTAAAGTAATTTTTTGTGTTCGCGACGGAATTTTTAGAGCACGAGACATCATCCGAACAAGAGGAAGGAAGATTAGCAGAGAGTATTTACAGAGGTAGACCAAGTGAAGTATTCGTTTAAGAATTCCATAGCCATACTGCCGGGAGTAGGCTTGCTCGATTCGCGGAGTCATTCTGTGTAACCGTCGGAAGTTTCGTTTGCGAAAGCGTATCACTCGGGTTTAAGTTTGCCGCCGAATTTCAGTCAATGCTTTGTTGTGAACCGCATAACTAACTAAAAATAAAGACGTGTAATTTCAGTGTGTCAATATAAAGTGTCATAATTTTTCTTCCGACTTTATCCACGGCCGAATCTCCTCAGAGATAAGAAGTCTCCATTAGCCGGCAACGTGTTAGTGAATTTTGTCTAAAGTTAAATTCGTTTGACCTGGCGCTCGTTTAATAAATACGGTCGGGTGATATTAAAGCCAGTATTAACGAGTGAATGGCGTAATCTCACGCCCGGATTTCCCCAAAAATCCACAACGTTACAATCTTGCGGTTAAAAGTAAGCGATTTCATGCTCTTTCAGATATACTATTGTTGAATATATTGTATGAAACAAAAATAAGCGAAAATATTTTTTCAATAATCGAAAAATGGCTATAATATGGCCATAAAATGGTCAGAATCATACAAAAAATGTTACCCAAATTCAGAATCAGAAAACATATATGCATGTCAAATTTTATTGTAATCGGTTGCGTGATTTCAGTATTATAACGGTTTACATACATAGATACACACACCCGCCCAAATATATATATATATATATATATATATATATATATATATATATATATATGTGTGTGTGTGTGTGTGTTAGTGTGTTTGTGTAATTGATGCTGGATTTATAACGAATTCAAATGGTAGGCGACGCGTTCTATTATTAAACTAGGAATTCGATTTTCAGTGATGCCCTGGAGCCTTTTCTCGTGCCCTATCCACTTTGCTCGCTTTTGTAATAATCTTATTAATTTTTTTGAAATATTTATTCCATAAATAGGAAATTTCTGATAGATTTTATAGGCTCCTTCATGGTGAAGCAATAATCGTCGTTTTGACAATCGGAGTAATGTCGCTGTAGATTTCTCGAATAAGTCGGCGTAAGATATTCGTCGAGTCCAATAAGTTTTTTGCATTCTTTGCCATTCTTGACAGGCTTCTATGTAATTATTATAATGTTCAGGGTAAACGTTTTCAAGGGTGCGGATGTCTTCACTATTTACGACTCGCCCTTCTTCCGTATCTCTCGCTAATAAAGGAAGAAAAAATGATATCGCTAACCTGGGTATTTTATTAGAGTATAGATAACATACTAATTCTCCTGAAGGATATAATATTGCTCCAGTATCAGCTAAAGTTCTCACCTTTATATAATTATTATTCCAATATAAATATTAGAACTCCTCTCCATAATGTAAAATTAGTTTGAATAGGAACAAACCTGGGAGGATAAATTTTATCCTCCCACGTTGGTTCCTATTCAAACTAATTATTCCAATATGTTATTCTTAACGCAGTGTTTCCGGTGCAATCTCTTTTATTAACATCGATTTTACTTTTTTCTAATGATAATTTTATACTCCCGTTGGTTCCAAATTCAGCAGCTATGTGCAATAAGCCGTCTCCGCTTCTTGTTGGTATTTCTACATCTGCCCCTTCATCGAGAAGTAATTCTAGTGTATGATCATTTTCTTGTAGTATAGCTGTCTCTATAGCATACCTTCCATCACGAGAGCAAGAGTTTACTGGTATACCTTCGTCTAATAACAATTGTACATTTTCCAGAGAATCTATATAAGAAGCACTCGCAGCTCTTTCCAATAACCAATGTTGAGAACTAATTGGCAATTCCAATTTCTTAGCATGCATAATGAGTAACTCGAAGATCTCTGTGGGTCCATTGGCAGCTTGTCCCATGTGATTAAATTTTTTTATACTTGTTCCTGCATCTACCGCTTCTCGATCCGATCTTGCTATAGCATCTCCTAATCACCAGAGATACCTTCTTTGAGTAATAATGATAGAAATCTTTTATCTTTATATCTCACAGCCTGACGCAGTGAAAGGTAATTCCATATTCTGTAGTTGTAAAGACTTGCTCCTAATTTAAATAATTTTTCTAAAATGTCCAGACGCTTTTCAAATAATGCAGAATGAATAGCAGGGAGATGGCAGTCTTTTAATTTAGTATAATCTACTTTGTATTCTAACAATAAATTTATCATTTCCTCGTGTCCCTTGTTTATAGCGTGGGTAAGAGCACTAGTCAAACATAATATGGATTTGTGCGGATATACCTCCAAACAAAGCCTGACAGGTTCTAGATCCGAAGATCCCACGAGTTCTTCGATTATTTCCCTCATCTCGAAGGTCTTATCATCAGAGCCAATAATCGAATTAAAATTTTAGTCATCATGATAGTTAATTTCTGTCGATCTCCCGAGAAGATGAATGAAATCCACATATGTGCTAAACTTTCCCAACTGCTGCAATCTGTGGGATAGAAAGAGTCTAGGTGTCAGACTTATTACTAACTTATGAGGTGTTTATCAATTCTTATTTGTATAACGTATATCTATTATCGCTGATTAGTCTAGACTTAGATAATAGGCTATTTGTTCTATAATTAAATCAGGGATACACTCGTATGTTATTTCTTGTAGTCTCTCTTCGTGTTCTTTCCGTATTATCCTTTTATTAATAATTTGTTGTATAGCTTGCATGATTAGAGAGCCGTATATCGGAAATTGATAAGGATAAATTTCTGCATCACGGTTTTGGAATGCACATGATTTAGCAATATATAAAAAGAAGTTCGTCGGTTGCTCTATTAATTGTTTAAAAGTGACTCCTGTGATAAAATTTTGCCTTGAGATTTGTTGCCATTCGAGACATACTTTTTCGTATTTATTATATAATTTCGAGTAGCATTCTTTTAACGTTAGTTCATCTTCTATATTAATGTTTTGATTCTCTACCTTTCCTCTTGCTAATAATGGAATAAAAATCTTCGAAGTGTTCCATGACAATAGTTCGGTTAATATCACATTCTCCTGTATCTAGAATCATTTCAACTGCTTGGGTCGTGCCGAATCTTACTGTTATGTGCAAGGCATTTTCTTCCTGGCTTGACGTGGTTTTTAAATTGGCTTTATGCTCGATTAATAATTTTAATACTTTATCATTATGATGTACGATAGCGGCTACTACAGGACATCTTCTATTTCGCGTCAATGAATTTACATTTAATCCTCTTTTTAGTAGTAATTCAACGTTCTTTGCAGCGTGAGGATGTGGAGCGGTAACCGCTTTTTCGAGTAGATATTCACTTATGCAAGATTCGCGCTTAGTCTTTTGTGCATGATTTAATAATAATTCTAATATTTCGGGCTTAGTTCTAGTGGCTCTTTCTAAGGGTGTTTGATCGATATGATTTATTATATTTGGGTCGGCGATAGCTTCCAATAGCAATTGAATAACCGGTATATCATCCCAATCAACAGCGTGCATTCATGCCGTATACCCAAAGGTGTTTTTGCATTAACGTTTATGCCGGTTTTTAATAATAGACCTAAATAATCTAAATTCTCACATTCCATGGCCCTTTCTAGAAACTCATGTCCTTTGTACATCAATAGATATTTACTTACCCCCAAATTTATTAATTGAGTAAGAATATCGATACGTCTGTACAAAATGGCTACTCTGATCATTGACCCTTGTTTCTTTTCGCAACGTATCGACCAATATATGTAATATTCTTTTGATAATTTCTTCGTGATGATCTTGAATGGCTAATATTAAAACCATGTCTAGACTGGTTTCTTCGAGTCTAGGATATGATTTTAAACAAGCTTCTATGATGAATGGTTTATCATTCAATAGCGCTTGCCGCATAATACTGGTCACTTCCACCGGTTGCAGAACTAGGGACCATTTGTAAATCAGATCTCGTGCTTCGCGTTCGCATCCTTGTTTTAGTTTTATCTTGAGGTATAGTACTTTTCCGTATCGATTAGGTGTTACTCTCAACAGTACTTTGTTAATCTATCTCCAAAAGTATACAGCCATCATCGAAACTGCGAGATAATAAGGAATAACGAATCACTATTTTGTTCCTGACTAAATCGGATTAATATTTCTCTCAAGATTTGATAATTAATTATAATTGATACCTAGGTAGTTTATGCAAGAGGTAAAGATTTTCTTTTCGAACTCCGAGTTTTTTTTTCGATTTAGTGAGTTTTCTTTGTTTTTAATTTGCAAATGGATATGAAATTTCGCAAGGCCTCTAATCTTTCCGTGTGTTGTTGGTCTCTTTTCTCATTATTTTCAATTTTTTTTATTAAGGTTTTCTTTATGATTCTGATTCAATCGCCTTACTACTTAATTTTTTTCGCTCGCTAGGTAGTCTACAACGCATGCGTGAGTTTCCCCTGTGCGTGGGCCCTTCTCGTTGCACAAAATCACCTTTTTCCTAGAGATGGCGTTACGAGTTTTGTTTCGGGACTATAATCAACTGAATTTGATTTAAGCAATAATTATTTTGATTGTTTAATTTTTGGGGTGATGATTTGATTATAATTTTAAGAATGTTCTTATTTCTTACTTATTATTGTTTACAATTTTCATTTATTAATAATTCTGAATTTTAACTTTTCACTTTACCCATTATTTGTAGCATTTTTATAATTAGGGATGTTCCAGAAAATTGTTGTTGTTTTTAATTTTTCAGTTTATTTATTTAATTTGTTTATTATTGGTTTAATCTCTATGTGTGCTTGTAGTACCACTTGAAGTCCCTTCTTTGGATGGAGAGTGGTTTCTCTCTGTTTGCCATTCTTCTAATTCCACTTCTCTTGACGTCTGGAAAATTTCTTTTCTCGACATGGCGTAGTGTATTTTGTTTTCTATGATCAATTGTGCAATATTTGTTCTTGGTCATTTATAAATTAATGTTTACGCGTGTTGTGCTAGCGTCGAATCATTCGATCTAAGTGAAATAATTAAATTTAGTGAAAAGTATAGTGATTTGCTCGCAATCGACGTGCGAAACAAAGACCATGACTTCATGTGAATATCAGTGCCTTTATAATTTTTGCATTGAGTCCAGAACGAAGGAACTCTTTCCGACTTATGAGGAGGAATTGGTAAGTTTCTTAAATTTTTAATTATTATAAATAAAGAAAAATTTTTTTTTTTTGAAACTCTTGGTTTTTCTTATATCTCAAAGGCTATAGCCGGGTTACTATGGTGAAATGGCCCCCTTGGAAAATGTATATATGTTATATACCATTCGATGGGGGATAAAAAAAACTCCCATAGCCAAATTTTTAGCTCTCTGCCTAGTGCGCATGCGCAGTAACGTCGATAAACGTGTTTTTTTGATTTTATTTTTTTCTGAAGTCCCTATAGGATAAAAATTTTTTAAAAAATTCACATTGGTGTATTTTTATGTCATGAATAACTGCAATTTTTTTGGGATTACATAACCTCAAATATCGGATCTAAAAAAATTATTAAAGTTTTCAATCGATATTTTGACCCCCTTGTTTTTGAGGTGCAACTTTTTAAGTAGACTTTTTTTGTGTACTTTTTCCCGTTCTTTACGATGGCACTAACGTTTTTTCCTTAAAAATGGTGGCACAACTCGATTTGAGCCAAAAACTGATTTTTTTGCCATTTTTTCGCGTTTTTAGCTGGTTATGTTACAATTTAGTTACTAAAGTGACTCCTTTTGAGTAGTTTTGCATATCTTCCCATGAAAACATAATCAAATGAAATATTTTGTTCGCTCCAAGCCGTATTTTTTATATTATCTTACGTTTTCAATGATGGTCTTATCAGAATTTGAGGTAATAAAGGGTTTCTCTCTATATATAAAAAGAATATCGCCTCTGTCAGTGTCTGCTTTTCTCTTTAACCTAAAAATGCCCTCATTTGAGTGATTTAACGCCGAAAAAGGCCATTTTTGGTACCATGTAACCCAAAACTAACCTAAAAATGTCATAATGCAAGAGTTTTCACGCAAAAAAGCCTGTTTTTAGCTAAACATAGCCTTGAAATCGATCGTTTGAGGGTACTTTTGGCGTCTTGTGGTCTTGAAAAGGCCATATTTGGCTTATCTGCCTCTACTTAATTGATTATTCAAAATCTATTGACAGTAATAATTATCAGGTAAAAAGGAATTGAAGTTAAGTATGTTCAATTCGTACAAAGTATAATTTATTATCTTCATAGGCTATTTAAAATAAATTATGGAACGTATACAAGTAGCTTTTTAAAAATAACGAATGTTCACAATAGAAAAAATGATTCACTCATCATTGTCACTATCTTCATCAATACACACTTCAATTTGATCATTAAGAAACATTTTAGACAGAATTTCAGCTGGTCGTATGATTTTGATAAATATCTTCCATGTGAAAGATAATAGATTATGGCAGCAATATGCGCACAACATCCTATAGTACGGTTACCGTTAGCACAATCACAACAGTGTCTTAAGATGCTAGAATAACCAATACCATTTGGTTTATACTCAACGAAACATTTGTATTGTTTTCTGTTAATATGCCTGGATTGAACTTCAAGTTTGAGAATATTGTTAGTCTCTTTTGAATATCCAATCTTCAAATTATTATCTGCGTCAAGCATTTCCGCTAAGTAAGATATTGTCTGTTTAAGCTGATATGTTCCTGTAAACAGAATTTTCAAATCTTTTATTGTTAATTCAGGAAAGTCTGGTAAATCATCCGAAGTTATTATTTTAAATGGTAGTTTCCGACGACTCCATCTTTTGTCTGCTACTAAAACTGCTAATGTATTTTCAACATTTTTTCTAGATTGCATAGCACTAAATATTTCATCTTGCATGTCTTCATCAGAATCTAGGCGTTTGCCAAACAAGTTATTTAAGTAGCAAGAAATTTTACAATAAGATCCAGTATTTTTCACCATTTTATTATCAAGTTTGTGATCTAATAACCTATATTTTTTCTTTTGAACTCCGTGCACTGCTTCAACAACCCATCGCAGTTTTGTCGTGAATCTTGTTTCATTTGATTCTTGCGTAGAAAGTTGAGATTTTGAACCTTTGAGTGCAGGCATCAAAACAATATAACCCATATTTTCTAATTTTTGTTTAATGTCCCTGAAACCTCTATCAAGTATAAAAATGTCCCCTTGGCGAAGAAGTTTCTGTAAAATATTCTGCTTCTCTTCCAATATTTCAATCAGTATTGTAGCATCATTTTTATTTGCAAGATATGGACCTAACTGGTCAACAACATAACCATTAGTAGTACATATAGTAAATGGTTTAGTCAGAGGAACTTTTTTTTGGCCTGAATAAGATTTTCTTTGGTACTCGTTATTAGAGCTTTTTTCATGCCTTATATAAGTACCATCAGCAATCAAAATAAGTTGTTTACCAGGATGTAATTTCTTTGCCATATTAGAAGTTTGATTTTCAATCAATTCATTTCTGTCTACATTTTCTAATCCAAAGTGTTTTGGTAGTAAATCTTTTTCGAAAGATAATAATACTGATTGACAAAAACGAGATACTTGTTGTTCGCTTTCAATGTCAAATATTGTAGAGATGAGCGAGTTAGAATTCCCAGAGCGCATTTTGAATAAAAATACGACAATGGCTTGTGTCGCTGTCCTTACACAGGAATTCTTCAGAGAAGTGAGTTGATCTTTAAGATAATTAATATTTTCCCACGTTAATCCCGTAAAAACTTTCAATTTTTTTTCAGGCATGGAAAATTCAGCTACTGTATCTAATAAAGTTTCGTCTGCTTTCATTGATAATTGACTCAAAAATTGTAGTAATTCATCAATATATACCGTACTTGTAGTGGAAAAAATATTAATTTTATTTAGTTCATCTTCATAAAATCTTTTTTTAATTAAATGTGTGCAACAGCATCTATTGCCATGTGGAATAAAAACATTCATTTTACTATAAACTTGAATTCGGGCCTCTAAAGGAACTAATATATTATTAGTCTGTTTTTGGTACCCACAAACAAAGCAATATTTATGTGCCGCAATCGTCCTTTGAATAAGTAATTCCGTGGTTGCTCGTACTTTTTGTTCCTTTATTGTGTATACAGATGATTGTGTACTTTCCTGAGATGATGAAGTGACAGTTAGCTGAGAAAATGATTCAGAAACATTTGAATCTTGAGACGAAGCAGTTGCTGGAACATTAACCTTTTTAGGTTTAGAGCTTGATATGTATTTGGCTAATCGCTTTCTACATGAATCACAAATTACATCATGGATGTAAATATCTTTATTTGATAATTGTTTAGCATATTCGATTTCAACTTCAGATTCGATTTCCTTTTCTCGACCAATTGATTTTCTAATATAAATATTACACATGGCACATCTTCGATCATCGCGTTTCCTGATGTTATCTGACTCTTCATTACTATTAGATGCCATATTTATTTAACCATTAGACAAGAAGATCACTTCTGAAATAATAAAATATAAATATTTTACAATACATTTAAAAATGCTGTTAGTTAGTTTTTAAAAATCTAAAAAAATTGTTTGCCTTTTTTAAATTAAAAACTAGAATGAATAATAAATATTACAAAAATATTATAATCTAAGTTCTTGTATAATCCAGTTTTCTCAGTAGCTTTACATGAAAAGTAAAAAAATAATATTGCCTAGTAAAAGTGAAATAAGTTGTATTTCATTTATAAGTTTTTAAGCAAATAATTTTTTTTTGTCATAAAAACTGTATTGAAGTGCTTGCACCTAGTGATTTTATAAAATCAACAAACCTATGAAATTATTATATTCAATTTGTTTTTTTGTAAAAATATGTTCTTGTATCTAGACATGAATAATAGTGTATTTTAAAATAAATAAATAATGTTGTTTTTAATGATGTTTCATATACGTATGTGTTTAAAGCATAGGTTAGCTTGTGTTTACTTTATTCATTTTACATTTTTTTAACTTAAAAGTTAATTGACAATTAATAAGTTCGCATCCTATTAGTTCTATTTTTCATTTTTATTATTTCTCATGTATTGTTTTTATGTAAAACCAAATATTTTTTCTCATCTCATAATAATTAACTATAGTAAAAATCACATCATATATAGTCATATGCAGATATTTATGTGCATTTTTTATTAATTTGACAGTATTTTATACATAAACAAATTAATTATTGTTCAAGACTTTCTATATTTTATCAATTTAATCATACTTGTATAATTAATATACCGCATTACATCAAAACATGCAACTCATCAATCGTCAAATCCGTTTCTAGCAAAAGTTTATTGTCATATTTTATTCAAATGTTTTTCCTTCTTAATTTTATTTAGTTAATAGTTTCAACAACTTTATGTTTAACTAATTTCTCATTTTACTTTATGTGATTAGCCTAAATTGGTTAAGTTAAATAGATAAAGACTCGTTCCCCTTACATGCATTGTACGTATATCTATATCTATAGGATTGAAAATTCATTTTTATTAATTACTTTTTTGTTAGATTATTGATTTAAAATCTGATTGCTATTTTTGTTTTAGGATAAGATCGGATCTTTATGCGAGTACTAAAACAGTTTATAATTTAATGTTGGTTTAAACTTTTGATTTTATGCAAGAATTTAATAACGTACACAACATGTTTTTCTTATTTAGCGTATAAAAAGGTCTAATAATTATCTGTTATTATTATTACATTATTATATTATTGTATTATATTATTATATTATTATATCATATTATTATATTATTATATCATATTATTATATTACTATATTATCTGTCATTATTTTTGATACAATTACTCTTAATACTACAGAATTTATAATAAAAATTTTATTTTTCTACCCATTAATAAGTCTTACTCTGCATATACCGGTAAAATACAAGTGTATTTATTATAAATACATGGGAGATTTTTTATTTATCAGTAGGTTGGTTACAGTATTTTTTTCAAAACTCAAAGTGTCGGCATAAAAATAACATTTTAGATATTAATAATAGGTTTTGATTTTAAAGAAGTTATTTAACAAAATATTAATTTATTGTGTAATATGTATTAGAAATACATATAACCCTAATATCAAAGCATATAATCTGTGATGTCAAAACTTTTGAAAAACTTTGTTAAATCTTCATTTTTTTAAAAGATATGTAAAATATATAGTACTCACTTTAAATATACAAGATTGTTAGTTTTGAAGTAAACAGCAGAAAGATTTAAAGTAGCCGCGTCAGCCTTCGGTTCCAACTAACTCCAATGTATTTGAAAATAAATACTTAACTACTTTATTATTTTTTCTAGTATTGCTATCAATTATCAGTCAAAAGCCGAAATAGTAAAAAGAAAAATCGAAACAATTTTTATTTGCTAGATTTTAATTTACTTTAAAAGTTATAAACTTATACTAACAGCGTTTTCACCATTCACTTGTATTAGTATATTATGGAGAAAGTACAATTGAGTCCGTCGTCCCGTACCGACCTCGGGACATACCGTCTGAAATAAGCTGTTTTTACGGGATTGGCTAATTCTGTACCGTCGATTAGGTTATCGAACAGAATTAGCCAATAATATAAAAGTGACTTATTTCAGACGGTATGTCCCGGGGTCGGTACGGGACGGGACGGGACGTATTGTACTTTCTCCCTTATATAGACAATTGTAAGAAAAAAAAAATTAGTTTTGAAAAAAACAATGTTGGCCATTGGTTTGCGCATCGTTTAATTAATTAAGAAATCAAAATACTTTATTTGTTTATGCTCCTGATAATTCTTAATTTTATGATTGACCATTCACTACGCAGATCGTCTGCATTGCAGCCGCCGCGTCAACCGCGCGGCCAAGCATAACCTTTTATTATAAATAAAAATAAACAATAAACAAAAAAGTGCGACAGAGACAATACTTTCGACCAATCACAGAACGTTTAAAAAGAACATAACATTAGCCATCAGTTTTATAATAAGGTGATATCACAATTCTGATAAGACCATCATTGAAAACGTAAGATAATATAAAAAATACGGCTTGGAGCGAACAAAATATTTCATTTGATTATGTTTTCATGGGAAGATATGCAAAACTACTCAAAAGGAGTCACTTTAGTAACTAAATTGTAACATAACCAGCTAAAAACGCGAAAAAATGGCAAAAAAATCAGTTTTTGGCTCAAATCGAGTTGTGCCACCATTTTTAAGGAAAAAACGTTAGTGCCATCGTAAAGAACGGGAAAAAGTACACAAAAAAAGTCTACTTAAAAAGTTGCACCTCAAAAACAAGGGGGTCAAAATATCGATTGAAAACTTTAATAATTTTTTTAGATCCGATATTTGAGGTTATGTAATCCCAAAAAAATTGCAGTTATTCATGACATAAAAATACACCAATGTGAATTTTTAAAAAAATTTTTATCCTATAGGGACTTCAGAAAAAAATAAAATCAAAAAAACACGTTTATCGACGTTACTGCGCATGCGCACTAGGCAGAGAGCTAAAAATTTGGCTATGGGAGTTTTTTTTTATCCCCCATCGAATGGTATATAACATATATACATTTTCCAAGGGGGCCATTTCACCATAGTAACCCGGCTATAGCCTTTCCTTCTTCCTTTTCTTATATTTCGCCCAGGATACCTTGTATAGCGGGTAAGCAACCCACTCGGTGTCATCGGCCTTGTCCATTGATATGCTTTGTGTGGTATGTCACCAAACTCAATCGGAGGCAACTAGAGTGAGAGTTCATCCCACTCATTCATGAAATAGGATGGGCAGTGCTACAATTTTTTTTTTTTATTACATATTTCATAATATTTTACTAATCCTTTTACATGTATATATATATTTTTTTTGTTTCAGTATTCTTATCCTATATGCGTGCCGTCGGACGGTTCTTCTCCTATCGGCTTGGTACGAAATCTTTGGTTTTCATGCCATATACCTTGTATCGGCTGCCCAAATAAAAGACACGGAAAGTGCGATATTTGTGGTTTGGCTTTGGATCAGACCTTTGAGAAAATCAGATGGGAAAATTATGGCGTAAGTTAATTTTAGAATTTTTGTTATCCTATGTTTTGATGACATTCTTGTTTTACTAATTTTTAATTATTTTCTTTTGTTTGTTTAGCGCTTGATTCCACGTTTCGAATTTGTCGAGCAGCCATACTTTTTTCGAGATAATCTCGTAAAATGGTGCCGTAGACAATTAGCCTCGGGTTCTTTCGTTGCTGCTGGATGAGGTGGATCTCGTCTGCATCGTCGCCCATTTTATTTGCGTGATGATAACCTTGATTTGATGTGAAAAGGAAAAATTGTGTTCTTTGTCCGTGCGCTTTCAATATATATATATATATATATATATATATATATATATATATATATATATATATATATATTGAAACCATAAACATATATATATATATATATATATATATATATATATATATATATATGTTAGTACTAATAAATTCCCAATAAATTAATCAAAATTTTATTACGAAAACTTAAATAATAAATAAAAATTTTAAGAATAAAATAGTGACTGACAGATATCATCCCTTTCCACAGTACGCGATGTCCACGTATCAGAAGAAATTTCGAATGATAAAGATGTCTATCCCCTACGGAGATCAAGGAGAAACTCTTAGATTGATTAAGAGTTTAGCCCCAACAATGTTACCAACGGAAATAGCTATGATAATTTATCAGTGCACTTTAGTGGATAAAATCATGCTTATCGAATATTGTCTGGACTATCTATACGAATTGAGACTACTAAAACATTGTTCCTGGGAAGGCACAAATTTGATACATTTGGCTGTAGAATCCGGATCAATCAAGACTTTAGAAATAATGTTGTCAAAAGAAATCAATAATATAAACGTGACCGATGGAAAAGGACAAAATGATCTTTTAATCGCATACAGAATAAATAATTATGATAAAATTAATTTGTTGTTAAGATATGGAGCCGAGTTTTACCCAAGTCAAGGTTACATGCGTTACATAACTGATCGACATCCACCAGGATTAACCTCTCAAATTATAGTCTATTGTTTGGCTAGAGAAGTTTCCGAAAAGAGATTCGTGAACCCGGACGATATTCAAGCTTTAAAAGTTTATCATCCAGAGTTGTATCGAATCTTTTTAGAATCAAAAGCAGAATGGAAAAGCCTAAGTCAAACAAAATTCATGAGAAATATCACCTACAGAGACCTAATGGAAAATCCTCTCGGAAAATTTCTATCAATTAGTCGATCTACTATTTTTAGAAGGCAAGAAAAAAGGGATGTATCGCCTTTATTTCCTACATATTGCTCAACTATCGAACTAGCCTTAAACTTAATTAAAGAAAGGAGGACCGAGTAGGAGGAAAAAGAGCAATTCCTAGACGAAGTCCCGTTTGAAATCATTCCTACACCTATCCTTGAGCAAGTTTCATATTATTTATGTATCGACTAGAATATCTAATTGAATGTATTGTACAATCAAGAATAATATTTAAATAAAACATAGATTAAGAATCACAATCCGAAAAACGGCTAAACAGATCGAAACACTGACGAAACTACGTTTATTTACTACAGCAACAAACAAGGACGAGCCATGGAGACAACTAAGAAGCTAGTCTATCTAGAAGAAATTTCCAATCATCAAACCAGAAAGAATAAGCTCTTTCAAAGAGACAAAATTCTCACCAGAAGCAGTCGTTCAGAAAAACCAGTTAATCGAGTAAAAGCGGATAGAAACAAATACGAAGACTTTGTTGATAAATATGTAAGATTGTTGAGCGGACAAGCACCTTCACAGAGCATCTATACAATATACCAACGAATTCTCTTCATCGTTCGTAAAAAAATTCCTAAATTCTTTTTCTCTATCTCGATAAAAAGAGGCCGTTGTTCCTTTTGCTAACAGATTTTTCGTTTTAAGAACTGACGCTAGATATTCTCCTCCATCTTTAGGTAATCCTAAATTTCGAATAAGATCACTTAACTCTTCTTGGTTAAAGGTTTCTGGAGCTTTTCTTCTACTAGCTGGCAGGTATTCTTCGTTTGAGGATTCTTCGTCAGATTCTTCTTCAACCTCAGAACCTTCTTCGTCACAGGACTCATCAACTTGCATTTTTTCTACTTCGCCTGAGCGGTCCACATCCATGGGTTCGATACTAACAGTTTTATCCCTGACTTCTATTCTCACAGGTTTCACAAAAATAGCAGTAATTTTGACACGTTGGAGAAGACCATATCATTGGTTTTGTAAATTTCAAGTTTCTTACTGTTTTATCTCTTTCCCAGCGTGTTACCATCGTATAATATCTACTGCAAACTTTTTGTGGCACCCAGTTTACATTTTGATTGGCTACTAGAGAAAAAGAATTTAGGAATTTTTTTACGAACGATGAAGAGAATTCGTTGGTATATTGTATAGATGTTAAAGGTTTAGTCGATGCAATAAAACCGAATACGTATAAAGACGAGGAATGGAGACTTTTTATTGATTCGTCAAAATGAAGTCTGAAAGCTGTTCTGCTTCATAACGGAAACAGGTTTGCATCCATTCCCATAGCTCACTCGACTAAGCTGAAAGAGACTTATGAAAATTTAGAAATTGTATTGGAAAAAATAAAGTACTCGGAACATCAATGGAAAATTTGTGGTGATCTTAAAATTGCAACCATGATCTTAGGACAACAATCAGGTTTTACTAAAAATCCCTGCTTCTTGTGTTTATGGGATAGTAGAGACAGGGTAAATCACTACGTTAAGAAAGTATGACCAACTAGAACACATTTTGAACCAGGATCGAGGAACATTATACGTACGCCATTGATTGACCCATCAAACTATCTGCTACCACCAATTCATATCAAACTTGGCCTTATGAAGCAGTTCGTCAAAGCTCTGGATAAAGATGGCGATTGTTTCCAGTATTTGGGAGAAAAGTTTCCCGCAATAAGTGAAGCTAAATTAAAAGAAGGTATTTTTGATGGTCCTCAAATTCGTACTCTATTTGAAGACGAAACATTTATCACAAAAATAAACGACACAGAAAAAGCTGCATGGCAAAGTTTTAAAACTGTTCGTGAGAACTTTTTAGGAAATAAAAAGAGTGAGAACTATCAGGAACTAATTGAACAAATGTTGGAGAATTTCAAAAATTTGGGTTGCTTGATGAGTTATAAAATGCATTTCTTACATTCCCATCTTGATTACTTCCCTCTTAATCTAGGAGATGTTAGTGAAGAACAGGGAGAACGATTTCATCAAGATATAAGTGTAATGGAGAATCGATACCAAGGAAGATGGAATGCCAACATGATGGCAGATTTTTGCTGGACACTGAAGAGAGACATTAAAACAAATAACAAAAAGAGAAAAAGAAATCCATTGCATAGGTCATTTGAAATAAAAAGAGTTCGTTACAAGAGAAAAAAGGAGTAAAGAAAGACATCGAGAGTTACTAAGCTAGTGGAAAAAAAGCAAAATAAGAAAAAAATATAAACGAAAGCAACTTTTCTCTGTACACAAGGAAGATATTATGTGATTAAATAAGATTTTTTACAATTTTTCGGTATCTTTTTCCATTTTTGGAAAGTTTTGATATGATATTTTAATCGGTTTAAACTGTTTCTTCTCAGTTTGACCTTGAACTGACCTTGACCCTGACGTGATGGGGCCAAACTGATTCCGGATTTGGATTCAGCGACCAAAAAAACATGAATATATAGCATTTTAATTTTTTTAACCGTTACTTCCCAATTTGACCTCGAACTGACCTTGAACCTGACGCGATCGGGTAAAACTGACCCCAGATTCAGATTCAGCGACCAAAAAAACATAAATGTATGGCATTTTTATTTCTTTTAACCATTTCTCCTCAGTTTGACCTTGAACTGACCTTGAACCTGACGAGATGGAGCCAAACTGATTACGGATTTGGATTCAGCGACCAAAAAAACATAAATATATGGCATTTTAATTTTTTTAAACCTTTTCTTCTTAATTTTACCCTCAACTGACCTTGACCATGACGTGATGGGGCCTAACTGACCTTATATTCGAATTCAGCGACCCGATAAACATAAAGATAGATAGGTCTGATTTCTCGCGCAGACAACTTTTTTTATTTTGTGTGCCGGTGATTATTAACTACGCAAAATTGTTCTATCGGAGGGAAAACTTTGGTACGAAGAATAGCCTTACTAGAACATTTAAGAAAATAAATAAACGTTAATGATAACGTCTTTATCAATAATCATCAAACCTTGCGAGAATTATATCACAATTGTCGAGCGATATAAGAACAATTGCGATTACAAGAAACCCAAGCGAAAACAGGGCGAAATATATACAGTCTCCTCATCGGACCGAGACGCAGAACCATTTATGAACAAGCCGTCAAAGATAACATAAATGCATACAGCTTAAATAATGCTTATTAATTTTAAACATTGTAGCAATAGTATAATTAAGATCAATAAGAAAGGAAAACGGAAATAAACACACAGACACACACTATTATACAGCACACTATAAAAGGGAATTACCCTTTTCAGTACGGACAATGGATACGAGATACTATTTCCTTATACTGATCTGGAGCGGTATCATCCTAAGTCAGGAAGCACTACCTTCGGTCAATTCAGAAGAAATAGAGTATAATGCTGGATTGTATTTTGAAGAATTGACGGAATTAAATTTTATTAGAGATGAGTGGACTTACGCGCACCTTGCGAATATAAAAATTTAGTAGACGCCTCGAGACACGTCCGTTCAATCGAATTCAAACTAGCGAAATTGAAATTACCCCGAATAAAAGAAGGACACGAACAATAAGAATTAGAAATACGGCAGGATCCCATTCAATAAATAAGAGAGAAAATAAAATAGAGAAGGAGAGAGAGAGAGAGAGAGAGAGAGAGAGAGAGAGAGAGAGAGAGAGAGAGAGAGAGTGAGAGAGAGAGAGAGAGAGAGAGAGAGAGAGAAAGAGAGCAGTAGCAATCAAATCACAAAACAAATTAAAAACAAAGTAGAAAGAAAAATTTATATCAATGTAACTGTTACAGATGCATTCTACAGCTGACCATTATTCGATATTCATACTAGATTACTATCAAGACAAAACTGGGTCTAAATTATGTCAAGAATGTCATCATAAAAAACAATCAAAAACTCGCTCGATTGCAAAACTAATTTAGTAAAAACGGCGGAATGTGATCTTGATGCGTTAGAATTGTTAAAAATGTATGAAGAAATGTTGAAAGGGTTAAAAGCAATGAATAAAATCGACATAAAATTAATCCAATATCCACTCGATAACGAAAGTGGGGAAGAATAAGTTGAACCACCAATTAAATTAGACATAGATCCTTTCTTTTTCAACGAAGCATGAGAAGACAACAAATATATAGAAAAAAACCTCACTTCAATTGTTCCAGATGTCCGAAAAGCAAGGAACAAGAAGCGAAATATATCAACAATTATCCAACAAGAGAATCAACCATTGTTACAATTGCTACGTCAAAGGAAAAAAGGAAAAACAAGAATATCTAAGACGAATCACATACCAATTTATTATCCATGCGAGTAATATTAAAACATGTTCCAATTGCGGCCAACGTAGTCTACCAAAAAGAAAAAAATTCATTGATATTATTGAATGCCAGAAAAGCATGAATCAATAGTAGTAATAGTCATCACAGAGAAGATCAATTCGTCCTCTTGAATTGATCTCGAAAAAAGGACGAATGACTTAACTACTGATTTGCCCATTATAGTAGATCAAGAAAAGTACATTGATTCATTATTAAAAAAATTTGGAGAATCAGATAGCGAGGATGAAGAAGAGAGTAATGTAAATTCAAATAAAAGGAAAGGAGAAAACAAACGATCGGGAAAAAGTAAGAGGGGAAGTGCCCACACATTGCGGCCCTACAGCAAAGGCACAAGACGAGGCGAAGCACACCAATAAGCACGCACACATTATGAACACACACATCACGACTCCACGGCGGGAACACAGCAGACGCATGTAGAAAAAAAAACAAGACAACACGGTACATCATGGACCGCGCATACCCGAAAGCGATGCACGTGTAATGAAGGGGAAACCCACGGAACGCGTAGCGCTATCAGCAAGTGACACATAAGTCACGCGCGCTGGAAGCTCAAAGAGCCGCCAAAGAGGACACCGCGCAAGTCGGTTCAAAATGTATAGAAGAAGCTTCTATGAGTCTACAGATAAGGAAGGTAATTCAGAGGCAAGTTTGACAGGAGAAGAGCACAAGGGGACTCGATGTACTAGAAGGGAGGATTTTTACTCTGGTTTTCTGATTGGCCCTTCCCACAACGTCACATGCATTAAACGCTCCAAATAAGGCAAGAAGCTGAATCTAGGCCTCCTAATTGGCCAAACACCCACCCCGCCGAGGAGACGAAAATCGGAGATCGCCTCTACTACGAGAGCATAAAAGAGCCCAGCAACAGGTCCTCACGTCCTCAGTCTACTCTAAAAATTATCTCCACGCGCAAGCTCTGCCCGAATTCGGTTCGGTGTTTCGCGACTTAGAATAATTTCGGTGTTCTGGAACTTAGAATATTTTCGACCGTTCGGGACTTAGAATATTTCGGATAGTACAAAACTTAGAATATTTTCCTTTTTATTATTTAAAACTTAGAAGAATTTCAGCCGCAAAACACTTATAAAATCTTCACTTTATCGAACTAGCATACTTACGTTGTTGTTCGTCATTCTTGACAAACCAAAATAATTAACAAAACGTCAGATAGTTGAGAGCGAGCGTTATTTACAAGTTTTTTAAAATTGACTAAAATAAGAAAAAAGCGAAATCGCGAGTGTAATTTGAACCTGGAAACTCCTGACTCCTTGCGAACCAATCCACCCTCGCATTTACTCCGCTTCGGAAGCTGAGCCAAAGTTGCTGAGAGGACGTGCTGGTAGCCGAGCAGTCCAGTAGCAGTGAATAAAAAAAAGGTAAGTGACTTTAATTAAATAAGCATGCCTCAATCGTGCACTTCTCTCTTTCTCTCTCATGATTAGAAATCAAAATAGCCTTTCGAATATCACGAATTCGCGATAACGACATCACGATTGGAGTCACGTCTATTCGATGAATTACCCGAAAAGCAGCGGAATTAAAATTTAGGAGTTTAAATTAAATTTGTGCGTGTAACGGGAACTAGTGCAGTTTCAAAAGATCTTCCGGCGGTTACTGGAGGCCGTTCTATTAAATAGATCGCAAAGGTAGTCAAGCACCGACGGCGCTCAGCTTCGCGATCTGAAGCTTTGTCCTCGTCCGTGCTTATGAAAGCAAAATAACCCGTAGAGTTACTGTCCGGTGACAGCTTTCAATAGCTTAGGACATAACAATAGTAATGGAAGGATATTGCGTTGTCTGAGATGCTCATACAACTGTTTACTTTTAATTCGCAATAATAAACATTGATACATAATGTATAGCGTCTCTGATTTGGAGACGTCTCAGAAGCATGAAAGCAAGCACGTACAACTTCTCGTTGATTTTCAGGTAATTTAAGAATAGCATTTTGTAAGACTTCTTTTTCTAAATTACGAAAATTTAACTCTATTTCTTTAATGCTATTCTTCGAATTTTTGACCTGCAAAAGACAGAAGAGAAAAGTTTGTTATACATATATATATTATTATGTTATAATAAAAATCAGTTACTTTCAAATAATATTAATTTTACATACCTTTTCTTTTAGCCAGTCACATTGATTTTTTAACAGTTTCACTTCGTATTTACTGTTATTTTTTTAACAGGCAAGGCATTATCTACTAAAATGTACCGATCTCTTGGTATAACATGAACAGTTCCATCACTCAGTACTGTTCTGTCCTTTTTAATTATACTTCCCACATCAAAATGACATTCACAAACGCAGTCTGATAATTCCAGAATTTGATCAAGTACATGGCTCCATTTAGATTTCAATATTATATTCTGCAAAACAAAATATTATTTTGTATAAAACTTATTTCAAATTCATACTGTCACAAAATACCTCTAGCGACACCCCGGTCACTCTAGTCACATTGATTAATAAACTTTGAATAATGTAAAAAAAATGATATAATTCAAAATTTATTAATAAATAAAGCCAGAAACACATACTTGCTTTCGGCACTTTAAAAAGTTTCATTTGGCGTACTCAGCCTGATCGTTATTTTGCTTTTCTATCAGCATATCTACCACTATTACATCTGTTTACTGCACATATTCTTCCCATTTTTAATTTTTGTGCAACATTTACGTTGAAGATTATAAAAGTTGTCGATACTCGATGCTCATCAGCTCGCGTGTACTGCGTATAACTGCCAAACGCATTCAAAACTGGTTGTAATGTAAACAAAACGTATACTAACCTAAACTGACCCAAGAACTACTAACTGGCGCGCCACCTATCTGTACGAATTTTCAGCTTATAAATCTTGGGACATTCCTATCTCGTTCGTACTCCTTATACTCTAGTCTCCCTGATGTAGACCGAGAAAAAAATTAGATTTTAATCCGAGTTTATTAGTTTATTAATAATACACTTTGCGTTTAACAGGGTTGAAACTGTCATTCTTTCGATATAACAATGAGTAAATAAATATAATTACCTCAATTTTCATTAAACTAAATTTAACTATTAATCTATTTAAATTTAATTAGAGTTAAATATAAATTCAATAGTTGTAATAATCAAGTATAATAAATCATATCAAATATGCAATAGTTTAAAGTTAAGAGCAGTAAATAATTAAAATAAATAAGAAATAAGATTCTAAGATATACGAAATATGCATAAAATGTTAATACTATAATACATAATAATCTTAATGTCAAAATATATTGAAAAATTAGATAGCATATCGAAATTTTTTCATTAATATTATTGACAGTATATGCGTATACTAATAAGGAAGAAAACTATAAGTTTTGTACGCTTACATATTTAATATTGTTTGAATAGTTAGGATAAATAATTTATGGTCAATAAAATTATTATAAAAAAGTAAATGTTAAAGATAATATAGTTTAGTAAAGTTTATTCAATAATTAAATCTGTTAAAATGCTTAATAAATTCTACCATTAAAAGCACATATTAATTTTTATAATATATTATCTACTGTAGATGTTATATTAGCGCTACTAAAAACTAAAAATGGTCACTACTATTGTTATATTTCAATCTATTTATAATTATTAAAATTATTTACTTATTGAAGTAACTTATTATTTATTGTCGAATAAATGCGATGTACCCGGTAATAAGAGGTTTTGTAGAGCTACTATTCTCAGAGTAGGAAATTATTATGGAACATATTTTGAAAGTTGTAAAATTACTACACAAAATTGTAATTTTACTATTTTGGAATGAATATTTTACTAAATTTGTAGTAAATGTACAGTTTTTCAGTAGTTCATTTACGAATTATACATCTTAGTTCTCATTAATAAATTCAAAATTTATATTATACACATAGTTTATTTTTAAATTTTTATATACATATTCTATACCATGAATTTGTAAATATAATAAAAAGAGCGCTACTAAATTTGAGATTTAGAAGCAGCTTTTATATTAATTTAAAATGTAGTTTTGTACTATAAATTTAATAATATTTAAATAACTTATATAATGTACAAGCACTACCAACGGCAATAAAATTGGTTGCTGCTATTTTATTTGTTTGATGCTTACAATATAAAATTTTTATAATTAAATAATTATATTGTGCTATTTAATTAATTTATTGTATAAAAATGAAAATATACAAGCACTACCAATGGCAATGAAATTGGTTGCTGCTATTTTTATTTCTTTGATGCATATTGTTTAATTGTTAGGCAGAACATACTCATACATAACCATATTAAAAATTTTATAATGCATAGAAAAATGAAATTAATATTCAGTATTAACGTATATGAATAAATAAAATATAAATTATCGAGAATACCCCTAGTGGAAAAAATGTTATAAATTGTAATAAATTGTAATAAAACGTAAAAAAAAGTAAGAAAATGTAAGAAACTGTACCTTTTTGTTGGATTTCGGACCTTATTTCTCATACGTTTTTGTACACTTTTTTACATTTTCAAATTTGTTAACTTTTTTTAACATTTTATTACATTTTATTACATTTTATTACATTTTATTACATATGTTATTTTACCGCCTAATATAATCAATATATTTTTTTAATTATTAATTTTATAATAACATGTAACAATGCATAAGAAATTGTAAGAAAAAGTAAAAGGATGTAAGCAGAAGTAAGAAAATAAAAAAGTCGCCATTTTCTTATATAATATTACGTTTACAAACAATTTTTTACATTTTGTTATACTTTTTTACGTATTGTTACATTTGTCGTTTCAAAGAAGAGACCCCCATGAAATCCTGGATCAATGGATTTGTAATAAATTGTAATAAAACGTAACCAAATGTAATAAAATGTAGCAAACTGTAATAAAACGTAAAAAAGGTCCGAAATCCAACAAAAACGTACAAAATGGTACGATTTGTTACATTTTCTTATATTGTATTACACTTTATTACATTTTTTATTTCCACTAGGGACTAGAAGATACGTACTATAAAATTAGTTAAAAATTTCACGATAAACAACATTTTTAATATAAATTTTTAGATTATCATTGAAACATTTATTTAAATAATTAATTTTATCATCTTGGTTTTCTGTTATTACTGAATCTTCTTCTAATTATATTTTTAAATTATTTTTTTGACGTATTCTAGATAAAGCAACATATAATTGACCATGACTAAAAACTTAAGACGGTAAGTATAATTCTACATTGTCAAACCATTAACTTTGAGATTTATTTATAGTCATTCCGAATCCTAATCTAAATGAAAATTGTCTTCGTACCATGGTACATGGAACTTCATCAATTGACAGACTTAATCCTGTTAAAAATATTCACACCAAATTTTACATCAAATTTTATGTAATAATGTAGAACTTTTACGTGTACAATTTTACATAAATCAATTAATTTGTTAAACTTTACGTAAAATTTTAAATAAAATTGATGATGATACTAAATGTGAAGCTAATGCTGCTTCATAAAATAAAGAATATACGATACCTTCTATACAGTTCGTATATTCTCAAATGATGTGGCAACTCTTACATGCAATAACAACATACGTAAGTAAAATAATTCACGTTTTTTAGGATCAACAAAATACATACGACTCAATATGGGTTTATATATTCGTTTTCGTGGAGTCCAAATTTTTAATTTTTTATCAAACACGTAATGATTGGGAATTTTAATATATAATGAATCTCGTGCTAAAGAATTAATTTTGTTTAATTTAAAAGAAGCTGTTAATGTAGTATTCACATTACGATATATTAATTTTGTTTCAGATCCGTGTTTAAAATATACAAATTGTTCATTTTCTGAATGGACCGCTAATCGATAAATTACGTGGGATTGATTGTATAATTTAAATTTTAATAATCTATACATTGCTTCGGGCGGACATACGTACCACATAGCTAAATATTGTTCTATTTCATCGTAATTTAAAACATTAGTGATCTCGTTTAAATTATTAGATGTAATATCAGACTCGTTATTTAAATCATTCTCTTTTCTAAAACCTACTAAAG
This sequence comes from Nasonia vitripennis, assembly GCF_009193385.2. Lineage (NCBI taxonomy): Eukaryota > Metazoa > Arthropoda > Insecta > Hymenoptera > Pteromalidae > Nasonia > Nasonia vitripennis. Next base: position 749,800 of record NW_022279588.1, read on the forward strand.
CGGAATCGGGACCTTTATATAAATACTTAAACAATTATTAATTGATTTTACAGTGCTGCATATCTCGACATTAATATGACAATTAAATGTTAGCAATAAATAATGATTATATGGGACTACCAATTGATTATTAGCAGTACGATTCGATCCGTACTTTATTATTCGTCCATCATTACATTGACGATATATTCGGTATCCATTTTCTACATTGTCATTAGTAGATGAAGCAAACGGTTTAGGAAACTTTTTAGAACATACAAATTTTGATTTATCCATACACGGTGAATTTTTATTCTGAATTTCACATGGTCCACGTATTATATGTTGTTTAAAAAGACCATACAGACTAGGATAATTACTCTCATCTAATATTTCAGCGTTAATATTATTGTCAATTTGATCAGAACTATGAAATTTATCTTTAAAATCTAAATATTAAATTAAAATCGTTTATTGTTTATACATTAGTATTTACAATATTTTACAATGAAAAACTATAAACTATTGCGTCGTAGTGTACAGCTTAGTAATATATATTTAAATCACTTTTTTTTGTTTTTTCTTTATTATTTTCTTCTCTTCTCTCTATTTTTCTTCACTCAATCCTCCTTCTTCTCCTGTGACTCCTTTCTTCCCTATATTTCAGCTCTTTCCTCTCTATTTTTCCTTTTCCATATTATTCCGTTTAGATACCCTATCTGTGTTTTCTCTCCTCCGCAAACTTTTTTCCAATCCGCTCCTGGTATCTTTGTGTCCTCGCACCTCTCTATTACATGTTTTAGTGTCTCCTCTTCTTTTCCGCACATTCTGCACCTCCTGTCTTCTTCGCTTCTCCAGTATTTGTTGCTCCTCGTTTCACTCCCCAGTCTAAATCTTGCTATTATTCCTAATGATCCCCTTCTGTGTTCTCCTGTGTCCGTCATATGTTGTGGGGTATCTCCTATTTCTTTTAGCAGTTCTTTGGTCTCCCCCGCGAATTTTGAGTCCCTTATCTCCTCTCTCCACCTTTGCCATTGTGTGTCCTTGTTTATCCTCTCAATCTCCTCTTCTACTTCCTCTCCTGCTTCCACTCTTCTGATATATTCTGTCAGGGATAACCCGCATTTCTCCATCTCTTTCTTCCGCTGCTCCTTCTCTCTTCCGCTCCTCTCTTTTCTCTCCCCCTCTCTTCTTAGTATTCTCCAGCACTCTCCTAGTAGCGTGCCTTCGCTCGCTTTGCTCAGTTTCCTCTCATATCTTATGGCCCTTTTCCTTGCTCTCGTTTCCAGCTTGAATCTCTTCGTTTCCCAGTGTAGTATATGCGCTGGAGTTGTCCTCTCTAGCTTCAGTATCCACTTCATGTATCTCCTCTGCACCTTTTCCAACTCCTCCTGGCCTTTCCAACCCCAAATCTCTGCTCCGTACTCCATCACACTTTGCACTAGTGCCTCGAATAGCTTCATCCTGGTTTTCCAGTTCTCCTTACATATCTGTTCTCCTATCCCCCATACTGTGCCTAGTAAAGCTGTTGCCTTTTCTTTCATTTTCTTTATCTGTTCATCCTCTTTTCCGTTTTCTTTCATTGTGTATCCCAGGTACTCGAATTTCTTCACCACTTCTATTTCTTTTTCTTTCCATTCAAATCTCTCCTCTCTCCCCCTTCTCCCTCCGTTTCTGAATATCATCACCTTCGTTTTTTCCGCATTCAGCTCCAGCCCTTTCTTCTCTATAATTTTCTGGAATCTTCTCATCATCTGTCTTAGCCCTGTCGCGTTTGTTGCTAGTAGCACCACGTCATCTGCGTACGAAATCGACCATATCTTCTTTCTTCCTAGTATCACTCCTCCCTCCTGTACTTTACTCAGTTCCTCTTCCACGTCTGCCATTGTTACATTGAAGAGTAGTGGACTTAGTGGGCATCCTTGTCTCACTCCTTTCTGTGTCTCAAAGCTTCCTATCTTCCTTTCTCCTACCTTCACCTCACATTCTGTCCTATCATAAATCTCCATTACCCTTTCTCTGGTTTTTTCGTTCACTCCCAGCTTCCTCATCATTCTCCAGATCTCTCCCCTTTCTATCTTGTCGAATGCCGCTTTCATATCTGCGAAGCATGCGTACACTTTTCCTCCTTTTTTCTTCAGCTCCTGCTCCACCGCCATGCTCACCACGTATATCGCGTCCGTCGTGCATCTCCCTCTCCTAAATCCCATCTGTGTGTCGCTTAGTCTTCCCTCTTTTTCTAGTTTTGCTTCCATTCTCCCTCTTAAAAGCTCCGCATAGATTTTATATCCTGTGTCCATTAGTGTGATTCCTCTATAGTTCCCGCAGTCTCCTTTCTCTCCTTTTTTGTATATCGGTTTCACTGTCCCTTTCTTCCATTCCTCTGGAAAGCCTTCTCCGTCCCATATCTTCCCCATAATCTCCGTTAACTCTTCCAGCATTAGATCTCCGTGTTTCCATGCCTCGTTTTGAATTCCGTCGTCTCCAGGTGCCTTTCTCTCCTTCATTTTTCTTATGATCTTTCTCACCTCGTCCACTTCTATCTCTCCCTCTCCGCCCTCGTTCTCACTGCCCGTTTCTAGTATCGCTCCCCTTTCTTCGTCCTGCCGTCCTACTTTCTCCCCCAGTTGCCCTTTAAAGTGCTCTAACCATTTTTCATCTCTTATGCTCTTGTCTATTTCCTCCCTTCTTCTCTTCCTTCTCTTTTTGATCATGTCCCAGAATTTCTTGCCCGTTCTATCTTCCTTTGCCTCTTTTATCTCTGACTTTAGGCCCTCCTCTTTTTTTCTCCTGCATAGGTTTCTTAGCTCTCTTTTGACCTGCCTATATTTCTCCATGCTGTTCCTCCCTTTTCCTACCTCTTTTTTTGCCTTTCTCATTTCTGCTTTCTTTCTCCTGCACTCCTCATCCCACCACTTTCCCTCCTCTCTTCTTCCTGGTTTCCCTTTCTTGAATTGTAGCGCGTTCCCTACCTTCACTTTGATCTCCCCCCACGTCCTCGCGGCCCCCCCTCTAACTATCCATCTTCTATATTCTTCGATTGCCCTCTCTGACCATGAGACCTTCACTGTTTCCTCCCTCCGTTGCCTTTCCTTTCTCCTTCCCGATTCGAGGTCGACCTCTAGCGCCTCGTGGTCCGACTCCATTCTGTCTACTACCCTCATTTGCTTCACCCTATTCCTCCCTTCCTCATTCGTTATTCCATAGTCAATCACCGAGCACCCCATTCCTCCCACGTATGTGATTTCCCCTTCTTCGTCCCCTTCTATGTTGCCATTTAGTATGCTGAGCCCCATCTCTTTGATCCTATTTAACAGTTCTTCGCCCTCTCTATTTTTTATCTTATCTTTCGACTCTCTTTTTTCCTCGTTGCCCTCCTCATCGAAACCGCCCCCTTCTATTCCTGTTCTAGCGTTTAGATCACCACACCACAAAATTTTGTCCCCCCCTGCCCTCTCTACTAATTCCTCCATCTCTTCATAGTTGTTTTTCCTCTCTTCTCTCATGTATGTCGTGCATATCCACCATTCCTCCCCCTTTATCCTCACCTTCGCCCCTATACATTCTCCTGACCTGCCTCTCATCCATTCTATCTTATCCCCGCTCCCCCCTGTCCTTACTGCCATTAGCAAACCCCCTTTAAGCCTACCTCTGCTACCCCCCTTCTTTGCTTCTCTTACCTCGATTTCGTATCCTTTTAGCCTCTTTTTTATCTTGTCTCCTTCTCCATCTTCCATCCATGTTTCCTGCAGGCAGATCACATCGAACACTTTTAGGTATCTCCAGCCCTCCTCTCCTAGTCCTTTTATCCCTGCCACGTTCCAGCTTACTACCTTTATGCTCTCATTGGTCTCCTCCCTTGTGTTGTCCTTCTGCTCTTCTGTCCTCTGCCCTTTTTCCTGTCTCTCTTCGAAAAAGCTGTCCCTTCCTCTCTGCCCAAACATATTCAGTATTTTCTACTGTGAGCCCGTTTCTCCTTATTTTTACTGTGTGACCCTCTCTCTTCCACTGTTTTGCTAACTCGTTCAGTTTCTCCCTCGACCTTCTCTCCCTCCAGGTCGTGTCGTGGTCGATGAACACGTCCGTCCCTTTCAGCGCGCTCTTCATCCCCATCAGTTTTTCTTTCTCTTCTCCGTCTTTGCACTGAGCTCCTATTTTGCTGTTGGCTCTTCCTCTTATTGTCCATACTCTCTTGAATTCTATCTCTATTCTCAGTTTGTCTCTTACCCAGCTCTTCAGCTTATCCTTGTCCCATCCTTCTCCTCTGATTCCTGATATCACCACGTTGTTTCTCTTCCTCTCTCTCTCTCTCCCTCTTCTATTCTCCACTCCAGTTCTTCCATATGCCTTTTTTCTCTTTCTTCCTCTTCTGCACTCTTTTCCCTTCGATCTTGCTCTGGTCCTTCTCTGCTTCTTTCCGGCATTCTCTCCTCAAATCTCTCCTCTAGGTTTTTTATTTTCTCTAGCATTTCTTCCTTTAGTTGTTCCCTTCTTTTACCTTCCTCCTCTGCCGCCTTCTCTGCTCTCTTTCCCATCTCTATTCTTTCCTCTCTCTCCTCTTCCATCTTCTTCTTGAATTCTTCCAGGGCTTCCTTTATCCTTTCCTCATTTTCTTTCCATTTTTCCTCCCACTTCTCCATCATTCTTTTTCTCTCGTTCCTCTCTTCTTTCATCCCTTCACATATGTTGTTCAGGGTTTCCTGCAATTTCTCCATTTCCCGGTCTTCTATCTCTTTCTCGTTTCCTTTCTTCGGTGGTGTCCTCAGCGTCAGGTTACTCTTACATTACATAAATGTAACCAAAATTTTTTTTTGTAATTCATTTCAGTATGCAGCTACTTTAAGATAAAAAAACTCGAGCTACTAAATCAGGTCTATCTATTGTATTTTCATTTTCATAGTAACAAGTCATAGTCATAGTAACAAATAAATCAGGTTTTCCAAACGTTTGGACAACTGTCATTGCGTCTATATAATTTTGTTGCAAAGAACGCGGACTTCCAATAAATGTTGATGGTAAATTAACCATTTTGCCAATGTTGACATTAATTGATCAAGCTCTACTTGTTACATAATCCGTTATAATCCAAAATACGTTTTAGTTCTTAATTTTGCTTGCTGATTTCTAATATAAAATAATCTCGTTCCTTCAACTTTACACCATGAATCAACTATAAATTGTTGAGTTAATTTAACTAAATTTAAACAAGGATTAAATTCATTTCGTACACTTACAAGAAAGGAATAATATAGCAAAGCTGTAACTCGGGTTTTATTTTTGATTTCACTTTCATAAGTAGATTGCCATCCCCTTCCGTGTAACAAACGCTGAGATTTTAGATCTCGCGCGCTCTTATGTCGCGCGATTAGGATTTCGAGGATAGCAGACGACGTCAGCGGCTACGCTGATAGAAGATTTTCCGCGAGAAGCGAGCGCGCTCAGACTTGTTTTCGCTTTGGATGTATCAACAGCTACGCTACCGATACCGTCAAGAATTCGCGTGCCGTTTTTCCGTACCGGCGTACAAGTGTGTTCCCGAGCTTCGAGTGCCTAGAAGGACGCCTCCAGATACACCCCAGCCCACAGCTATTCCCGGTGCAGTCGACAGTTGTGAGGACGAGGGATAAAGCGTTCGACCAGCGACCGAGTAAGAAGGTTTTCCATCAATATCCGGGACGAAGCCGCCGAAGGCCAATATTCGTCGCCACCGAATTGTCGGCCCGGCTTCGACTAACAAGGAAACGTACCCAACCCGAACTCACCGATTTTGATGATTTTCATATATGTTGTAGAACATAAAAAAATAAGAGATACGTATTTTTTTTTATCGGCTAATTTTCACTTTTAAGGGGTAAAAACCTCCCCTAAAGTTAACCCCCAAAAAGCGTTTTTTTTAAATATCTCGGCTTAAAATTAATATTTTTCAATGAAACAAATTGGAGGTTATTTCTTACAAAAAGAGCAAGTATTTCATGGTGATTTGAAGAGTAAGAGTAGCATCCCCTATTTTTTAGGGGTTGAAAACATATATTTTTTGGCATAATTTTATAATAAAAATGTTTAAACCGACTAAAAAAAATTGAAAAAAATGTTTAAACATCCTTAATAACAAAATTTAGTTGACGTCTTTCGGTGTTTTCATAAATATTACCCCTAAGGGGGTAAACCACCCCTAACACAAAATAACTGTAAACACAAAATAACTGTAAATCAATACATAATATTTCGTAGAAAGTTTGTATATGGAGGTTTTCGAGGTCGCTGATTACAAATCTGTTATCAGATTTTGAAAATTCAAAATGGCGGAACCAATAGGACGGAAATATCGAAAAAAAATTTTATATAATAAAAAAGTTTTAAACGACTAAAAAAATTGGAAAAAATTTGTAAACATCTATAATAAACAAATTAAGTTTTTCGATTTTTTCATAGATACTACCCTTTAGGGGGTAAACCACCCCTAACACAAAATAACTATAAGTATACTTCAATCCATAATATTTTGTAGAAGGTTTGTATATAAGGGTTTTCGAGATCGCTCTTTTCAAATCTGATATCAGATTTTGAAAATTCAAAATGGCGGAACCAATGTGGTGGACGAAAATGTCGAAAAAAAATTTTAACTTTCATAAAAACTTGTTATAAATGTGTTATCTTTGTAGCCTGTACATGTGAACTAAAGAGCCTTAAACCCTAAACCCCTAAAGAACAAATAGGCTAAATGGTTGTGCTTTTTAACCAAACCACCTCAAATTCCTAAATTTGTAAACAAGAAAATTCTGTGTGTGAAGCAGTTTTATAATTTCCGTAGAAATTGTTATCAGAATGTTATTGAAATTCCTTTATTGTAAATTCAACTTATAATTTATTTTTATTTATAATATTAGAGTATAATAATAATCTACAATCTTTTATCTTTTGCCATAGTGCATTTTTTGTATTGAGCATAAAATATATTATTTTACGATGTTTTTACAATAATGGTAGTCCTCATAAAAGTGTTTAAAGCACAATGCTTTTTGCACCAACCACATCGTACAATTGCAATGTTTGTGCACCCTTCTATTTCACAATGTGTTGCACAAGACTTTCCAAAACTGAAATCTATAGGATTATCAAATTTATCTGGTTTTTCATTGACGTAACCGCTTTTATACCAGGAATATTTAAACAAATCTATATATCTCGGTGAAGACAGTTGGTTGTGAACCAATGATTGAAGTTTAATTATATTATTTCTCACATGTGAATTCATATCATGATCCATTAACATTACATTATCAGAAAATGTTCGGACAAAGTTTTTCCAAATACGGAATCCATAGATATCAAGTGGTTGTATTTTTCCTGTGGTTCCAGTTGGAATTTTTTTATGTTAATAATTTTATTTTGTGGCATTGTTTCTTCTATAACTTTGTCACAATGACCACTCCAAGAATTAAGTAATAGTATTGAGTGATGGCCTACATAGGGATAAAATATTTTTTCCAACCAGATTTTGAAGTGATCTGCAATTAAACGACTTACTAATTAACTGATCAACGATATTACAATGTAAAAATTGTTATTAGTTCCCTTACTTGTTGTTAATTTTCCAGATTTGGATGCTTCCACGTACACGTTTTCTGGTCTAAATATGTTTTGTTCTACAATAGGGCCAAACTTGCCACTTGGTTCCTTTAAAACAAGAAATAGCGGTGACAACAGTTGTCCAGTAGCTGATATTAGTGGCTGTATAGTATAACTATGCGTTGTTGCTGAAATTGACTGTACCAGACATTGCACTTGCTTTTCTCCTTCTACTGCTAATGTTCTTCCAGAATGCATTTCTAGCTGAAATCCGCTCTGATCTGTATTATACAAATTTTCGAGTCCAATCCTTGGTATACACGATTTAACGTCATCGATAAATGCTTCAGCTTTAGCCGTAAGTTCTGCACTACTTTCTAGTGTTTTTCTTGTTATGAACTTATTTATTTTCCTAGAAACTATTCGGTGTGCTTGCTTAAATTTGAGTAACCAATGTTTAGAAGCTTTGAATCTAATATCATCAAAACCAATTTCTTTTTTAGCTTGTAAGGCCCATCGAATTATATCTTCATCATGGATAATTGAACCACTGTCGAGAGCTGCTTGAAAATTATCCAGGGTATACTGACAAATTTGTGCTACTTTTTCTCTATACGTGCCACCTTTATTAATTGAATGAGCCCAACGACGTAGCTGACTAATAGATGATACTTTTTTGAATCTGTTTTGCGCTGTTTTGAGACTTAAATTTTGCTTCGTTTTGCTACTTCTCCAAAATTCTACAGCTCTTTTTTTGTATTCAAAATCTAGTTCTTCATTATCTGCTGTACATTGATTTGTTGGTGCTATATCCGGATCAGGAAAATGATGTTGCACTTCATCTTCAATTATTTCCACATTATGGTCTTTATACTCTTCTTGAAAATCCAAAGAGTCATGAGTAATCATTTCTACATCGTTGAAATCATGTGTTGCATCTATTAAAATTTCTTTTATTTTTTCGGCCAACTCTGTTTCGTGATAATTCGTGACACTATCTGGTATGTTTAACGCTTGAAAGTATGCTAATAATAAGTTTAGAACGTTTAACGGATTAATTTTCATTTTTCAATCTAAAATGAAAACAAGCGGTAAAATTTATACAAGCTGCGTTTTTGCATGTAAGGCACGACTGCTACATTTCTACCAGAATAAAACGAGTGAATGTAAATTGAATCAAATCATTAATTTATGCATTGGAGAAGAATTCTCGTTCCACTTTGTGATGTTCGGAAAACTCTATTTTTGGTTTTATTCAACTTTTATTCACTTTGAAATTGAATAATGTAAATCTATATAAAATCACTAAAGAAAATTTTCTACAACTGTATGATACCACTGACAAACAAAAAGACGTACTATTCGTACTTTCCGGCATCGAACTAGAATACCCACAAAACTCACTCACTGCCTAAAAAATAACACAGGCAGCTGAGGTAAACACTCGATGAAAACAATCTAAAAAAAGAACATACTGATTCGCACATATTGTCAACAACTTTTATGAGTGAAAGACATTTATCTGTGGAATTATCATTGAATGTACGATAACATTCATTAAACTAATGAATGCATATAAAATTCCCTTTCAATAACAACGTGTTCTTTAATTGCAAATGAAGTTCGAGTATTAATATTCTTTTATGTATTTTTACCAATAACAAAAAATATCATAGTAATATAATAATAATAATAAGAAGAATAAGCATAATTGCAATAGCAATAATAACAGTAATACTGATAATAGCAATGATAATGAAAAATAATAATAATAATTAGAATAATATTTATTATTAAATTTAGATTTTTTGATAAATTCATTAAATCGTATCAAATAGTATTATTATGGAATTCCAGACTGTAAATATTTTACTATAGATACAATAATCATTACTTCGAGAATTCATCTAAAAAACGTTTGGCTTACGAAATAATTGTAACAATGAAAAACTCCCAAGTTTGACAACATTAAATTTTATTACAAAACGCAAAAGAGTTTGATAAACTAATTTTATTAACCTATGTTTTTTCATTTGCAAAAAAGTGTGGACTTTTTGAATTTATAAAATTATATAATTATGCAATTTATGAAATACTTTATAATTTATGAAATTACTTTTGAAATTATGCTAATTTATAAAAGCAGAAAAATAAATAATCTTTGATTGAAACATAAAACGAGACGTTATTTTTTACATACAAAATGATAATCGAATAAAATATCGGTAATATGTCTATACTCGTGTCTACGGTAAAGCATAGGCCTTCGGCTTGTCTGGAGTTTAGGGGTTTGGAGTCGTTTGGTTAAAATGCACAACCATTTAGCCTATTTGTTCTTTAGGGGTTTAGGGTTTAAGGCTCTTTAGTTCACATGTACAGGCTACAAAGATCACACATTTGTAAACAAGTTTTTTTGAAAGTTAAAATTTTTGTTCGATATTTCCGTCCACCATATTGGATCCGCCATTTTGAATTTTCAAAATCTGATAACAGATTTGTAATCAGCGACCTCGAAAACCTCTATATACAAACCTTCTACAAAATATTATGGATTGAAGTATACTTATAGTTATTTTGTGTTAGGGGTGGTTTACCCCCCTAAGGGGAAGTATCTATGAAAAAACCGAAAAACTTAATTTGTTTATTATAGATGTTTACAAATTTTTTCCAAATTTTTTAGTCGTTTAAAACTTTTTTATTATATAAAATTTTTTTTCGATATTTCCGTCCGCCATATTGGATCCGCCATTTTGAATTTTCAAAATCTGATAACAGATTTGTAATCAGCGACCTCGAAAACCTCTATATACAAACGTTCTACGAAATATTATGTATTGAATTACATATTTACAGTTATTTTGTATTAGGGGTGGTTTACCCCCTTAGGGGTAATATTTATGAAAACACCGAAAGACGTCAACTAAATTTTGTTATTAAGGATGTTTAAACATTTTTTCCAATTTTTTTTAGTCGGTTTAAACATTTTTATTATAAAATTATGCCAAAAAATATATGTTTTCAACCCCTAAAAAATAGGGGATGCTACTCTTACTCTTCAAATCACCATGAAATACTTGCTCTTTTTGTAAGAAATAACCTCCAATTTGTTTCATTGAAAAATATTAATTTTAAGCCGAGATATTTAAAAAAAACGCTTTTTGGGGGTTAACTTTAGGGGAGGTTTTTACCCCTTAAAAGTGAAAATTAGCCGATAAAAAAAAATGCGTGTCTCTTATTTTTTTATGTTCTACAACATATATGAAAATCATCAAAATCGGTGAGTTCGGGTTGGGTACCTTTCCTTGTAAGAAACCGCGCGCGTCCTCCTCGCAATCACGCGCGCGCAGGCGTCGTCTTCTCGAATTTGTATCATATTGTATTCCACTCAGATTAAAACAATATATTTTCTTGCTATTAACTTTACACGCGAGTGTTTCTTCTTTATGCAATTCGCGATTACCCCAGTCGTCTGGTTACCCACGGATTCGCGGAGGAAAGCGTGGTGCTCCGGGCGCACCACGCATTTGTAGCGAGCATTCGACAGGCCAACGCACGGGTGATACTGCACCCACTGCACCAGCGGCTAACGTCCGCTCGTTATCGCCTGGCCATCACCGATGGATCGCCAACCGGGAAATTAAGCTCCTGGAGGTGACTATTATTTATTATATATATATATATATATATATATATATATATATATATATATATATATATATATATATATATATATATATATATATATATATATATATATATATAACAATGACATGTAATCCAAAATGGAAAAAAATTCAAGAGCATTTATTTCCGTATGAAAGCACAATAGATCATTTTGATTTAATCTTAAGAGTCTTCCATAAAAAAATTCAAATTTTAAAATCGTACTACTAAAAAACATATTTTTGGTAAAGTTAAAGGTTATGTTTACGTAATAGAATTTCCAAAAAGGTGATTACTACATTCATATGTTATTATGATTGCATACTAATGTTTAATTTCGAGATACTGATCAAATTGCTTCTAGATTCTATCATAAATGCTGAAATACAAAATAAAATTGTATATCTAAGATTATACAATATAGTAAAAATAATATGATACACGGTCCTTGGGGATCACAAAATAAAAATTGTGTTTGTATGAATAAAACACGTTGTACTGAAAAGATCCTTGAACCTTATGTCAATCAAAACTACTATAATCCTGATGGTTACCTGTCTTACTGACAAAAAAAAATATTAATAAAATTACGTTTCCAAAACATAGGATTGCAGATAATAGTTTTGTCGTACCGTATAATCCATATTTATTATTACTTTTAGAATGTCATATGTAGAAATATGTAGTACGATTAAAGCTTGAAAATATTTATTCAAATATTTTCATAAAGGTCCTGATACAGCTCTTGTGAAATTTGCAAATAAACATAATCCAGGTAATGAAGAGAATGTAAACGAAAATAACGATACATATAAATATGATGAAATATCACAACATCTCTCCACCAGATATGTATGTGCACCTGAAGCTATATATCGCATATGGGAATTTTTACTACAAAAGCAATCTTATGTAATTGAAAGATTAGCTGTTTATGAAGAAGATGAACAATATGTTTATTATCAAGAAGGATGTGAACAGAAAATGGTTGATAAAAATGTCCATACTACATTAACATCTTGGTTTAAATTAGATAAAGAAGATAAAAATGCAACGCGATATTTATATCACGAAATTCCGTACCATTATGTTTTTAATATAAAAACAAAAAAATGGAATAAAAGAAAAAAAATTTAAAAACCTCACATTAGTAGAATGTATTTTGTAAGCGTGAAGCATTTTATTATTATATGTACGTCGTGCAAAATCATTTGCGGATGTACGTACTGTAGATGGAATTATTTATGATAAATATGGAAATGCTAGTATATCAAGAGGTATTATTAGTACTGATAAAGAATAGAATAAATATTTGGCATAAGCTGCAGTATTCAAGTTTCCGAAATCCATGTGTGAATTATTTGCATACATTCTTGTATCTCAAAGACCTATTAATTAGTTAGAATTATACAATAGATATAAATGTCACTTTATGAACCCGAAATTACCAAAAATTCAAGCAGAACAAAGAGCTTTGAAAAACATAGAAAGTATTTTATTATTACATGGGTTGAGATTAAATGATTTCTATATATCTAGTATTGAAAATAATTACGATGATAAATAATATAATAACCAATTACAAGTATGTAAAGATGGTAAAAATTCAGAAACATTAATTAATCCTTTGTCTACCAATAAAAAAAAATTCATGATCTGATCATAAATGCTACAATTAACAGTATAGGAAATGAATATTATTTTATCAATTGTCTCAGTGGAAGTGTAAGAGTTATTTACATAACGTGATGATTAAATATTTAATTTCAATGTATGTTCCGTTCATTACAATGGCCTGGACTAGTATTGCTGCTAATTTATTAATTAATGGAAAAACTGTCCATAGTATTTTCAAATAACCATTAAATATTAATGAACAAACAACGTATAATATTTGTACTAATTAAAAATATGGTGAACATATTAAAAATGTAAAAATTATAATTTGGGATAGAATATCAATGGTTTCAAAACATGCTTTTGAAGCAATCGATAAATGTTTTCGTGATACATGTAAAAATGACCTTCCTTTTGCAGGGAAAGTTGTTGTAACAATTGGTGACTTTAAACAAACCCTGCCTATAGTACGGCATAGAAACAGAACAAAAATCCTTGAAACATGTGTAAAAAGAAGTTTTTTATAGTTAAAATTTTCAAGACTATCTTGAAGTAAGAATCTACGATTACAAAATCCAAATAATAAATTAAAAAATTGGTTACTTGTCATAGGTGAGAACAAAAATATGACTAAAATGAATTACAAAATAATATAAGAGAAATACCAAAACAATTTATTTGTGAAAGTGATTTAATGACAGAAATTTTTGGACATAAAATAGATCCTAATGATTCGACATTAAAAAATAATGTGATATTGTCACCGTTAAATTCTAACGTTAACTTCTAAAAATAAATTAAAGTATAGTTGAAAGAATAGACGGAGATCACTATATATACTATAGTGATTATCAAAGTGACGCAGATGACAAATTTATAAAAAAGATACCTACAGAATTTTTGAATGCATTAACACCTAATCGATTGCCACTACATAAATTAATATTAAAAAAGGTGCAATAATTAGTAGCTTAAGAAATTTAGACATTTACGGTGGTCTTTGTAATGGTACAATATTGATAATTAAAGATATGAAACAATATGTTCTTACAGCAGAAATTATTACTGGAAAATATTCCGGTAAACAAGTATTATTGCCTCGTATCGATTTAGCTCCATCACTAGACGACATACTATTTGGTATGGTTAAAAGGCAATTTTATGGCTTTTTTGTAACGTTTTTATCACTATTAAATGAAATCACTGATTGTTCTAATACACTACCCTCGAATGATTTCTACACCTAGACACCAAAAACCACGGAGCGCACTACCTAGACCTTGTCATTGGCAACCCCGTACACCTAGATACCGCCCTTGAGAGATATATTTATCTAGACATAAACAATTACGGAGAGCACCACCTAGACCTCGTCATCGGCTACCCCGCACACCTAGACGCTGTCCGCGTATGATTTATTTACCTAGATACCAAAAACCACGGAGCGCACCACCTAGACCTCGTCATCGGCCACCCTGTACACCTAGACGCCACCCTCGAATTTTTTCTACACCTAGATACAAAAAACTATGAAGCGCACCACCTTGACCTCGTCATTGGCCACCCCGTACATCTAGACACCGACCTCGAATTATTTCTACACCCAGACACTAAAAACTACATGTGAGCGAGCATGCAGAAAACCGATGAGAAAGCAATATCCATCTGTATATAGCTGTGCGGTCAACTTCATGGCCCTAACACTTGTTGCGGCTAACTTAACGGTCCTAACATTTTTTTTATTTAAATTGAGCATTATGTGAATGACACACTCGTGTATTATATTAAAGGTAGCTGTTTTTATCAATATTTTTGTTGAAAATTATAATTTGTCATAATGAAACATGATATAAGTAAAAAAATATGTAAACAAATATTAGAGACAACAAAAAAGTACTGGGGTCACGATTATTCGGAGGGTCGCTCAAATGCCAACTTCAGGGGGAAGTCAGCCATCGGGCGGCCCTGCATCAATTCGAAAATGTTCGAATTACCGGTAGCTGCACCGATAAATAAGAATATGTCAAATTAAAACTAAAAAACAAGAACCCTAAGTACCAAATCTAGTTACTCAAGATTTGAATATCATACGTAAATATTAATATATCCCATAAACTTAAATCTACCCACCCCATGCACAGCGAGATGCAAATGAAAAAATAATACTAAACTATAATCTCCTAAAACCATCCACACCAGGCCCAGCAAGTTGCTAACATAAAACGAAAATATTAAATCCTAAGTACATAAGCCTACGCAAAAATCAAATTAAATGTTTAAATATGTCTGCACGTTGAAGAAAGGCGAGCGAGCGCAAGAGTGAGATTAAAAACTAAAATCCTTAAACCCACCTAAACCTACCCCATTCAGTAAGAGTTTGAGTCGTAAAATATTATTTCAAATACGTCGGCATATTAAAAAGAGACGAGCGAGCGTGGAAGTAGCATCAAAAACCAAAATTCCTAAACCTACCAACCTCACACAGCTAGAGTTTTAGTTTTACCCAAAGGTAAGAGTTAGATTGAGGGACTCTTGCTAAATTATTCTCCATAGATGATATTATCATCTTAGTTAATATTATTCTCTCTCTCTGGCTCGCCTCCCTTCGATATGCGGACGTTTTTAAAAAAATATTTTCTTAGTCAATCTCTTTTTCCGTGTTAAAAATAATTGCATTAAATTTCACATCAAATTTTATGTTGTAATATTAAAATTTTTAAACGTTTAAACAACAATATAAATGCAATAAAACGATAAAGCCCCTTTTACACTATGTACTGGAATTGTAAAATATTTTAATTACGCTTCAACCTATGTACTATAAGGGATTTTTGAGGTCGCTAATTACAAATTTGATATCAGATTTACAAAATAATTTGTTTAAACAACTTTGTTTATGCAAATTACTGCATAATTTAAGTTTTGAGAGAAACCTCTGTACTATAAGGGGTTTTTGGGGTCGCTGAGTACGAATCTGATATCAGATTTGCAAAATGATTTGTTTAAACAACTTTGTTGATGAGAATTACTGCATAACTCGAGTTTTGTGAAAAAGTTATATACTACCAGGGGATTTTAGGGTCTCTGATTACAAATCTGTTATTTGTAGAATAATTTGTAAAATAATGTATATAACAACTTCATACGGAATACATTGCAAAATACAGTCCTTTATTTTTGTTGAAACAAAATCTTGCGTACTAACAAGGATTTCGGAGTAACCGATGATGAATCTTATATCAATTTTGCAACAAAATACAGCAAGCTTTAGACTCAACTTCATATGCTCTGATAAGCCATTGACTCTACGCACCATAAATTTCAATGCATCGAAACAACGAAGGAAGGTGAGGCAAGCGGAAGGAAGCAAAAAATAAATCTAAAACCGAAAAGAATAAACCCATTTAACCGACGCTCTCTGAACTCAATAAATTACTTAAACTACACCTCGGTACATCGGAGGAAGGCGAGCGAAGCGAGTATAAATCAAAAACCAAAGTGCTTAAACCCACCTACCTCGTGCTCCCCGAGATCAGTAATTTATTTAAACAACACCTGGGCACATCGGAGTAAGGCGTGCGAGAGATATAATTATATGTAAATCTTAAATCCACCAACCCTTAGCACTGCGAGTTTTTGTACATGGCATAGCGGAGAAAGGCGTACAAGTGCGAAGATTATATAAAAAACATAAAATCTTAATCCTACTACCCCTAGCATTGCGAGTTAACGTACTTGTCACAGCAAAGGAAGGTGGGCGTGAGGGATGATAACATGTAAATCTAAAATCCACCTACCCCTCGCACTGCGAGTTTCAGAACTCGGCATAGTGGAGGAAGGCGAGCGAGGTTTACAGCAATACTACAGCTTCGCAGTCATTTTACTCTCGCATTTTTTATTCTAGAAAAACAAATATGTACAAGTTACGTAAACATACTCTTCAAAATTCTATAATTTAAGAGTACTCATTTGAAGCATCCATTCATTTTCAATCCACGCGCCAAGAGAATTTTATAGGAAATGCGCGGCTTTTTCGATTATAATAGCTTGTACATGTAAAAATTATTGGACAACTACAACATATTGTATACATGCTTGTATACAATAATTCTCGCAATTGCTCGCTTTCCTCCGCTGTGCCAAGTACGGAAACTGACAATGCGAGGGGTAGGTGGGTTCAAGAGTTTATGTTTTTTATATAAACTTATCATGAGTGGGGTAGCTGGATTTAAGCGCTTTGGTTTTAGATTTTATCCTCGCTTCGGTCGCCTTCCTCCGATGTGCAGAGGAGTTGTTTAAATAAATTACTGATCTCGGGGAGCATATGGGGTAGCTGGGTTTAAGCGCTTTGGTTTTTGATTTATACTCGCTTCGCTTGCCTTTCTTTGATGTGTCGAGGTGTTGATTAAATAAATTATTGATCTCGGGGAGCGTGGCGTAGTTGGGTTTAAGCACTTTGGTTTTATACTCGCTTCCCTCGCCTATCTTCGATGAGCCAAGATGTAGTTTAAATAATTTATTGTGTTCAGAGATCGTAGGTTAACTGGGTTTATTCATTACGGTTTTAGATTAATTTTTTGCTTCCTTCTGCTTGCCTCACCTTCCTTCGTTGTTTCGATGCATTGAAATTTACGGTACTGATATCAGATTCGTAATCAGAGACCCCAAAAACCCTTTATAGTACATAGGTTTCTCTCAAAACTTAAATTATGCAGTAATTTACATAAACAAAGTTGTTTAAACAAATTGAGAGAGAGAGAGAGAGGATAATATTAACTAAGATGATAATATCATCTATGGAGAATAATTTAACAAGAGTCCCTCAATCAAACTCTTACCTTTGGGTAAAACCAAAACTCTAGCTGTGTGAGGTTGGTAGGTTTAGGAATTTTGGTTTTTGATGCCACTTTCACGCTCGCTCGCCCTTTTTAATATGCCGACGGATTTGAAATAATATTTTACGACTCAAACTCTTACTGAATGGGGTAGGTAGGTTTAAGGATTTTAGTTTTTAATCTCACTCTTGCGCTCGCTTGCCTTTCTTCAACGTGCAGACATATTTAAACATCTAATTTGATTTTTGCGTAGGCTTATGTACTTAGGATTTAATATTTTCGTTTTATGTTAGCAACGCAGCGGATTGGTCTTACCGCGATGCCCCCTGAAGTTGGCATTTGAGCGACCCTCCGAATAATTGTGACTCCAGCACTGCGCGGGCTCCGCGGCTTCGTCTGCTTCTCAAACTCACCTCCGTGCTGGCGCGCCACTTGATATTAATTATAAAACATTACTAAAATATGAAGTATCTTTTGATTGATTGAGTAATCGCTACTAATATAACAATACTAAACTATAAATTATAAATTGATTTGCTGAGAACTATTCACTATTAGTAAATTACTAAAAACTGCGTCATCTCCACTAATAGTACATTACTCAAATTTAAATTATTTTTTGATTGGTCGAATAATCGCCACTAATTATAGATTACCAAAATTTAAACAATATATTGATTAGCTGAGGTATCTTTACCAATGGTACATTACTGAAATCTAACTTATGTATGAGTTGATTATTTTCTCCATTAAAAGTACATTAATAAAATATAAATTATATATTGCTTGGCTGAGTAATCGCTACTATCAATACAATATTTAAACATTAATTTATATTGATTGGCTGAGTAATCGTCATTAATTATACATAACTAAAATACAAATTATGTATTAATTAGTTGTGTTATCTCCACTAATAGTAAATTAAAAAAATTTAAGTTATTTATAAATTGGGTGAGTAATCGCCACTGATAATACATTATCAAAACATTGAATTTATATTGATTGGCAATGAGTAATCGCCATTAATTATAAATTGTTAAATTTTACTTTTCTATTGATCGGCTAAATTATTTCCACTAATAGTACATTACTTAAATTTAAATTATATTGAATAACTAAGTTATCACTTGAAACTGAATATCATATGTCATATTGATAATTAAATTTAAATAAAATGTGAATTTAACATAATTATATTGAAATTAGGAATGTAATATGTTGGCCAAATAATCACCACAGAAACTATATTAAAAATCCAAAAGTTAGATATACTTGGTAATATATTGTATAAATATTAGATAAGTAATCGTTAAGTTTATTTTGTAGCGATATATTAACACTATCATAATTTATATATCAAATTTGATAACACATTTCTAAATAATTTGTAATGCGGGCGTTACTATTAAAAATGTTACAGTTAATAATTAACGACAGTCTCCACCCTGTGAAACGCAGAGAGTAAATTTACAACTAATATTAATATGAATAATCATTTACAATAGTATTTTTTCCAGGCTTCTTTACAAAAACAGGCATAAAATAAGATCATATCTGCACAAATGATTATTTGCAGCATCCTTTTCATACGGACCAAATCTGCCGATTACGTCTTGTAAAATGCGTAAATCCATAGAGTACGTCTCATTTCACATTCACAAACAAATATCTTCGAAAAATGAAATCGTATCTGCACGAATGATTATTCGCAGCATCCCTTTCATCCAGACCAAATCTGCAGATTACATCTCGTGATATGCGTGAATACATAGGGCAATCGTCATTTCTCATTCACAAACAGATATCTTTAAAAATCAGATCATATCTACACAGATGATTATTCGCAGCTTCCCTTTTATCCGGACCAAATCTGCAGATTACGTCTTGTGATATGCGTGAATACATAGAGCAGTCGTCATTTCTCATTCACAAACAGATATCTTTAAAAAACCAGATCATATCTGCACAGATGACTATGCGCAGCATCTCTTTCATCTGGACCGAATCTCAAGATCACTACTAATGATATATGTGAAACATACATATGTATCTATGTGACGCATATGATTTAAAAAATAATTTAGATTATAAATACAAATAAACATATTTGCCATAGTTCTCTAAAAAGATTATCATTTACAGCATCCGACATATTTGGACTAATCTTACTGTGTTTTTGATATATGTATACATATACTTTATTTCTAATCAATTACCAAAAAAAAATCACATAAATATAAATATTTATCATTATTTTATACCTATATGTAATTTATGTGAAATGTTTTATGACCCGATGACTTTTTGTCAATCATTCTTTATCGAGAAAGTGTACTAAATTGTGATTTTTTAAAAATTTTTTTCAGTAGGATTATGTATTTATGTTTGTACCACATATCTATAATAAAATAATTATCATCCCGAAATGATTCACTGGTTCCGGTAAATTTTGACATAATTGCTCATTTTAGTGTTTCAATATAGCGTAGATTATACAATAAATATTTATAATTTTAATTTTATAGATTATGACTCATAAAATAAAGAAAATCATTTATTTTGTTAAACACACATTTGGTTATAAAAGTTGATAATTAATATAAATACAATAGAATTTTTACGACTTTTAATCCACTAATTAATGATACTTGTACATCTGATTTATTTCTAAATAAGAAATGAACAAAACATGGGTGTTATAGAAATCTTTTAACAGAAATTAAAAAAAGATAAACTCGCTTTGCTCAATTACGACATGTAAAGTTGAATATTACAAAATATTGATGCTCTTTAAAAATAAAACTGATTTTGGTCCAAAGTTTAGATTTTTGTTTCACAAGAAAGTATTTGTTTCTTGGAAACTCTTTTAAAATAATTCTAATTGTGTCTGCTTGAAATGCTGTCTGATTCTCATGTGTAACTAGAATCATTGGTCAACGTTTTATTCAATTTTTTATTCATACAGGATTCCGAGAGTTCTTGAAGGATTTTGGCGCTCTGTTTAAAATTCCAATGTTTCTCCTTTAGGTGCTGGCCGTAAGCAACGCGAGACACAAGTATCTCGTGACACACTCGACACCTAAAATTCTTCGTCTCCGCCCTTTTGCAGCTGCGGTTTCTGTGGAGGTTTCATGTGCTCCTGCATGTGCTGTGTACGTTCCTCTGGAGAGTCAAACGCTTTTTGCAGACTAGACAGGTATAAAGCTGTACGCCCAAGTGCGTGTACACATGGTCCCTATTATGAATAAAATTCATTCAATCAATTTTTTACAATTATTAAATAATCGGTAAATAATTACGAAACTTGTATAGAGTTAAACAAACCTAAGATTTGCCTTCACAGAGAAACTCCGCTCGCCGTAAGGGCAGTGGTAAGTATTATGAGTTTTTGCATGATCTTCTTTTTTCGATTCTAGTAATCGCAACCCGCAAACCTCGCACTGGGATTCAACGACGGTTGCTGTCCTTTTATTAATTCCATTTATATGTTTCTGCAGCAATTCTTTGTTGTTGAGTACATTTGAGCAAAAAACGCAGGTCAGCTCCTTGGCACGCAAATGCGTATCGCAGTGATTTAGCAGTGTCTGAATTCGCTGGAAGTTTCTGACTCATAACTCACGCTTGAGTTCACGTAGATTTATGTGTGATGGTAGATGTGACCTATTATTTTTTGCGAATTTAATTATTCATAAAGTGTTAATCAAATATACTAAAAGTTTACAAATCTCAGAGTTACCTGATAGTATATTCAGTGTATAACAAGCATGAGCACAGGCTACAAATGTATGAGTGAGCATCTTTGTGTTTATCTATGTGCGTCAGAAGATCAGTGTTTGAAAATAATTCATCTTGACACACAGGACCATAGTCCATTCGTCGTACATATTCATATGTATCATTGTTTTATGTTTCACAACGTATTACGGCGCAATCCAGCTTTTGCCAAAGACGGAATTACGCGTCACGTTTTTCTTATAATTGCCAATCGGCTCGATGGTGAGAGAAGGTACAGGAGAGACACAAGGACACGTGGTTTGAGATACCTTCGACTTTATTCTGCTCAGACCTAATTTTACAGTTGTGTGTGTTTACTTAATGTGAGCAATACAGTGGTTATTTTAATTTTGTAGTATGTAGGTGTAAGTGTGGAAGTGTAAGAGCGATAATGTGTTTAAGGTCGCAGACGCGTGATTAGGAAAAGGTTTTATCACTTCAGTGGCGCCGGAACAAAAGAGCGAGGATTCACGAGCGCGGTGGTTTTATTGCAGCCTTGACCTCCAGGGAGAGGGTGAATAGCCAGCATGGCTTGCGGGGAATCTCCGGCTAGTTAATTGACGCCTAAACGCGCGCGAGATTTAAACGGCGTTAACACAACGTCTTGGTAAAAATTAAAAAATTCCGTGCAAATGTCACAGACTTCTGGAATGTCAAGAATTACTTACTTGCCGTATTAAATTTTACATGCGGGTTTCCAAGATTTTTCTTTAATTCTCACCAGGCGATTTTTTCGTGAACTCAAAAGACACTAAAGACTCTAAAGAATTTTTGTGTTTGCAGACCAGAATATCATAGCGTTGAACTATTTTTCCTGTACTATTTTCAATGACATTAATTTGTACAACAGTATTACTTTCGTCATTAGCTTTTTTAAGAGATAATCATTCTGATTCTGTCTTGATTATCAGAGACTTCTATAAATTGCAAATCTTCTTCAGTATCTTTAAACATAACTTTTTTGGTATTTTTGTTAACTGATATAATTATTATCACTATTACTCTATATTTTTATTTATTTTATCAAAAATTTTGCTTCCTCTCAGAGGAAGCTTTGTAATAGCAAAATTTTGAGTATCGTAAAAATTTCTAGAAAATACTTTTTGGTGTGTTTGAAGTTCAAATCAAGTGTTTTTAGAAAATGTCCGTATAGATATGTGCGTCTGTGTGTGTGGACGTGTGTGTGTTTGTGTATGTATACCGTAATATTTCTGGAACTACTTCGTCAATATCAATAAAATTTGACATGCATATCTATTTTTAAATTCTGAATTCGGAAAAAAACAGTTTTATTTTATTATCTCAACTATTTTTTTTGGCTATTTTTTGATTTTTGAAAAACACTATTTTGCGTTTTTTTTCAATCATCCCATTAATACAAACAATTCAGCTAAAATGCATTTAAAAAATAATAAAATTAACTACTTTTCCTTGTCCGAACCTCGGGATCGACCCTTTGTTCGGCAGATAAAATAAAAAAGGTGATTTTCTTTAAAAAGTCATGTCGAAAATCACGTGCCAAACTATATCCCATTAAAATTTCAAGTGATTTGACTACTTATCTTTCCAATAATACATCGAAAACTGAAAAAAAATTAGTTTTTTTGTGCCTTGATTACAGACGTAAAAAGATCTTATTGCACTTGAGATTTTGGGAAAGAGTAGATATTTTATGTGTTTTAGCTCAGTTTATTGCGCAGCTTTCAAACCCCTTAAGATTCCTTAAGGTTCTTAAGATATCAAGGTTCCATTTTTTTTTTTTTTGAAAATGTTTCGATTTCTTATATCTCTAAAACAATGTAGTCAAATGCTTCAAAATTTTATATGGTGATATATCATAAAAAAGCTATCTGCTGCTAAAATTTTGAACGATTTTGTCAATCGGTTCTCAAGTAAAGAGGTAAAATGTAAAAACCGATTTTTCTTAAAACTTTTGCTTCCTTGTATAGGAATGTTGTTGCACGTCGTTAAAGTCCCTCCCTATGAATTCATATTATACTGATATATTCTGTATAAAAAATTGACGGCAGCTTTCGTTTTCTACAATAAAAAAATAGGGGAGTCTGCAAACTTTTCGACAATGAACCATCCGAAACTTATAATAAATTATGTATCAAAAACTGTTTCATACATTAACAGGCAGATTATACTGTACATTAAAACAATAGTTTATTTATTAAACCTATAAATTTAGTTGGAGGAAGCTACATGCCAATGAATTAGCAGCGGTTTTTACATCTATGTTCAATCTTATTGCCGGATTGGCTGAATTACTAAAAAAATGCCACAATACAATCTACTAATGATAATAATTATCTTATGCCTAATTTGTTGCTAAAAATTAGCAAATTTGATTTCATTCATCCGAGACGGCAGTCATATAAGATCTTTAAATGAGATTTTTAATTTCGCAAAAAATAGATTTAGCGATTTAATTTAGATTGATGAAAATAAACAGCCTTTAAATATATAAGAGCAATATCTTTAATTTAATTTTCAAATTTCCGTGATAATTTAATTCATAAAAACAAATTTTTACGCTCGAGTTTTAACGTAAAATCATACATGCATTCAGTAAGGAATTCTTGTTAAAAACATAAAATTTATTAAATTAATAAAACGTTTTATACTATAACAATTTTGTATATTAATTTTTCTTATAATGCACCATATTTATTAGCTACTATACCAAAAAAACTTTGTAACGGGGTGTCAACCTGATCGACGAATAATGCGCTAAACGAATAGATCGCGTTCCCTCGATGCGGCGGAGGACTCCTCTACGCCCGCGAAACACCTCCGTTGCATGCAGCTGTCTCAGCTGCTTTTGTTTTGCTGATAAGATCATGTCCGTTTATGAAAGGAGTGTATGTCTTCCAGTATGAGAGCAGGCGATCCTGCTCATCAATTAAGCAGAGGTCAAGCCAGGTGTCGGACTCCTGTTTATGATGCGTAGCACCGTAGGGGACCGACTGAAGGGAGTTCTCCTCAATGAGGGCCTTGATAAACTTGGCATCTTCAGATGAGGAGAGTTGGCCGGCGTTGAAATCGCCCATGATTAGCTTAGTCGAATAATTATGCATGAGTATAGTTAGTTTTTGTATGAAATCACTGCCTTGGATGAAAGGGGCATGGGGTGGACGATAAACGACGCCGACAAAGATGGGCATGACTCCATTTGCGGAAATTTCACAGAAGAGGTACTCCGGCTTTTCTGGCTTGCCCGACCAGGTGTCGTCAGACGATGATATAACGCTAGCTGTGAGTGAGTGATGAATGAAGAGGGCCATACCTCCACCGTTCCTGTTTCTGTCACGTCTGTACAGAGAGTAGTTGTCGAGTAAAGAGATATATTTGATCTTATCGTCTAGCCAGGTCTCGGTTACAGTTATCACGTGAAAAAGGGGACGAGTGGACATGAACAGCCTCACCATCTAAATGTGACCCGTGAGAGAGTTAGCATTGAAATGGCAGGTTCTTAGACCATCGGACAGTGTTACCTTGGTAGTAGATGCAAATGTGTGGACGATGTCGATGAAGATGATGGTGGTCTAGGTGGAATGAGGCAGACACTTTTTAGTTGGTATTGATGTTGATTTGCAGCCTCCAGGTTGAGCGTATTTGGTGTTAATTTGTGTGAGAATCAAAAAAACTCTTGAGGTCTTCCTCAGATCATCACGGCACGGGCTTCATTTTTGGCCCTAATGTAGATTCGTCCATCCCTCACAAACGTGGAACAGCCGATCCCCCTGGCTGCAGCTCTTGTAGCCACGCCAAGACGATGTACATCAGGGGGCAGGTATTCTTTGATGTTGATGAAAGAGTCCGGGAGTGGCAGTATGACGCGAGCATCACGAAGAAGATCTGCAGACAGCTGTTTCGTATGTAGCTTCCTTATTTTAATTTTGGCCGAGATAAGCGAGCGCACCAGCGTCCTGGACACAGTCATAGCAATAGAGGTAGGACGCATTTGGGTGACAGCAACGGCAGTGGAAGCAGAATCCGCATCATCCTCACGAACAGCTCTCCTCTTGATCGGTGGTCTAGCAGAGGTAATATCTCTCTCTGTCAGCTGAGCGTCCAGTGGCTTAAGGACTGCATAAGCCAGAAGTCTAAGAGACGTAGCCTGAGTAGAAGCAAGCCCTGTAATGACCAGCTCTGCAGAGAGTTTAGCCTGGGACGATGCTACTCTATCCAGTTGAACTTGGATCCTAGCATTAGAGTCACGGAGTTGCTGAACGGTCTCAAGGTCAAGTGCCGAGGCCGAAGAAGAATCCGTAGAGGGATCAGCTCCTTTCGCAAGTAACTGCTCAAGCTTTCCTTTGATGTCGACCTGCTCAGCCCTCAGAACCGCCACATCAGCCTCCATCACTGTCACCTGGTTCATTAGCCGTGGAATTTCGTCCAAAGGCTCCAAGGATCTTTCAATCGCCGACATTCTCTCCCCTAGAAGGCGACCATTCTCATCAGCTTCATTCTTCATGGCGTTTTGAAGTTTCTCTATAGAATCAAGTTTGTTCAGCTTTTCTAGGATTTTTTTGAGAATAGCAGTATCAGCCGGCTGTGGACTGGAGGACCGTGTCGTTGATGCTGATGAGTTGCTCCCCTGAGGTTGAAGCAGAGGACTTGAACTGCGTGAAGATGGAGTGGAATTCAGGTCGAGGATGCCAGGCTGAATTATTACCACTCACGCCTGTCAACCCTGACTGATGTCGGCGAGATCTAGAGGGAGCTTGAGAAGCTTGGAATCACCACTCCCAAAGAGAACACCCCCTCTCGCTTCTCCATTGAGGACCTCAACATGCATTTCAGCGGAATTTCAAACGATCCGCTCGCTCCTGCTGTTGAGGACTATCTGCGTACCCTAGAGAGTCTGGATACCCCAGGGCACTTTAATTTCAGGGATATAACGGAATCGGACGTCCTGGCTGCAGTAACGCACTTTGACACTCAGGCCAGAGGCAGCGATGGCATCCCACAGGTTGTCATTCACAAGGCATTGCCAGTACTCGCTCCTCTACTCCGTCATATTTTCAACCTGTCATTGAGTGAGTTATGCTTCCTCTCTGACTGGAAGATGTCACTAGTGCGTGCGCTGAACAAAGTCAGCTCACCAACAGCTCTAACTGACTATCGTCCGATCTCCCTCCTTTGTTTTCTGTCCAAGGCGCTGGAGTGGTTAGTGCATAGGCAGATTTCCGAGTATCTTGAGTCAAGACTCTTCATTGACGATTTTCAGACGGGTTTCCGCACCGAACACAGTACACAGTCTGGCTTGATTACGTTGACTGATGATGTCAGACTTGGTATAAACAGGAAGAAGGTAACACTTCTTATTCTTTTTGACTTTTCTAAGCAAGTCATCCGGTTGCTTGCATCTTACCTCACTGGTAGAAAAGAAGTCGTCATTGGTGACAACAACGAGTTTTCCACCCCTTGTTCTCTGAATATGGGGGTGCCGCAGGGGTCTGTTTTGGGTTCCCTGTTGTTTGCGTTGTACATCAATGATATCAGTTTCTGCCTAGACTCTGATGTATCACATCTCATCTATGCGGATGACTTGCAGATCTACAGCCAATGCCACCTTGAGGAGCTCGATTCTTGTTCCGCGAAGATGAGTGCTAATGCCGATAGGATAGCGGGTTGGGCTGCGCTAAATCAACTTAAGCTAAATGTTCTCAAAACCAAAGCGATTCTCCTGGATTCCCCCTACTCTATGAATATAGGGGGAGCCCGGGTCAACTACAAATCATCTGTGCGCAGTCTAGGGGTGGTGCTTGATTCTAAATTAACCTGGGAAGAGCATGTCACACAATTGCGTAAGTGTGCTCACTTTGTAATGTATAGACTATACTTCTTCAGAAAGAGCACCACTCATAATCTGCGCAACATCTCGTGCAAGCGCTTTTTTTTCCAATAATAGACTATTGCTCGCTAGTATACTGTGACCTAACGCAAGAACTGGACACTAAACTGCAGAGATTAGTGAACACGGGAATCTGTTACATCTATGGTGTAAGAAGGGACAAGCACATCACCCCTTACAGACGCGAGTTGCAGTGGCTTACCACCACCGGACGTAGGAAGTACTTCATGACTTGCTTTCTAAGAAAACTTTTCAACACAGCGGTACCATTATACATCACTGCCTATTTTGACTTCCACGTCGCATTTCGTCCTGTCAGGGGCGAGGTGACACCTCCGGACATCCCAACCTTCGCTACAGAGACGCTTAGGAACTCATTCCACATAAGCGCCTCATACCTATGGAATACACTACCTTCACAGCTCCGCGACGACACATCCATTACACACTTCAAGAAACAAGCCAGACACTACTTTTTCACCCTTGAAAACACATAGCTTATTATCTCCACAGTCATCTCAGTCTCACCTCACTCAACAACATAATTTATTACTTTACTACGTATTTATTTTTTATAAAATTTTGTACAACACATTGTACAGGAAAATAAATAAATAAAATCTAAAAAATCTAAAAATCTCTCGCTCTTCTTCCCGAATTCGCAAGTGTTCCTTGGTGCCTGGAACCGGCGCGCGCGGGCTTTCGCCTCTGCGAGGGCTACCTCTGCCCAAGCGACCTCTCGCTCGGCTTCAGCGCGCTTACGCCGCTCCTCTGCCAGCTGGCGCTCGCGGTCCTCGCGCTTCCTGTGATCCGCACCTTTGCGTCGCGCATCCTCTGCAGCGTAGAACGCCGCTTACCCTTCCTCGAGCAAGCACGCTCATTTGCCAGCGCAACGGCGAAAGGCATCCGGTGAGAGTATGCAAGTTACATAGCCACCGCAAAATACTGTGGTCCGTGACGACCTTAAATTGATATCCCTCAAAATAAGGTCTGAACTTGCGTATAGCCCAGATGACAGCGAGACATTCTCTCTCTGTGACACTGTAGTTTTTTCGGCTTTTAACATTGTGCGGCTTGCGAATTCCAAAACCCGCTCTTCTCCATTGATTACTTGGAAAAGTACTGCACCGAGACCGGTGATACTGGCGTCCGTCTGCAACAAGACCTGTGATTCGAAATCTGGGCGATGAAGAATCGGTGCAGACGCTATCAGCGCTTTCACTTGTTGGAAAAAGTCTTGCTGTTCCGTCCCCCACTTGTATTTTCTGCCTTTCTTCGTCAGGCGACAAAGCGGCTCAGCGACGGTCGCGAATTCTTGCAAGAATGTGCATGCTCATCGTCGCTGACGTACGAGAGTCCAACCGCGGCAATATCTATCGCCCCTGATGTAGCTATCATAGCCACCGGAAGTTGGACAATCTTTCGCTCCTTCTTCAGATACAGGACGTTTTCATTTGGATCGTGGACTGCGCCGAACAGGCGTCCGAAATTCGTCACAACTAGACATTCGTTGGTCGCTTCGGGCATGATCGCCACCGTTACGTCGCGTTGTACACCCGCGACGTCGAATGGCAAGTCCACGAATCCTACGATCGGTGACGTCTGACCTTTTGACTGTGGCTCCACCCTTGTACTGGACGCTATGTTAGTTGGCCATTGTGACATCATGGCCTCTATCTTGCACATCAGCGCTCTCATCGTTGCGGTATTCTCAGCTATCGACTGACTTAGCAGGTCATTCTGAGCTACCGAATTTTGCGCTGATATTTCGTGACTCTGGGCGTATTGTGCGCTGCAACGCTTGTCTTCACCGTACCCTCTGTTTAGCGGTGATTGCTTGTTGTTGTAGCGCTTTGCTGAGATCTGGTGCCTAAGCCGTCAGTCACTGCTGTTGCGCAGTGACTGGCATTTCTGCGAACGCATCTCTCATTGTCATCCCGTTTAGCAGTTGTAGATTAGGCCCTGTCGGTTGATCTAATCCTTGCGCCGGTTGACCGTAGTTTATCTCGATCGCCGGCGCCACCACGACTTCGTTGGCCTCGATCTCTTCTTGTAACAGCTTCAGAGGGTGCGGCTGTTCGGCGTCATAATCGCCCGTATTAATAAAGCGTGTCGATACTTGTTCAGCTGTTGCGTCGATGAATGACTTACGTAGTTCTTCCCTCTTCACTCGCGCCGTTACTGTCGAGGCGTTCAGGCTCTCTCTAAAATTTGACTCGGTATACTCTCCGAGAAACCATCTGTTCAGCCTAGCAACGCGGTCTAATCGTTTGCCGTCTGGCTTCAATTGCATACTCTCAGGGGCATCGCCCATCTCTTTTTCGTCGATGCCCAAGCACCAATTCTCGACAACCTTCTCTATTTTCTTTGCCATGTTGGCGTATCTTCTGCGTCTAAACGACGTTTACGTGGTTGCGCAACAACGACGTGGCAGCTTCCTATCCTACGCACTCACTCCAGATAGCCCCTGGATTGTATTCTTGTTGCAGCAACGTAAGCTGCAAAAATACAACCTTTCTACTCACATACTTGCACACCTAAGCGCGTTGCTGTAACGTAGATCATTACACAAAATCGAATAAAACAAAAGATCGAATTCGTATAATCGGAGCGAAATCTGTAAAAAAAAATTTTAATTACGCCATATAAGCACGAATTGCTTCTGGCGCGCGCACTCGTAGTACCGCTGTGCTCTTACTTGTAACGCAAAAAAAAACGAAAATACTTTTCGTGCAATTACGCGTATATCTCGATCTGCAAGTCGAGTGTGTTTTCTTTTTGACAAATCTTGAGGTCTTCTTAGCTGAAAACTGGGCGTCTACTGTTCCGCGTCTTCCCGTAAAAGTGACTATATACCTCGCGCCCTTCGCGTTTTCGTAGAATTGCCTCTATGCAGCGCGGAAAGCGCTCGCACTCTCTATCCTAAGGAGGGTGCTTTAAAATTCTCCCGACAACAAATAGAAAATTATTCGACTTGGAGAGCATGCGATACTAGTGTTAGCTTCATGTTTTGCTGCTCCAAATCGTTGATAATATCGGTAGATATTTGTTCTCGGCCTGGCAACAAAAATCTCCGATTATTATTCACAGACTTCTCGTGTTAATTGCGTTCGAATTATTCGTATACGCCGCACGGATTAATTCGAACATCGCTCAAATCCGCCTGATTTGAGCGCGACGTAAACAATGCGGGAAAGCTCGTGTTTTTTGTCACTCATGCGACTTTTTGAAATTCGCAACGGTTTCTCGCTCGCACCGAAAATCGCGAAAATTACAATATTTGCGCGTTCCTACTTAAGTAACCTACGAACTAAGCGCCAATGTAACGGGGTAAGACTTGACGTGAGAGTACTAAATCACAAAAGGAGACGGCGGGACCGAGAATCGATCCGGCGCTTTCGAGATCTCTAGGCGGGCGTGCTACCACTCGAGCCAACGCCGCCCTATTTCGTCACTCTCTATCCTGCCTCGATTACCGGCGTGGCGAGGGACGTTGTTCCTCGTTACAACTTACTACAACATAATATAAAACAAATAATCGAATAACAATTTTTTTTTTTACATGGCATTTGGAACTCGAAAGTTCATCGCCTCATCTACGCAAGCCTTCCACGCTGCCCTATCTTGTGTCAACCCCACCCAAGATGCACCTCTCCGATCGACACCCACCCGTCCTATTTCTACTAGATCCGCTTTTACGTTGTCCTCCCATTTACGTCTAGGTCTACCTAGAGGTCGCGTTACCATTGGCCTGCCCTTCATGACACGCGCTGCCGTAGGGTCGTCTCCCATTCTCGCTACGTGCCCTGCCCATCCCAATCTGCGCGATTTTATTATTCTGTTAATATTTGGTGACGCGTACAGATTGTGTAACTCATCATTGTGTAGTCTCCTCCATTCCCCGGTTTCCTCATCTTTCTGCGGCCCGTATATTTTTCCCAAGACTTTACTTTCAAATACCCTAAAACAGTACAGAACCACCGGCAGTATTATTGTCCTGTATATTCTTATTTTAACGTTTTTAGACAACAGCCTCGACTTAAGTAAATTACTCACGGCGTAGAAGCAAGCATTACCCGAATGGAGTCTCTTATTTATTTCGACATTAATCTCGTTTCTATCATTTATGGTCGTACCCAGATACCTGAATTCGCTAACCTTTTCAAAAGTAAAATTCCCAACTCTGAGATCTTCCTCCCCTCTGCAGATGCCTAGCTTATCCACAATTATGTACTTTGTTTTTGATTCACTCACTTCTAACCCTGTATACTCCACCGCTTTTATGAGGATTTCCGCGTTTCTTGCTACCGTTTCCATACAATCCCCCAGTATATCCAAATCATCTGCGTAGTCTAGTATCTGCGTTGTTCCATTAAGCGTTGCGTCCAGCTGGCTAACCTACATTTTTCTAACGGCATACTCTAACGTTAAGCTAAACAGCACCGTAGAGAGCCCATCCCCTTATTTTAAACCATCGCGTATCATGAAGGGTTCTGATACATTACCGCCTACTCGGACCTTTCCCGTGCTTCCGTTCAGACATATTTGAATTAATCTCACGAGTTTTTCGGTATACCGAGAAGTACTAGAATTTGATACATTTTGCCTCGCTTAATAGAGTCGTACGCTTTTTTAAAATCTATAAATAGTTGGTGTATGGTTTCGCAAAATTCCCACTTTTTCTCTAACAACTGTCTTATGGTAAACATTTGATCGCTCGTCGATCTGTTGCGCCGAAATCCGCACTGATAATCTCCTACTATATCTTTCGCGAATGGAGTGAGTCTAGCTTGTATTACGTTTGACACAAATTTGTAGCACGTTGCTAAAAGTGAAATACCCCTATAATTATTGCAGTCTGTCTTATCCCCCTTTTTAAAAATCGGTATAATGATAGATTCCTTCCAATTTTCGGGTATTGTTTCATTTTTCCAGATGGCACATACTAGTTTATAGATTTTGAAAGTGAGCTCGACGCCCCCATATTTGAGTAACTCAGCTGGTATAGAGTCATTTCCCGCGGCTTTATTGTTTTTTAGTTTTTTAATCGCGGCCTCTACTTCTTGGTAGCTCGGTTCCTCCATGTGGGGTTCAGCAGTGTGAATTTCGTCCCCTAATTCTTCGCTATTTTCGTGCACGTTTAATAATTTATCAAAATAATTTTTCCACAGCGACAGTAATTCGTTGTCATTTGTTACGAGGTCCCCGTTTTCGTCCTTCATCAATTGCGCTCTACTCCTAAAACCCTTTCTGATGGCGTTAATCCCTCTGTACATTTCGCGGGGGTTATTTTTCTTACTGTTAGTTTCTATTCTCCTAATAAGATTCTTTTGATACTCCCGCTTCTTATTTCTGTATATCGCGCTCGTCTGTTTCCTTACGTTAGTATACTCTTTTACGGTCCTATCGCTTCTATTTTGTAAGCTATCTAATTTAGCCTTTTTGTGCCTTTCAAACCAGAGTTCGCACTCTTTGTCAAACCATGGTTTGCTCTTTGGCTTTTTCTTTTTACCCAGTACTTTGTTCGCGGCCTCTTTTACCGTTTTTTCGATGTCCCCCCATAAGCTATTCGGTTCGTCATTCCCCTCCGGCGATGTGTTTGCTTCTTCAAGTGCCTGAAACCTGTTATTAATTTCTATCTGGTACCTAATTCGCTCTGTTCTATCTCCCTTACGTCAAGAACATTAGTATGACGTCTTTTTTCAATGAGGAAATGATCAATTTGGTTCTGTGTGGCCCCGTCCGGCGATGTCCACGTTGCCTTGTGTATGTTCTTGTGCTTAAAACACGTAGTTTTGATTATAAGATCTTTTGCCGCCGCGAAATTTATGACCCTAATGCCGTTATCATTGCTGGCTTCGTGCAGGCTTTCCTTACCTATAGTAGGCCTAAACATTTCCTCCCTACCTATTTTAGCATTGAAATCGCCTAATACTATTCTTGTGTGGTAAGACGCGAACTGGTCGATTACCTGCTCTAAAGTTTCGTAATAGAGATCCTTAGCTTCTTCTTCTTTGTCCTCCGTAGGACAGTTTACATTAATAAATACATATCTATACCATTCCCCTTCGATAATGATATACGAGAGCCTATCATTGACGGATTTGAAACTTTTAACCGAATGTATGATGCTTTTGCTTACGAGAAATCCGGTGCCTAGAGATTCCCCACTCCCGGCCCCATACAGGTACGTGAAGTTACCCGATGCTAGTACTCCGCCATCTGGCCACCGCGATTCCTGTATTGCTACCAAATCTAGATTGTACCTATCAGCTTCCCTTACGAGTTCTTTAAACGCACCTGCTCTGTATAGACTGCGAACATTCCAAGTTCCGACCCTTAAGTCCCTTTTGGTTCGGATTTGATTTTTTTGAGCCATGATGTTATGTTAAACCATCGCGCTTCGGATCCTGTTCCGATCGCAGGTGAGTCCACCGTACTAGAGGTGATAACCCCCATACCTCTCTAGAACTAAGTATGAGAGCTTTCCGACTTTGACGAGGACAGTGTCAATTCGTCGTCAGACACACTACGGTTTCATTCTCTCATCCTAACGCCCCCCTGCAAGGCAGCGCGCCTTCGCTGGCATCGTTACCGCGTAAGACCAGGTGACGAATCATTCTACACATCCCCTTTCGGGGCAGTTGTCATCACTCCCGCATCCTCCTCGGCAGCAGGATTTTTGCCCATTTTTGTAATGTGTGATGAAAGAGATAGATTGAGAGATAAGAGATAATGTGAAGTATTTTTGTTGTTGTGGTGCTTGCGTAGTGTTTCTAGATGAATGCGTTCGACAGTGTGGGCTCATCACACCCACGCCTGTTCCTATCGGCTGTCCGCGGCTGCTTATTCAATTTATTCGCAGCTAACCTCTTTCTCAGGGGCTGTTCCTCTATCCGCAACCTAAGGACGCGCTGTGTAGTGGTGATAGGCACCCACCCGTCCGATCTGGACGACAACGCCCAAGACCCGCTTAGGGTAGCGGCATTGTAACAGGAATAACAATTTATTACAATAATACAATATCTAAATGATTATCAGCTGATTATCAGCTGATTATTACCTGACATTTGGGCATTATAATTTGGTGATAATCAGATGATTTATTTCAAAAGGGCATCACCTGAGCAAAAAAAGTTCTCTAGCTTAGGTACACAGCCCTTTATGCGCGCGTTTTTCGCGGTAACGTCAAAGGGTTAGTATTCGTCGTAGCATGCACGCGGTTGCTCGAACTCTTCGGATGACCAGGCAGAGTTGGCTTCACGGTGTTAACTTCCGTTGCAGGGGTCTCTGGCGTAGGCCTCGTGCGCCTAGCCGTGTACATATTATTTCTCATACGGCCTCTTTTCTTAGTCGCAGGGTTTGTTACGTCACGCGCATCTTTTTTGATCGCTTCGGACGCGTTGCAACTTCACTCATTTTGGACGCTACATCGCTTTGTTCGCAAACACAGTTTTGCTCGCTCTGCGATGGTGCTTTGCTTGTATTTGCGTTTGTGCTTGCATCTCGCGGTGGTAAAGCGTTGTCTTCTTCTTTATTTCTCTGCGACTCTGCGTCTATCGCAGACGGGTAAAACGGCTTCAGTTGCGAAGCTGGTGCAAGATCTATTTGCTCTCTCATCTTATCGACACGGCTATAGGTATTGGTGCCGCGTATCTCCACTACTTTGTACAGACCGTTTCCTTCAATTTTTATGATAAAAATGGTGTTTTTTTGTAATTTATATCTTTAAAACTAAATAGTCAAACGTTTCGAAAAAAAAATTATAATAATAAAAAACGATAATACTAACTTGCTGTAGAAATATTGAACTATTTTAACGACTTGTTTTCGAGCTAAATATCGAAAATAAAAAAAAGGGTTTTCTATGTCGTACGATTACTGGAATAAGAAGGCTTTAATTAAATTAAAATTTTGGGAAAAGGCTAGGTTCTTTTTGCAGCTTATAACTGTTTAGTTTGAAAGATATAAGGATTTTAATTTTTTGTCTCTTACCCTGTATACCCTGTATAAACATTATTACTTTTGTTAATTTTTATAACTCGTTACCTAAAGCTTAGAATGTTTTGAAATATTTATGGTTTTACGAGGCAGAAAATGTCGGTGCAGATGGCTTTGTGTGTGTGTGTATATAATGTAACACATTCTGAACCACCCTCTCTTCTTACCATTTTTGGGGCTGCAGCTAGCCAAGCACTAACATCGCGCAAAACCTCGCACTGGCAAACAAAGAGTCGCAAGACTGGTGCTCGCAGGGAGCGTCTGGCGCCACCAGGTTACTTTCCAAGCCCCGGGCAAGAAATCGCACAGTAACTTGGAAAGCACGAAAACCCCAGTTACAGTAGGTATACCGTCAATTCTGGAACCACGCAACCGATTGTAATAAAATTGGACATGCACATATGTTTACTGATTTTGAAACAATATTTTTGCTTTCTTATTAAACTAAATAATCAAAAACTTTGAAAAAATTATGCTAATAGAAAATAGATAATGTCTTGCTATCAAAATGTTAAGCCATTCTGACAAAAGTTGTTGTAGTTGATATTTACCTTTTACCTTTTTAAAATGCAAAAAATGCTTAGATTACCTAGGACTTGACCCTCTGTTACTCGAAGAATATTTATGAAAAAATTCGAAATAATTCATGAGATCCTTGGAATATTCTGGGAACATATTCCCACAGTTTCAAGACAAGATAATACTGTATATTTGAACAACATCTTATGTATTAGAACTATAAATTCAGTTAGAGGAAGCTACGTACCAAAGAATTGGCAGCGGATTATTTTAATTTTCGATCGTCGTCTTCAGACACAATAATTCTTTTTTTTCCGTTGACGAAAATTGTATCCCAGGTGTGGTTCTGCGTTGTCCTCGGGGTCTAAGGCGACTTGTTTGCTGCATCCATCAGGGAGGGTTTTCTCCTGGAAAACCTGAAGTGGAGTCTCTGTTTGTTCGCCTGTAGATAAGATATCTTCCTGGATATCAGAGGTTTGATCATTTTGCTAAACGGTTAATTAGATGGCAGTTCTTGGTCCGCCATAGGTAGAAGCCTCCTTAGGAGTGCTTGATGGTTGGGTGTCCTCGTGAGCTCTAAGAAGGGTTGCGGCGGAGGGTGTGCGCACGTTAGAGGGTTGCGACGATGCCTGTGGTGCCGATGGGATGTGGTCAGCTGCTCGCTGGTCGTGAAAGGGTCGCAGCTCCTTGGAGTAGACTTTCGTGGGACTCCCGTACCTGTCCACCATAAAGATGTCGCTGCTGAGTTTACGAGTCACAAGGTACGGGTCTTCCAATTTCTGGGTGAAGCCGGCGTAGAAGCCTTCTGCCGCCTTTGACAGAGGGTGACTTTGTATGCGGACCGTATCTGGACATTTCACCGAAAGACACCTCACCAAAAGACACTTCATCAAAGGACGCTTGACCGAATGGACTTTTCACTAAATGGACACTTCACCGAAAGGAATATTTCACCGAAAGGGACATTTCACCGAATATATGTATATGTTACTATCACGTGTTGCATAACATACTGTCAGCCACAGTTGACCTCCTTGAGTTATAAGTATGTGCGCTTCGCGCCCTTTTACGCTCATAACTCAAATAGGTCAACAAAGATGGTACTAGAACGACTTTGATACTGTTGTACGATTTCGACATAATGATGATGAGGTATTTTAGGTTATTTCATGCTTTACCAGACATTTCACCTAAAGATATTTTACCAATACGACATTTCGCCAAAGCGACATATCATCAGGCGACATTTCGCCAAATCGATATTTAGCCAAACAATATATTTGAAAGTTTAACTGAAAAGTACTGTCAGCCACAGTCTTTTCCCTAACCACTTAACCCGATAACTCACCCAACATCGTTTTGGGTTATTGGGTTAAGCAACTTGGTACTAGAACTAACTGCAACTGTAAACCAAGGGCGGTATTGGATTGGTATGGTTATTTTTTGAAGCATGTGAGTCTGTCACTAAAGGAACTCGGTACTAGAATCAACTGAAACATAAACCAAGCGCGGTAATAACATGGGTATGGTTATTTTTCAAGGTGTGCGAGTCTGGCATTAATACAAAACGGTACTAGAACCGACTGCGACTCAGAAGAGCGGTAATGTGGTGGTCTTTCGGTGAAATGTCCCTTTTGGTGAAGTAACCATTCAGTGAAATGTCCATTCGGTGAAATGACTTTTGGTGAAGTGTTTGAGATCCGCTGGAGGGGCAATTTTCTAAATAAAATAGCGCAATAATTAGAAAGATCCAATACGAATCTTTAAAATCAGTTGCTCATACATACGCGTCAACATCAGATCAAATACAATGTAGGTAAAATCCATGAGACTCAAATAGGTTAATAAGCAATTTTAAAGTGTAATAGGGCTGCGGTGCTTCCAAAGGCATAGTGTTAAAACTTATACTTACCATATGGGCGCTGCCGCGCCCCTCGATTGATTGAAAATAATGTTATCTATTAAATGAAAAAGTACAAAAACTTTACAAAAATAATTTCGATATTGAAGTAATACATAATGTTAAAGGAAGCTACGTGCCAAAGAATTGGCAGCGATATTGAAGATATTAAATATTATTCACGTGAAGATTAAATTAAAATATATTTGCAACATGATAAAATAGTCTTACAACTATGTCAAAATCAAACTAACATTATTATCAAAAAAATGTTTCAGAGCTGTTAAATTTACTTCAAAGTTATTTGGCAGAGCATTATCTAGAAGAATAAAAGCTACAGTGTTATATGCAACGGAAACAGGAAAATCTCAGATGTATGCTGACAAACTAGGAGAACTTTTTAGTCATGCGTTTCATTCTCAGGTGGGTTAATATTTATATACTCTGATTTGAAATATTTAAATTAATTAAGAGAATTAATTATTTCTATTTCGCTGATTTCTTTTATATAATTTTTTTTTTAAGAAAACAATGAAATGGTTTCAAATTAAAGTTTGTTGATGATATTGTTGATTTTTAATGTTTTTGAGATTGCCCAGTCAAATTATTGTTGAAAAATAGGTTTTTAGATAAAGTGTGTGTTGATATTAAAAACCAAACATTCATTGAGAAATGATAAATATGTTAAAACAATAACTATTGAAATAATTTATATTAACTTTCATATACATAAAAACTATTTATAAATACCAGAATGAAAGAAATTTTTAATGATTTTAATATCACGTTCTAACGTATGAAAAGAAAATGTTAGTTCATCTATGAACAAAACGAAACTGGCATGGCAAATGACGTAGTAATATATTGATTAATTAAAAAACACTCAATATTTTGAGTTACCTTATTATTTAAGATAAGCCTAGAATTTCTTTAACTGGGGTCTTAATTGAACACAACAATTTTATGATATTTTTGATTGATGTTAGTTTTTTTTTAATCTGTAATTGCGTTCTAAGCAAAATCATGTTTTTGGCATGCATGGTGATACGGAATACATCAAACCCGCCAACCTTTCACTTTGGGTAAAATTTAATCTTGCTTCCTTTCTAAGTTTCGTCATACTGATTTCTGTAGTTTGTTAAAAACATGTTGGAACTGCGTCTTAAAGTATTTTAAGTCAAAGAATAGTTTTTTTCGAATAAGTCTGTATGAATGTGTGTGTCTGTATGTGTGCGTATGTATACGCCTGTAACTCAGCTTCTCCTTAGTGAATTTTAAGCCATTAGGTCTCATTTTCTTTGTTTTTACTGTAACATAGTGTGAAAAAAGTCCGTTTTTGAAGTGAATACTTCTATAGGCTTGCTGGGTACACGTTTTACTAAGGAGAGAATTAGTGAGCGGCGACTGTCACGGCGCGACAGGCCGATCGTCATGAAAGCAGCGGTAGCTCTTTCCCTCCACCACGCACTCTTCGTCGCGCATATAAGCGTGCTCGCACAGCTTAGCTCTCTCGTTACATATCAGCCGTATTTCTTTACACACGGTGCAAGCGGCTATCGGGTTTTCTCGGTTCTTCCCGCTGGATTTCGGGCCCCTCGTCGCGATAATATAGCGGTGCCTTTTTATGGTGCGTGAATTTTTTTGCGTCAACTAGACGACGTGACTTTTTTAATATGTGCGAAGTATTTGCGAGTAAACTTTATTGACGTAAAAAATGCACTCGCTATATCTCGGTTTACGCACGTTGTGTCATAAAATATGGTACAATATTATTATTCTTATTATATTTTCTTTATTCGTATTATATTTTGCCTATCCTAAATTTACTAGTTTATCAATGATTAATTCACCTAATATTTTTTACATCTTTGTCAAAGTTGCGATTAAGTTGGAAAAATAAGAAAATGGCGGCGATTTACCCATCAAAATCACTACGTCAAAAAATTATTAAAATTTTACCAAAAATTCACAATTAAATTTATCCCTGTAGATTACTACTTTGCACTCAACGATGACTCATTTGAATTTGGGTCAAAGACTAATTCATTTTAGTTTTGCTGCGAAGACTATAGTATATATTGAAACACTGGGGTCTGCTAGCGCAGCCCAGCGTTCTTAAATCTATGTTCGCGCGCCGTCACACTCCAATGCATACACAGTGGCAGGCCGCCTCGTAAAACTCATTAAGGCTTGCTGCTGATATGATATGTCGTATTTATTCTTCATGTTCTCTCTTAACAACCACGGCAACCTGCCGAAAACCTGCGGCCTCTACAATCCAGAGGCGCTACGCTGAACTAACTAAACTACTATGCGGCACGTCACGCCGCCGAATCGAGGTCATCGTAAGAGCGAACTTCTACACGCGGCCCCGCAACGATTTTAATAATTCTAACCTCCTTCCGGGGAGATCACCCGCGCCCACCATACAATCGACACCACCGCCACGCTCGTCAGCGCGCCATCCGCCGATTTATCGGTGCGGGCGAATACCCGCCTCGCCTCTCTGATCGTCTACCGACCCCGACGACCAGCGCGTCCGTCGCGGCGTATTCTCGCGAGTTATGCGATTTCCCCGGCCCATCAGACACTTATTTTCCCATATACCGCGTCGTGAAAAACCCGTACTACTATAATAAATTCCCGAAAACCACTTCACGATGTGACGACACACAACACTTGCCCGTCCTCTCCGCGCACACTCGTGCATTCTGTTATTTAACGGAAACTCTAATAATAACTAACCTAACTTAATCGCTAACTCACTTACTAACGGTAGTTCGGTAACATACAGTAATCGGTAGCTGATAGGAATAGCGGAGGTGAGGAAACGATAGCGGGGAGGTACAATACGAGAGGAGAGCGATAGCGAGGAAATATGCACATTACATGGGTAAGGATAGCGAGGAATTGTGCGAGAGCAAGATCGTGAAAAAGACAAACGGTAGCTTGAGCGGAGGGTAACGGTAGCGTGAAAGGAACGATAGCGAGGAAAAACGAGAGCTTACAAAATTCGCAACAGGCGACGAGATCTCACGGCACTCGGCTTGCTGTCCTTACCACGACCGTCAAAGTGCATTGCATCGCAATAACCGTGTCGCGACGCGTTCATCCGAGGCACAGCCGCACTAATTTATTCGCACGCTAAGTACACTTTTACTTACTTGCTACGATAGCGAGAGCGAAGGCGAGCTGCAATGGCGCACGGGTACAGGTGTCACGAGACAATGGAAAACCTCGGTGAGCAGCGCAGACGTCCTATCGGTAGCAGCGTTGCGGAGCGAAAGAGGCCGAGCTCTCGCGACGCGACAACACGTGGCCGCGGGGCAAGCGCTGCGCGCGCTCCCCACGCGAACTACTTCCCCTTCTGCGCGCTCACTCGCGGCTCGACCTGCCACGTTGCAAGGTTGTCGTCGCCTCTCTATTGCGCGGCGCAAATTTTCCACTTATAACGTGCAGTGGAACTGCCACGTTACAATATATATATATATATATAACTATTGCGTCGAAGTACATTTGCAGTCCCGCTGCAAAGACTAGTACATTTTCCACTTCGTATACGTTTGATTATCTGACAAAGAAACTATTCAATTACTTTTTTAAACTCGTTTTTGATAGTGATTTTTCAATTTTTGAGAGTTCGGTTTTTTCTGATAAAGTTATTGAAAAAATTAATTAATGTACATCGCTTGGTATGTACCTTAAGGAGACTAAAATTACTTATCTTACCGCGGAAAATTTATATTATCGTTCGTCATTCTTCTATCATATCGTTACCATAAAACGCAAATTATTTAAATAGTTTTCACGCAAAAACTAAATGTCGAACCTTTGTAAGAATTAACACGTTTATTGAAGATCATTCGAACTATGCACTACATTATTTTTGAGTCATTTTATCGGGCAGATCCGTAGAAAAACACTATAAACTGAAAAAAGTAGTTCTATGAAAAGTAATTCTATGAAACGCGATAACTAAGGTAAAAAGGCAATAACCAAGTTCAAATTTCGGATTTAGTTAGCATATTATACAGCACCTTGATCCCTTTTTTGGGCCTTTTACAAAACTAGTTATTTTCGGAGATATTAAGGTTCAAACATTTCTGGCGCTGCTTTCACGTAAGTAGTACTATTTTGCTTGCCATCTCCTGCTTTCTTGGCCTGTTACTGCCGCACACTGCCTTCGGGCGTCTTTAATTCTAGACTGTTGCACGCAACTAATTGCAACCTTCAAGCTAATTAATGATTTGCTGGAGGCTGTATACTACTTTACCGGCTTTTTTCCAAATAACATCTGCTGTCATTTCCTAACCTGCATATATACTGCTTCTCCTGTACAGCTTCTATCACTAAATTAACCATGTAGTGCCATCTAGTGAATAGACTGAATACGACTTATTGATTGACCAGGAGGAAGTGGAAAAAGCTATTTACTAAATTTTTAATAGAATATTTTAAATTCTCTAATATACCATTTTTATGTGTATCTTGGACAGGCACTGCAACAAATTTATTAAGAAACGGAAGAACAGTCCACACAACATTTAAATTGCCACTTAAGGGGATACAACACCTTGAATCATCGAAAAAATCGATTTTTTTTATTGCTTATTTTGACAAGAAAATTCGCTCCTTAAAACCCGTTCATCAAAAAAAAAAGTTCCCGCAAAGTTATAAGCAAAATACTGAAACAAAATTTTTACCGTATTTTCGTAAAAATGCGTATTTTTCATTTTATGTCTAATACGACTTATAATTTTAATTTTACGTTTAATAAATTCAATCTAAAAGAAATTTTCATTCTGAATGTGAAAAATATTAGTTTTTACCGTAGTATTTACGTATATAATAGTCGGCGTATGTATTTTAGTAAATAAATTTGAGCGTATTGATTAGACTTTTTTGCGTTTTTTTGAGATAAATTTCTAATTTTGCATCTTATATAGCATAATCAACGTATAATTTAACTTGTACTAAAATAAACTAATAATTTTAATTTATGTTATGTAGAAGTAATTCTTAAGAATATTAGATATAATATTATTTATGTGAGTCAAATTCCAGAGTATTTAATAAAATAAATATAAGAATGTTTAATTTCAAAATATGTTGTAAAAAGAAAAATACATATAATTTATATACATTAAATAACCTGGAACTTTCACAGAATAAAATTATAAGAATAGATTAATTGAGACGTCCCCGGGATAAAAGAGCGAGAATCGGTAAGTCAGCGACAACCGATATGTTACCGACAGCGATCGGTTACCAGGCAAGCGGCTATTAAGTAGTATAGCATCGACACAGATGGCAACCCCGCATAAAGCATTGCGTAGAGGGGCTGACCCAGATATAAAAGGAGCTCTGCGAGCAGCAGCGAGATCACTTCTTCTCTAGACGTCTCACTGGATCTAACTCTAGATCGTACCTGGCTTACTATATGACTTATCCAAGTACGCCCGATTACCTTTGCATTTAGTATGTGTGTGATGCACGCATGAAGTATGCCTGGAGATGTCAGCCCCTCCTATTTTATATCAGACTAAGAGAAGGTTACTATAATAAATGAAATCAAATGAATCTATCTTGTTAATCTATACCTCTCCTCTCCATACTCGGGGTAACCTCTAGTAACGCAGGCCAGCAGAATCCTGTAATACACTAGGGGAGCCCTCCAAACGGCCAACCACACAAAGGCACCCCAGTGCACCTTCAGTATTTGCTGGGCTGCACGGCTCCTAGCGAGTCAAGTGTGCGGACTGTAGGGGAATATTCCTTCCCCGCTGATAGTCCCGTAGGCACACTACGCAGCACCCTTATCACGGCTACATTGCTCTCGTAGTCGGGTAAGGGCAGGGAAATCCCAAATCAACGCAACTTGCTACACGTTGATAACGGATATAAAACCGACTACTAGTACATTCACCACCCTCTCGCATAACTCGTGTTCGATAATCCCACACGGCCTTGCGGTTTCACTCTGGAGCTACCTGGCACGTTTCATACTATACATGAATATAAAAGACCCAGTAGAATTGCTGGAAAAGATTAAAGAAATGAAGAGGAATAAGTTCAGAAACAACACCCACACAGCCCAGAAACGACTGTTGAATTTAATGAAGGAAGACACACAAAATCTGAATACAGTATACACACACCGTATACATCAGCTGAAAACAAAACATACATAAGCCATGCTCTGACGTCAACAGCGGAAGAAATTGTCAACACGGCCGCTCGACTCTCTTCTCACTGCTCCGCGCTATATAAACACGACTTAAATTAAGACTTGGGCGAATTAGAATCGAACAGCTGAGAGAGAAACACTGTTCACCTACATCCCCCCCCCCCGCCGCGCGGCAGGGAAGCGCCTTCTCGACAAAATTTTGTACCGACTTTTTCCATAATTGTAAGTTTTATTTCATACTGTACATGTATTATTATACACCAACAAATTCTGATAAATATAATCTTCACATCAGTCTTCTAATGAGGACGGCATTATCCGTCAAAACGTTAAGAAGAAAAGAGAAAATGTTTGAAAGTTTTTTCTCTCCTTTCTTACCACACTAACTTGCCTCAGGAAGACCGATTCAGACATATCAATATTCTTGATTACCTCCGAGGGACAACATCAGATAGAGAAAAACCATTTTCTCTAAATATATTGTAAATTATATACTGATCAATTAGGAACAACTG
This sequence comes from Nasonia vitripennis, assembly GCF_009193385.2. Taxonomy (NCBI): domain Eukaryota; kingdom Metazoa; phylum Arthropoda; class Insecta; order Hymenoptera; family Pteromalidae; genus Nasonia; species Nasonia vitripennis. The sequence goes on from NW_022279588.1 coordinate 794,228, forward strand.
TCAAGATACTTAGAAAACTACGTAACTTGCTATGACCGTTTCATTGTACTTATGGTGTTTTTATGACGTTCTAATAAATTGTGACGAGGAACAACGTCCCTCGCCACGCCCGTAATCGAGGCAGGATAGATCAGCTGTGTTTTGAAATATTTTCTGTCTGCTAGCAGAACAGCAGAACAGTCGCTCTGTCCATCTATGACACATTGATTCTAACCTGCCCACAGGTGGCGTGCCGGCGTGCGATATTTGAATTCAAATAAATGTCCCAACGTTTTAATCAGAGCCTCATATAAGAAGCAAAACTAGAAATTTATCTCGAAAATAACGTAAAAAAATGTTCATTTACGTTTTGCTCGGAGCAGTATATATAAATCTTTGTTTATAAATTAAATTTAATCATGTTATCTTTGTTTGAATAACAACATATAATACTGTCAATATGGCGCCCATTGTGAAAACATCTCCAGATAAGCCGGATCGCAGTTTTTACAAATGTCATTTAAGTAAAATAGTGAAAACAGTGATTTGTATAACTTGTGAGAACGCATATCATAAAAGTGATTCCAAAAAGACTAAAAATCCCGTGTACGTTAGTGAACATCTGATTATATGCCAATATCATGTCCTAGGAAACCTAACCACTAATACCGATCAATATGCTAAGTGATTTGGAAAAGAAAACCATTGCGCTCATAAAAATGAAAACATCAGAAGAAATCAGGTAACAACTACTAAAAGAATTACACAATAAAACAGCTGAAAACCATAATACAATAATTATGGACGAGGAAAATGAAATGGAGAATCTTGTGGCAGAAAACACCCTATTGAAACAACTAGTAGCAGAACTGCAAGACAAAAATCAGCTTCAAAAAGAAATAATTGAAATGCAATAACAAAAAACACAGAGTCACAAACAAACATCAAATCATATGCAGAGGTTATAAGATACATAAAGCCAAAACCAAAGCGAGTCCCAAGTATAATGATTAAGGCCAATGACCCCAATCAGACAAACACAATGGAACTGCTCACGAAGTGTCTAGTTACAGAGAAGAAGTGCAAACAAAGTATATACGTAAAAAAAATGAATGCGAAATAGAAGACAGCTGTATGAATTAAAAAAATCTAAAACACTCGAGAACATGTTAATAAGTAAACTTAAAAATTGTCAAGTCAAGGTAGAACAACAAGGTAATCCAAAATTGAAAATTATTGGTATAGACAACGCTACAAACATGGATGAACTAGACATTGAATCTGATATTAATACACGCAACTTTAAAAACTTTAACAGCTCATGTGAGGTACTGCACATGTACACCAATAAAAGGAACAAAACCAGCACAGTATATCCTTCGTAAACTGCGAAAGCGAAGTACATATCGACGTTTGAACTTAGCAGCGCGTACTATCAAATACCGTTAAAAACGGAGGCCTCTGACGGCCTTTACAGTTTTTGGGTTAGGTTTATTCCAATTCACGCGTATGCTGTTTGGTTTAGCCTACGCTGGAGCGACCTTCCAGCGAATGATTGACGAAGTGATCAGCCTAGAACTCCAGCCATACGCGTACTCGTATCTCGATGATATCATCATCGCGACAGAGACGTTCGAAGAGCATGTCGAGTACTTAGAGAAAGGGCTCCAGCAAGTAAACGCGGCTGGATTGACGATCAACCGGGATAAAAGTGTCTTTTGTCGAGAAGAGGTGAAGTACCGTCCTGGTTAATCACGATGGTTTTCATCCAGATCCAGAGAAGATAGTACCCATTGTGGCGTATTCAGCGCCGAAAAACCTGAAACAGCTGAGACGATTCTTAGGAATGGCATCGTGGTATCGCAAATTCTTGCAAGAATTCGCGACCGTCGCTGAACTGCTCTATCGCCTGACGAAAAAAGGCAGAAAGTACGAGTGGGGGACGGAACAAAGACGCTTTTCAACAAGTGAAAGCGCTGATAGCGTCTGCATTGATTCTTCATCGCCCAGATTGCGAATCACAGTTCGTGTTGCAGACGGACACCAGTGACACCGGTCTCAGTGCGGTACTTTTCCAAGCAATCAACGGAGAAGAGCGGGTTTTGGAATTCGCTAGCTGCATAATGTCGAAAGCCGAGAGAAACTACAGCGTCACAGAGAGAGAATGTCTCGCTGTTATCTGGACTATACGGAAGTTCAGACCGTATATTGAGGGATATCAATTTGTGGTCGTCACGGACCACAGTAGTGCAGCTTGCATAATTACACCGGACGCCTAGCAAGATGGGCGCTTAGAAATGCAAGGCCACGTCTACATTGTGGAGCATAGAAAAGGACTCCTAAATGCCGTACCAAGATGCATTGTCGCGTATGTATGAAGAAGACGCAGTATTAGTCGAGGCAGTCGGATGGGCAAGCAAAACCCAGCACGAATGGTACTGCGAAAAAGTCCGTGAGATACAGTTGCATCCGAGCAAAAATCCGCTGTATAAGATGTACGGCACGCAGCTGTACTACTTCTGCCCAGATGAGAAATTGCCAGCTTCTATGAATGATGATACGGCATGGAAAATCGTCGTGCCAAAAGAAAAGCGAGCAGAGATCTTGCGAGAGTGTCTCGACGAGCCATCAGCTGGACACCAGGGGCGTGAGAAAACTTGTGCGCGCGTCGCAATGTACTATTACTGGCCCGGTATGTACACCTGATGGGAAAACGAGAGATTACTCGGCCATGGCAGATCATAGCAGGAGATGGCATGGGGCTGAAACCAAAGACCGCTCGAGGAAACGAATATATTCTCATATTCAAAGACTTGTTCACCCGCTGGATAGAGTGTATTCTGATTAAGCGGGCGAACGTGAAGACAATCTTACAACATCTCAGAGAGCAGGTCTTCTTGCGGTACGGTGCTCCAGAGGTATTCCGATCGGACAATGGCACCGAGTTTAAAAATAAGGCCATTGATCAATACCTGAGGAAACGGGGCGTGAGACACGAGTTGACGCCACCTTATCACCCCTAGGCGAACCCAGTAGAGAGGGTAAACCGCACCATTAATAAAATGATGCGCGCGCTGATCGAGGAGAACCATAATACATGGGACGAGCGATTGAGCGACATCGCATTCAGGTATAATACCGGACCTCATTCCTCGACGGGCGTGAGTCCAGCCGTATTGATGTATGGGACTCAGCTGAGGAAATCTTCTGCAGCAAGGCGCGAGCAGGACCCCGCCGCAGAAGAAGAGTTACAGCGACGCACGATCGATGCATGGCATGATCGCATGTGGGATTTATCCCAGCTATGCGAGCAAGCGTCGCAGAGAACACAGAACGCGCAAGATCGCCAAAAGCGCTACTATGACGCCAAGCGTAAGCCGGCGTCATACAAAGTCGGAGACTTAGTGATGATGCAAAATCACGTGTTGTCTTCTAGAGCGGAGCAACGCTCCGCGAAGTTAGCGCCACCATATATCGGGCCATATAAAATAGTAGAAATACGCGGCACCAATACTTATCGACTTGTCGATGAGATGGGCGAGCAATTAGATCTTGCACCAGATGCGCAGCTGAAGCTCTTCTATTCGTCAGCGACAGACGTAGAGTCGTAGAAGAGCAAAGAAGATGGCGACGCTCAACCTCCGAGGCACGCGAGCGTAGACGCGGGTGCTAGCGAAACACCGTCACGAAGCGAGCGAGACTCTGTCTGCGACAGAGTGATATTGCGTCCCAAGCGAGCGAAGTTGCCGACCGTCCAAAGCGAGCGAAAAAGACGCGCGTAGTCGTAATAAACCATGCGACTAAGAAGAGAGGCCGGCCAAGGAAAAAGGTGTACACGGCTAGGCGTGTGAAACCTACGTCAGAGACTCATAGAGTGGAGGTCAACACCGAGAAGAGAAGGCCTGGTCGTCCGAAGGGTTCGCGCAACCGCGGGCATGCAACGACACCTACGAACTCGTCCACGTCACCGCGAAAAACGCGCGCACAAAGGACTGCCGACCTAAGCTAGAGCTTTTTGTCTGCTTTGGTATGAATCCCGAGGAGCTGCAGGCGGCCTTCAAGAGGGTCATGGCCACGTTGGCCAGAGAGGACGAGTGCCCTCACGTGGTGATACGTTAGGTGGGCGAAGGGGAAGACCCTTAGAGCGCCTTCCCTCCTGACGACGAGGTAGAGGCGTATCTTGCCCCCAAATAAGAGGACTACAAAGAGGGTTAGGTCAGCGAGATTCTTAGCCACTTGATACTTTTGTGGCCTTGAGTCTCGCTGTACATTTATACGTGTAGAACTTTCTCGATCCCATATGTGAAATTATTATTTCAAATGTGAATCCAGAAAGTTGTCACGTAACATCCTCCCCCCCCCCCTTGAGAACGTTTCTCGTCCCCGAGAAACAACTGACGCCGTTATCTTTGGGTACATCGTCCCGTAAGTGGAAAAGGAAGAGAAAAAAACTTGTGTTCGATGTGGTTGAGTGAAAGAGAAAAAGAAATTTTGCCAGAATGATTCGATTTATTCGGAGGGGCAAAGGGCTTTAATTTTCTTTTTGTTGTTATTGCAATTTTTTTTTTTTTATTATTATTTTGTCTGGTCTCCAGTCAATCGTGCTGTTTCTCTTCCCTTTTAGGTAATGTCGTTAATGTCTTAAAAGTTATCGCTCAGCACATGATCTATATGTGTTTTATCATGTGTTGATGCTTTCGATCATGGTTCTTTAATGCGTCTAGCCTATGATTGTTTTGCTTGACATACACACCCAGTGTTTTTCGTGGGATTTTGTCTAGAGAAACGCCATTGACGAGACTTCTATGGGTTTTAAATGTTTTGCGTTTATGTTCGGTTGGGTGGCTGTAGGGATTTTCGAATCATTCTGTTCCCTTAGTATTATTTATGGATATTGGACATGCGTTTTAACTAATATTCCACTTACTTTTTGTTGCTGTGGTCCGTAATCTTACATTAGGTGTCTTACATGCTAAATTGTTAGTACTTTTTGATTCCCTGCGATAACTAATTGGCTTATGTCTAAATGCTTCATTTTTTTAGTGTACAATTTTATGTTTTATGTTCTATTTATATGGATACATAAGGGTTGCAATTAAAACTTGATGTAATGTAAAAGTATAAAAATATATTATTTATTTCTTTGGGTCCCCCGAGTTTTTGGTGCCATGTACAAAGAGAATGTAATAGAACAATTTTATAAAGAGAAAAAAAGAAGAAGGAAAAAAAAATTTTATTGCGATAATCGCGCGTAACTGTAAAGACTCATTTTATCTTCTTCCTCTTCGTATAATATAGTATATGTTCTGGACCGCTGACTGGATTAGGGTTTTGGACCATTGTTGCTCCTATTAGATTTATTTCGTCATGTCCTCGTGGTAGCTCTTCTAGGTCTATTTCTTCAATAATATCAGGTGATGTAGACTGGTCCCTGCTTATTTGGTCGTTTTGTGTGGACATATTTTCTTCTTTTGGATTTTCTTGGACCCCTGTACAGTGTTCTTTGTGAGCGTCCATGTGTTGGTACTGTATGTACTTGCCACACTCTTTGTGATGTTTTAATGCCTCTCCATTTTGTATCTTACATACGAACTCGTGGTCCTCTTTGTTCCTGTAATCGCTCATTTTGCCGCAGAAGCTATGTCTGTTCCTGTATTGTTTCCCGTCCTTTTTGAGGTACCGTGGTGATGTCCATCTTTGTCTAAATTTTTCACTGCAATGATCTATGGCTTTCTTGGCATCCTCTTTGTCAAAGTACTGAACGAAGGCTAGATACTTCCTGAGTGGTGTGTTGGGTACGTGCTTCTTGTGCAGCACGAAAGTTATGTGGTCCAGTGGACCAAATACAGCAAATATCCTTCCAAAGACCTCAGAGTTCATGCCCAAAGGTACCTGGGCACAGAATCTTAGCCCTGCTGTGTCATCCAGTGGTCAGGCTATTACTTCTGGCATTGGTATAGGCTTTTCGCTTGGCAATTTTTGCGGTTGTACTGGTACTGGTGGTGTTAATGGCGTCGCGAATAACGGTGGTCGAAGTACTGGTGGTAATACAGTGGTAATAGTGGAAGGACCGGTGGTATGTTAATGGCTCCTGCTGGTGTTGTTTGTGTAGGGATGTCTGGTAGTGGTTGTTCTATTGTCGTGGTGTCTGGTATTAATGTCTCTGTTTTTTTTTTATTAGTGCTGTTGCATACTCCACTGTCTTCTTGTTGTGCAAAGGGATCTGGTATTTCACTACCAGTTTGGTGCGGCCTTGTTGGACTGTATAAACTCTCTCTACTTCACATGGTCCAAATTGCTTTAATTTTGCTGTTATTTCTTTTGGGTTTCCCCTTATACTTGTCGATATAGTTTTTTCCTTTATTTTGTTGACCCTCATTACTTCTCCTAGTTCTTCCATGATCGCTGGTGGCCCTTGTTCCTGTTCGTAGACAAAATTTGTGTCGTTGTGGTCCAAGTGATAATCTAGGGCGGTAGCACCTAAGCCTTGTCTGTATTCGTTTGATACAGGTTTCACTGGGTCCGTTCTACCTTGTAGATTTTTGCCTAGGACTTTGCCTTCTATATAGCCCATTTTTTTCATTATACTTTGTGATTTTGACTTCGTGTATGCTTTAATCGCCTTGTTTTTATCCTCTTCTTTTGCATATTCGACGTTTGCTATATACATATGTGGTGTCGCCATTGGTATGAAGGTGATCACGCATGGTCCATATGTCATGAACCCGTTCATGGCGTCCTCTCGTTGTCCTTTGAATTTTATGAGGATTTTGGAATCTCCCATGTCCGTGATGTCCAAGATGTCTATTTTGTTTTGGTCCATTTTCCTGTAACAAAAAGGAAAGAAAGATAGAAGGTACCGTTGCATGCTGTAATGTAAGATATTGTTTTAGGGTTTGACATATTTTGTCATGCAATGTTTATTTTTTAGGGGTTATACACTTTTGATTATAGGGATTGGGTGGGTATTATGTTATAGCGTATGGTAGGATAATTTGTGTTTATGAGAGATATCAGTCCTGCGGAAACGCTGGTCATCATTTATATTTTATTCGTGTGTGTGTAGATTAGAGGTTAAGCTATGAGAAAAAAAAAATAAATTCAAGAGATGTAGCAGAACAGGGTACTAACAGCAAGAGAAAATGGGCCTTATTCACCAAAAAAAAATTTCTCGTCAAATCAAAAGCGCATGTGTTTTGAGCAAGGGATTTTTGTTTGTGGGTTTGAGATTGCTCTATTTAGCGAGCGGGAGATTTTGTTTGTGGGTTTGACCTAAAGACGGTGTTAACCCACATGTTACTGCTGTCTATGGCTTATCAAGAAACAACAATATTCTATATCTGAATGTGTGAGTCGAATAAAGGAAAAGAAAAATGCTACGTCCACGTATGTGGTGACAGAACATTTTATGTTTCAGTGGGTTATGTGAGTTAGGTTTCAGCTTTTTAAACCTTTGTTGATAGAATTAACGGGGACATTTCAGTTAATATGGCCATTTGTGACTCACATATTGTCATCATTAATGTTCCCCTTTCTATTGTATTTGTTTAATGCTTGTATTGTGTTTGTGTGTGTAGTTAGGTTGTTAGTTAGATTTGTGATGAAGGAACGTCTGTTTTTTATTACGATGGGGTTTTCCTTTATTTATTCTTTAGATTTATCATCTACATCCATTTTTTTCAAGACATTTTTAGGGATATTTTTATTTTCAACGCGTGTTATGAAGTAAGAATTAGTTGGGTCCAGTTAAAAAATTAAACGCTTTTCTTGATCTATGGTGGTGTCTCGTTCCGGTCCGACTTCTATGGTGTTACTTGGTATTGGTATCTTTGGTAACTCTGGTAGTTCTGGTAACTCTGGCTTTGCGATGTTACTTAATGTTGGTACTTCTTGTTGAATTACTTCCGTCTTAGCCTCCTTTTTGATTTTGGTTAGCATGGGGACATGTTGAGATGTTGCTGTTCCGGCTGAGAAAGCTGCCATAGGGTTCTGGCAATTGGTCCATTTGGCTTGTTTCTTACAAATTTGGTCATGTAATTAGTACAGGCTCATATCGATATCCCTCTTGCAGTACGGGTGGAATTTTGCATGTATTCCATTTTCACTCTGGTTCTTCTTTCCAGGTTCGGAAAATGTTGCTTTGTACGTTGGGTCACTATTCTTTCTTGCTCTCTCTGCGTCGAATTCCTCAAAATATTGAACGTAACCGTATGACAAACGTCCCTTTTTGTCTTGTATGGTCTCATAATATACCATCTTTCCAAACTCCGCAAAGTGCTGGAAAAAGGCCTCATCCTTTTCTTTATCGATGCCTTGCCAGGGTAAAATGCAAAATAATCTATCTTTACTCATTTCTCTTGCTTGTTGCGTGTTGTTCACGACTCGTATTTCGCGTTGAACCGAAGGATTTCTTTTTGCTGGAGAAGGAATGTTCTCATTGAGTAGCGACCTTCTTATCGGTATTGGTACTGTTCTAGCCAGTCTTCTGAACTTGTTTTCTCTTATGAGTATGGTCTTTAAATAATTTGCTCGTATAGCCTCCATTACTGTATCGTAAGTTATAGTAATCTTTTTGCTTCCGGGGTCTGTTCTGTGTTTTTCGGTAAAAATACACCTTGGTTTCCCAACTTGTTCAAATTCTCGCACAACGGTCCAGACTGGCACCTGCATGTCGCAGAATATTGATACGCTTGTAGCTGCCGTGGTCATCTTCCTACTTTCTGTAAATATAGATTTTTTTGTATTAGGGGGATGTACTGTTAAAGCTTGGTTCATATACAGGGGTGTGTTAATAATCGCATTCCGCTTCATTTTTAAATTGGTTTTCTATTATGAATGATTTGGATTTACTTAATTTATTGCATTTCGTTTTAGAAGTACTAGGGGTCTCTGTTAGGTTTGTTTCGATTATGGGTTTATCGCAATTGGGTTCATTAGTTTGAGGTATTTTATATGTTTGTTTACTTAATTTTGGGCAGGGTATCATCATTCCGCATTTCATTCCCACTATTAATGCTATGATGCCTGCTATCATAACCAGTTGGAAGGTTAGACCGCTATACAGGAGGGTGTTTGTTTTATATTCACGTCATTTGTGTTCTTTTAATTCACTTAATTTTTCTATCATTTGTTTTAAAGGTTTGGCTCGGTTAAAGTCAGATTTAGGTCCAATTATCTCAATGCTTTGGGGTGCATCGTATCTTTAGATCAATTTCGGGTTTATAGAAATATGTAGTTCGACTGGATTTGGTTTCCTGTCCGAATATCATGCTGTCGGTGGTTATCCCGACCCGCGTTGGTGAGAGTCGTATTATTCCGGCCTTCTCCAATTTTATTTTTGTGTCTCTTTGATTTGTGCACGAAATTGATTGGTTTGACAGCTGAATATAACCAGGATTGGTCATTTTCTAAATATTTCAATTGGGTTTTTACACTGGTTCCATATCTTGTGTCACAGGTTTTTAGTGTTTCTGTGTTGGGGTTTAATAGCATCGCTACTTCGCAGTCCTTTGATGTAGGTGTGCTCTCAAATAGACCAAGTATTGGACAAATGAAGGCATAGTGTGACTTAATTGTGGGTTCCACATCAAACTTAACGTATCTTTCTTGATTGGAATTTATTGCTATATATTTATGCGATGGTTTCACGAAAGCTATTTCTGTTGTTTGGTTTTGATCATTTTGTGGCACTGCCACCGGATGTAGTCTGTAAATTTGATATGGTTCCCTGTCCACAAGTGGTACATGTATTACGGCAATGGTCCTTTCGTCTTGGTGAATCGCGTCAATTTCTGATATTTTGATTATTTCTTCTATTCTTAAATGCTCTGTGGGTATAGCAAAGTCCAGGTTTTCGCTGGTTCTCTTTACGTCTGTCATAATTTGATGTAGCATGCTTGTTGTTATAAGTTCCGGGTGGATCTTTTGTTCTTTCAGATATCTGAGTACTTTCAAAACCTTCTCGTTGCTTTTTATTAAGTGGTTCAGTATTGATTCTAGGCGTCTTACTGTTATTTGTACTAGATATTTTAGTTCATCGTCTTCTTTTAACATTTTGTTTATTGTTTTGGTCATGCTTGCTTCGAATCCTTAGAGCACTTTCTGGTGATTTTTGGTTATGTTATATAGTTCTTCAAATTGCGCTGAGACTATATGTGCATTTTGGTCCATTATCTGCACGATTTTCGTCTGGTCCTGATATAATGTGTCTATGTTCTTGTTGATATTGTCTACGTCGTCAGTGGTGACTAGACCTAATAAGCTTTTGCTTACTGAGCCTATTATTCCTAGGGGTGCTATTCTTTTCACTCGAATGTGTGTCATTGTTTTGATGGTTTCATTTATTTGCTTTTATACCTCTTTCAAAGTTTGGTCTTTTAACTTTATAAGATCTAGTCCTAATGCATGTTTGCATTTTGTCTCTTCGATTCGCGTTAAACAGCTGTTGTAGACGGCCTTGTATGACACCAATGGTGCATGTATCTGCATGAATTCATCCACCTCCATGTAGATTTGAATTTTCCAGTCAGTTCTCCTTGTTCTCATGACGTCCACTCTCTCAAAGTAGATGTCAGGTTTCGGGTCCAATGGGTCCATTTGATACATGTACATGTTTTAATTTATCTATATGCTTTCGAATTCTTTTACCATTAGGATATTCTAAAATTACATCTTTCCTACCAATAAATTCAATACTCTTCAAGGGCTTATTTCTATAACCATCAAACTTTCCTGTTCTAGGTTCAGTAATAAGTCTGGCATAGCCTCCCACTTTTCCCTTAAATATCCTAACCTTTTTGTCGTAAACTTGTTTCGATTTATATTTGTTTTCAATTTGTTTTTCCCCCGCTAAGAGTTTCATTTCATCGAGTCACAATATGAGATCTCTAATTTACGTGTTATAGGTTCATAACTTCTCATCAGAGGGTATTTTTATGGGGAAACGGGCTATTCTACCATAGACTAATTCGAAAGGGGTGAAGTTAGTTGCTGAATGTACGCTAGTATTGTACGTAAATGTCGCGAAGGGTGATAATTTGTCCCAATCATCGTATTTTTTAGAATAAATTCTGATAAACTCGACGAGGGGCGCATGGCTTCTTTCGAGAGAGCCATTGGTTTGGGATCTATAGCCAGAAGTGGTCAAGCGGTTTATTTTAAATAAGTTTAGCATGCATTGAACTATATTAGATAGGAAACTGGTCCCTCGATCGGATAAAATTGCTCTGGGTGCTACGAACTGACAAATAAGGTATCTGACTAATCCGTCTACTATTGTAGTGGCGTTCAAATTTTTAATAGGTATTGCAATAAGATATTTGGTCAAATTACATTGCATTTTTAGCAAATGGCAATTCCCGCTGGGCGTCATTCTGAGTTTGCCCACTGTGTCTATTGATACTTTGTCGAATGCTTCAATAGAAGTGTCGGTGATTAGCATGTATTCTCTTATTTTGAATCGTTCTATCTTCTTCTCCTGGCAGCTTTTGCACCTTCTGATGTAGTTTAAATTAGCATTCCTCATTCTAGGCCAATAATATCTTTCTCTTATTTTCTGGTACGTTTGATTTATACCTTTGTGTCCACCTGTTAGACTGTCGTGTAGATTTGTTATGATTTGCTTTCTCTCGTTTTCCCTGGGTAGCTGGACTTTTCCGTAGCAGATCGTTATTTTGATTGTCGAATTGGAGAAAATTCTCATGAGCATTTCACTAATTAGACCAGGCTCCAAATCAACGGTGAGGTCTCCTCTTCTTGAACTTCTTATATCTCTGTTGACCATTATCTGTTTGAGGTTCATCAGTGCGTTGTTTAAATCTTCAATTCTTATGGTGTTGAAGTATTTTTCTTTTAACACCACAGAAAACACATTGTATTTCTTGTAGGGTGTGACCAGTATTTGACCAATTTTCGGTTTCTTGTTTTTCAGATTGAATGGTTCTATCGCTCCAATTTCCTTTAATAATTTTGATATTGAGCTGTTGCATTCACAGTCTTTTGATATAAAATGAACTATGTTATCCCTTTTATAAGTCAGGCACTCTCTTACAGTTTTCACATTATCTTTTATTGGTACACAATCCACGCTCTTTTCAACTGTCGATCCATAATTTATCCTGAGACTTGTTGTTGTTGTGCCATATCTTTTGTTGGTGGGTAACAATTCTTCCTTGATGGGGCAAGGGTTGGGCGGTTTATGGTTTTGGGCGGTTTCGAATACCTAATATTCACTTCTGATTGTTCACTGTCTTCGATTTTTGTTAGGATACCTATATTCTCTTCTTTCTTGGTGCGTTTGGTGCTGTTTGCTATAGGTTGAAAACCTTTTATTTTAGAGGTATCAGATAGTCTGCCTTCTCCCGGTATAATTATAGCATCGCTACTCAATTCTGATTCATGATCTAAGAGAGAGTCACGATCATTGTCCATTCTCTTTTGCAGTTTTGCCTGTGTACGATCTATTAACTCTTTTACCTTTTCTCCTAGGACTTGGTCCATATGTTCAGTACCATAATGCGGGTTGAGTTCGTGCATTCTAAAACGCATTTGTTCAGTGATTTCTTCTCCTTCTGAGTGGCATAATGGTAAATCGGTAACCGACTCGTGCTCTGAATCCACTTCGTCCTTCTCTGGCATCATGCTCTTTTCTTGATATCTCTTTAGACTTTCCTCAAACTTCTTGCTTGCTTCTTCCACTTCTTCCTTGCTTAAAGTGGTCCTTATGGAACTTTCTCTTACGGAGTCATCATCGGTGTTTGGTTCTATGTTTGATGGTTCTTCTGCACTCACTAGCACTTCGCTATTACTGATTGTCCTATTTTGACTGACGGTCGATGATGTATCTCCATCTGAGTCGGAGTCTTCTGATTGGTAATCATCAATTCTTAATCGACTGTACCTTGGGTCGGGCAGTGGTGGTCTTTCGGTTTCACTCCCTGCTAATGCTGTGGATGATAGCCATGACCTGCGTGATAGAGAGAGTTTTCTATTGGTGGATTCCTCAGAATCGGTATCACTTTGGGTATCCTTGCTGCTTTCTTCTTCGCTAGTTACAATGGTCTCTGATATAGGTTTGCTCACTTTCAACAAAGGTTTGTCCATGGGTTTATTTGTTTTGGCAGACTTCACTGTCTTGGGCACTTTTGATCACACTGTGATCCAATTTTGGTGCATTCTTGTTTGTTTTCGCTCCTACTGATGTCCCTCTTCCTCTTGGTGCCGTAGTTCTTTCAGATGCTGATGCTGTTTCGAAAGATTGTTCCATCTGTGGAAGTATTACTTTTGGTTTTGTTCCCGTTCTGCTTTGTCTTTTCATCTATAATCATGATCTTTATTTTTGGCAGATTTTCATTAATTTCCTTTTCGGTCATTTCTGGAGGATTTCTCGATAAGGCATCAGCATTCTTGTTCAGTTTGCCTGGCTTGTATTTAAAAGTGTACTCTTACCCGGTGAATTTGAACATCCATCTCATTAATCTTTGTCCATGGTCCTTTCTAGTGTGCATCCAATTTAATGGTTCGTGATCACTGACCAAGGTAAATTTGCGACATAATAAATATGGTCTGAATTGATGTAGCGCATATAATACAGCTAAACAGTCCTTTTCTGTAGTGGGGTAGTTTCTTTCCGCTTCTTTTAATGCTCTCGATAGATATTGTACGGGGTGGTCGAATCCATCTTTCTCTTGGCTTAGAACGGCTCCAATTGCGTAATCCGATGCATTAGTCGTCAGAGTGAATTCTTTGTTGAAGTCAGTGAATTGTAGTATGGGTTCCTCCATGAGGCACTCAAACTTAACATTCTTTTTCAATAAATCATTCAGTGGTTTTGCAATTTTGGCAAAATCTTTAATGTACTTTCGATAATAGTCAAACATTCCAAGTACTTCCCTTATATTCTTTGCGCTTTTGGGTGTGGCTAATTTAGCGATGGCTGCAACTTTCTCTGGATTTGGTTCCACGCCTCTTGCACTGATTATGTGTCCTAAGAAGCCCACTTCTTTTCTGAAGAATTAAATTTTATCTGGTTGCAGAACCAATTTCGCTTCCCTTAGTCTTTGCATTAAATTTCTGATTCTACTTTCGTGCTCTTGTAGATCTTTGCTATAAACAATGATGTCATCTAAATACAAAAGCATCTCAATGTTCTGAAGTCCTTTGAGTGCTTTTTCCATTAGTCTTTGGAAAGTCGCTGTGGCATTTTTCAAACATTCTGGCATTCTGGCATTCTGGTATACTCGTAATGTCGATTGATTGTTGTGAAAGCTGTTTTATAGCAGTCTTCGGGTGCCATTGGTATTTGTTGAAAGCCGCTTGCTAAGTCGAAGATGGAAAAGTACAGTGCACCTCCCAATTGGTCCATGATATCTGCGATGTTCGGTAATGGATATGTGTCTCTGATTGTTTTCTTGTTCAATTCTCTAAAATCAATCACCATCCGCCATCTTGGATTTCCATGGCTGTCGGGTTTCTTTGGCACAATCCATATCGGTGAATTGCAAGGTGAATCAAGTGGCGCGGGAGCGCCACGAAGGCGAGTTTGAGAAGCAGACGACGCCTCGGCGCCCGTGACACTATTTACTTCTATATTGGTCTCTCGAATTTTCAATTAAGGAAATAAATTATTTATCATTCATGTAACCAGCTAATTTTGATAAATGTTTATACTGGTATGCCAAACTATGATTTTAAACCAAAATATCAGCAATAAACCAGCTTTAACATAATAAACAAGTATGCAGGTGAACAAAAATGCTGAAATCACTTGCTTAATTTTTCTTCAGCCCAAAAAGTGGTAAGACCGTTAAGTTAGCTGCGTGCAGTTTGACCGAGTGGTTAGACTGTGAAGTTGGCCGCACAAGCTATTGAGCCTACATTGTCTGCTCCTCTGCTTGAATTATAAAGGTGTGCTCCGTAGTATTCGGTGTTTTGGTGTAAAAATCTTTCAAGGAAGGTGTCTAGATAAATAGGGTAGCTGATAACGACGTCTAGGTGGTGCGCTCCGTGATTTTTGGTGTTTAGATAAATAAATCATACGAGGACGGCATCTAGGTGTACAGGGCGGCCGATGGCGAGGTCTAGGTAGTTCGCACCGTGGTTTTTGGTGTCTAGGTGTTGAAATAATTCGAGGGCGGTACCTAGGTGTACAGGGTGGCCGATGACGAGGTCTAGGTAGTTCGCTCCGTGGCTTTTGGTGTTGAAATAATTCGAGGGCGGTGTCTAGTTGTACAGGGTGGCCGATGACGAGTTCTAGGTAGTTCGCTCCGTGGTTTTTGGTGTCTAGGTGTAAAAATCATTTGAACGCGGTGTCCAGGTGTACAGGGTGGCCGATGACGAGGTCTAGGTCGTGCGCTCCGTGGTTTTTGGTGTCTAGGTGTAAAAATCACTTGAACGCGGTGTCCAGGTGTACAGGGTAGCCGATGACGAGGTCTAGGTCGTGCGCTTCGTGGTTTTTGGTGTCTAGGTAAATAAATCATACGATGACGGCGTCTAGGTGTACAGGGTGTCCGATAACGAGGTCTAGATAGTTCGCGCCGTGGGTTTTGGTGTCTTGGCGTAGAAATAATTCAAGGGTGGTGTATATCAACAATCAGTGATCTCATGTTAGTGATAAAAATGTTACAAAAAAGCTTTGATCTAAAGGTGCTAAATATGCTTATATTTTATTTCTACGACGTCGAATATGAAATACTCAAAAAAATTTACTAAAAAGGATTGAAATCTCTAAAAAAAATAACTTTTAAAAAAGTAAAAAGTTAGGCAAGTTTAATATATTTCGCAACAAAATTACAGATTGAAAAGTACTAAGATCAATCAAACAAAGTCAAGTTTATTATATTTAATCGTGATGAAGCAAGGAACAACTCTCAAGATAATTACTACGTAACTTGCCATGCCCGTTTGATTGTACTTATGGTGTTTGTATGACGTTCTAATACATAAAAGGAAATTTTAGTTGTTCACCAATAAACAAAATTAAACGGGCATGGCAAGTTACGTAGTAATTATCTTGAGAGTTGTTCCTTGCTTCATCACGATTAAATATAATAAACTTGACTTTGTTTGATTGATCTTAGTACTTTTCAATCTGTAATTTTGTTGCGAAATATTGGATTCTCTTATGATTTTGTCTCTTAGTTTCTTGGCTACACTGTCTCTCACAACTTGCTTATGCTGTGGCGGGTGTCTATATTGCTTCGTATTTATAGGCACATCGTTCTCTAAATGAATGAGGTATTGAATCATATCAGTACATGGTAGTCTGTCACCTGGTAGTAAGAATCTATCTAAATAGTCTTCGATTATTCGGTCCATTATATCTATTTCTTCTCGATTGAGATGACTACTCCTTATGGCTTCTTTCACCTTTTCCAATCGTTTGATTGTATCTATTATTGCATCTCCATCAAACTCACTGTCTATTTCTTGCAGGAAATCGGGTCCTGTGTCGAAAGGTATTAGTTCTTTTGGATCCACTTCTATCGTCACGTCTTGTTCACTGGTGTTGATAGTCATTATCTTGCAATTGTTGTTCACGTTTGTCACTACTCCTTCGCCCACGAAGAGATTTTCGTTCCCCACGTCAATTCTTGGTATATATCCCTCTTCCAGGTTGTTTTTGATTAAGTTGATTTGTATTACTTGTCTGCTCCTCGCTTTTATTGTATGTGTCACCTTCCCTGGGGCTTGTTCTGTCTCTCCGATGATTATTGGTTCTATTACCTCATTTCCCTTTTCACTTGCAGGTTCTACCTTTAGTATTTCGTTGGCTTGTTTGCATTTATATCCTTTTCTTAAATTCTTTGGATTATATTCTTCTTCGTGTCCTATGAACGGTATTGGGTTCATCACATCTCCGCTTATCATTAACGCATTTTTGTAATAAGATATCACAGCCTCTTCTATTTTTAGATAATTGCGTCCTAACATCCCATCAAATGGAATTAGAAAGTCATGCGACACTATTTGGAATTTTACTGGGGTACCTTTTATATCTAAATATATTGATGCGTACGTCTTCACAGTCTGGTTCGTGATTCCGCCTATGCTCCGTTGTCAATCATGAATTCCACCCATCGTTTAGTGGTTCCAACTGGTATTCTTATTCTTACTGCTGTGGCTTTGTCGTCCTCCCAATTAACATTTTGAGGTCCTTTACAGTTTGTGGACTACTTTCTTGATACCTCTCTGGCCTCGACAAAATTGCCATTACTGGTGCTTTCGGCTGATTGTTGCTTGGATCCGTTAGGTTCGCATTTTTGTTCTCGTTGTATGCCGGTAGCTATTGTTGATAATGCTGTTGATCCGTGTTTCGGGGCTTTGTTGGTTTTGGACTTGATTTGTACCCTGATTCTGCATTGGATACATTTGGTTCTGTCTCGGATAACCTTGGTTTTGTCTCGCCATCCTAGGGTTGTGGCGAGCCTCTTGGTAGTTTAAATTACCTCTTTGGGTCTGATCATTATGTTGCTGGCGATTATTGCGCCAGTTATTGTCATTTCTCCTGTCAGGATACGGTGGTGCATCATAGTATCTTCCAGTCTCGTGATCAAATATTTGCTGATTTCCCCTGTTTCCATTGCTATTCCAAGCCTGCCAATTGTTACGTTGTTGCTGCCCATTGTTGTAGTTACGATGGTAACCGCCTCGTCCACCTTGGTTGCCATAATTATTTTGATACCCTCTTCCTCGATAATTATTGCCTCGATAATTGTTTTGTGGGTTCTGATAATTTTTTGTGAGTGATAATTTTTAGGTTCATTTTATTGCTGTCCATTGTACGTTCTATCATTTACATACCCCACGTAATCTGAATTATTTTGTTGATTATTTTGGTAGCGATTCTCATGCCGGTATCCTCCATAATTACGATAATTGTCACCACTTTGCGGCCCATTATAATTGTCTTGATTGTTGTAATATCGGCATGTACTTCTGTATTGTCTTGAATCTGGGATTATTTTAGCGTCCATCCTAGTTTCTAGTCGCACTGCTTCTTCATAAGCTTCTCGCAAATCATTGTGTTTACTGTAATCTACTCGCTCAGCCAAATTTGCAGGTAAACCTTTGATAAATAGTCCACTGCTAAAGTTTCCAATGGTGCCATCATCTCATTTTTGAATTCTTCTCCTTTTTCTTCCTTCAAAGCATTCTTAGCACTGCTCAGGAGCACGTTTATTTCATCATACAAATCGCCTACTGTGTCTTGTTCTCTCATTCTCACGTTCTGTATCATGTCACTGACTAACTCGCTAGCGTTCCTCAAATCTTATATGTAGTCTCGAAGATTCTTTTTCCCATCAAAACTTGGAATGCCGCTTATGCAATTCATGAGCGCAAAGCTCTTTGCCATGGTGCTCATTAATAGCATGCTCGCATCTGGTGCTCCTCCATTGGCTGAATCATCATTGTTTGAGCCGTTTTCCGTCATCTCGAATAAGTACTGTGTGCCTTCTAGATAATCTAGATAAGCACCCGTATCGTCGATTGATTTTCTTGCACTCTTATGATACTTTGAGTTATTTAATATGCTTTCAGTTACTTTGACTTTCTTCTTCTTAACCAATTTATTTTTAATTAATTGTAGAATTTTGCCTAACTTATGTCACCACTCTTACTCGTCGCCGATATCACTTAATTTCAAAAAGTTTCACATTTAAATTCGAAGAGAAAAATTTAAAAAGATTTGTGTCTTGGAAGCATACAAAATGTATGAACCAAAACAACAAAAAATATTACTAAGGATTCGTATGTCGCAAAAGGGGTTTATAGGGTGATATATATAATGCTCGTAGAGGGGTAAAAAAAATTAAAATCCACGCAAGTTGAGAGAAAAAAAAAAGAAATTCT
Organism: Nasonia vitripennis; assembly: GCF_009193385.2. NCBI lineage: Eukaryota > Metazoa > Arthropoda > Insecta > Hymenoptera > Pteromalidae > Nasonia > Nasonia vitripennis. The sequence goes on from NW_022279588.1 coordinate 813,056, forward strand.
AAAAGGTAAACTTAAGCTAGAACCTTTCAAATTGTCATAACCTTTATCCTAAAGCAATAACGTTCGATTCTTATATACTAAAAGGAAAATTAAATAGTTGTATCTTAATAATTAAATTAAAAAACCCAAAAAAACTAGTACCCAGAACTTAAACGTTACTAATTAGCCTAGTCGAAATTAAAATTCATAAGTTTCTGAAAATTATCGATGAGATTTGATTGTATATTTGAAAATTATTGTAAAACCTAATTGGGCAGATTAAGTTAAATGTATACTGAAATAATTTAACAAAAGTTTCAACGTTTTTACGTGAATTGCATATAAAGCGTCATTCGATTTTATTTAATTTAATTAAACATAAAAAGAATTAGATGAACATGATGAAAAAGAATAAAATTGAAATTCTAAGCAATTATTAGTATGACTATGCTTAAAAGTAATTAAACACCTTATGATTAACCAATTAAAGTAAAACCGAATTAATAGTAAATTATTACTAGTCTCTCTCTCTCTCTCTCTCTCTCTCTCTCTCTCTCTCTCTCTCTCTCTCTCTCTCTCTCTCTCTCTCTCTCTGCTTCTTGACTCTACTCGTATTGCGCGCGCCTAGTCTCGCACCGCTGTAAAGTCCCTAGCCGCGCCTAGTAACCACGCTTGCACACATGCGTCTGCGCCCGCGTTCGCTCTGAACAAACACGTGCTGACGGCTGCTATGCTGCAATGTGTAACCTCACCCGCGTCGCGTCGTGTACTTTCTCCTTCAATTATCGTTATTAAATCGCGGTGAAAATAGTGCGCACGTGTAATCTACTGGTTCGCGAGTGTGTCCTCTATCTGTGACAGTGACCTTCGAAGGTGTTTATAGGCAAAAGGTGGCAATATATATGTGGGCCCACGACTCTCTACCCCAAACAGTACAACCAGTTGCTGCTTACTAATCAGATAATTTCTCCTGACAATGTATTCAAACATAAATCGTTCGCATGACACTAGAGCTTGTTTCTTTGTGTTAAATCAACTTTTTACTTGTTCTAGGATGGCACGTTTCTCAATGACCTCTTTTCACCTGCGACGACTCAAGAAAATGCACGCAAGTATAAAGTTTTTGAGTATTGTCACACGCTTTATTTCCTTAAATATTGTAATTTTTGCTTTCTATATTATTTGAATGAGTTATACGGGTTGGCTTTAACATAAACAGGGCTTTTTGTCGTAGATTTTTTGTTGATTGATAAATTTTGCTTGATAATAGAATGTATTGATAATAAGTTTAATCACTCGTCAAAAACAATTCATGAAATTTATTTGTATAAAATTGTCTTCCTCTGTACAGACTATTGAACCAAATTGTCTAAAGTTTTTTTTTAAGTTTGTTCTTCACGTACAGTGTTCGACTCTATTTTATTAAATTGTAGGAAATTGTGCATGAAAATATTGCTTGTCACATTTATAAATTATTTGCTCCTTCTAAGGTCGAGAAACTTGCACAATAAATGCTGTTCACGGGGCTAAAGTGAGTTTATTGTTTGAAACTTCCACGATTGACATCAACACTAGGAGTTCTTTAATTGTATACAGTAATCAACAATGCCACAAAGCTGAATATGGACTTAGATGAGTGTTCCTTTTAGTGTACGTACTTTTAGTTTGTTTCTACAATTGTTTGAAAGTGTGATTAGCCTCGACGCGTTCCAACGTTCGCCTTTCTCATAAATAATGGTGAGAATAAAAGTATGTGTTTGTGATAAAATAATGAATATTTTGAAACTAGGTGTCTAATTGCATTTGTCGCACAACTAAAGTTAAATATTCTTGTTTAGACGCGTTTTCTCAATTTTTTTTTACTCTCATAAAGATTAGTGGGGCCAATTTGCTCATTTTTTCAAACTTATAACATTATGTCTAATTAACTTTTCAGTGTATAACCATATAAGAGGGGCTTGCACGAGTACTTCAAAGTGCATTTTTGATATTCTATTCCTTTTCACAACTTCAAACAATGAGTGTGACCTTACCAATTTGTTGTCAGTCGCACTCTTTCATTCCTAATAACCTCTGATACCAATTTTGATTTTCTTTTTATAGAATGGAGCGAATACTTCTGGACCTGAACAGTCAACCTTCACTTTTGCTGTGAAAATCGAATTTCAGCACCAGAGCACCTGCGTAATAAGGACGCTCTGGTTCGACTCCGGCTGGTAAATGTCAATAATTTTTAATCTTCGTCGACCAGATTGAGGTATGTATATTATACTTATATTGGATTCGCTTATATTTTTCTTTCCCTTTACATGAAAACTAACGGGCCCTTCCCTCTAAAGTAACACAGCTTTACCAACTTGTTGTCAGCTGTATTATATAAATTTTTATATGTTCATGAGATATATATATATATATATATTTTTTTATATTAAAATCATAAATATTTTAGTCATTATCATTTGGGATCCATTTACAAGCAATGATTTTGTTCCTTTTTTTGCAAAATTGCTTTTGTCGAAATTTTTGAGAACTAAGATGCTTTTGACTAAAATGATATTATTTTCAGCAAATTTTTGAAGATTTGAAAATTTCTCTTTTTGAAATCTGGATCCTCGATAATTTTTCTTTTCGATTCGAATATTTTTCTAACACGTTTTTCTTCTCAACAGGCTGAACGAACATGAACAAAGCAACGATTGATTTCAAGTTTGGGAAAACCGAAGCTTGCAAGATGGCCGCCCCCTTAACTACCCACGCGCACTGAACCACAACAAAGGCTCTGACGTCACGGCACGACGCCAAGCTTCCAAGCGACACTTTCGACTCTGCTGCGCGCAGTTTGAAATTCGACACCTGCCTTTGTTACGAGTATCCCGCGTGATTTTACTCCTAAAAAAATTTTTTTTTTAATCACTTCGCGTTCACTTATTTTATTTCACAATTTTTCTAAATTAAAATTTTTTTATTTTAGCCTCGCGGGCACTGTATTCACGTTAATATTAGTATATTGTGGTCCAAAAGAAAAGAGAATCAAATTTGCTTTGAGATAGGCAAGATCTCGGTGGGACCTCCAATTTTTGTTAGATGGAAACTTGAAGAGTTTCCCCTTTTACGCGACTTTGCCTATCTGACACGCTCTACAGGTGTCCAGGGAGGAATCTGGTCAGGATTCGTGTCCCTGCTCACAAATGTTTTCTTTTCTTTTTGGTGGTGGTCCAAATCAATAATTGAAAATCTTACCTTGGGTTTATTAGTTGAAGACGTCCCTAGATGGCTTGCTCTTACTTGTTCTATTCTTTTTCCCTTTTATTTTGGAAACTTGGAGCGAGTGGTTTGGAAAAATTTAAAATGACATAAGTCTACGGATCATCTGATTATGTATTTTCTTCCAAAGAAATTTTGTACAGATGTGAGTAATACTCTTAGATTGAATCTTGGAAATAAACGCTATTGAATCTAACTAAAACGAATCTTAATTTCTGAATAAAATCTGAATGTAACTTTGAAATCTATCGGTCCGCCGGCTTCTGTGCCCGATCACGGAGTGAGAGAGCAGCGGTGTTCGAGAGCGCTCGGAAGAGGTTCCGGACCTCCCACGCACTCGCCAGCTTACTTCCCCTTAGCCGCGTTACAGTGTCGACGCTTGTTGCACTCATTAGGCCTTACGGGGCCTGGCAACTAGTTGCGCGCCGAAACTGCAACGTAGCTCCGCACGTGCGCCTCTAGCCGTTGGCGAGGAAGTTGTTGAGGTCAGCGAGATTCTTAGCCACTTGATACTTTTGTGGCCTTGAGTTTCGCTGTACCTTTATACGTGTAGAACTTTCTCGAGCCCACATTTGAAATTATTATTTCAAATGTGAATCCAGAAAGTTGTCACGTAACAAATCCTACTAAGGTATAACAAAACTGTAAGCACAAAAAATACAAGCTAGTTACATCAAAGCTATTAATATCTATAATAAACTACCGGATGATCTCAAAATCATAGACATGCGGAGAAAAACAAACATCAGAAAAATACAAGACTGGTTAAGAAATAATAAGTGAAAAAACAAATACCACGACAATAGACTGCCAGCAACTGAAAATATGGCTCTCTAAGATATGCAACCAAAATCAATATGAGCGTTGATGTGTAATATCCTCAAAAATACAGGATTCCCTGTTGAAATTATTTACATGAAATTTTACATAAAATTATATGTAAAGATTTCGAACTTTTACATGTAAAATTTCACATGTATCAATGAAATTGTAAAACTGTACGTCAAATTTGACATCAAATTTCATATAAAGATCTTTATCATAAATTTTATGTAAAATTTCATGTAAATATTTTCAACAGGGTTTAATACAGCAAAGAAAAGAAATAAATAATAATCGACAAGGAACTGCAGAAAAGTCTGTAGATTTAGATATTAAAACCTACATTTGCGCAAAAGGCAAATGTAATTCATACAATATACGCAAACATCGTCGTATCTTCACCTACGATTACAACAAAATTAATAATACATATCTAAATATTATTGATAGTTAAGACGATATAACAAACGATATTATAAATACCTGGATGCTTAAAACAAAAAACAATAAGGCTAATATCAAATTCATTAAATTTATTAAAGGAACATGTAATGACTTGGAAAACATCAAAAATCCTAATATTGAGAAATATAAACAAATTGAAACGGTCTTCTTTATGATAGATGGAATGGCTGCAGAAAATAGCAATAAAGCAAGAAATAGAGATGCGACTGCCGCACCTGGACAGAAAATCACGGAATCAGCCAGCCATAGAATGACCTATGGCGACATTAACTATCTAGGCTCAAACTAAACCTTTTTCTACTTTGACAGAGGAATAAGAGGGAAACAGGTTTTTACAAACTCAGGGTCTACTCTCAAATTACAGTCACCGTATAAGGACATAGTAATAATGGATAAAATAATTTTTACAACAGACTATAAATGTGACTCATCTAATCAGCACAAAGAAATGTTTCCACACTATAGAGTTACCTGTGCGGTTGGACTTACGTGCCCGGCTAGGCTCAACTCAACAGAGAAAATGTCGTACATAAATGAAAAAAAGGCAACAACGAATAGATTTATGACAGCAAGACAAATGTTAGTGCGGAGCTGGTGAAATAGTGCGAAATATGAAAAGTGCCATTTTACAATGTTAGAATATAATATTTTAAATGTTAAGTTTTTTCTTTACAATCCCAAATTAGAATACAAAAACATAGAATCTAAAAAATTGTGCAATATAATCTTATTTAATGAGATCTTTAATGTCGTCGTAGCATTACTCGTAGAAAAGACCAAATCATAGAATCACTTACTATTAATTTAGAAAATGTTAACAAAATTTTTATATATTAATATTAAAAGGATTATATGTCACTGTCAAATTTTTTTTATTAGAAAGTAATATATATTGTCATCAGAGTTGGGACGAAGAGAGTCTAAAGATTCTTGTAACCCGACCTACGTTTGTTTGAATGAGAAAGGGGTTTGAACTGTGTCTGGAAGTCCGACATGGTTTCATATTATCCTTAAGCATAAATGGAGATTGTATGGTATGTTGTATGACTGGATGTTATTGCTGAAGAATAACAGCAATAACTAATCAGTACTCATGTATTTTTAGTATTATTAATCCGGATCTGCGAACAAGAAATATTGTTTTCCTCTGCAGGATTGCGTCGTTATAGTGTCTTATTGTGCAAATAATATCAACTCTGTATCGAATGCAATTGTTTTGTAACTATGGAGTTAAATAAATAAATGTTATCAATACGCTCAAATTTATTTGTGTGGAGCATAATATACGTATATACTATGGTAAAAAAATAGTATTTTCAACATTTACAATAAAAATTTTATTCAGATAAAATGTATAAAACTTAAAATTAAAATAATTAGTTGTATTAGACAAAAAATGAAAAATACGCAATTTTACGTAAAAACTATAAAAATTTAGTTTTAGTATTTTGCCAAACTTTGTAGGAATTTTTTTTTTTTTTTTTTTTTGCTAAACAAGTTTAGAAGCGTGTTCTACGGAAAATTTCCTGTCAAAATAAGCAATAAAAAAATCGATTTTTTCGAAGTTTAAAAGTGTTGTGTCTTAACTTTAAGTTAAGTAAGCCCTTTATTGACCCAAAAAATTTGTTGCTTTATTATGATTAAATATAATAAACTGGACTTTGGTTGACTGATCTCAGTTCTTTTTTATCTGTTATTTAGTTGCGAAATATATCAAACTCTAACCTTTTACTTTTTCTAAATTTAATTGTTTGAGATTTTAGTTCATTTTAGTAAATTATTTTAAATATTTCATATTTCTCCTAAAAATGAAATATAAGCATCTTTAGCACCTTTTGACCGTAGTTTTATTGAAACATTTTTATCACTAACATGAAATCGCTGATTGTTCTGATGGACTACCCTCAATTGATTTCTACACCTAGAAACCAAAACCAAGTGCGAACTACCTAGACCTCCTAGACACCGACCATAAAAGATTTTTATATACCTAGACACAAAAAACCACGAAGCGCACCACCTAGACCTCGCAATTGGCCACACTGTACACCTTGAAACAGCCCTCAAATTATTTTTACACCTAGACACAAAAAACCAAGAAGCGCACCACTTAGACCTCGTCTTCGGCCACCTTGTACACCTGGACAACGTCCTCGAATGATGTATTAACATAGATATCAAAAATTAGGGAGCGCACCGCCGAGACCTTGTCATCGGCAAACTTGTACACCTTGAAACCACCCATGAATTATTTTCACACATAGAAACAAAAAACCACCAAGCGTTCTACCTAGACCTCGTCATCCGCCACCCTGTACTTAGAAACCGTCCTTGAATTATGTATTTACCTAGTCATAAAAAATTGATAAGCGCACAGCCTAGACCTCGTCATCGGCCATCCCGTACACCTAGATACCGCCCTCGAATCATGCATTTAACTTGTCAAACAAAATTACGAAGTGCGACGCCTAGACCTCGTCATCGGCCATCCCGTACACCTACAAACAACCCTTGAATTATATTTACACTTAGACACATGGAACCTCGAAACGCACCCCCTAGACCTTGTCATCGGCCACCATGTACACCTAGAAACCGCCCTTGAATCATGCATTTAACTTGTCATACAAAATTACGAAGCGCGATGCCTAGACCTCTTCATCGGCCATCCCGTACACCTGGACACCACCTTTGAATGATCTATTTACCAAATCAAAAAATATTACGGAGCGCACTGCCTAGACCTCGTCATCGGACACCTTGTACACCTGGACAACGTCCTCGAATGATGTATTAACATAGATATAAAAAATTATCGAGCGCACCGCCTAGAATTCGTCATCGGCCAACTTGTACACCTTGAAACCGCCCATGAATTATTTTCAAACTTAGACACAAAAAACTGCGAAGCGTTCTACTTACAATTAGACCTCGTCATCCGCCACCCTGTACATAGAAACCGCCCTTGAATTATGTATTTACCTAGTCATAAAAAATTGATAAGCGCACAGCCTAGACCTCGTCATCGGCCATCCCGTACACCTGGACACCATCCTTGAATCATGCATTTAACTTGTCATAAAAAATTACGAAGAGCGACGCCTATACCTCTTCATCGGCCACCCCGTACACCTGGACACCACCTTTGAATAATGTATTTACCAAATCAAAAAATATTACGGAGCGCACTGCCTAGACCTCGTCATCGGCCACCTTGTACACCTACAAACAGCCCTCGAATTATATTTACACTAAGACAAAAAATAACCACGGATCGCACTACCTAGACCTCGTCATCGGCCACTCCGTACACATAGACACCGCCCTTGAATTATTTTTACACTTAGTCACAAAAAACCAAGAAGCGCACCACTTAGACCTCGTCTTCGGCCACCTTGTACACCTGGACAACGTCCTCGAATGATGTATTAACATAGATATAAAAAATTATGGAGCACACCGTCTAGACTTCGTCATCGGCAACCTTGCACGCCTAGAAACCGCCCTTGAATTATTTTTACATTTAGTCACAAAAAACCAAGAAGCGCATCACTTAGACCTCGTCTTCGGCCACCTTGTACACCTGGTCAACGTCCTCGAATGATGTATTAACATAGATATAAAAAATTATGGAGCGCACCGCCTAGACTTCGTCATCGGCAACCTTGTACGCCTAGAAACCGCCCTTGAATTATTTTTACATTTAGTCAAAAAAATCACGCAGCGCACCACTTAGACCTCGTCTTCGGCCATCCCGTACACCTAGATAACGTCCTCGAATCATGCATTTAACTTGTCAAACAAAATTACGAAGTGCGACGCCTAGACCTCGTCATCGGCCATCCCGTACGCCTACAAACAACCCTTGAATTATATTTACACTTAGACACATGGAACCTCGAAACGCACCCCCTAGACCTTGTCATCGGCCACCATGTACACCTAGAAACCGCCCTTGAATCATGCATTTAACTTGTCAAACAAAATTACGAAGTGCGATGCCTAAACCTCTTCATCGGCCATCCCGTACACCTGGACACCACCTTTGAATGATGTATTTACCAAATCAAAAAATATTACGGAGGGCACTGCCTAGACCCCGTCATTGGCCACCTTGTACACCTACAAAACGCCCTCGAATTATATTTATACTAAGACAAAAAAAAAACCACGAAGCGCACCACTTAGACCTCGTCTTCGGCCACCTTGTACACCTGGACAACGTCCTCGAATGATGTATTAACATAGATATCAAAAATTAGGGAGCGCACCGCCGAGACCTTGTCATCGGCAAACTTGTACACCTTGAAACCGCCCATGAATTATTTTCAAACTTAGACACAAAAAACTGCGAAGCGTTCTACTTACAATTAGACCTCGTCATCCGCCACCCTGTACATAGAAACCGCCCTTGAATTATGTATTTACCTAGTCATAAAAAATTGATAAGCGCACAGCCTAGACCTCGTCATCGGCCATCCCGTACACCTGGACACCATCCTTGAATCATGCATTTAACTTGTCATAAAAAATTACGAAGAGCGACGCCTATACCTCTTCATCGGCCACCCCGTACACCTGGACACCACCTTTGAATAATGTATTTACCAAATCAAAAAATATTACGGAGCGCACTGCCTAGACCTCGTCATCGGCCACCTTGTACACCTACAAACAGCCCTCGAATTATATTTACACTAAGACAAAAAATAACCACGGATCGCACTACCTAGACCTCGTCATCGGCCACTCCGTACACATAGACACCGCCCTTGAATTATTTTTACACTTAGTCACAAAAAACCAAGAAGCGCACCACTTAGACCTCGTCTTCGGCCACCTTGTACACCTGGACAACGTCCTCGAATGATGTATTAACATAGATATCAAAAATTAGGGAGCGCACCGCCGAGACCTTGTCATCGGCAAACTTGTACACCTTGAAACCACCCATGAATTATTTTCACACATAGACACAAAAAACCACGAAGCGTTCTACCTAGACCTCGTCATCCGCCACCATGTACTTAGAAACCGTCCTTGAATTATGTATTTACCTAGTCATAAAAAATTGATAAGCGCACAGCCTAGACCTCGTCATCGGCCATCCCGTACACCTAGATACCGCCCTCGAATCATGCATTTAACTTGTCAAACAAAATTACGAAGTGCGACGCCTAGACCTCGTCATCGGCCATCCCGTACACCTACAAACAACCCTTGAATTATATTTACACTTAGACACATGGAACCTCGAAACGCACCCCCTAGACCTTGTCATCGGCCACCATGTACACCTAGAAACCGCCCTTGAATCATGCATTTAACTTGTCATACAAAATTACGAAGCGCGATGCCTAGACCTCTTCATCGGCCATCCCGTACACCTGGACACCACCTTTGAATGATCTATTTACCAAATCAAAAAATATTACGGAGCGCACTGCCTAGACCTCGTCATCGGACACCTTGTACACCTGGACAACGTCCTCGAATGATGTATTAACATAGATATAAAAAATTATCGAGCGCACCGCCTAGAATTCGTCATCGGCCAACTTGTACACCTTGAAACCGCCAATGAATTATTTTCAAACTTAGACACAAAAAACTGCGAAGCGTTCTACTTACAATTAGACCTCGTCATCCGCCACCCTGTACATAGAAACCGCCCTTGAATGATGTATTTACCCAGACATAAAAAATTGATAAGCGCACACCCTAGACCTCGTCATCGGCCATCACGTACACCTAGACACCGTCCTTGAATCATGCAATTAACTTGTCATACAAAATTACGAAGGGCGACGCCTAGACGTCTTCATCGGCCACCCCGTACACCTGGACACCACCTTTGAATGATGTATTTACCAAATCAAAAAATATTACGGAGCGCACTGCCTAGACCCCGTCATCGGCCACCTTGTACACCTACAAAACGTCCTCGAATTATATTTATACTAATTGTAAGACAAAAAAAAACCACGGATCGCACTACCTAGACCTCGTCATCGGACACTCCGTACACCTAGACACCGCCCTTGAATTATTTTTACATTTAGTCACAAAAAACCACGAAGCGCACCACTTAGACCTCGTCTTCGGCCACCTTGTACGCCTGGACAACGTCCTCGAATGATGTATTAACATAGATATAAAAAATTACGGAGCGCACCGCCGAGACCTTGTCATCGGCAACCTTGTACGCCTAGAAACCGCCCTTGAATTATTTTTACATTTAGTCAAAAAAAACATGAAGCGCACCACTTAGACCTCGCCTTCGGACACCTTGTACACCTGGACAACGTCCTCGAATGAGGTATTAACATAGATATAAAAAATTATCGAGCGCACCGCCTAGACTTCGTCATCGGCCAACTTGTACACCTTGAAACCACCCATGAATTATTTTTACATTTAGTCACAAAAAACCAAGAAGCGCACCACTTAGACCTCGTCTTCGGCCACCTTGTACACCTGGTCAACGTCCTCGAATGATGTATTAACATAGATATAAAAAATTATGGAGCGCACCGCCTAGACTTCGTCATCGGCAACCTTGTACGCCTAGAAACCGCCCTTGAATTATTTTTACATTTAGTCAAAAAAACCACGAAGCGCACCACTTAGACCTCGTCTTCGGCCACCTTGTACACCTGGACACCACCTTTGAATGATGTATTTACCAAATCAAAAAATATTACGGAGCGCACTGCCTAGACCCCGTCATCGGCCACCTTGTACACCTACAAAACGTCCTCGAATTATATTTATACTAATTGTAAGACAAAAAAAAACCACGGATCGCACTACCTAGACCTCGTCATCGGACACTCCGTACACCTAGACACCGCCCTTGAATTATTTTTACATTTAGTCACAAAAAACCACGAAGCGCACCACTTAGACCTCGTCTTCGGCCACCTTGTACACCTGGACAACGTCCTCGAATGATGTATTAACATAGATATAAAAAATTACGGAGCGCACCGCCGAGACCTTGTCATCGGCAACCTTGTACGCCTAGAAACCGCCCTTGAATTATTTTTACATTTAGTCAAAAAAAACACGAAGCGCACCACTTAGACCTCGTCTTCGGCCACCTTGTACACCTGGACACCACCTTTGAATGATGTATTTACCAAATCAAAAAATATTACGGAGCGCACTGCCTAGACCCCGTCATCGGCCACCTTGTACACCTACAAAACGTCCTCGAATTATATTTATACTAATTGTAAGACAAAAAAAAACCACGGATCGCACTACCTAGACCTCGTCATCGGACACTCCGTACACCTAGACACCACCTTTGAATGATGTATTTACCAAATCAAAAAATATTACGGAGCGCACTGCCTAGACCCCGTCATCGGCCACCTTGTACACCTACAAAACGTCCTCGAATTATATTTATACTAATTGTAAGACAAAAAAAACCACGGATCGCACTACCTAGACCTCGTCATCGGACACTCCGTACACCTAGACACCGCCCTTGAATTATTTTTACATTTAGTCACAAAAAACCACGAAGCGCACCACTTAGACCTCGTCTTCGGCCACCTTGTACACCTGGACAACGTCCTCGAATGATGTATTAAGATAGATATAAAAAATTATGGTGCGCACCGCCTAGACTTCGTCATCGGCAACCTTGTACGCCTAGAAACCGCCCTTGAATTATTTTTACATTTAGTCAAAAAAACCACGAAGCGCACCACTTAGACCTCGTCTTCGGCCACCTTGTACACCTGGACACCACCTTTGAATGATGTATTTACCAAATCAAAAAATATTACGGAGCGCACTGCCTAGACCCCGTCATCGGCCACCTTGTACACCTACAAAACGTCCTCGAATTATATTTATACTAATTGTAAGACAAAAAAAAACCACGGATCGCACTACCTAGACCTCGTCATCGGACACTCCGTACACCTAGACACCGCCCTTGAATTATTTTTACATTTAGTCACAAAAAACCACGAAGCGCACCACTTAGACCTCGTCTTCGGCCACCTTGTACACCTGGACAACGTCCTCGAATGATGTATTAACATAGATATAAAAAATTACGGAGCGCACCGCCGAGACCTTGTCATCGGCAACCTTGTACGCCTAGAAACCGCCCTTGAATTATTTTTACATTTAGTCAAAAAAAACACGAAGCGCACCACTTAGACCTCGCCTTCGGACACCTTGTACACCTGGACAACGTCCTCGAATGAGGTATTAACATAGATATAAAAAATTATCGAGCGCACCGCCTAGACTTCGTCATCGGCCAACTTGTACACCTTGAAACCGCCCATGAATTATTTTTACATTTAGTCACAAAAAACCAAGAAGCGCACCACTTAGACCTCGTCTTCGGCCACCTTGTACACCTGGTCAACGTCCTCGAATGATGTATTAACATAGATATAAAAAATTATGGAGCGCACCGCCTAGACTTCGTCATCGGCAACCTTGTACGCCTAGAAACCGCCCTTGAATTATTTTTACATTTAGTCAAAAAAACCACGAAGCGCACCACTTAGACCTCGTCTTCGGCCACCTTGTACACCTGGACAACGTCCTCGAATGATGTATTAACATAGATATAAAAAATTACGGAGCGCACCGCGGAGACCTCGTCATCGGCAACCTTGTACGCCTAGAAACCGCCCTTGAATTATTTTTACATTTGGTCAAAAAAACCACGAAGCGCACCACTTAGACCTTGTCTTCGGCCACCTTGTACACTTGGACAACGTCCTCGAATGATGTATTAACATAGATATAAAAAATTATGGAGCGCACCGCCTAGACTTCGTCATCGGCGAACTTGTACACCTTGAAACCGCCCATGAATTATTTTCACACTTAGACACAAAAAACCACGAAGCGTTCTACCTAGACCTCGTCATCCGCCACCCTGTACATAGAAACCGCCCTTGAATTATGTTTTTACCTAGTCATAAAAAATTGATAAGCGCACAGCCTAGACCTCGTCATCGGCCACCTTGTACACCTACAAACAGCCCTCGAATTATATTTACACTAAGACAAAAAATAACCACGGATCGCACTACCTAGACCTCGTCATCGGCCACTCCGTACACCTAGACACCGCCCTTGAATGATGTATTTACCTAGATATAAAAAATTACGGAGCGCACCGCCTAGATCTCGTCTTCGGCCACCTTGTACACCTAGAAACCGCCCTCGAATTATTTTTACACCTAGACACTAAAAACTACATGTAAATGAGCATGCATAAAACCGATGAGAAAGCAATATTTATTGATGTAAAGCTGTGCGGCAAAGATCACGGTCCTAACACATGTTGCAGCTAACTTAACAGTCTTAACATTTTTTTATTTGATTTGAGCATTTTGTGAATGACACACGCGTATATTATATCAAAGGTAGTTTTTATCAATATTTTTGTTGAAAATCATAGTTAGGCATAATAAAACATGATATAAGTCAAAATATATTAGAGGCAATAAAGAAATGAATTTACTTCTTTGTAAAGAAAAATACGAACCTTAACATAGAAGTAAATAGTAGCGCAGGCACCGCGGCTTCGTCTGCTTCTTAAATTTGCCTTCGTGGTACTACCGTACCACTTAATAATAGAATCTAATCGACGTAACTGTTGAAAACTGTTAAAATCTGGTACCATCCACAGTAAACTAAAAAAAAAACTGAAAAAAAATACCGGTAAATAACTGTTGACTTTGTCTTAATTTCGACATTCTTCTGATGAACATTTCTGTTTTGTTCAGTTATCTTCTGTTTTAGTCTGAAATCTTCAGATGGAAACTGTTATGTGCAGAATTTTTGTTCCACTAAGGATCAATATAAGTATGGCTTATATTGATTCCATAATATTATGGAATTTTATACAAAATCATATTTTATATCCATATATAAAGATAAATTAATTTTATTATTATTTTATTAAATACTTATCTTATCTAATTTATTAAATAAGACAGTATTTAAAATATCTTAATATAGTGTGCGTAAAATACACTATTACGCACGCTCTGCGTGCGTTCAAGTACATTTTTTGCCCCCTGTATCAGAAAATAATGTTCGATACACATGCACAAAGTTGATTTTTATAATTTTATAAATAAATTTAGTTGTCAATATTAGAACGACACTTTATTGATTTTAAATTGAATGCAGAATGCTTTAATGCATCTATTTTTGAATACGGTTTTACCATTTAAAAAATAATTTTCAATTATAACAAACTTAGAGTATTTCATCAGTAAAACTAAAAGGGCAATATCCTAATAGTAGAGATCTCATTTGAGATTAATTAATAAAAATGACTATAGATAATTTATGAAAACATTAAATTATTAAAAATTTACATCAGCTTGGGATGTGCAGTAAATTTGTATAAAATATATTTGAATATTATAGTAAACATATATAATACATTAATAAAAGTATATGATTTATGGTAATGTTTGTTTAAAACATCTATTTAAATATAAGTTACGCTTTATTTAAAAAAAATTTTTATTGTTTAATATTTATTTATCATTCTCTACAGATAAACTCATGTAAGTGTTCTTCATATAAAGAAAATAATTACATAACGATTTTTGTCATTTCATATTCACAAACACATACCTTTGAAAAAAGGATCATATCTGCAGAAATAATTATTCGCAGCATCCCTTTCATCAGGATCAAATCTGCAGATTCATCTCGTGATATGCACAAATGCATTCAGCATAGCCCGCTCGCGCCGCAGCGCCTTTTCAAGGCGCTCGCCGCCTAGATCACGCGGTACGCCACGGAGCTCGGCGACGCTCTCCGCTCGCCGACTCACTCTCTCTGAGACCACCGAGCACGACGCAAGCCTTCAGTACACGTATTGCTCTCCTTACCCTGTATTCTTAAGTTTACGTTTAAATAAAGTCACGCTACGTTTTGCTTTTCTTCTTAAACTCGTGTTCTATTTATTTCACGGTACCTTATCGCGTCTAGATTGTATAATACCGACAGTCATTTTATATTCACAAACAGATAACTATGAAAGAGAAATCATATCTGCACAAAAAATTATTTGCAGCATTCTTTTGATCTTGACCAAATCTGCATATAACACCTTGCCTTATGCATAAATGCATACAACAATCGTCATTTCATATTCACAAACACATAGTTTTGAAAAAAAGAGCATATCTGCACTAATAATAGTTTGCAGCATTCCTTTTTTCTTGACCAAAACCGCAGATTTCTTCATCTGAGATGCATGTGCGGCATTTTATATTCACAACCACATAGAATTAAAAATGATTATACCTGTACAAATATCTATTTGCAGAATCCCTTTGATCTCCCCTAAAACTGCATATTTTATCTTGTGATATGAATGAATACTTACAGTATTCGTCATTATATGTCACGAACACAAAACTTAAAAAAAAAACGATTATATCTGCACGAGTAATTATTTGCAGCATCCCTTTTATGTAAATCAAATTTACTGATTACATCTTATGATATGAATGAATACATAAAGCATTCGTCATCTCATATTCACAAATAGATGGCTTAAAAAATAATCAGCATATCTGCACAATAGTACATAGTGCAACAAGAGGAGAAAATAAGCTATGTCATGCGTGGGTGAGGTGTTCAGCACGAGACGTAGACGAGTACTGAAAACACCTCACCCGAGTCTGACATAGCTTTTATTCCCGTGTTACACACCGTGTTTTTTCCAACAAGAGCATCAAAGGGACTTTTTTTATGCGTGAAAGTTGGGTAGGAAATCGTGCATTTTAAGTCCTGCACAACAAATTCGAGAAATTTTAAAAAATTGCAAAATTTGAGAAATTTTAAAAAATTGCAAAATTTGAGAAATTTTAAAAAATTGCAAAATTTGAGAAATTTTAAAAAATTGAAAAATTTGAGAAATTTTAAAAAATTGCAAAATTTGAGAAATTTTAAAACATTGAAAAATTTGAGAAATTTTAAAACATTGAAAAATTTGAGAACTTTTAAAAAATTGAAAAATTTGAGAAATTTTGCTTTTTTCAAACACGCTTGGAATGGACAATTTTCTACGCTACTTTTAGGCATGAAAAAAGGCCTATTTCATGCGCGTGTTGGAAAAATATTTAATCGCAGCATTCCTTTTATCTAAACCAATTTTAAAATAATCATTATGTATCCATGTGTATATATATATACATATATATATATATATATATATATATATATATATATATATATATATATATTTATATATACATTATAACACTCGGTTAATACTTTCCTGCCGTGTTATAACCAGGGCCAGAAGGGTCCTGTTTATTGTAAATTAACGTCGGGAGTGCAGAAGGCACGACTCGGCCGACTCAGATCATGCACGTGTTTTTACACGAGCCCGCGGAGGCGGCGTAGGTCGGGTCGTAGGAAATAACACACGAGAAGTTTAGATAAGGAAATATATATTCAATTGTAACTATACACGGAGGTGCAAACGCCGCACACTTCGACGAACGATAAAGAGAGACGAGAGATATTACCCTGTCGACGTGAGAGTGTGAGAGTGCAGGTACTTACAACTCGGTAGTGGCAGTAGTACTTGACGCAACGGACGTGGTCCAGTCTCGGACGTGGAGATGTACAGTTCGGACGGGCGTCGCAGCAACTCGTCGGTAACGCACGGACGAATATCGTTCGCTCTCAAGGTGCTTGCAGGAATCACAACAAATCCGCGTATACAGTAGCGCGAGCTACTCGTGTGGATAGCGCAGCTAGACTAACTCTAGTCGCAGTTCTCCCGGCCGTCGGCACATCGTTGTCATATCTCGCCAACGCTGTGCGGCCAGGCGGCAACCGCGCTACCTATGCTCTCACTCTCTCTGTCTCTATCTTGCCTCGTCTCTCGTTCTCGCTCGTTTCGGCGCTCGTTGGCAGCTTGCTGAAACAATAATCTTATTACATTTAGAACATAATTAGCCGTTAGACATTTGACGTGCACTTGGCCGTCACAACATATATATATGCATATATATATATATATATATATATATATATATATATATATATATATATATATATATATATGTCAAAAATATAAAACAAAAATATCTGCCGTAAAATAGATTTAATTTCTTTTTTTTTTTGAGTTTTTAGAGGGTTTTTACAAAATTGACCAAAAATAAAATTTTAATATAGTGTAGATTATTAATTGGGCCAGCATAATCGATATGAACCCTTTTAAATGGCGCGCTAGACTCTGGCCAACTACTCGTGTTCACTTTTAGTGGATTTTTACTTAGTTGTAAGCAATTTGTATCAGGTACAACTACCCTACAACCTCGGAATATGCATCTATTTCGCAGCGAAAATTCTTCCTGCGGTATATTCCAGCGTAATTTTTTGTCTATGATTTTGTCAGTAGTAAGCGCATTTACGAGCATTTCTATTTTTTTGTCTTTTTTTGTTTCTAAAGCTAATCGAGAGATGCTGGTGTGTAGTTTTTTTATTTGTTTTACTTCGAATATATCGGCTTTATCTATTGTATCGTCATTAAAATCTTCCGATTTTTGTGGTAAACGTGACATAGCGTCGGCATTCGCATGTGATTTGCTTCTTTTATACCATATATCAAAATTGTACGCTCTTAAAAAAATTGCATAATGCTGCATGCGGGTTGTAGTTAGAGTCGGTAGTGATTTTTTTGGACTAACTATTTAAATTAAAGGTTTATGATCTGTATATAATGTAAAACGTTGGCCGTATAAATATTGATAATATTCTTGAATGCCGAAGATAATACTATACGCTTCCTTATCAATTTGCGATTATTTTCTTGGAGTTTTATTTAGAGTTTTTGAAGCAAATTTTATTGGTCTTTTAAAACCATCTCGATATTTACGCGAAATTACGGCATTAATACCGTACGGAATATTGAATAAAAATCTGCAAGTACTGTAGGCGAGCAAATAAGTTCTTTATTGTGCTTGAAGGCTTTTTAATATTTCTCATTCCAATCAAACTTGACTTTTTTATAGTAACGCGTATAATGGTTGTAATATGGTACTTAAATTTGGTAAAAATCTACCATAATAATTTATAAGTTCGATAAAAGATTGTAATTGAACTTTATCCGTAGGTCGGCTTGTATTTAAAATTGTATCTACTTTGCTTTTGATTTTATGTACGCCATTTTCATCTATAGTATAACCACAATAATCAATTTTATTGGCAAAGAATACCGACTTTTCTCTATTTATTCGTAGATTATATTGCGTAAGTCTTTCGAGTACTTTTCAGCCGGATTAGTCTGATGTATTTCGTCTGTTTCTCCCGTTATTTCAATGTCATCGAAAAATACAGCTACGCCTTCGATGTTCGCTAGTATTCTTTCAATTTCTCTTTGCCAAATCGCAGGTGCCGATGCTAAACCAAACATTAACCGGTTACTTCTATATAATCCTTTGTGTGTAGCTTTTTTTATATCAATTTTAGTAAATTGTTTTTCTCTGGCTATTTTTTATATTATACTGATTAATATGTGGTATGGGGTGGTCATCAATTATCATATTTTCGTTTACTGTTTGACTAAAATCCCCGCAAATTCTTACACTATCGTCAGATTTTAATATAGGTACAATCGGTGTTGCCCAATTTGAACGCTCCACTTTAGTAATCATCCCTTGCTTTTCTAAATTTCCAAGTTCATCTTCTAGTTTATCTATAAGTGCAAACGCTACAGGCCGTGCTCGCATGTATTTTGGTCGAATGTTTTCTTGTAATGGTATTCGTACTTGAAAACCTTCAATTTTACCTATACTTTTATCAAAAAGTTTACAATATTTTTCGAGTAAAATTTTTACTTTATCTTGCGTGTACATTGTAAACACCGTAGGTCTAGAGATAATTGACAAATCCATTCTCTGCCTAAGAGTGTGTTTCTGTCCTCGTCAATAAAATATAGATTTGAGTCTTAGATCTTATTATTGTGTTCGACCTTACACGTCGCATATCGAGTATCTGTAACTCTTCTTCGCAATCTGTGAGCAGTTTCAAGTTTGTAGCGTTTAATTTTCGGTCTTCGAATAATTCGTAGAATTTATTTTTCGTTATAATTGTAACAGCTGCACCGCTATCAATTTCAAATTTAATTAATTTGTCATCTATGCGTAATGTACGAAAAAAATTTTCGCGATGATTTGAATGCTCGGTCCCTACGAAATATATATTTTCGAATATATACTGGATTATTTTTGCTGTAAATTGACGTAATTTGTATTTACCGTATTTTTTGTTTTGCTTTTCACATTTCTCGTAGGTGGCCTTTTATATTACAAAAATTGCATACAACATTCAATTTATCGCATTTATTTGCGTAGTGATCCATACTACCACATCTATAGCGATGATTTTTTACCGTATTTTCTACGTTTGCTTTAAAATTATTTTTCGCAAATTTTTGATTCACATTCTTCTTTGTATTGCTTTCTCCTAGAGAAAGCTTTGTAATAGTAAAATTTTGAGTTTCGTCAACACTTCTAGAAAATACTTTTTGGTGTGTTAGAAGTTCAAATCAAGTGTTTTTAGTAAATGTCCGTATAAATGTATGTGTTTTATTTTTTTTTATCTGGCGTAAGCAGAGCAAGCTCTGCACAATTGGTCCTCCGACACCGGATCCCCACAGGTACTATCGTTGAACAATACATCCGTGGGGCCCGTTAACTAGCCTTTTTTTTGGCTTCTCCTTTAAAGTTTGAAATTTCCGTACATCCCCCATCCACCAAAGTGATTAGGGGTTCAGGATCAACTCGTCTTCTTCAATCTGCATGGTCCTGCCGTGTTCTTCCTTCTGCATAGTCCTGCCGTCTTCTTCCTTCTGCATCGTCCTGCCGTCTTCAGGCTTGCATCTGCTGGCTTGCATCTTACCTCACGGGAAGAGAACAGGCCGTCATTGGTGATAACAACGAGCTCTCAACTTTTCTACCATTAAACACCGGTGTTCCACAGGGGTCAGTTTTAGGCCCCTTGTTTTTCGCGTTGTACATCAATGATATTGGCTTTTGCCTAGATTCAGATGTGTCCCATCTAATCTATGCGGATGACCTGCAGATCTACAGCCAATGCCACCTCGAGGAGCTTGATTCCTGCTATGTCAGGATGAGTGCTAACGCCGAGAGGATAATGGGCTGGGCTGCACCAAATAGTCTTAAACTTAATGTCCTTAAGACTAAGGCAATCGTCCTGGGCTCCCCCTACTATATAAATGCTCTACCTACTACTGCTAACACCTATATAAATATAGGGGGAGCCCGGATCGACTACGAATCTTCGGTGCGCAATCTGGGTTTGGTGATAGACTCCAAACTCACGTGGAAAGAGCACGTTACACAAGTTTGTAAACGTGCTCACTCTTTAATGTACCGTCTCTATTTTTTTAGGAAGAGCACTAACCTCGGGTTGCGCCAACACTTGGTGCAAGCACTCCTATTTCCCATCATCGATTACTGTTCACTGGCTTTCTGTGACCTGACACAGGAACTTGACTTGAGGCTGCAGAGGCTTGTCAACATGGGGATCCGTTATATCTACGGTGTAAGGAGGGACGAGCACATCTCCCCTTTAGACGTGAGTTGCAATGGCTTACCACCGCCGGACGTAGGAAATACTTCATGGCCTGTTTTCTAAGGAAAATGTTCAACACCTCCGTACCTATCTACCTATTAGCCTATTTTGATTTCCACGTCGCGCTCAGGCCTGTAAGGGGGTGAGGTGACCCCCCTGGACATCCCGTCCTTCAGAACGGAGACGCTGAGGAACTCATTTTTCATCAGTGCTTCCTGCCTCTGGAATAGTCTACCATCTCACCTTCGCAACACACTATCCATATCACACTTTAAACAAACAGCTAAATCATTTTCCTTTAAATTGAAAAAACGCAAACATGACACAAACATACACACCCATCCATCTTATTTCACCTCATTCCATTTACTCTTCACACTATCACTTCTTACACAACAATTGTTGATCTTATCAGTATTTTTACTATATTTAAATATGTACAACATAATGTACAACAATAAAAACATATAAATCTAAATCTAAATCTAAATCTTCTTCCTTCTGCATCGTCCAGCCGTCTAGTGTGTGTGTGTGTGTGTGTGTGTGTATATCGCAATATTTCTGGAACTACTCCGTCAATATCAATAAAATTTGACATGCATATCTATTTTTGGATTCTAAATTCGGGAAAAACAGTTATTTTATATTTTCTCAACTATTTTTTATGGCTATTTTTTTTTTTAAAACACTATTTTGCGTTTTTTTTCAATCATCCCATTGTCACAAACAATTTAGCTATAATGAATTTTAATGAGAATAAAATTAGCTACTTTTCCCCGTTTGGTCCTCGGGATCGATCGCTTTGTTCGGCAGATAAAATGAAAAAGGTGATTTATTTTTTTTAAATTCATATCTCTGAAACTAAACATCATAACCTCGCGAAAAAAATTATGTCGATGGGTCATGTGTTTAACTATATTTTATTAAAATTTTGAGTAATTTAACTACTTATTTTATCAGTAATAAATCGAAAAGTGAAAAAAATGATTTTTTTTGTGCCTCGATTATGGACGTACAAAGGCCTCAATGTACTTGAGATTTTGGGAAAAAGTAGATATTTTATGTGTTTTGGCTAAGTTCATTGCACAGCTTTCAAACCTCTATGGTTCGTAATATATCAAGGTTTTAATTTTTTGATTCCTTATATCTCTAAAACAATGTAGTCAAATGCTTCAAAATTTAATTGGTTATTTGCCATAAAAAAGCTATCTGCTGCTAAAATTTCGTTGAGCGGTATTCTAGTAAAAAGCTAAAATGTAAAAATCGACTACTCGAAAATTGCGCGAGCGACCTATCTATTGAATAGCCTGTTGTTTTGATGGTCAGGTTGGTTAGAAACACATGTAAACATACGTCAATTTCTGTGAAAAAAAATTGACGGTAGTGTTCGTATTCTATAATAAAAAAACAGAGGGGTCTGCAAACTTTTGGACAATGAACCATCTAAAACTTATATATTAAATTATGTATCAAAAACCGCCTTATACATTAGCAGGCGGATATACTATATATTAGAACAATATTTTATACCTATAAATTTAGTTGTAGGAAGCTACGTGCCAATGAATTGGCAGCGGTTTATTTTTTGTATTAATTTTATAATTCGAAAAATTTCTTTTTTCTCTAGTATTAACTGCATTTATCGTGCTTTTTTGGTAGATTTTCACCGCGTCTATTGCGGATAATTTCATTGCAACTGCAGTTTTAAGCGCATTTTCGTATCTTAATTTTTTTTTGTCTCTAGTAAACGATTTTGAATACGCTTGCTGCGTAAACCTGATGTAAACTGATTTCTCAATGCTGTATTTAAGAACGTACTAAAGTTACAATTCATTGCAAGTTTTTGAAGCGCTGTAAGGAACTTCTGGGCTCACTTTCCTCCTAGCTGCTGTCGTTGGTGAAACCTGTAGTTTTCCGCGATCTCCAACGGGGCCGACCTGTAGTATTGTTTCAGGAGTCTGGACAATTCTTCGTAGGATTTTGACGTAGGCTCGTCCGGGGCTACTTTATCGCACAGTATGTCGTATGGCTCTGGCCCCATGTAGTGCAGTAGATATTGCCTCTTGGCTGCTTCCGAAATAACGTGGAAAATTTCGTATGCTACCTCTAGGCGCTTGACCCATCTGTCTCTGCGGAATTTTGTATGATCAAACGGCTCAATTGTGTAGACTGTTCTAATTGACGTTGATGTAGCTGTTGCTGTAGTAGTGGTAGTCTCCGTTGTTTCCACCATTTTGCTCTTTAATTAATTGCAGTAATTTTCTTTAGAATTTGCGCAGAATTATTTCGCGTAAATTCGTATAATCCTGGTCACCACTGTTATGATTGTAGGTAGTAAGCAAGCTAATGTATTATAAGTTTATTTATTATATAATCAGTTACAATCAGAGCGTAATATAGATAGGTGTTTACTTCTCGGGAGCTAGTAAGGTTCTGGCGCTTGTAGCTATTCTGCCGAATTCCTCAGTCGCACGAGTATACTGTTGTAACCGAGCCTGAACGTTGCGCTATTCGAACGCTAAGAATCGCGCATAGCGACCCTTAACAACAAGATCAACGACGTTGCGAATTTTGTTGTTTATGTTCAGTCTGATGAGCTGAGTTGTGTAAGATTTGAATAAAGAGAGAGTTCAAGTTTGAGTTACACTTTCATAAATAACGTGTTGTTATTTATGTTAACCCATACTCGGTTATAACATTTTGAGAGCTCATCCGGGATAGTTAATTTAAACACCATGAAAGAAGTAGACTCTGTGATAAAATTTCGGCTGCATTTCTTTTCACGGACTGCTTACATGGAAAGAGATACTCTTCGTCGAATTAAACTAGAAAAGGCGATCTTAAAACTAAATCAAGAAAAGGATTTTGAAACTCAGCAATCAACAAAAGAAATTTATTACAAGAACCTCTGTCAACTAGATCTTGAAATTGCGATTCAAAGAGTACTCAGTGAGTAAGCAGAAGCAAAATCGAAGCAACTGGAGATTGAATTTAAACATCAACAGCTGATCAATGATGGTGAACGGCAAACTGGTCCACAAGCTGAACAACTGCAGAATGAGGAGTTAGCAAAGCAACATCATTCCAACCTTTTATCGTAAAAAACTGCGTTGGCTTGCTTGAAAAGCAAAAGGATTTTCAATGCCGATTTGAACAGCAAAGTCGTTCTCACTTCACAAACACAAACACAGACCTTATTGCACAAAATCATTAAAACACAGAAATGCTGGTCGCGAATGTCATTCTATCTAGCATTTCTCATGACACACATAATATCGAGTTACAACATTTAGAACTAGATATAGATTTACCAGGTTATTTGGAAATGTCAATGACGAATGCCGTTGTTGTTGACATTTTAAAGAGTACATGTAGTGATAGGTTAAAGAAAGGTTTAGAATTACCATCTAGAAACACAATTAGGAATCAGAATGTGTTATCAACGAATGCCGCTGTTGATAACACTATTCTGAAACGGAGTAAAAGTATTAGTACATTTATGAAGATTACAAAATCAGATTTAGGTTATTTTCTGGACATTTCAGAAATGTCAATTAAAAATATGATACTGCAGTTGTCGGGTTCGTTTCGTTTCAGACCCGCAAGATCCGGTTCGAAAGGTTTATTAAGTAAGATGTTTGACTTACGCTTTTATAAATAACGTGTTGTCTTAACTTGTACCAAGTTATAACAATACATTTGTGTATAGTTATATACAGAGACACGCGCTATACATGAGCTTCGCTCGCGCTAACAAACGGGGATCCAAAGTCTTATTGAGAAGCTGTATCGTCATCAGAGGCAGACAGATGGCAAGCAGCCATAAGCAAAGAAAGAGAAGCTCTTCAGAAGAATCAAGTATACAAAGTATTTAGTAGAACGTACAAGGATGACAAGAAGCTGAACATTTAAGACTCTAGATGGGCCTTTAAACGTAAAGACGACGGAACCAAACAAACAGACTACAAGGCAAGAATTATTATTAGAGGCTTCAAAGACTCGAACCTCTACGATATCTGCGAAATATACGCTCCAGTATCACAACTTGCACTTGTAAGAGCAGTTCTAGCCATAGCAAACAAACACGATTATATATTGTGGCAACTGGACGTTAAAGCAGCGTTTCTTCACAGCCCAATAAAGAAAGAAATATATCTGGAAATACCAGATGGCTTCGGAAACCATGAAAATCAAAGACGAACAAAAGTTTGGAAGTTGCACAAGTCCTTGTACGGTTTGAAAACAAGTCCAAAGAATTAGAATGCGCGTTTCTCGGAGTTTGCTAAGAAACTAGGCTTCCTAGCAAACAATAGAGATCCATGCTTGTTTGTGTACACTGAAAACAGCACTCGTATAATAATGCTATGGAATGTCGACGATATATTGCTAACAGGCAATAGCGAGACCAGAATAAGAGAAGTACAGAAAGAACTGAGTAAAAAGTTCGATATGAAATTCCTGGGTTAGCCTAAAGAATTCCCAGGAATTACCATATCAAGATATAAGAAATAAAGGATTATAAGATTAGATCAAATTAGAAGAATGTCGGAATTGAAACAAATTCAACAGTTATTAACTAATAAGTATTATTGTTTTCTTACAGTTTGTTTTTAGTTTACTGCGGATGGTACCAGATTTCAACAGTTTCAAACAGTTACGTTAATTATATTCTATTTTCAAGTGGCGCGAAGGTGCCACGAAGGCAAGTTTGAGAAGCAGACGAAGCCGCGGTGCCCGCACTACTATTTACTTCTATGTTAAGGTTCGCATTTTTAATTACAAAGAAATAAATGCATTTCTTTCTTGACTCTAATATATTTTGACTTATATCATGGTTTTTATGCCTTACTGATTTGAGGCGGTGTCTAGGTTTACAAGGTGGCCGATGACGAAATCTAGGTGGTGAGCTTCGTGGTTTTTTGTGTCGAAGTGTAAAAATAATTCAAGGGCGGTTTCTAGGTGTTCAATGTGGCCGATGACGAGGTCTAGGGAATGCGCTACATAATTTTATATGACTAAGTAAATACATAATTCGAGAACGGTTTCTAGGTGTACAAGGTGGCCGAAGACGAGGTCTAAGTGGTGTACTTCGTGGTTTTTTGTGTCTAAGTGTAAAAATAATTTGAGGGCGGATTCTAGGTGTACAAGGTGGGCGATGACGAAGTCTAGGCAGTGCGATTCGTAATTTTCTAAGACTAAGTAAATACATAATTCGAGAACGGTTTCTAGGTGTACAAGGTGGCCGAAGACGAGGTCTAAGTGGTGTACTTCGTGGTTTTTTGTGTCTAAGTGTAAAAATAATTTGAGGGCGGATTCTAGGTGTACAAGGTGGCCGATGACGAAGTATAGGCAATGCGCTTCGTAATTTTCTAAGACTAAGTAAATTCATTATTTGAGGGCGGTGTCTTGGTGTACAAGGTCGCCGAAGACGAGGTCTAGATACTTCGCTCCGTAATTTTTTTTTATTTGGTATATACATCATTCAAAGGTGGTGTCCAGGTGTACGGGGTGGCCGATGACGAGGTCTCAGCGGTGCGCTCCGTAATTTTTTATATCCATGTTAATACATCATTCGAGGACGTTGTCCAGGTGTACAAGGTGGCCGATGACGACGTCTAGGCGTGGCACTTCGCAATTTTGTATGACAAGTTAAATGATTCGAGGGCGGTGTCGAGGTATACGGGGTGGCCGATGTCAAGGTCGAGGTAGTGCGCTCCGTGCTTTTTTGTGTCTAAGTCTAAAAATGATTCAATGGCGGTTTCTAGGCATACAAGGTGGCCGATGACGAGGTCTAGGTGGTAAGCTTCGTGTTTTTTTGTGGCTTAGTGTAAAAAATAATTCGAGAGCGGTTTCAAGGTTTACTAGGTGGCCGATAACGAGGTCAAGGTAGTGCGCTTTGTGGTTTTTTATGTCTAAGTGTATAAAACATTTAAAGGCGGTATCTAGGTGTACAAGGTGGCCGAAGACGAGGTCTAAGCGGTGCGCTTATCAATTTTTTATGACTAGATAAATACTGTAACGGTTCAACTTTCCCCAGGATGTTGGACAGTCAGTCGGTTCCAGGATCTGGATTGGGGAAAGAGGCAATAAAAGAGTCTGTTCTTATGTTTTAATGTTAACAAAATATATTTCCTTAAGTAGATAATAGTAATTGGGAATCAGTTGTTAAATCCCGTCTGAAACAGAAATCAATTATGCGCTTGGTTAAAAATATTTCGCCTTTACAAATTAAATTGTTTAAACTAGCGCTGTTAACAATTTACGAAAATATCTATGCGACTTCGCTATAACAATTAGTCAGTGGTTACGGCTACGGTGTTTCGGTACGGTGACGGTATGGCGGATCGGTGATAGGTTTGAAGGTTAGGATTTCATTCGGTACGGTGGAGTCGTGTGCGCACGGCTACACCGATCCGGTGACTTGCGTAACAACAATCTCGACTGTCCTGTGTGCGCGCAGTAGCGGCCAGGATAGTGTAACGGGATTTTGAGGTTATCCATCGGATTTATGAAGTCGTGTGCGCACGGCTTCACAAATCTTCGTCGCTCGTCTCGTTCCTCTCTTTTTCCTGTGTGCGCACAGAGATAAAGCGAGTCGTGAGATGTCGGCGTAAGGCTGGCTTTGTTGATTAGGATTTTTACGGTGGCACCGGGTATCGTCACGTGTGCTCACGACGGCAATTCGGAGTTTCGGGGTTCGGAGATACGGGTTTCGGTTCGTCTACCAAATCGTCACACG
This sequence comes from Nasonia vitripennis, assembly GCF_009193385.2. Lineage (NCBI taxonomy): Eukaryota > Metazoa > Arthropoda > Insecta > Hymenoptera > Pteromalidae > Nasonia > Nasonia vitripennis. Next base: position 840,954 of record NW_022279588.1, read on the forward strand.
TGCTCACGAGACGACTTCGTCGGTGCAGATCTATCTCTCGCTGTTCCCTGTAGTAACGTGTGCGCACGATGCTACCTGGAGTGGAGCTCGAGTAGAACTCTCCACCGTGTTGCGCTGTCCACCTTATAAAGGCGCGCGGTGCGTATACGTATGAGCGCGTACGCCGCTCGCGCCACCTGGCGCGTCGTTGCTAAGCTCTTAGTCGGCTGTCGCGCTCCGCGCTCGTGCGGACTCGCCTTGCGGTTGTTGCGCGCGCGCGCCCATTTCGCGTCGTGTGTATTCGCTCGTTGCGCATATTATGTTTATTACGGCCGTCTTCATGTGTATTTATATGTGCGAGACTCGTGTCTCGTCACAATACATAATGAAGGGGCTGTTTGTAGGTGCACAAGGTGGCCGATGGCGAGGTCTAGGCGGTGCGCTCCGTGGTTTCTTGTGTCTAAGTGTAAAAATAATTCAAGGGCGGTTTCTAGGCATACAAGGTGGCCGACGACGAGGTCAAGGTAGTGCGCTTTGTGGTTTTTTGTGTCTAAGTGTCAAAAATATTTAAAGGCGGTTTCTAGGTGTACAAGGTGGCCGAAATCGAGGACTAAGTGGTGCGCTTCGTGGTTTTTTATGTCTTAGTGTAAAAAATAATCCGAGGGCGGTTTCTAGGTGTACAAGGTGGCCGATAACGAGGTCATGGTAGTAGTAGGGGCAAGACTGCTACTGCGCCATGCATCTCCTGCGCCACCAAATACCGACCAATGGTAACTCATATTAGTAGGTCCCTGTTTTACCGGAAGTTCATGTCGACCGTGCAGTCCGCGGTGGCGCCCCCACCCACGCGCGGTAACTCATATTAGTAGGTCCCTGTTTTACCGACAGAGCATTGCATATTGACCGTGCTGCCCGCGGTGGCGTTGTCGACGTTGGCACCCCCGTTACCGACCCCCCTCCATAGCTCAGATTGAGCATCGGTAATTTACTTTATCGACCTGGGATGCTATGGATAATTTGGAATAGGATTTGTAGGATTAAAGGTTAAGATTAATAAATAAATACATCAAAATATTCATTTTTATTTTACTTTATTCAAAAAAAGATAGGTACATAAAACATTATTTGTAAAGACATATATATCATAAAATCTTTCAGAACTTCTTATAACCTTGATGTTCTGGCATAGACTTCGTATTAGTGGAATATTTCTCAAAAGTATTTTTTAACCGTTCAAATGTATTGACAGGAGTAGAACAAGGTTCTCCACGATACGTATTACATTGTTTATCATCTTGCACTCTTCTAGCGCTTTTATCCTCCTTGAGAGGTGTGTACGGAATGCTATTTCGTTTCATTTTTTATATCTATCCTGACTGATGGTTTAAGATAATACTGATTCGAATGTTTGTTCCTGCAAGCTTTATATAGTTTCAAACAATTTTCTTAATATCACCACTTATAGGATTATACTTGACAATGCGATCATGTAGAATTAGACAATACGCTGTAGTGTCCACGGGTATATTACGCTTACATTCAAATTCAAGACGTACGTCTACAGCTGCCTGTTTGAGTGACTCGTTTTGTTTTGGCAGTCGATAACTATGAGTGGAGCATTTATAATGAATTCTTCTTTGCTTAAAAGGGGATCTATTACAATTCTATCAGAATAATACGCATTCTAAAAATTAGCATAGATATCGTAAAGCATGGCAAACTGATTGTTTAAAATATCAAGATTCAGATTTCCATACGGATAGCTCTGAGAATTGAGGAAAAGTTTGACATTACTAATATTACAATGATCAAAATGACTAGCATTTTGTCTTCGTACACCTTTCCTCCCTGTTTGAAAACCGAGAATGATAAAACGTGGTTTTTCCAGCTGATTCGATGTTTTTACAGTCCATACATGTTGCGTGGTTGTTGGAACTACTGGATACTCATACAACTCCCATGAACGAAAACTCATCGAAATCGGTATATCTTTTTGAATATAGTTAAATAGTTGTATTTTTTGTCGGTCTGACAGCATGAGGTAGGGCATAAGCCACTCTATACGATTGATCTCGATTTTGAATTCTTCATATGTCGGTCTCCCGTCCACCATTAAAGCCTCTTGCAAAACAGCATTCAAATCATTTCTCGATCTTGTGAGAATAAGTTCATGCTTAACGTTTACAACGATTTTGCGATAATCTTCAGCGATACCAAAAATCATTGATAGAGGAACTGTCACATCAAAGTTTCCATTATTATCAGCTATATTTCCCACGTCAGTAATAGGTGTCTAGCCAGAATTTGCAAGATACTTTAGTTGACTAGGTGAGAAAGATGTGTAACCTTTCATCAGGGTTGTAGCAGCAACGTTCTTACATCGATCAATCTCTATGGCATTCATCTCATATCGAATTTCTTCAAAGAAATGACTAATAGCATTGTTCACAAACAGGGTGTGTTGTACTGCTTGTCCATCCTGTCTAGTAATCTTTCCACAAATATGTAGAGAACTTTTTGATGGTAGAACACACAAATCTTGATGTTGTATAGCTATCCGAATTTCATCACTATTATTGAATGCAAGTGAGGTATCGGGTTGATGTGCATGAACCTCATAATGCGAGACAGATTCATCAAAGATGACAGGGGATTGTACGTTAAGAACTGATTCCATTTTTGTGAGGCACACAGCAACAACATATAAACGTACAAGTTATTTTTTCAGTATTTTTCTCGCTTGAGGTCCCGTTCTTCCTCCACCACGCACTTTGAGACCGAGACTTTGTAGAAACTGACTGTTCTGATGTGTTAATCGTTTGATCACTCGTTGCTGACTGACTGTCCTACGACATACTGAGCTATTATATAGCTTAAGTTAGCAGCTCAACAAGTCCAAGACTGTATTGCTTATCCGAATCCAGTTCTATCGGAGGAAAATAGTGCGTCTCAAGGATTGAGGAGGTGCCGGAAAGGCTGAGAGTCATTGATTCAACAACCATCTTGAGTAGAGTAATTCAAATCATTCATGTAGATTTCTTTTTATATAGACAAAAATTATCTTTACGATTGAGCTGATTGCAGAGAAATTTCAGATAGAGATGACCACAGATGAAAGTTGAAAATTCCTGATACCTCTGATAATTGTACTTAACTTGAGATACTTTCCAGTAATTCATAAGATCTCGCGGTGTTTGTAAATCACCGAAACTATCAAAGTATGTAACCTCATTACCAATTTTTCGATAAGCTACCCAATGCGTGCCAGGTCCACTTGCATCATCCAGATTAATGACTGCTGATTCTCTGGCTCGACAACCGTTTGAAGGCAGAGCATTTCTCATAAAAACTCCTCGAAAATTTGGTATATTCATTAGGTTTACATATTTGAGCAGATCGTAGTCGGTAAGTGCACGTTTAGGCAATCTTATTTCATCGAAGTTTTTTTTTCTTCCTTTACACTTTTTGTTCTTCTTCTTTAGAAAGATACCGAAACCTTTACGATGAGGTTTTAGAAACAGCCCTTTACCGAGTGCCAACATTTCAATTTTTTTATTATGTCTTTTTTGCTCTCCCATTTGTTTCTTAGTAGCACTTGCTTTATTTATTGCTTTAGCGATTCCCGCAGCTCCTCCTGCAAGTGAGCCTACTGCACTGAGACCAGCAAAAAGTGGGATAAATGCTGGAAGAAAGCCACCTACTTTGCTGGGAACAGGCAATATGCGTGAAACATTAACTTTACTTTTTCCACCAACATTTTTCACATGCTCTCGAGCCATCTTTAGTGCTGATTTTATCATAGAGCGAGAATCGTTGCCAGGAATTATAGGTTTTCCCATTGACTTGATCAAATTTTTCAGTGTAATCTTTTTTTTTTGAAATCGTTTTCTTAAGTTTATATGATCTACGCCTGCTACCTCCTCTTACTCCTCCTCTTCAAACACCCAAACGAAGCTTTGATTTTAACTTCATGGTATTTGCTATAGGGAAAGCTGTCGCTTTTTCTTTCAAACCAGCGTCTCTAGATTTCACTCTCTGCCACACCTTCTCTGCTAAAATCTGATCAGCTGCGTTTCTCTCTTGAATGTTATCAGGATTTTTTGAGTAGGCAATATCGTGTTCCTTACAAGCAGCGTCTAGAGGATTTATTCCTGAATCACCACGAGCTAAACATTTAGCAAGTTTAGTACCTGGACCACAGTACTGATAACCAGGCACATGAAGTTTAACAGGTAATTTGTTAATCAGTGTATTCACTAATCCTGAACCTGCTTTTCGTTGCATGATGCTAGCTCTTAGCAAGCTCATCCAAGACTAACCGAGAAAAACTATAAATGCTCATATTTATAATATCACAGGTCAGTCGTGATATGAAATAGAAGCATGATGGATCTTAAGAAGCAGTTAGCAAAGTTGCCAGTGATTAATTTCGATCTTTTGACACAGCAGCAACAGCAGAAAAAACCAAGTCATGGGAAATTATTACCTAGCAGTATAAGAGCAGTATTTTGTGGTCCATCCAATTGTGGTAAAACGAACGCTCTCTTATCTCTAATCATTCATCCGAATGGTCTGAGATTTGAAAATATTTACGTCTACTCGAAATCTCTGAATCAGCCAAAATATGAATTTTTGCAGCAACTTGTTAAACTTCTAAAAGGTATTGAATACTTGCCTTTCGGTGAACACGATCTTGTCGTATCACCTGATGAAGTTCGACCCAATTCAATTTTTGTCTTTGATGATATCGCTTGTGAAAAACAGGATAATGTCAAAGCTTTTTACTGTATGGGTAGACATAAAAGTGTGGATTGCTTTTACTTGTGTCAGTCATATGCACAAGTACCGAAACATTCAACGATCACGTTAATACGGATATGACATATCAACGTTTCAAAGATATTTGCTCAATGTGCTGGAATGATGGCAATCATAGTTTTCTCGTCATAGACAAAGATCGTCATATTAATGATGGTCGCTACAGAAAAGGTTTTGATCAGTTTGTAATAATTATACAGAATACGGGAGAAATTTAGCATTCAGTTGTGAGACTCTAAACTATCAAGATGTCTGATTTTAATCAACAAACTGCAGTCCTACGTGAAGTTAAGAAAGCTCGAAACGCTGTGAAAAGAAAGTATGATTTATTAAAATTTAATAAATTAGAAGCGGAAAAAAGTTTGAATGATTCGTTCAAACCGATTGTGAAACCTCTACAAAAGCTAATCGATGTAAGTGAGCATAGAATAGAACAAGAAACAACGTTGCCACCAGCTATTAAAATGGAAAAGAGAAAGAAGAGAAAATTGAGACCGATTAAAAAAAAGATGACCATGCCGACAACGACGACGACGACGACTACATTGACGATAATAACGTTGATGATCCTAACGATGATCTTGGAGAATCAGCTTTTGAGTCAGCTGTGAAGAGCCAGATCAGCATGAGATCGAAGATTTTAATAGCGATTCAGATATTTCAGAACATGAACAAACAGTCAGGAGCGATAATGTAGATGAAAATGTTCAATTGCTGCTTAATGGACAAACACAAACATTGGATACCGTGTATAGTGTGCGCAAAATGCGTGATGATTCATTGATGATGGGAGACAGTCCTATAAGTTTTAAAAAAGATAAAATTATCGTTGGTAATAAAGAGTATGAAAAAGCTACTGGACTAGTTGAGCTACTGTTTAAGAAATATCCTGATGATACTTTAATCACTGATATTGATGAGAAAAATTATGCTAAAATTTTAAAAGATACAAATGCATATAAAAAATACTATAAAGCAAACGAGAGTATTCGTGAAAATTCAAGTAAGAAATATACTGATTTTGGGAGTAAAATTCTAAAGATTCCGCGGAGTAAAAGTGGTAAAGGACTCTCTGACGCTTTGCAATATAAGATTGTTAATATAAGATCTTTGCATTATAAGATCGTAATAATAATAATAATAATACACATATTGATTACATTTATTGGGATGATCCAAACGAGCTTGTCGATCGTTTAAGATTACTTTTAGCTGAAACAACTGCAGGCAATAACAATCACATTAATGAAATACAATCAATTATTGAGGAGCTTCGTGAAGCTAGAATTATTGACTCAGTATCAAAATGAGCATCGATGTGTTTGGACATCAACTGATCCATGCAGATGCATCTCCAGGACCACCTGGACTAGGATTCAAGCTAATCAGTGATGGAAATTTTGATTTAGAGAACCGAACTATGTAATGTTGGAGATGCTACAGATCGAGATGATGCAGTAAATTTAAAGTCTGTGAAAAAGATGAAACAAACAGCTGAAAAAATTGTGCAGGAATTGGAGAGTGTAGTGAATAACAAAATTATAAATATTGAGGCTGAATTTTCTAGGATATACTCCAAACTATCAGATTTGCAAGAGAAATTACAAATCTTAATACACACACAAAATCTCAATACTCACAATAGTTGGATAAATAAGAATGATATGTAAACACATACAAATAAATTATGATTAAATAACTATGTATTGTTCATTTATTTTACATTTCCTTCAATTTTTCAAAAGTACTGGCATTATAATTTCATTTGTCTGCACATTTCTTCGTCTGAAACGTTCTCGATCACGTGCAGCCTCCTCCCATTTCCCACATCGAGCTTGATGATGTGCAAATCTCCATGTATACATCAAGTGAATGGTAGGCTCTTCCTTGAATCGTGCACACTTTTCTTTGCTGGAATTAAACGTTTCTAAATTGAATTTTGCGTAAAACGTATGTATAGTTATAATTTGAACTGACCCATTTTGTTGTTGTTGTTGTTGTCGTCGTATTTTGTAATACCCCCAGGCAAGTGTATCTGTACTGTTCTCTTGAAGGAATCTTTTATCATCATAAGGACTAAGAGCAATTTTTCTCTGTCTAATGGTCTCGACGTTATGAAGTTTTGATCTTATAGCATACTGCTCTCGACTCTGAATGCATGAATTTTGTAGACAGTTCAAGTAGTCACTAAATTCAATGGTTTTCTTTACAACTGAAGCCTTAATACCTTGATTTTTTTCATACTATCTTGATTATTAACACGTGTACTGTACATTTTGCTTCTCGATCCAACAAATTCAGTGAGAATCTGACCATTACACTCATCCTTCATGAGTCCAACAATTTTCTAACACGTGGCATGTTAAATATATTATATTATATCTGCAGAATAATCTGAAGTATCGAACATGTGAATATTTCTTTTCATATCTTCATAAAAATCGTCACATTTAATAGCATACATCAAGCTATCAGTATCTGTATAAAATAATTTACAATCATCTTTATACACTTGTCGCATATAATTATAATGAAAATCATACATCAGTGTCTTGGAGAGATCTAGAACTGTGAGACCAACATAGATTGGTTTATTTATAAGTATGTCAGTCTGATTTAACTGTATGGCAACTAAATTTTCATTAAATATTGAACTACTGTGAAAGTTTGGCTTTGAAATTTGAGCTTCTACGCCATATCTTCCATCATATTTACTCATAAGTTTGACTGAAACTCTTTTTCTTACATTTTCCATAGTCCTTACCAAATACTGCATTATTCATCAACTTGAAAAAATTCTTTTCAAATTCATTTTTTGCTACTGCTCTCATACTAGTGTTCAAATCAATGTATGGTTTGAGCCATGGAGACTGCTTGAATCTCAGAATTTTATGTATTTTAATGAGTCGAAGACCATTTGAGAGAGCCTGTTTTAGAGCTACATAGTGAATAACATAATTTCCTTTAGGATGAAGTAGCTAAAAGTTTCTCTTGCTTAGAACCCTGAGGTTTTGCATGTTCCGGACAAAACGGTAAGTCATTATGCTCATCATGTATTTCACTAGGATAATCTAAATCAACCTCTAAAATATAACCATGAGAAGCATCTGATGCGATAAAAAATAAATCGAAATTTTCAAAATTTTCAAACCACTCAAATTCATCGTATGGAAGACATTGTGAAAGTCTGAATCCATACAAATTATTCGCATCTAAATAAATTAAATATTCATTTTCTTTATCTTTATTATACTTTTCAAGCATATACTTATGATTGGCTACTGCATACCGATTTGAACACTGACTTAAACCACCTCGGATTCCACGCTCTATAAAAAGTACCATATCAATATCTGTTAAAAGTTTTAATTGTACACCTGTATGTTTAAGCATTACACAAGCCTGGAGTAGTATAATAGTGAGCAGGGTCGAGATCATAGACTTTGGTCTCGAAAATTTTCAAAAACATCTGCTAATAGCAAGACGTCAGTTTTCATATAAAGGTAAGAATATTCACCTAGTTTTTTAACATTAAATGTTTTCCACACATTTTGTGCATGTTCATAATCTCTATCAGATATATGTGAATCATTAAGCATACTATAAAAATCATCTTTTTCAGGTAATTTACACTCTTCTAGCTTTTCCCATGAGCTTATATACTCATAAGGTAAAACACCTTTTCTCGTTAATAGATCAACTTGTTCTCTGCTATAATGATTAAACTCTTTATTAACAATTTTATAGTCCTGTAGATATGATACCAATTTTTCCAGAGAAGAAGTTATGAACCGAAATGAATCTAAAAATCTAAATTTAATATAAAAAATAATATAAAAAAAAATATAAAAAAAAAATATAAAAAAAAAATATTAATATAAAATCTAAATTTAATTTAAAGATATGATACCAATTTTTCCAGAGAAGAAGTTATGAGAACCGAAATGAATCTAAAAATCTAAATTTAATTTTACTATACTCTACATGTTTTGTGAATGAAATATATTTTTCCTTTGTCAGAGATAGTAGATCAATCTGTCCTGGAAAATGATTTGATATATCGGATATAATAAAGTGAGTGTCATAGCCACTTAAATTATGAAACACCACTGGTACTATTTTCCAGTCTTGATAGTTTAGATTACATGTAGTATGTGCAGGTCCTCGATATTTTTCAGTAAGATGACAGTGATCGCGTACCTTGACATCATTATTTAAATTTCTTTTACAAATATGACATGTTTTTGAATTATAATAATCTGTTACTTCAGCTTGAGATAGAACAGGCATAGGTAAAGGATTCGCATATAAAGCACTTATTTTTTCTTCAATATTTTTTAACTGTTCGGCAAACCACTTTGATGCTTCACGACCTCTATAAAAGTCATATCTTGATAAAGAGTCATTATAGCTGCATTTAAGATAGTATCCTATACTATAAATTTCATGACTCTATACTGGTCGAGTGTTAGTTTTCACATCTTGTCTTATCGGTTTTAATAAACACTCACAGTCTGCATATATTATAAACGGTAACTTTTCATTATAGCAATGATTTTTGAACATTATAATATTATTATTTTCAGTAGGAAGTCTTATTTTACAGTTATTCAACTTTTTACAATATTCTTCATGCTTAGTTAAATTATCTTCTGTGTAAAAAAAATTTAAACATCTATCACATACTAATAGTTTTCTACCATTTTTGCTTAAATCATTACTAAGCAAACGCGATAGCTGTTTTATGTATACATAATGTGATTTTGTTGCAAACTCATCATCATCTAAATTATCATTCATGAGTAAAAGAAGATTAATATGATTACTCTTTTTAAATGATGTTATATACAGAGGCACTATATTTGTATTGTAAGTTGTAGCTATCGGTTCCGTGAACAAAAGTCCCCATGGGCCCAAGTCTCAGAAATCCACCGTTTTCGAGAAAATGATGATTTTATGCGCCGATTTTGTCGAAGGTCAGAAAGGCCGGCGCATAACTTCAGACGATCTCCACGCGCAACAGGTTATTGTTGTTGTTTACTTAACCCCCTATTAATGTATATTATTCTCTATCGGTAGCAAGAATTCGCGCGCAGTCGCTGTAAGTAATCCGGCAGCCTTAAGGAGTAATTGCAGAGTCTCGAGAAGTCTCAAGAAGTAACGTTGAAGTGTGCAGTGCGCTAATACTAAGAGTTGCAATGCGGATGATTGATGTAGGAACAAGCAAGCGCGTGTAAGTAATTATATTAAAATCATATGATACTTGATTGATTACTTATTACTGGCTCGCGCATCACCTGCAGAAGTTTCTCGCAACGACTCTAGCCGGCGACTAATGCAACGGCTTGGCCGAGAAGCGCAAGCTCTGCGAGGTGCAGAAGAACCTACTGACCGACCAGCAGATGCTTATCCTGATGGTTCACTAGGAGGAGCGCCGCGACTTCACGATTATCAAAGAGTCTAATGGTATATTTTAATTTGGTATTTTTTTCAATGACACAGGAAATTCAATACCTTTCATTTCCAAGGTGTTTTCATATTTAATGTAATTACTCAATCTATTTGGATGATTTTTACGGTTTACAGGATATAATGCAGATAAAATTGCCCATATAAAGCATTTGTTATCATAATTTTTAACATTTATGCACGCTTTCCTTTTCTCTATGAATGCTGGTAATGGTATATAAGAGCTACCGACATGCATTGGATTAAATTTATTTATATTTATCTGTATATTTTCAATAGAATGTAGAGTCCAACCAGAATCACGTTCCTGAAATTCCTCAATATCTGTGAGTAGAGGTTCAATAATATTAGATTTGAACCATTCGTTTAACGATGATGCAGATAAAATTTCATGATTTTGTGTGTTAAAATATTTTATCTCAATGCATTCTTCTTCTTCTTTTTCTTCATTATTTTTTATGCATATTTTTTTGAATTTACATGACAAAACATTGTTCACTTTTAAAGCTTTGTGTTTAGCAATCATCTTTTTTATGCTATAATGTAAGAGAACAAGTTGGTAAAACTGGAACCTACTAGATACCGCAAATGATTAGCAGCGTAAGATTCTTCTATACAAGAGCAGTGTCAATGTGTGTGTGTGTGTGTGTGTGTGAGAGATGGCTGTCACTAGCATGAGAGAGAGAGAGAGAGAGAGAGAGAGAAAGAGAAAGGGAGAGAGAGAGAGAGAGAGAGAGAGAGAAAGGGAGAGAGAGAGATAGCTGCTGTGTCACTAGCGTAAGAGAGAACCGATTGGTCCAAGTGGTAAAACAGAGGTCTACTGGATACCTGTGGATGCGACTGCATGAATGTGACTAACGTAAAAGTAATTCGAATGATCTTTTTGTAAGAGAGGTCGTTAATAATGGTGTGTGTATGTGTGTGTGTGCGCGCGCGCGTGCGTGTGTGTGCGTGTGTGTGCGTGTGTGTATGTATCTACAGTGAGTACGAGAACTGTATCCTGCAGAACGCTATGCATGAGAGAGAGAGAGAGGGAGAGAGAGTGGGAGAGAGGATTATTTGCACTTGAGTAGTGGTGGTAGTCAGAGGAAAAAATAATTTTAAAAAATTACAAATATTTTATTAAAATTTATTTTTTAATATTCTTTTTTACTTTACAAATGTTTTCATTATTTATTACATTCAATTTTTGCAACTCTTTCAATACTTGTTTAGAAATAGTTACATTTACTGGGTCTTTCTTAGGTTTTTTTACAATTTTCTTTTTTTTAGAATTCACTTCTTTTTCTTCAGCATTTGACGTTTTCTTTCTTTTCATTTGCTGCTGAGGTTGCATCCATGTCGAAAAGGTTTTGAAAAAGTTTTCGAATTGCTGTGATAGATTTCTCAATTCATTTATAGTATCATGATGATACTGTTTAACTATTTCAACATTTTGTTGTAATATTGGCATTATTTTTAATATAGCTTCAATGAGTTTTATAACATCACTTGTTTGGAGGATGTTGACTGATGGCATAACTAATTCAACTTGAGACTCAGTCAAATCTATCGTCTCAACATGCTTTTCCTCTTTTTGTCGTTGTTTGTTTTGCTCTTCTATTTGTTGTTGTTGTTGTTGTTGCTGATATTCTTCGAATTCATTTATTTGATACTCGTTCTCCAATGATACAGCTAACTCTTCGTACATCGCTGATAGTTTCTCCTTAGTAATATTCATGCAGTCACTTCCAAGTATTTCATCAAGAGTAATCATATCATCTAATTGGTCGTTGATTAAAAAATCTGCTTGCTGTTGTTGCTGCTCCTGCTGCTGTTGCTTTTGTTGTTGCTGTTACTTCTGACCGTTCATCAAAAAAACTGCTTGCTGTTGCTGTTCCTGTAAAAGAAAAATAAATAAGTATGTATGAATGCAAACATAAAAAACTGATATGCGTGAGCGCGCGCGTGCGTGTGTGTGTGTGTGTGTAACAGTTCGGACGGGCGTCGCAGCAACTCGTCAGTAACGCACGGACGAATATCGTTCGCTCTCGGGATGCTCGCAGGACTCACAACAAATCCGCGTATATAGTAGCGCGAGCTACTCGTGTGGATAGCGCAGTGAGGCTAACTCTAGTCGCGGCTCTCCCGGCCGTCGGCACATCGTTGTCATATCTCGCCAACGCTGTGCGGCCAGGCGGCAACCGCGCTACCTATGCTCTCACTCTCTCTGTCTCTATCTTGCCTCGTTTCTCGTTCTCGCTCGTTTCGGCGCTCGTTGGCAGCTTGCTGAAACAATAATCTCATTACAATTAGTACATGATTAGCCGTTAGACGTTTGACGTGCACTCGGCCGTCACAAATTATATAAATATATCTATGTATCATTTCATACATTATTTCTGCTGTAAGATAAGTTAGAGAGCAGTAAGCCCAGATAGCGAACACAGAGAGAGAGAGAGAGAGAGAGAGAGAGAGAGAGAGAGAGAGAGTCGCACGCGTGTGTGAGTGTGTCGCCAAGAGTGAGTGCGAGAGAGAGTGGGAGCAAGTTCGCGCTGCCTATGCTGCCGTGTTCCATGCTACGCAACTTAGGTACCGACCGTCGAACTGAATAGTCGAGCTTTTGTAAACTGCTGATCTTCTTAGTGTGTCGCTGGGTAGTGTCATTCTAAGTGTGAGTCAACTTCGCTCGTCGGTCACGAACTGTGCAGTGATTGCCGCTACACTCAGCCACTCACTCAAGGCCACGAGGCATCTCCCTTGCTGCCCAGCGTGGGCCACGGTCATCCGCTTCCACGAGGCATCCTTGCAAACCTGCACGAGGGCAAATGTAATTACCCGCTTTATTGCTATTCTCTCTCTCTCTCTCTCTCTCTCTCTCTATTTCTCTGCATTAGGCCCTGCTTTGTCTTTCTCTTGTCTGGCGTCGCATTTGTACCTTTCTTTGCGTTACATAAAGCTCACTCTGATTTTTAACTCGCTCTTTGTTATTTCGCTTCTGACTTTCTACCTTTCCCAGCGCTCGCCTTACACACACACACACACACACACACACACACACACATATATATATATATATATATATATATATATATATATATATATATATATATATATATATATATATATATATATATATATTACTCGCGACTAAGCTGCACAGCATAGACTCACGACGCCTCCGCGGGCTCATGTGCTCGAGGACGAACACGTACAGCATACTGCGCTACAAGCCAGCCTTCGTACAGCCTACAAATAGCCTGCAACGAGCTGCTGCCTTTTCTCCTTTCGCAGTACGACAGATCAGTGGATACGCCATTGATTCTTATACACGGTCTAGAGAACCCCGTTATACATTATTCTTTGCAATAAAATGCAACAACATCATTTGAATACAAGATAAATAATAATTTTAATAAATTAAAAATAATATACTAGTCAGGTGGCTAATAGAAAAATTCATCTGCTACCAACATCATAAACATTGAAGAACTTGCAACAATATAATAAAGTCCACAAAGTAAATGCTTAATAGAAAAAGTTTGAAACAATAATTTTTGTTTTTATAATTTATAATTAATCACTTATCTGATAATTTCATTGAAGTACTTTATTTAAGGCAGGATACGCATATATAGAACACTTGTCCAATTCAACAAATTATATACATACACGCACATATATCACTAATAATTAGAGAAAAATAATAACTATCAAACAATATTATGATGCACCAACTATAAATGCAATATAATTACAATCTAAAATAAGTACTAACTGAATATGGAGTGTAAACTTCAATATTAAAATTGGATAAACGATTCGACTCATAAACTACATTATTATAACTATAGAATAACACTATTAGTAATTTAAGGCAACTTCACTCCTTACACAATTTGCTAGCATGACTCCATAGCTTTTACGGAAAATCTTAAAATTAATTATTCGCTAAAATACATTAGCTTATTCTTTTAACGCACAGAATGATATAATTTACTCCATAAATATAAATCACATTTAACCTTATAGAAACAGAATTAGGAACTATTTAGATAAGAACACATCTATTTAAGAGAGATTACACAGTGGCGCTGTCGTCGTTCAACAAGTCTAAAACTATAGGCCGCGACAACGCGACATAAACCGTCATAAGCATCGTACAACATGTCGTAGATGGCGGGACTGTCGTACGTTGCAGTGTCGTACTGCCATTCCGGCTTCGGCATAGCCGTAGCTACTACACAGAAGGAAGTGCAGTGTCGTGCTGCCACTGTCGTAACTGAAGATTAGGCCCGTTACACGAAAAAAGGAATAGAAACGAATAAATACTGACATACTATGTTAAATAAGTATTATCCTGTAGTGCAGCATTTATCAGGAATAGTTTAGTCTGTTTCCTTAGCTAAATTAATGCTTTTGCAAAAAGGTCCCGTTGATTATTATTTTCTAATCGTATTATTAACTTATAAATGTTATATATTATCATTACAATCCCCTATCTTTTATACACATATCAATGGTCATTAAAATTCAACATTATTTTTTGCTGCAGCAGATCAATAATAGTATTCGAATGATACTGAGTAGTTTTATTTAGATTATGCAATTGACGAATCTGAAAAATTGATCTGTTTCATAAGAATACGAATTGCTTCTAATAAACATTGTCAGTATATTAATACTATCTGGTAACACAACCGGTAATCAGAACAGGAAAAAAAAGATGTCTCCTCTTATCGTCAAGTCTTACCCCATTACAGTTTAATGAATTTATCAATAATATTTGAATGTCTGCATACTTTGTGTGTGTATGTGTGTGTTCATCAGTGAACCTTTTAATATCGGCAAGTGCCTTATGTGAAAAGCAAAGGGTTTCGCTTTTAGCGATTTTTGTAACATTTTTATCATCAACATGAAAACACTGATTGTTTTGTCGCAAAATATTAGTATGGTGGCTATGATTGATACTGCATGTTAAAAAAATTTGGATAGGTGTAAATTTTCGCTGTCCGTAAATATTATTATTACACTGAGAAACCAAAAACTACGAAGCGCACCACCTAGACTTCGTCATCGGCCACCCCGTACACCTGGACACCGCCCTCGAATGATGTATTAACCTAGACATGAAAAACTACGAAGCGCACCACCTAGACTTCGTCATCGGCCACCCCGTACACCTGGACACCGCCCTCGAATGATGTATTAACCTAGACATGAAAAATTATGGAGCGCACCGCCTAGACCTCGTCATCGACCAACTTGTACACCTTGAAACTGCCTTTAAATGTTTTATACACTTAGACACAAAAAAACACACGCCGTCCTCATATAATTTATTTTCCTGGACACCGAAAACTACGGAGCACACTACCTAGACCACGTCATCGGCCACCCTGTACACCTAGATGCCGCCCTCATATGACTTATTTACCTAGAACACCAAAAACTACGGAGCGCTTCGCCTAGACCTCGTCATTGGTCATCCTGTATACCTAGACACCGCTCTTGAATGATTTTGATACCCAGACACCAAATACCATGGAGCGCACCACATAGACAATGTCATCGGTCACCCTGTACACCTAAATACTTTCCTCGAATGAATTTTACAGCTAGACACAAAAAACCACGAAACGCGCTACCTAGACGTTGTCAGCGGCCATCCTGTACCACTAGACACCTTCCTTGAATAATTTTTACACCTAGACACCAAAAACCACGAGGCGAACTACCTAGATCTCGTCAACGGCCACCCTGTACACCTGGGCACCTTCGTCTAATGATTTTTACAGCTAGACACAAAAAGCCACAGAGCGCGCAACCTAGACCTCGTCACCGGCCACCTTGTACACCTAGACACGACGTTCGAATGATTTTTACATCTGGACACTAAAAACCACCGGGCAAACTACCTAGACGTCGTCACCAGCAACCTTGTATATCTAGACGTGTGTGTGTGTATGTGCGTATGTGTATTGTGAAATGCTCATTTCTTTCGCATTTTAATATTTTTTCAATTAAGGAATTAATAAGATTAAATAAACTTCAAATTAAATATCGAAAAGGAAACTAAAATTACAGTAATTCATTGAAGATAGAATACAAATAAATATAAACAAAAACACAAACAAAAACATGACAAAATCCGAATAGAAATAAATTATATCATTAATGATTATAAAACACTATGAGGGGAAACTTAAGTTAAATCAGAGAAAAATCAAATCCTACACGCTATTACACACATACGAAATCGGAGGAAAGCGACAGTCAGCAAAGGAGGAGTATGCATATAGAGACAGGAGGGGAGGCATCGCACTTGCCCCGTGCATTGAAAATCGAGCCGCACGAGAAGAAAAAGGCGACTATCAGCAAAGGAGGAGAGTACATGCAAAGACAGGAAGGGGGCACTCGCACTTACCCCGTGAATTGAAAATCGAGCCGCACGAGAAGAAGAAGGCAACTATCAATGGAGAAAGAGAGCGCAGGTAGAATATGCATGTGCAAGCCTCCGTATACATGGTGTACAGACCTCCGTCACGTGCACAACAAAGAGCTGCGGACAAAGGAAAGTCAAGGTGCGCCGCATTTGACTACAAGATATTTGGAAACCATTGGCAGCCTATTGGCCCTCATTGGTCGAATGGTCCTCTTATAGTTACTCCCATACGGCAAAAGGGAACCGCGAGGAGACTAGAAGAACTAGAAGAAAAAGATAAGCAACCTCCATATA
Organism: Nasonia vitripennis; assembly: GCF_009193385.2. NCBI lineage: Eukaryota > Metazoa > Arthropoda > Insecta > Hymenoptera > Pteromalidae > Nasonia > Nasonia vitripennis. Next base: position 857,938 of record NW_022279588.1, read on the forward strand.
AGGAAATATGCAGCTTTGGAGGCTTCTGATTGGCCGTGTCTCCACTCTCATACACACTAGACACAAGAATGCAAAGGGATACACGTAACTTCTGTCGGGACTTAGAATATTTTCGGTCGTTCAAAAACTAAGAATATTTTTGATCGTGCAGAAACTTATAATATTTTCGATCATATCGGACTTTGAATACTGACGTTGTTGTTTGTCGTTCCTAAGGAAAATTATAATTGCTTTCCAATAAATGCGTTAGTTGCGAGCGAGCGTTAAACAAAATCTTGTTGCTTTGGATAAACTTGATTGAGAATTTAACCGTGCACATTTAAATCCTATAACTCTTAATTCCTGACGCGCCCATTCATACTCGAGATCTATTCGCGTTGAAAGCTGAACCGACGCCTAACTGAGAGGATGTGCTGGTCAGAAGCAGAACAAAACACGAGATAAGTGAAATACACACGCATAGGCCGCACGCCTCACTAAATATTCTATTACTCTCTTTCTCTTATCATATTTCGTTGCACGAAAAGTCGATCGCATCTTCCAAAAGTCTAACATAATATTAGTCCGTGATACAATCATAACGAGTGATGTCCTACACAGAAAAAGGTTTTCAGCGATTTTTCGCTTCCATGTCAAGCGTGGAAGCTGTTTTTCGGATGCATGCCACGACGTTTTCGAACGCATGCCCCACTCTCCAAAGTCACGACACGCGGACCAATCAGCACGCGTGTTTACTGTTTCTGTCTTTGTCTCTCTTCTCCCCATTCTTCCTAGTCTACCGCCTGGCTAGCGGGATAGCGCGTCAAAACTCGCTGCTTGGAATCCGAAAAACGGATTCCAGCACAGTGAAACGCGCTGCCACAGAATCAAGAACTCGCTACTTCTTAAGGCGTGGTCAACAGAGGACGCCACGGGAACGGGAGCAGAGTCGACAACGGAAGAACTAGCGGTAGTACGTAAGTTAATTAAGGACCTAGAAAATAAGATAGATAGGATAGATAGGGAGAAAAGATCATTAGAGAAGGAGATGAACGAGATGAGGGAAAAAGTAAGGCTAGAGAGAATAATCAATGAGGGTTTGAGAAGAGATATAGAACTGGTTAAAAAAGAAAGAATAATGGATAAAAACATAATGAACGAGCTTGAATTAGTGATAGAAGAGTTGTTAGAAAAAGGGAGGGACACATTGGGAAAAGAACAGAATGTCGACAATAACAATAATAATAATGAGGAAAAAGAGTCGATGCGCGGGGACGGAGCAGACGAAAAGGAAGAGGGCGAGTTAGATATTGAAAACAGCGAGGAAGAGAATAATAATAATAATAAGGGAGGAGGTCTAGGAAATATAAAAAGAGATTATTTGAAGGTTATGCCAGAGAAGTTAGGGGAAGGAGAATTAGAATGGGAAATGGCAGAGAGAAAAAACAGAAAGAAAAACATATTTATTAGGGGAGTAAGAACGGTAGGGGCTAGAATAAAAGAGGAAATTAAGGGAATTATAAAAGAAAAACTAGATGAGGCTATTTATATAAAGAAAGTGAGAGCGATAGGGGGTGGATTAGTAGTAGAGTCAGAGTCTATCGAAAATAAAATAGAAGTGATAAGAAAGAGGGGCATGTTAAAAGGGATGAATGTGTGGATAGAAGATGATCTAACGGAAAGAGAAAAGGAGATACAAAATTGGCTAAAAATGATTGCAGAAGAGGAAAGGGGAAGAGGGCTAGAAACGCAGGTAGGATATCAGAAAATAAAAGTAAATGGGTGTTGGTATGAATGGAGCGAGAAGAAGGGTAGGATAGAAGAAGCAGGGGAAGGGGGGTTTCGGAAATTTCGGAAATAAGGGAGAGAAGGAGGAGGGGATAAAAATAGTGTCATGGAATGTAGCGGGAATTAGTAAGGCGAGGGAGGCCAAAGAGTACCTAGAGAAATTTGAGATAGTAGCGTTGCAAGAATCGTGGCTAGAAAAAGATAGAGAGAGGGATTGGATTAATATATTAGCGAAAAACTACAAGTGGAAAGCCAAAGCAGCTATAAGACTGAACAAGAAAGGGAGAGGAATGGGGGGAGTGTTAGCAGGAGTTAAGAATAATATAAAAATGGATAGCATGGAGGATTGGGGGTATGGAATAATTATAAGAGGAATCGATTTAGAAGAAGAGCGAAAACTAAATGTGATAGTAGTGTACATAAATAGAGAAATAGATGCGGCTCTAAAAGAGTTGAAAGAGATAACAGAAGGAATGTTAGAGAAAAGAGAACAGATCATTATAACAGGAGATTTTAATGCAAGAATAGGAGACTGGCAGATAGGAAAAGAAGGGGAAAAAGAAAGAAGTAGAAACTCAAGCGATGAAGTTGTTAATGCGGAGGGGAAGAAGCTTGTAAACTTCTGTGAAGAAGTAGGATGCGTAATAAAAAATTGTTGTACAAAGAGGGATTGGGAGGGGAAACAAACGTTCATAGGAGGGACAAGTTACTCAGTGCTTGACCTGGTGGTAGAAAGAGAAAACGAGAAAGGTAGTGTAATAGAAGAAGTGATAGTTAGAGAGAGAATAAAGTCTGACCATTTACCGGTAGAAATTATATTAAGGGGAGTAAAGAAGGATAATGGAAATTTAGAGAGAGATAGGCATAATAAAAATAGAGAGAAAAAACTGAGGTGGGTAGAAAATAGAGGGAGGGAATACAGAGAAAGTATGGAGGAGAAAACGGCGGAGATTGACAAAGAAGTAGGAGGGATTCAAGGTAGATGGGAGAGACTCTTAGAAGCTATTAAGGATGTGAGTAAGGAATTAAAACTTTCAAGAAATCAGGGGGAGAAATAGGAAAGGGGGAAGATATAGAAGCATTTGAACAGAAAAGAAAAGCATGGAGGGCATTAAAAAAGTGGGTTAAAACTAGGGAGGATAAAGATAGAGTGATGATGAAAGAGGAAAAAAGCAAATTCAAGATATTGAGGGAAACAAAAAAAGAGGAGGAAAAACTAGGAAATGGAAGAGGTTAGAAAATAGTAATGGGATGCAGGAATTTTGGGAGGCAATCGACCAGTTCAGAGGGAAGAGAAAAAAGAAGGGAGGAGGAATAAAAAAAGAGGAATGTGTGGAACATTTCAAAAAGCTGCTAGGGGCCGAAGAGCAAGAGGTAGAGGGAGATGAGGATAGGAATAGAGAAGTAGAGGCGGGAGAGGGTATAGAGGAGGAGGGGATAGAAGAGTTAAATCAGGATATTAGCGTAGGAGAGGTCAAAATAGCATGGGGTCAAATGAAGAGTAAAAAAGCGGCAGGAGAAGACGGGTTGTTAATAGAGTTCGTAAAAGGGTTACCGCCAAGCTGGATGGAGGAGTTAACAGAAATTCTAAATGGAATATTCAACGAAGGAAAAATGGTAGAGGGATGGGAGAAAGCTAGGATTTTTCCAATACACAAGGGGGGGTGAAGAGGTTGTTAAAAATTATAGGGGAGTCTCACTTTTAGATGTAGGATACAAGATTATAACGAATATTTTGGCAAGGAGATTGAAGGGATGGTTGGAAAAGAGCGAGGGGTTAAAGGAGAGCCAAGCAGGTTTTAGGGAGAAAAGAGAAACTAGAGATCACATTTTCGTGCTAAATAGTTTAATTAAAAATAGGATAAAAGAAAAGGGAAAGAAATTATATGTGGGCTTCGTTGATTTTAGAACAGAATTTGATACGGTAAACAGGGAAAAAATGATGGAAAAATCAGAAAAAAGGGGGATAAAGGGAAGGTTTCCAAGAATGATAAGAGGTATATACCGAAATACGGAAAACGAAGTGATAACGGAAGAGGGAATCTCGGAGAAATTTAGAACACAAAGGGGGGTAAGGCAGGGGTGTCCGATGAGCCCAACTCTTTTCAATATATATATAGAAGACTTGGAGGATCAGTGGGTTAAAAGGAAGGAGGGAGGAACAGTTATAAGGAAAGAGAAAATCTACTGTTTGAAATTCGCAGACGATGTAGCCATGGTGTCGAATTCGAGGGAAGGGTTACAAGAGAAGCTTAATAGTTTGGAGAAATATAGTGCATACAATGGGTTAGAGGTAAATACTCAAAAAACGAAAATATTGGTAATTCAAAAAGGGGGGAGAAGGAAAAAGGCTGAATAATGGAAATATAAAGGAGGGGAACTGGAAATTGTCAAGGAATATAAATATTTAGGTTTCTGGTTCAACTCGAGAGGGACAGTGGGGACACAGGTAAGAAAAATGACGGTGAAAGTTAGGAAAGCAATGAATACGGTGTGGGGAATTTGGAAAAGGGCGAGGTTAGATAATCTAAAGGGGAAATTGTATTTGATGGACGCAATAGTGAAATCAGGATGTTTATATGGAGCAGAATTATGGGGATGGGAAAGGTGGGAAGAGGTAGAGAGGGTACAAGGAAGGTACATGAAAATGGCTCTAGGGGTAAATGGAAACACACCAGACTATATCTTGAAAATGGAGGCAGGTAGAACTAGCTTAGAAATAGAATCGAGAAAAAGAGCAGGGAATTATTTGATAGAAATAATAAAAATGGAAGAGGGAAGGTGGCCAAAAATATGCTTGTTAGAGGAATTAAGGAATTTGAAAAATGGATATCCGTCGGAATGGGGAAGGAAATTGGAAAAGGCATTTAAAGAGGTGGGAGATGGAGAGAGCTCAGACTGGTTGCGAGAAGGGAGGGAAATTGAAGATATAAGAAGTAAATTAGAAGAAGGGAGAAAAGTCAAGGTAGAACAGGAAATACAGAGGAACTGGAGTAAAATAGAAAAGTCAAATTTCTGTAGGAATACAAGGAATGTAAGGAAAAGCTAGGAGAGGAGGAATATTGGGGAGTTAAAAAATGGAACGGGGACATAAAGGAACAATGGGCAAGGTTAAGATGTGGGAGTGTGGAGAGTGTGGGGAGGGGAAAAGAAAAGGGGTTTAAGGATAGTAAATGTAGGGTCTGCAAGGAAAAAGAGGAAAGCGTAGAACATATATGGGTATGCGGAAAAGCAAGAGAGAAAATGGAAGAAGAATGGATAAAAGAAATTGAGGAATTAGGGTTAACTGGGGAGGAGGAAGAAATCAGGAGGAGTCTGAGCAGGACACTGAAAGGAGAGTTAAAAGAAGGAATGTGTAGATATAGCAGGAGATTTGAGGAAGAAGCCAGGGCAAGCACTGAGAGGGAGGAATGGAAAGATAGAGAGAAAGAAAAAGGGAAGGGGTAGATAAGAAGCGAAAAAGCGAGCGACATTGTAAATATTGTAAATAGCATTGAAAAATGTAAAAAAATGTAAATACGGAGAAGTCAAAAAGGAGCAGCTAAGAAAGGGGTTGAGATAAGTAGTTATAAGTGAAAATGTAAGAGAAAGAGACAAGGGTGTAAATGTAAAAAGAGAAATCTGTACATGGAAAATAAACTATAAATAAAAATAAAAACTAAACAACATAACCTTACGAAAAAACCGCTGCCAATTCTTCGGCACGTGGCTTCCTTCAACATTATGTATTGCTTTAATATCAAAATTATTTTACTTCACATATATTTCTATAAAGTTTTTGTACTTTTTCGTTTGATAGATAAAATTATTTTTAATTAATTGCATAAATATAATCAATTATAATTCTCTCTCTCTCTCTCTTTCTTTTGCATAGCTATAAGAGTCATCTCCCTCTCTTTTTTACCTGACTATCTTATATATTTGTAAACAAGGTGTTAGTTTTATTAGTTGATATATTATCTCTGCCATTATGTTTCATTTTCTTACAATATAATAAGATATTTATAATAATATATTTCTTCTAATATAATAAGATAATCATCTTTGCTGTACTTAGGCCAATTTTGTTTTCTTACATTTAAGTCGTCGACCCTTATACATTTATTATTTTTCCGTAACATGTTCGTATAATGTCCTGCCACGAAAACCATGAGATTTCACGTCATTGCCACGAAGAGCATTAAATTTCAATAGTTGCCGCGAAGAATATCAGATTTCACATTTTCGCCACGAAAACTAACGAATTAAGAGCTTAAATTTAAAAACCATTTTTCTTAAAACTTTTGCTTCCTCTTAGAGGCGTGTCGTTGCACGCCGTTGAAGTCCCTCCCTTGCGAATTTTGCGAATTTCCCCCCCCCCCCTCTTATGTACGATAAATTTCTTTCATACTCCTCGTTCTGGTAAGTACCATAGTATTTTGTTGAGAAAATTGCTCCTGCAGCAAAATAATTAAAATTAATTGGTAAATTTTTTTTGAGTTCAGTCAGTTTATTATTATAAAGAATTGATTAGATCCAATATTATAAAAAATAACATTTTGCTTTCTCCTAAGAGGACGCTTTGTGATAGTAAAATTTTCAGTTTCGCTTAAACTTCGTAGAAACGCATTTAGAGGTGTTTGGAGTACAAATCATGCGTTTTTAGAAAATGTCCCTGCGAATGGCTGTATGTAAGATGAAAACTGCAGATTACATCTTCTGATGTGCATGTACGTTATTTCATATTCACAAACACACAGCTTTAAAACAAAGATCATGTCTACACAATAAAATGACACCGAACGAACTGTACACATAAATAATCCTTACAAACGTATTTTCCTACACGACAAAATTCTACACAGATATTTTCTACATGGATATTCTTTACACCTATTTTTTATTATTTTACTACACTGCGAAACTCTACACAAGGGTAAAACCTATTGTTGTAAAATTCATCTGACAATAGGTTATGTGATTCTGTATACAGCTTTGCAGTGTAGTAAAATAATAAAAAATCGGTGTAGAAAATATCCGTGTAGAATTTTTCCGAGTAGAAAAATATGTTTGAGTAAAGTTTTTATGTGTATTTATGTTCGATGTCAATCAAATTATTTGCAGCAACCCTTAGATCTCGACCAAAAGTGCAGATTACATTTTGTATGCATGAAACCATATAGCATTCGTCATTTCATATTCACATACACATAACTTAATAAAAAAAGATTATATCTGCACAAATAATTATTTGCAGCATTCCTTTTCATAATATACGTCAAAAATATAAAAACAAATACATTATTTATATCTATTTTTTTTTTAATTGTTTTCACTGCTTCCAATCTACCTGGACCTATTCTTGAAAATGTTTTTTTTAGTAGGAATCTATATTTTTATTATATGTACCTGTCTATATCATTAAATAGTTTTTATTCATAAAATATATCAAGTTTTTTTTAAATACGTGCAAAAAAAATTCGGACGAACAGACAGACGGTTATTTTTTAAGTTCTTTTATTCCTAAAAACTAATTGAAATTTGATACTGTAATATTTGGGATATAGAGGTATTAGAATAACTCACTCGTCGTACGACTTAAGGAAGTGGTTTATTGAGTATGTAAATATAATAGATGTCGAGCCTCGAGCTGCTCACGATAGACTGGCTCCTGAACTCTCGTCTCGGCGTAAATATCGCTCTATGTACTGTCACGTCAACCTACTATGACCTAGACTGGCCGGTCAACGCACACGCGGATAACACGTTCAACCAACGAAAGTACCTCACCACAGTAATTGGGAATATTCCTCGGCAGGCATAACAGAGGCCAACGAAACAACAACGGTCGGCAACATAGAGCACGACAAAACAACCAAGCAACTGACACGCGCGGTGGCAGATGAAAGGACAACGATCCTAAATAAACTAGGTCAAACAAGGGGAGACACCCCAGAGCTACCGGACAATAAGGAGGCCATAAATCTCAGACATACGACCCAAATAAGTGGAAATCGATACGATAATGAGGAAAATTACAATAAAGAAAACCATGACAGCTGGCCAGACTAGAGGCCGCGCACTGAGGGATACTGATTAATAAAAGGGGCGCCCATCCCTACTAAGGCATACACCCTCCCTAAATCCTGATTGGCCAGAACCTTCCCTATGCTTATGCATTACCCTCATCCTTATAAATACCAATGGAGAGCAAAGAGGAGTATTCTTTCGTAACCCGGAGTTCTTACTGGTAGGGCGAAGCTCTGCCCGACTCGCGACTTAAACTATTTTTCTGTAAACGAACATAGAGTCAGAGCGTTCGCCAAGTTTGTGGACATAGTCATATTTCTACCTCAGACACGAGTTGTACTCAGTCGAGGACTTGTATCTTATACCATTTATAATCGGACGAGTTGAATAAACTCCGCGCCCTTCCGGGGGGGATCCGAACGAGCGATCCGAACGAGAGCGAGCCACCCTATCGGTAACTACAAGTCAGCTTCGTCAAGGTAAGTCGTTTCTCCTATCAATCTTCTCAAATTCACGTCAGTGTCGCATGCAACGTTATTGTGTCAGTACATAGTGTTTAAACCTAGCTAGTCCAATACATTTAGAAGTCACTCTGAGTTTCGTTATTCCGTGAGCTATCACTATCGCACAGTCAGCCGAGCTACAGGTCAAGTCGCACGCTTCTTTACCTTTTCCCTAGGCGGTATGGCGTGAGCGGACTGCGCTAAATAAAAGGTCTCATCGACTCGGAATTTGAAATTATTTCTATCGTGCGAGTATTCGCTGTGTGCGGCCACTCGAACGTAACAGTACACAAATACGTCTCTCGCTATTATTTCGCACACACACATGTACATACATTACAGATACATTTGACATTTTTTTTTTCGGTAACCTGAATGATGTACGTTAAAAGAACATTTCTATCCTAAAATAAATTCAATTTTTTTACGAGTTTTGGAAGGTTTTTACAAAATAGACCAAATATAATTTGTTTTCATTTGTTTTTACAGCTTCCAATCTACCTGGACTAAATCTTGAAAATGTTTTTTGGTAGGAATATATATATTTTTATTATATGTATATCATATCCATACCACTAAATAGTTTTTATTCATAAAATAGATCAAGTTATGTGGAATAAATGCAAAAAAATTCCGGGCGGGCGAACGGATATTTTTAAAGTTCTTTTGTTGCTAAAAAGTAATTGAAATTTGATACGTTTGATTCTTTTTTTGGTAACCTGAATGATTTAAGTTCAAAGAACATTTCTACCGTAAAATAGATTTAATTTTTTTACGAGTTTTAGAGGGTTTTTACAAAATCGATCAAATACAAAATTTTAATATAGTGTAGATGTGACCGCGCATTACACTATAAAATACAAAACTCTTTTCAACAATTTTTTCAACTATATTTTTATTAATTTTTAATATATCAGATATTAAAGGTAATAAAATAACTTTTTTTCAACGGTAAATCATTTGGATCAATTTGATGTCCAAAATTTCTATGAAATCATTATAACGAATGAATTTTTATTGAATTCTTCTAACGTTATTTTGTAATTTAAATTTTGTTACATTTTTATTTTCTCCTACATCAAGAACCCAATTTTTAAATTCAAGATCTTTATTTTATAATCTTAAATTTTTATTTAATGATAATTTTATGAAAGATATTCATAATTTACTTCTTTTTACACATAACTTCATTATTTTTGTTTGATTGCCATGACGTAGTATAGGAAGTGTTTGTCTAAAATCACAAGACGGAACGATCATTTTCCCTCTGAAAGAATTGTTATTAATGTACAAATCTGGTAAAAATGTATCTATTGCTTTGAAAGCATGTCTAGATACCATCGATATTTCATCCTATGTTATAATTCTAACATTTTTTCAAACGTTAATAAAACATTGCTTAAGCCAACATTCACAAAAGTATCAACATTTAGAAGCTACACGTATTTAAATCATTTTAAAACGTTTTGTGCTATTAGGGTATAGTGTGTTTATAATATTATATATATATATATATATATATATATATATATATATATATATATATATATTGCATTCACCGCGTGTCAAATAGTTAGCAGCGACTGTTACTAAGATAAACTAAGATAAATATTCAGAAACTACATTATCTGATAATGCTGCATGATTTTTCACTCTAATTTGCAGGCTCTACTGATTTTATTGTTTTAAAGAGTACAGACCGACTAATATAAATAAAGCCGCTGCGCTCACTATTAATACATATTTTCGTGCATGCGGACAATGCACGTATACATATCAGTAACATATTAAAACAAATATAAAGATGATATAGCAATATTTTTATGCACTAACTCAATAAAATACTTCGTTATGCACTCATTCTCATACTTTTGGCGAACGCGAATTTCACAAACGCCAGAACGACTTATTATCCTAAGATTGCCCGACCACCTTACGCCTCGTGCGTCAAGATGCCGGCGCCAAGTATTATTCTACAGTTTCCGCTAAATCCTTATTTTTACGATTTGCACTAAATTATTATTTATACGATTTATTGTTACGCGATGAGAAAACCCGTATTTCACAAAGGTAAAGAGAAAGACAGCGATCCCAAGATAATCAGCGCACAAGCGAGATAACCAGAATTGTTTACGAAACCGAAACGTGGAACTGCTTGTCACCCGCGAGATGGATTTGACCGGAGAAAGAAAACGATTCACTAACCTTACAAAGAAAATCTTCTCGAGAGCGAAGCTACCAAAGATCGTCAGCGAAGCTGAAGTACCAGGAACACATCCGTTCAGGAGCAGTCGGGGCAGGCGAGTGCCGGCCCGAGCGCTCGCTGCTCGTGGACACCACTCTGCTCTCCCTAGCCGCGTCGCGCAGTCACGCATGCGCACAGATATCCCCGCGGACACATTGCTCCGTCCCGGGGGGAGTCAGGGCCCTTGAATCGAATGGCATCTGTCACTACGAATGCGAGATGCTGTCGTTATTACTCCTGACGTTTGTGCAGGCAAGCTGCTATCACGATGGTCCTGCTGCATCAGACTCTCACGTAAGCTGATCCCACGAAGGACTCTGCCACCTGGATCGGCTGTCTTACGGTACGCGACGCTGACTTGAACGCCCTGTCGAGATGAATGCTTGCTGCTGCTGCGCCAACATTGCTTGTCGTCTCCTCGCGTCTCTCACTTGCAAGTCGGCGACGTTCGTTGTACTATTTGTCCGTTGCTGCCACTGCTCCGTCTCTCGTCGTTTACTCGGAAAAATAAACAAAGAAATTACTCACATGCACTCTCTCACTTTCATTTACACAGCTTTCATTTACACTTGAGATGCTCTACCCCGACCGCTCTGAACCTCGTTGTTGCACGGCGAAATTTCGCCGTGTTACATACTATATGAAATTAACTGATAAACTATGTTAACTGTCCCATTATTTTCAATGGGCACGCAGATTATGTATGAAATTAAGTAACTAATAACGCATATCTTAATGTTTTTATTTAAGGTAGACATATTACAATAACTATAGAATAACGATAAATAAAACATTAATTAAAAGGTATTTTATTCATTTGAAAATAAGCAACCCACTTAAACTCAAGTGATGTATGAGCGAAAAATAGCTCAGTTGTATGATATTAGACTACTACGCTGAGGATCCAGATCGAAGTCTCGGCCACGTTTATATATATATATATATATATATATATTGTATCACGTTCTTTAGATTCCTAGGAAATAAACGTTTCTGCAATACTTTTAGTTATGCAATAACATTAATTTCTGTTACTTACGTTAAATACAAAAATTTGATGAGTGATTTATCGAGTGATTCATCGAGTGATATATGTATAGCGCTAAAACGTCACGTGATAAATCATTCGATAATCACTTGATAATTCACTCCAAAAATCACTTGATAAATAGAGTGATTTTTTGCGCCAGGGTCCGTTCAATCAAAAAGTCTTCGATCAAATCTCCGTTCGACCAAAAAGTTTTCGATCAAATCTCCGTTCGACCAAAAAGTTTTCGACCAAATCTCCGTCGATAATATTTTCTTCAATGAAATCGTTTCGACAAAATCTCCAAATATGAGCATATTGTGCTTAGTCTACTTACTACGAATATTAAATTCTTTACTGGCTAATGTACACTTTACTTTAAATGAAATCATGAATGATAAATTGTTGAATTCGAAAGACCCAAAATTTATGACTTAGAAAGTGTCATACTTACCATTTTTGAGATGAACGGAATAATTATAATATGTTTTCTAGGTTTTAAGCATGGCAGATTATGATATTACTAACATTGAACACGAGGCTTTGCTGCTTGTAATTACATCCACCTTTGGAAATGGCGATCCTCCGGAAAATGGAGAGGTATGTATTCTGATACAATAATTATTCATATATGCTTTGACAAACAAAGATAAATAATATATCTCTTTTATAATCGTGATTGATTAACGATATCCTTTTTGCTTCCTCCTAAAGGAAGCTTTGTAATAGTAAAATTTTAAGTTTCGCTAAAACTTCGTATAAACGCATTTGAAGGTGTTTAGAGTTTGAATCATGCGTTTTTAGAAAATGTCTGTGTGAATAAATGTGTGTGTGTATGTACGTATACTGTTATGATTCTAGAAAAACGCGACCGACCCTAATATAATTTGACATGCACATGTGTAAATCCAGAATAAACCGGTCACTTTTGGGGGTTTGAGTGAACAAAATTGAAATTTAAGGGCACACCTACCAGATCAACTTTTTTGGGTTTCTTAGGCTACCCAGAACACGAAAAACCTTGGGTTCCCGCGATTTCGAAATACTTATTTATTTGACGGGCAATTTAAATTCTCTTATGGGAATTCAACTTGGAAAAAATAAACGAAAATTAGCCATAGTTCAACTTTACCCACTCAGTATTTAAAGGCGCAATCCAAAAATGAGTATTACTAGGATCGAAGTATTAGAAAAGAGTTTTAATTTGAGGGCTGGTGAGTTAAAAATAATTGCCTAGGTAGAAAGTTGTCTACGCTTAAAAATAGCGAAAAATCACGAAAACTTGGATTTTTTACGAAAATCAACGATTTTTCCCATTTTTAAAATTCTTATAACTTTTGATCCGAGCGGTGAATTTTAACCATTCAGCCAATAAATTAAAGCTCTTTTCTTTTACTTTTGCTATAATAAGTTAAAAAATGGGAAAAATCGTTGATTTTTGTTAAAAATTCAAGTTTTCATGATATTTTGCTGGCTAATTTTCGTTTATTTTTTCCAAGTTGAATTCCCATAAGAGAATTTAAATTGCCCGTCAAATAAATAAGTATTTCGAAATCGCGGGAACCCAAGGTTTTTCGTGTTCTAGGTGGCCTAAGAAACCCAAAAAAGTTGATCGGGTAGGAGTACCCTCAAATTTTAACTTGGTTCACTCAGACCCTTAAGAGTATCCGGTTTTTTTCTGCATTTGCACATGTATGTTTTCTGATTATTTTTTTTTATGATTCTGACCGTTTTATGGCCATGTTATAGCCATTTTACGATTTTTGAAAAAATATTTTTGCTTTTTTTTGATGAAATAATTTATACAATATATTTAACAACAGCGTATCTAAAAGAGCATAAAATTGCCTACTTTTTTCCGCAAGATTATCCAGATTGACTGTTCCGTTCAATTTTTATGATAAAAAAGACGATTTAAAAAAAAATTAATATTTCTAAAACAAACTTGTCAAACGTTTTAAAAAAATGTATGACATTGAAAACGATAATATCTATTTGCTGTTCAAATTTTAAACTGTTTTGTTGACTAGTTTTCGAGCTAAAAATAAAATACGTGCCAAATTTACGTGCAATTACGTCCCAAAGAATTGGCAGCGGTTTTTATTCCCTCCCCAAAATACAATATTTAAAAAGTTATATTATTTTGCCCCACCGCCGCATTAGTAGCCAGTTCACTTATCCGATTTTCTTTACATGTCTTATCACTTTGCCTATTTCACTATTTATTCTGAATGTTATGCATGCACTATTTAAAGAGCTTGGATCAGAACTGTAGTAGTCAAGAAGTAAGCTTCTTTTATTTATGGTTTATTTATAAGATATACTTTTCTGAAGAAGCTGTGCAGACCAACTCACACAATATAATGATAATACATTCCATTTCTACAATTCTATTCATACTAATTATTATCTATGAGGTTAAATAAATGTTTTTTGTATTCAATGGACTTTAACTATGAGTCAGCCCCTAAAAATGATTTTAGAAAGAAAATAATGTTTGTTGCATATTTATATTTAACTAGTATGAATTTGAACAAAAACGTAATGTTGAATGTTTTGTAAAACCCAATTAAATTAAATAATGGGCGTAAAATGAGAATGATAATTGATATCTTCCGTTATGTTTAATTATTGTGACGAGCGAACGCGAATTCGTATTTCGCGCGCTCGTCGCGTCGCGCGACCATTTCATGCGTGAGGGTGATGTTGCCAGTTCGGCGGTACTCGGGAAGCGCGCGCGAAATCAGCGCGCGAGACAGATAGGCAAAAGCGCTAGGACAGTCTAGATGTGCGACTTTTTACCGGTATACCACCCGCGATTTCCCGTGCCTCCGAGAAGAGAGAGCAGTGACAACCAGGACCATCCGCTGGAGGAGAACACCCGAGCCACCATCACCTCGAGCACCCGGGGTACCCCTGCACGTCACTGTTTCAGCCAGGAGGGACGCCTCCTGGCTATCCAGGACTTTTCCTCGTCGGCAGCGATCATACGCGGCGACCGAGCAACCAACGCGCGCGTCGAAACTGTAAGTCCGTAACATTAGCTACTGCGCGATTTATAGATCACCGAATCGGCTGCCGACGCCGAGGCCGAGGCTCGCTGCCACCGAGTCGTCGGCTCGTCTCCAGTGCGAGCCGCGAGTGCGAACTCGTCCTCTCGCGACACGCGTTACATTGTATTGAGTGAATATAGACATCTTACTTTTGAACACGAACGCATGTCTATTTCTTCCGTAAACTTATTGCGTCCTTCCGGCGAACCCGGTAGAGTAAAGCCGGTTTCATCGCGGCGCGGCTACAGAGTGCGCGCCTGGCCGGAGACTCTATACGCGAAGAAAGCGCAGCGAGCTTCGCACGCCGCGCAGTTGTACACCGAGGCAACCCGGCTGCATAGTACGGAGTCGGCATTGCACCGACGGCTAACGTCCGTCGCCGACTTCAGCATCATCGAGGGATAGCCGTGCGGAGATAAAAGAGTGAGTAATACTCCTCGTTGACGCGACAGCATCTTCGCGGCTGTCGCGCTAAAGCCCAGTTGCCCCGTGACATTATATTAGGCTTTATGACTGTTCCCTTGCGCAAAAAATCATTCAATTAATCACGTGATTAAACAACTGATTTGTCAAGTGATTTATCAAATGATTTATCGAGTGATTATTTGGCGCGATTTATCGATTGATAATACACTTGTAGATTTGCTGCGAATAAATTAATTGCCAAAAATTGTTATACTATTACAAAAATAATTATGACAGTGTTTAATTATTAAAAATCTAAAAACCATAAAGCAGTAAAAATATTAAAAAATTTCTTTACCGAAATTGGAATACGGGTCCTTAGCGTGGTAATCCAGCTATCCTACTGACTGAGCTACTTTTGCACTAATAGGTATAATAGAGTTTTTATTTGATTTGTATATTAAAATACGTAAAAAATCTTATATTTAGTTTATTAAAGTTTTGTGGTGGATGGGGTGAAAAATGTATGAAAAAATGGATGTGTGTTTTTGCAAGTAGAGAGGAAATTTTGTTTGTACTCCAAACATTTTGTAATAACAACATATATGTTATTTATTGCAGTTTGCCTTGAAAAGAAAGACTTGAGCCTTTAAAACGTCAGCAGGATAAATTATCCTCTATTATATTATCATCTTTATTTACTTCCACTATTATATTAAAATGTGTGGTCGTTGGTACCCTTCGTTTATAAGTTTACTTTATCCCCGAAACTACACCTCCTTAGATATTAGGGTAAACCAAAAGTTGACCGAAAGTAAACCGAAAGTCGACCAGAAGTAGACCGGAAGTAGACTAGTAGTGAACCGGCGATTAACCGAAAGTAATCGGAAAAAATACAAAATAACTCAGAAGTGACCAAAAATGAGCGACAATGAACCGGAAATATACAAAAAATGAACAGGAAGTGACTAGAATGAGGTATATTTCCTAGACTACTCGTAAGGGCTAAATCGGAAATTAATCAATAATAAAAAAAATTAACTTTTGAAAAAGTAAAAGGGTAGGCAAGTTTGATATATTCCGCAACGAAATTACAGATAGGAAAGAACTGAGATCAATGAAACAAAGTCAAGTTTATCATATTTAATCGTAATGAAGCAAGGAGCAACTCTCGAGATAATTACTACGTAACTTGTCATGCCCGTTTTATTGTACTGATGGTGTTTGTATGACGTTCTAATACATAAAAAGAAAATTTCAGTTGTCCACCAATAAACAAAGTACGCCTCGTAATCGGGTGTATTCGTTAACTCCGCTGAGCTACTTATTGTACGCACTCATTATTTTTGTGCTTACGGGCTTATTGCTAAACATTACAATACGTCTTAGGACGTAACAGTTTCCCCCAATTGAGCCTGGCGTCGATCGTGACTCCCAGGTATTTGACTTCCTTTACCAATTTCAGGGGAACACCACGGAGTTAAAGCCCTTCCATCGGCTTGGTTTTATACCTGTTTGTACACAGCATGATACTAACTTTGTTATGGTTAACCACCCAGTTTTACTTTATTACACCATTTCTCCAGCAGGCCTAGTGCGAACTGCATTAGACCTGCACGTCCTCGTCGTCTCCCCTAATCGGAATGACGATGTCGTCTGCATATGCCTGTGCGTTTATACTAGCATCGTACAGGCACCATAGTGTCGGTGACAACACCCTTCCTTGTGGGCATCCCTTCCTCACCACTCCTTTACAAGAGTACGCTCCCCAGATAGCCACTATCGTCCTGGTCCTCAGAATAAAGCTGATTCACCTGGCGACAGTTGCTGGTATTGCGTGCTCCTCCATGTCTGCCGAAATCGCCTCGCCGGTCGTGTAATTGGAAGCCCCCTCGATGTCTAGGAAAGCCACCAATACCAAACCCCTGTTTTTAATGCCTTTTTGAATGAAGGTAACCACGTCCACCAGCGCTGTGTCTACTGACTTTCCTGTCTGGTAGGCATGCTGCTTGCTGTGCAGCGGCGCTCCTACAAGTGATGACTCCTTGATATATCTGTCATCCAGCCTTTTTAGGGTTTTGAGTAAAAACGAGGTCATGCTGATTCGCCTGAAGTCCCTTGCGACTGTGTATTGTGTCTTACCTGGTTTGATCAGGAAAGCCACACTCGTCTGACCTCATTCTTCTAGCACATATCATAGTACCAGACAAGCTCGGTACAATTTCTTCAAGGCTGGGAATAATACGTCCATGCCCTGTTGCAGCAGAGCCGGGAAAATGCCGTCCGGACCTGCCGCCTTGTAGGGCTCAAACGTCCCTATAGTCGAGTCTGTCAATGGCTTCTTCGGGTGTTGCAGGACACTGCATAGCCTGGTCGTGTCTGATAGCGTGCTTCGGCTTTTGCGGTGTCGCTTTCAACCCTCTACCCCAGCCTTTTCGATCTCCTTCTTATATTCTTTTTGCTCCGCTTTATATACCCCGTTGTTCCTTGTCACTCTGTGTTCTTGGACCGGTTGTATAGCCGCCTTACTTTCTTCCTGCGTTTCTCTAGTGACTTATTCTACCAGGGAGCGCCCTTCGATGGCCTCTTTGGCCTAAGTTTACAATTGTTCTCGTAAGAACTTATTATTATGTCCCTTAGGATCCTACTGCAGTGAACAATGTCCTCCGCCGTATTGTACGTGGCAGGGAAGCGACCGACCTTAGCCTTAAGTTCTTCTCTGTAGCCTACTCAGTTTGTTTTCCTAGTGTTCCTCATGAGTTGATCGAGCGTACTTTGTCCGACAAGTCTGAACACGATATGTTGGTGGTCTGACATGGAGACTTCTTCCGACACTCTCCAGTTCATAATCTCGAACCACACGTTCCTGGAAGCCAGAAAAAAATTAATGTATCGTTACTATATTGCATTATATATTATAATGTATTATAATTTTTTTTCTAGGTTAAATTAATTATCGTTATAATTTTTTAACAAAATTATAACGATAATTAATTTAACATTAATTATTCCATTTCCAGTGCTACCGTTCAAATAATAGCACCTTTAAAAATAATTTATATTTGCGTTTCGTCTTAGGTTTGTTCTTTAAACTTATCCGTTTGGCATAAGAAACATAAATTTTTCTATCTTTAAGGAGACTACAACATTAAAAATGATATAATATATTTATCTGTATATATCCAATAACATACATATGTATGATATAAATCAGTAAATCAGGACTTATGCTGACAAAAAAGCCTCTTTTCTATATATATATATATATATATATATATATATATATATATATATATATATATATATATATATATATACACTAGGGGGGTTCCCCCTGCTCTCTCCGCTCGCCAACCCCCATTACTTTTAACATTAATTTATGAGATATTTATTTGAATAATCAAATAATAGGTAATAAATAAAGTATGTTCCTATATCTATTTTTTCCACACCACCTATGAAGTCAATAGAAAGGCGCGTTTTTTCTCTGTTTACAGTAATATTATGTCTGAATTTATTTGATTTAAAAATTTTAATTTATATTAATTATCTCATAGAAATTTGAATAAGGCTACTATGTATTTTATTCGTAAATATTTAATACTTTTAGCATTTTTTATTCAAAATTATACAAGCTTACATGTAAGTTTCATGAAATAAAAATAGCTTTTTTTTATAAATTTTGTAACATTATTTGTAAACAGAGATGTGGTTTCCCCAATAGGCCTAATCCACAATGATATTAGGTACCAATGCTAATGACTCAAAGTATATAAATTGTTCGTAATTATGCTTATGTTCTTTAATCATAGTATTTAACTCTATTATTTCGTTTTTTGGGTCTTCTTTAATCATATAATTAATATACTCATCGTTACTCGCTTCTTCTATTTGTCTATTTAATTCTTGTAAATATCTTGCATCTTCCATGTTATTTACATCAACGTAAGCACCTATTCTCGGATCCCACTCCATTTTAAATAAATGAATTTTAAAAACGTAAACTCAAATATCTGGAAAAATAGTGAAAATAATACAATGGAAAATGACAATTTTATAATTTTATCAAAGTTAATTAATTGTTAAAAATTTCTTCCCAAACAATATTATTAATTTCTTCTTTATCAGATAATTCATTTTGTATATATATATATTTTTTAATTTTTACATCGTGATAAAACAACGTCCATGAGAAAATAATGGTCTTCTAATTGTCGGTATATAAGGATCCGGACGCGATAAGGTTGCACGAAATAAAGAAGCAAAGACAGGGTATCAAGTAATAGAGCGTAGCGTAACTTTATTATTAAAGGTTAAACTTAGACAGAGCGGGACAAGAGCCGAAGGCGTGCGTGCAGCTCGACTATCTCGTAGAGAGTGAGGCGGCGAGCGGAGAGCGCCGCCGAGCTCAGCGCCGTATCACGTGGTTTTGGCGGCGAGCGCTTCTAGAGTCGCTGCGACGCGAGGGATCTGCCGTCGGTGTCGGGGGAGATCGTACACATATTCCAACACTCCCTCCCGATTGTCCTCGACATCGTTTCCAGGCTGACCCTTAGTTATTCTTTTGCAGGAGTGCCAGGTCGTCTGAAAGGTGACTTTGATCGAGATCTGCTATGCTCTCTCCTCTGCTTTCTCTTTGGAGAGATACTTCTGTTGCGATCAGTCGCTCTCTTTCGTGGTGGCCCTTTCCGTGGTTCACTGCAGTCTACGGCGATGTGCCCGAACTTATTGCAGTTAAAGCACTTAGGCTCGTCGTGCTTGCAGTCCTTGGACAAGTGCGCCGTGCTACCACATCGCTCGCACCGTTTGTTGGGCCTTTCCCTACTTTTGGGTCTTTCATCAGAGGAACGGTTTCTTTCCTCTGCGAATCCGAGCAGGGCTGATTTTTCTGGGGTTCTCTGCTTCGAGTTGTCAATCTGGAAAATTAAATCTTTTAGTTCATTGTAAGTATATTTCCTACCCGTACCATGGCTTGCAACGTTCTCTGCCGTAATGATCTCTGGGTAGGCTTGCTCTACTGCGTTGAACAGTAGACTTTTCTTTGCCGTATCGCTCATTTTTTCTATGCCTTCATTACTTTCATACTTTCTTACGAGGTCTTCAAACCTCAAGCAGAAGTTAAAGGCCGTTTCTTTATCTTTGTTGAGCTTTAAGTTGAAGAGTCGTTTCTGGGCTGTATGAGCATTAATTCTCAATTCATTCTTTTTAATTTCTTTAATCTTATCCAGTAATTCAACTGGATCTTTTATGTTCATCGTGTATAGGTGATACTTATCATCAATTCTGTTCAGAATTATCTCGCGTATGATATTCTTATCGTGTTCGAGTTCATCTGGACAGATCAGACTTTGATTGTTCTTTTCGAAGACGTAGAACAGTTTTCGCGACTTTAGCTCTGAGAATAAGAAATCCTCAAAGGGGGCAAATTCCGAATCTAATTTTAACTTGTACATTCGCGTGATGTTAATCTGTTTCAATTTTGCGTCATTTATACTCGTGTTACCTGAGTTCATTGACTTGAACAAACTGGCTGCTTCTTCCAAACTGAGGATGTTCATGTCTGTAAATATACAAAAAACGTTAGTCTGCGGTTGAGAGGATACCCCTGCAAAGCTCCCTATACTTTGTGCACAAGTATCGGGCCACCTTGCTGTCGGTCCAGTCACTTTTCGACAAAGTTCCCAAACCGACTTAGTCTCTTTTTGCGGAATGTGTGCCTAAGCACGGCTCCCACAGTCCGAGACCCACTAAGCACGAGAGCAGGTTTGGCAGATCTGTGTGAGGGTCTAGTTTTTGAGCGTGGGACACTGACTAAGTATCTGTACGTGCGCACGTACCAAGTCACATTCGTGGGTTCGTGTTAAACCTCTCACAGATCCACACAGACTTCGTGTCGTACGTTACGTTGGCTAGTAGCCCGTCAAACTTTCCGTACAAGTGTAGACTTACATATAAATGTTGTTATTTATGACTTTACTTCATTACCTAGTTGGAGTGTTTCGTCCCTAGAATTCATTAACCAAACGCCTCCGCCGTAGAGTTGAAGATAGAAACTCTCATTTGGTTCTTTGTCCTTCAGGTCGTAGTACTCCAGAATCTTGGCGCGTATGTCATCCCAGTCAGTACTTGTGCTACGTGCTGTCGAAAGATTTTGTAATTAATATTCAAACTTAATTTATTTTGATAAACCAGAGTCGTTGTGTTGAATTAATTCTTCGCTTAATTTATTGCAGAGTGAGCTCGCGCACCAGCAGCCCCACCTGCGCGGTGTCTGTAAACAGTGCAGCTCGCAGGCAGACTTACACTAGATGCGAAAGCCGACGTTCGCGTTTATCGCGTTAAATTTCTTTATAGATGATTTTCTGCTAGTTTAATACGTTAAATGATTGCTTAGTTTACCCATGCATCAGCAGCCCCACCTGCGCGGTGTCTGTAAACAGTGCAGCATGCAGGCAGACTTGCACTAGATGCATAGGTGTGCGTTTAAGAAATTCAAAAATTGCCGCGCAACAAGTGAGCGGTCACGTGAATTCGTGTGCGCTTGCGCACAATCTTGTATTGACTTCGCTTTACGTTTGAGTTGACTCAGCGCGAACTTTTTGTGCACGTATGTATGCGTGCGCGTCCGTGTATCGTTTCCGCTACGTGTGGTTGTAATGACCGCAACTCTCCCTCCGTTTTCATGCACGCGCGTGTTAACCTATTACGAGCCAGGTTAAACTAGCGTCGTCTTTTTCTGCGTGCGCCTGAACTTGCGCGTCGTCGTCGTGAGCCGAGAGCGCGGCAACGGCGGCTCTCCCTCCGTTCCGTATAGCTTACGTGCAGGAGAGAGATGAGGCGGCCATGTTGGCTCGGTTGCCTAGCAACCCCCCTTTCTTTCGCCTGTTGCTTCGTACCGGGAATTTTTACCGCGCGTTTCTGTTCGTTTGAACTTCTCGGAAATGCGTTTTTGTTTTGGTCGACTTTCTTTGTTTAAGCGCGTTCGGATTTTCGAGTTCTGACAAGCCGAACTGATGCAACACTGATTCGCGCCTTTCTCTTTTCCGCGATTTTCGCGCCTTTTCTTTTCTAATGCGGCTTTTTATCTCGCGATTTTTATTTTTCACTTCACTTTTCTTATACACTCGCGTACCGCTGATTTTACTTCACGAGTTTCATAAGCACGTTTTTATTTTTATGCGTACTTACGTGCAGTTTGCGGGTTTGCCCATTTGTAGGATTTTCCGGCCATCGTGACTTTTGCCTTTGTTTGGTTCACCGTTTACCAGGGAATCGAGTGCTGACCTTCAGGCTCTGGACAGCGGGGCGTGTTGCTTGTTGGCTGCGTGACTTCCTTCTTTTGTCTCTCGGCTTAGGTCGTTCTCGTGTCTTTGTACAGGTGTCAACTCGTCTCGACTTCTCTTGGCTTTTCTTCTATTTTTTTTTTTTTTTTCGTGTCACTTTTCACTAATTCGCGCAGTGGAAGCGTGCTGGGCCCATAACCTGTCGGTATATAAGGATCCGGACGCGATAAGGTTGCACGAAATAAAGAAGCAAAGACAGGGTATCAAGTAATAGAGCGTAGCGTAACTTTATTATTAAAGGTTAAACTTAGACAGAGCGGGACAAGAGCCGAAGGCGTGCGTGCAGCTCGACTATCTCGTAGAGAGTGAGGCGGCGAGCGGAGAGCGCCGCCGAGCTCAGCGCCGTATCACGTGGTTTTGGCGGCGAGCGCTTCTAGAGTCGCTGCGACGCGAGGGATCTGCCGTCGGTGTCGGGGGAGATCGTACACATATTCCAACACTAATATATAAACTTACATAATCAAAGTTTGTTCTTGAGATTTATTAATTGTCATTGAAAAAGCTAAAATTCAGGGAAATTGTTTTCTATAAACAATGAATGGTAACGAAGATGATTCTTCAGTATTAAGTGCGATTCTAGGTATAAAAACTTTCCGCTTTTATCTCCGGTTATATTTTTAGCTTCTATATTATATTTAAAAAGTCTTGTAATTTTTAATCGTGTTCCATTACATAAGCCATCACTAATACTTAAATTTCTTATTAACATTGTTATTGCATTAATTTTCAAGTTTAATTTATGTGGCGGAAGACCTTCTCTAATTTGGTTTAATGTTTCTGGAGGAACATTTAATTAAATATTTTCATCAGTTTGATCTACTCATTTTTTGGTTCCATAATCTATACTATAATATGTTTTCATTTCACCATCAATTAAATTTTGTATTTTATTATTAATATGATAAATATCTTCATTATAAGGAGTTACTATAACGCAATTATCGTTACAGTTAGAATCATTTATATTATTATAAATTTTTGAACATATATCATTAGTTTTCCACGAATCTGGTATTCTAAAAAGATTAATTTTT
Organism: Nasonia vitripennis; assembly: GCF_009193385.2. NCBI lineage: Eukaryota > Metazoa > Arthropoda > Insecta > Hymenoptera > Pteromalidae > Nasonia > Nasonia vitripennis. The sequence continues at coordinate 881,324 of NW_022279588.1, forward strand.
CCATCCCCGATTTCTAACAAAAACGATGAAAATTCTTTGTTTTCTAAGCGTATATTTTTGTGTAATTTCATTGTACGGAAAAGAGGCTAAAGTGTAGAATATTTTATTGTGTCTTTGATTATTGAAGTTCTAAAACCATGTTTCATTACTGGTAATATTTGTTGAAAATCACCTCCTAAAATAATTAATTTTCCGCCAAAAGGTGAATCATTATTACATACATCTCTCAAAGTATTATCAACTATCTCTAAATCTTTCTTTGGAATCATTGAAGCTTCATCCCAAATAATTACATCTGCATCTTCTAATTTTGTTTTATCTGATTCTAATTTCAAAAATCCAATGTCTGTATTGTCTAAATCAAAAGGAAGTCTGAAAGTTCTATGACTTGTTATACCTTTAGGTGATAAAATAGAAGCTATACCAGTCCAAATCCTTAATAATATATTTTTTTCTTTAGATGTAAAATATTTTATATAAAAAGGTTTTACCAGAGCCACCTGGACCATCTATGAAATAAATTTTATTATTTTTATTAATAATTTCATCAAAAATATATTATTGGTCCGAGTATAACTGGTTATACATATTATCAAAAATATTTTTACTATAGAAGATAATATTTTCTGCATTTATATCATTATTTTTTAAGTTTAAATCTGGTTCTGGTAATCCAAAATCTTTACAAAATCTTTCTTCCATTAATAACATGTTTTTTATATAAAGCAAAGCATTATTCTCCTTATTTGTTTGAAAATCCTCACTAAAATAATTTTAATATTTTTCCCAAATTTTATCTCATGAAATGTTGGGGAAACCCCAGCTCTGATGACAATATTTTTTTGTTTTTTTTTAATTATAAATTTTTGCCATTTTCTTTTAAGCTTCAATAAATGTTTTCGAACGCTCATATTCATTTCATAGCGTATAAATAATGTATTACAAATTTACGAATAAAATACATCAGTACTGATTGAAATTAATATGAGATACTATTCTATTAGACACATTAAAATATTAGTCATCTGAGAAAACAGAAACGCGCTTTTCTATTTACCTCATAGATGGTGTGCAAAAAATAGAATTTTTAATGTAATGATAAGTATCACTAATGAAGAGAGCAAAACTAAGGGGAGGCTAAGGGGGGATGTGGGGGTCATTAAAGGGCGACGAGGGGGGGCAAGGGGGTCCTTATGAGTAAAAAATAATACGTTTTTTGAAACATTCTAACGTTATTTTGAGGGGAGCTGAGGAGGGGCTGAGGGGGCGAGGGGGGGCGAGGATGGCTGATTTTCACCTCAGCTTAAAACCAAGAGAGAGAGAGAGAGAGAGAGAGAGAGAGAGAGAGAGAGAGAGAGAGAGAGAGAGAGAGAGAGAGAGAGAGAGAGAGAGAGAGAGAGAGGGAGAGAGAGAGAGAGAGAGAGAGAGAGAGAGAGAGAGAGAGAGGGAGAGAGAGAGAGAGAGAGAGAGAGTAATTTACAATCGTAAATTACACCTTGCCTCGTTAACGATTTCCGCCACTTTTCCTTTTTGCTTAGCGTGGTTAGCTGCCCATTGGCTCAGCTGCATGCCAGCAGTAGCAAGAATCTGCTGGAGCTGAACCCTAGAGTTTAAGGCGCTCTCTAGAGTATCGGCACCGCCGAAGGCATCGTCGACGTAGACGTTTTCGCGCAAAATGTGAGAACCGAGAGGAAATGACTATTCTTTATCCGTAGCGAGCTGGAGCAGAATCCGTATAGGGAGGTAGTGAGCGCAAACTATGCCATACGTAACAGTGAAAAGCTTGTAATCTTGGACGGGGAGTTCTGTCGAAGTCCGCTATAGAATCCGTTGCCGCGTGCAGTCGTTGTGGTGCACCCTTATCTGCCGGAACATCTTCACAATATCTTCCGTAAAAATAAACCGATAGCGTCGCCAGCAAGTAAGGATAGTCGTTATTGCGAGCTGTAGTTTGGGCCCAGCATGCAAGAAGCAGTTCAGAACCTCTTACGTTGTTTACTCGTCGACGAGCATCTTTCTCTGAACACGTCACCAAGTGTTGAACCGCTCGAGTACTGGGGTCAGCGTTGACAAGTCCTTAACCATACCGGTGAAGATTTCCTTGAAGAACTACCAGTCTTCCTGTCGGTAACTGAACTTTAGGCAGCGACAGTTTCGAAAGGGACAAGTTTGTGGTGGTGATCCTGAAGTTCGACCCCGGTGGGTCATTACCAGGTTGGCCTAAAGCTCCTTGGAGATCGCCAATGATGAATCGCCTGGCCAGTCTAGTTGACATCACTATCTTGTTGTTGCTAGGTACCCCTGCTAGACCACTGAAAAAAAAAGTTGTAGACCCAGCTTGACTACGCCAGCTGTTGCCACTTTCTAAACTAGTTTATTAAGGTTAACCAGGCTATTCAGAAAAACCTTTCCGAAGGGATTCTGTACAGCAAGAAGTACGTTTTATGGATTTGTGGCTGCACAAGGTGACATAATAAAGTAGCAAAGCAGAAGCGGTAGCTAAGCGGTCTATACAGCGACGCGTAAGCTAGCGATTAGCTAATTAAGTTGATACTTATTAACGAATCTATCCAGGCAAAGCAGCGCAGTAAAGTCGTCCTTAGTAGCAGTGCTGACTTGACATCAACAACAACAAACCTCTCCTCCAACGGTAGCGGCAGCAATAGATGGCAGCGTGGAGGTTAAGGTGGCATGCGCATACGACGGCGTATTTCGGCAGCACTGGCAAGTGGTGTTTGGTGCAACCAAATAGAGGGACGAGGCGAGGCGTGCTCAGGACTGGGAGCAGAGAACGTGGCGAGCGCTTGTAAAGTTGGCGCTGCAGTGGCGCGAAAATTCGAACGAGAGCTATTCGGCATAAAACTTATAATAAGGCTCTCTAGCCTGGGCTAGTTCTCAATCAATAAATAATTATTTGTACTTGCGTAGCCTGTATTCGCTACACTTAATACGGTATTTATACAATGGCATCCCTCGTGGGGAACTAGTCATTGTTACTGAGCAACAATTTCTAGAGATTAGAAGTTTTAATTGCAAGTTTTGACGACAATTTAGACTGACAGAATATCTTTTGACGCTTTCATAAATTCTAGAAGTCTAGACAATAAGACCTGAAAAATCCAGCTTTTAAAACTTTTTGAGGTTAAATATTTTTTTTTCTGAATAAAAATAACTGAATAACTTGGGTGAAATTTAAGCACGAGTTAGATCGAGAGCGCCAAAGGCTCACCCTCACCCTCGTTGGAAATAGTTCTTTTTCCCCCCTAGTTGCATAATATACTATTGTCTCTCCCTGGCAAAAACGGAATCCTGGTAACTGGCAAGTTTTTAAGTTCTAAATCCAAGAACTTGTAAGTTTTACTTGCCAGTTTTTGTTACGAAATGTAACGCTTTTTCTTAGATTGAGTATTCTTATAGTAACTGCCCATAATAGTTAAGCAAATACCGGAATTCAGTTACACGTGGGGTATTACACAATCGTATAACCTATTGGTAGACATTGTTAACAAAAACAGGTTATGCGATTGTGTAGAGTTTTGTGGTGTAGTAAATTACCAAATATTTGTGTAGGGAATTTTCGAGCAGTCAATATCTGTGTAGAAGTTTTCTGTGCGGTTATTTTCTGTGTAGAATAATTTCATGTTGGGTGTAGGGTTCTTTATGTGTAAAGTTTGTCCTGCGTCATTCGAATGATAAAGCCATGCACCATTTTGCAGGAAGTTACGTACCGAAGGATTGGTTTTTTTATAATTAAGTAAAACGCTATTCAAACCGAGCATGCAAGCGTTATGCGATCTGTTGAAAATCAATATAGCGGCGTTCGCATGGTACACAAATGCAAGACGTCATATTGAGTTACATGTTTAGTCATCTTTTGTTTATAAATACAATTTTCCACTAAAAAATCAATAACTTTTATATTTTAGCAATATTCTTAGAACAAATGGATTTTCTCTATCTGATGTTATCCCTCGGTGGTGATCAAATTATTGATTTTGCTGTATCGGTCTTCCCGAGGCAGGTTGTGTGGTAAAAAAGGAGAAAAAACTTTTATAACATTTCTTCTTCTTTTCCCAACGTTTCGTCAGACAATGCCACGATTATCAGGAGACTGATGTAAACAATTGTATTTATTAAGAATTGTTAATACATAATGAAAACGAGATAGAATATATAGAGAAGGCGTTCCCCCGCCGCGTGGAAAAGGGAACGTAGGTGAACAGTGTGTTTCTCTCAGGTGATCGATTTTAATTCACGCGAGTCGAGATTTTCGTAGTGTTTATATAGCGCGGAGCAGTGAGAAGAGAGTCAAGTGGCCGTGTTGACAGTTTTCCGCTATTGACGTCAGAGCATGACTTATGTTTGTTTTCTTTTCAGCTGGTGTATAAGGTGTGTGTATACTGTATTAAAATTTTGTGTATCGTCCTTCTTATCAATACCGTTTTCTTGTAATTGTGTGTGTAGCATTTCTGAAACTAGTCTTTTATTTAAATTGATCTCTCTGTCTTTAATGTGATAATTTTCGAAATTAAAAGTGTTATTAAATTTGTTGATATGATCGGAAATTAGAGTATTATTCGATTTTTTATGTTTATTTATACGTATACACATATTCCTTTTTGTTTGACCTACGTGCGTGGCAGAATAGTCATTACTTTCAAGTTTATAGACAACATTGTTTTCGAGATCTTTATATTTCATGTCTTTGCCTTTGATAATGATATTTTTTATCTGGCTGTTTATTTTCGGCACAGTTTTGATGTTAAGGACCTTGAATGCATGACTCGTAAAAACCGTGAATATACATATGCTAGACTTACAATGTTGCGTTTTTCATTACTGCTAATCTGTTGCCTCGAAAATGTGTTTGATGTTATCGTAGACATTGTTGTTATGGACCGTGCGTCTTCACCGGTCTCATCCACTGAATCTCTCTTCAACAACATTGAGAAGAATTATGGATACGACTCTCGGCATCTTTTGAAGAGATGGGCTTCCCTACAACAGAAATTGACGAGTGCCAGATCACAACGACAGTTTCTACTCCAATGCAGAATGCATCACACTCAGCCTACGTCACCAACATCGCAAGTAACCTAAGCCATTTTAATTTTCGCAGCGATTCGGGTAGACGAAAATTCAGTAAACTCATTTCAAATCTTCAAAGTGAAAGTCTGAAATTAGAAATTGAAGTTTTTCGCATACACATAAATTATTTAGAACTTTATAAAAAATAGGACTTGAATAATACCGACCACTGCGATAAACTCAAAAAAATCGTGACAAAAATTTCTGTAAACAATAACGACAAATAAGAACTCTGAATCGAATTGCGAAAAATAGTTCAAAAATCTCACCAATATACAGATACCAACGGCTGTACAATTTGTAACGTCACTAGGACAAAAATTCGATCAAAAAGTGAACTTGATGACACAAAAACTATCAAATGCATAAAAAATATAGAAAACTTGATTACTTGCAATAACTTACCATTATTAAGAAAAGATACCATTATTAAGAAAAAACTACAAGACACTAAAGATTTTATTAGAAATAACAAAAGCATCATGTCCACTTTAGCCAATAAAGGTAATGTGACCGTTGCAATGCAAAGATCCAATTACATCGAAAAAATAAAACTACAATTGTCAGACAAAGATACATATGCATAGCAAAAAATCCATTATTAAAAATCCAGAACAAAGTTAAAAAATTTATGAATATGAATATGTTAATAAATGCGAGTTCCGGGTTGAAAGAAAATACACTTCCATATAACTTTGTCGGATTATTCTAATCCGTAATCTGTAATCGTTTATTTAATACAGTTGAGGATTACATAGCTATCGACGGATGCACGCAATCCTTTAAACTAACATTCTTTTACCGATATGTCGACGACATTATTACATGTGTGCCAAATGACAAAGTCGACGAAATTTTAAAAACATTCAATTCTTATAACGATAGATTACAATTTACTCACGAGACTAAGATCGATAACTTCATAAGTTTTCTAGATCTTCTATTGATTAAGAAGAAAGGAAAATTAATAACTAATTGGTACCTCAAACCGACCATCTCCAGCAGAATTTTAAATTACACATCACAACATCCTAAACGTCTCCAAAAATCACCATGGTGTACAATCTTGTTGAAAGAGCGACAAAACTATCTAACAAGAAATTTCACAATAAGAATATTCATAACATTGAAAAATTACTGCATAAAAATCATTATCCACCCGCGTTCGTTAATAAATATATACACAAAAGAATGTCTACGATAACATCAAACACATTTTCGAGGCAATAGATTAGCAGTAATGAACTAGTGTGCCAGACGCGGCCTTACGGCCACCCACGATGCAAGGCGCGCAAAAGGCAAAGCGCGACCGCTAACGCTCGCCCGATCCGCCGAAGCTCGCGCTTCGCGCAAGCGACAGGCACTCAATTAAAGCTTTTGGGCCAGATAGGGCGTGTCACACCGAAATTGTTATTCAATTATATGTACCGAAAATCGTTTCTAGGGTTGTTATTTATGTATAAGCGTTTTGAAAAAAATATTTGTCACGGTTAAAAGTTATTTTTTTAGAATATCTACAACTTTTACGTTTAAGCTTTTTAGTATAATGCATAACCTCAAAGTTTTAGGATGAATAATGGTTTATTGCTATAAAAAAATCGATTTTGGCCTGTTAACTCGAATTAAAAGTATTTTCACGCTTCAGTGTGGAAATAAAAAAGTTGTATTTCTTCGAGATCTACAACTTTTTTCCATAACTTTTTTTTTGTAGAATGCATAAAATTCGAGTTAGAGCCAAAAAACCCTTTTTAGCGATTTTTGGATGTGACCGCATTCTGCGTATACATGCAGGATCGAGCCCAAAATAAATTTGGCATCTCACTATTACAAGAGGAGTTCGCACACAAATTTTTAGTCCGATTGATAAAAGTCTCTTAGAGATAATCGTGTAACACCAAAATTCGTATTCAAAAAACGCGCAAAAATTGAACAAATTGTGGCCGCATTTCAAAAAACCGTAGACGATCGGAATAAAAAAAAAATTAGTTTTTAGGTTTGTGCAAGAGGAGACTCCTCCTCAAAAAGTTAGTTCGTTCAGTCGAAAATTGCGTGAGATATCGCATCTCACACATTTTTCAAGGACAAAACTATAAGGCACTTCCGTGTCGCGGTCGTGCCTAAAACGCAACATTGTAAGCCTACCATATATTCACGGTTTTTACGAGCAGACCAGTCATGCATTTAAGGCCCTTAACATCGAAACTGTGCCGAAAATAAACAGTCAGATAAAAAATATCATTATCAAAGGCAAAAAACATGAAAAATAAAGATCTCGAAAACAACGTTGTCTATAAACTTGAATGTAAAGACTGTTCTGCTACGTACGTTGGCCAAACAAAAAGTAATGTGTGTATACGTATAAATAAACATAAAAAATCGAATAATACTCTAATTTCCGATCATATCAACAAATTGAATAACACTTTTAATTTTGAAAATTATCATATTAAAGACAGAGAGATCAATTTAAATAAAAGAATAGTTTCAGAAATGCTACACATACAATTACAAGAAAACGGTATTAATAAAAAGGACGATATACAAAATTTTAATATAGTATACACACACCCATCTTGTACGCCAGCTAAGAAGAAAACAAACATAAGTCATGCTCTGACGTCAATAGCGGAAAAAAACTGAATCGATCAGCTGAGAGAAACACACTGTTCACCTACGTTCCCTTTCCCACGCGGCGGGGGAACGCCTTCTCAACAAACTTTGTACTGAATAATTTCTCTATAATTGTAAGTTTTTGTTACAATGTACATGCATTATATGTTAACAATTTTCAATAAATACAATTTTTTACATCAATCACCTGATGAGGGCGGTATTGTCCGTCGAAACGTTGAAAAAACAAGAAAAAAAGTTTCTTCTCCTTTTTCACCACACAACCTGCCTCGGGAAAACCGATACAGCCAAATAATTATTTTTACATTTTAGTATACTTTCAATTATTTTCATTTTAAAACTTATTCAAGAATGTATGTCTATTCCCTATTGAAAATTCAATATAAACAAATTACTTATTTAGTCAATTGTTTCTATATATTATTAAAGTTAATCTTTTTATTTATTTACTTTAGGCTTTCGCACAAAATCTGTATGCTATGAAGATGAATGATGAGTTTTTAAATAATGACAGTAAAGTAAGGTAAGTTCTCACGTGTTTTGCTTTTTAGCTTATTTTAGAAAGGAATAAGAACTTATTGAAATTTTTAAGCCACGCAATAATACTGAGATGTAGTATTGTGTTAGCGGTTTCGAATATGTCTACATACAAACGCTCTTTAAAGAAGTAATCACGATCAAGTTTCTTAACTTACAGATTCGCAGGCACACACACGCACGTGTACACACACACACATACACTGTTGGATCCGGGCGGCTAACCGCAAAAACGAGCCGTTTAAGTGTTATAAATTCCTAGGTTTTGATCATATATTTGCAACCGTTTTTTGCAACGTCCGCGGAGGCAGCAGTATTCAAGGTAAGGACGTAGGAAACGGGAAAGAACAACTAAGGAAAATAAAGCAATTCCCGATCAAAATTAATCATACTTGACTCTGTACAAGTAAGCGGCAAGTCGCGTTAACGTTGCTTTGGGGTGGAGATAATTTCGCGACGCAGAAGCACGAACGAGAAGGCCGTTACTCAGTGTTGCTGCACTAAGTTGCGAAGCTATAGCCACTGCTGTTGCCAATATAATAAGAAAAGGGTATAGCTCTACTTACTCGTAGCCGTTGTCTCGTACGTCTTCCTTTCTTCCTTTTGCGATCACACCCACGCTCATTTCTTTTCACACTATCAGCCGTCGTTCGGTACAGTCAGTCTCACACATGAGAGCTGACGCGTTCGTATCTATGGCCTGAAGCTACCTGTCTGTATGATGGACCGAGACTCACAAGCGCGGCACCGGATCTTGCCTTGCGCTTGCGCAACGTCGATTTCAACGATACGCAAGTCTATCCTGGCGCAGAAAACCAATCGATTTATCACGTTGTGACATGGTAAGAATTTGACAGTGCGTAATATTTGTTTCTAGCCCTGCCGAGCATCGCGCTGTCGCGCGAATCCGTATTACTCAACAAAATGTCGTCTTGGCGATGACGAAGAACATGCCTCGGCTACTTAGCAGATCCTCATGTGCTTGGCTGAAATTGTTTGTTAGAGTTTGAGGTATGCAAGCATGAACGAACAACGCTAGTTCATTATGCAGTGAGTTCAGGCGGGCTGATTTTCCCTCTAGACGTTTAGTTACTCTAAATAAACAATATTATTTAAATTGCGCGATATACGTCTAATTTGCGCTGTGTGCGCTCGCGTGTGTTATTCGTGTAACTAGTGTAACGGTTTTGTTTTTCCTCGGGTGTTGAGCGGTTAGTCGGACGCAGGATTCGGTTGGGGGAAAGGTTTAATAATAACTCTGTTTGTATGTTTCAATAATAATATAGATATATATTTAGTGTCAAAATCAATAACGTGGGTGCTACATGTTAAACCCCACCTGTAACAAAAATCAAATAACGCGAGTCGTAAGGAAGATTTTGCCTGTACAATCGGTTTGCATTGAGTCGTGTGCGCACGGCTACGTCGATCCAAATGCGTCGCGTAATGACGGCTTTGATCGCTCAGTGTGCGCACAGGGACGGTCGAAGCGGCGTTACCTTGTCGCCTGCGGATCCTCGTCGCTGGTCTCGTTCTTCCTTTTGCCCTGTGTGCGCACAGTGACAAAAAAAGTCGGGAGACGTCGGCATAAAGGTGTTTCGAAAGTTAGAGGTTAACCTTGTATTCACCAGGACGTGAGCGCACGACTCGGTGAACTGTCGGTGAACGTTTGAGAGAAAGAGAGAGAGAGAGAGAGAGAGAGAGAGAGAGAGAGAGAGAGAGAGAGAGCGATTAGTTAGCTTGATGCTAACATGCACGGCGGACTTACTAGTGTAATATTGTAGGTGTGCTAGCGTTGGAGATGATGCTCTGGTCATCGTGCTGTCCGCCGTTACCTGGTCGGGTTAATGGCCGACGCTCTCTTCTCGCCCTCGGTTTTACGGTCGCGCTGTCGCAGTAGCCCTGCTGCAATGCCTGTATATTCGGGCTGGCTCCGCCCTGCTTCTGCATCTTAGTAATCGGGTTAGCTTCGCCTTGGTTGGACTCGATAGCCGTAGAGTTACGCCGCTGAACGAGACGTGTCCGTCAGCTTGCAGATTAGCCGGTGGCTTCAGTTACGCGCGCTTACAAGCGCAGTCAGAATCGTAGAGAGCCTTTCTATTCTCTCCGCTTTGCTTTATTTTTCCTGCTTCCCCTTCTGTCGGGCTTTTTCGTGTCACCCGCTTTCTCTTTCTTGTAGCGTCTCGATAGGGTCCGTGATGGTCAGCGCGCTCCCTCTTTTTGCGCTGCTTTTTCCACTTTTTCTCTTTTTCTCTCCCTTTATTGTAACCTAGCCTTACCTATATGCTTTGCATGCGGCTCCTTCCGCATTGACCATCGTCATGTCGCGCGTGAGTCTGTGCGTTGTCCGTGTAAGTGAGTGTGCTGTTACGCGCGTACAGTGCTGAGTACATGCTGCGTGGTTGGTGTGCATGTGCACTGTCACAACGTGATTTATCAAGTGATTTTTTGAGTTATTTATCGACGTATCTATCACGTGACGTTTTGGCGCTATTCACACTATACTTGATAAATCACTTGATCATTCGTCGAATTTCTGTATAAAACGTAATTAAAAAAAAAAATTTTATTACGTAACTAAAAGTATTACAGAATCATTTATTTACTAAAAATCTAAATAACATTAAACAAAAAAATATATAAAAAATTTTGTTTAACCCAGGCTTGAACCCGGATCCTTATAATCCATCATAGTGCTACCTGAGCTATTTTCAGAGGGCTTGTTGAGGGCGACACAAAGGCTTATTCTGCGAATATCCGACTGATAGTTTTCAAGAAAAATGAAAAAATTCCGGAAAATCTGTTTAGATTCGCGGGAAAAGAACTTTTTGAAGGACTCATAATTTTTGACGTTGTAATATGGCAAACCTGAGGTGAGGGAAAAACTCAATCTGGATTATTCCGAGCTCATGCACTCTTGACCTTCACCGGTATTCTTTATCAATACCTTAATGTACCTTAATGTACAATTGATTCGATTACGGAAATCTTTAGTGAAATCGCGAAAACCATTAGCGTTGCCTGGAAATTTTACGTTATTTCAATCCATCTATATGTCATCTTGACTAAACCTGTTCAAATCGTCTGAATTCTCGCGTCAAAGCACGGCAAAATAAATATACACTCGTATCGAGATTTAATCGTAATGACGCAAGTCAACAATTTTAGGTAGCAACAGCGACGATTTGGATCGAAAGCGCGATTGAATTTCGCTATGGTCGCTAGCCACTCTAGATCTCGGATCAAAAATTATTATCGCCAATGAATTGTCGTAATCGCGGTACCATAAATTCCGTGCAAGCACAGAATTTTTTGGAACTCGCTCTACTATGCATAAACATATTCAAATAATTCGATAGAATTTTTAAGAAAAGTATTCAAAATAATTTTACGGTTTACAAAAAAAAAGGGAATTTTGTTAAGTCACGAAAGGTTATTCAACACAATTTTTCTTGTCTTATACTTCAAGTACAACTGTGTCGCATTTTATAAATACTAGTGTGACGTTAAATTTTACAAGTCCAAAAAACTCAAATAATCACAGAAAGTGATTTAACCTGAATTTACAACAACAAAGAAAAGAATAAACGCGCTTACCGCAAGCACTCGCACACGCAAATCCGTAACCGACGCTAAGATGGCCGATACTACGTATCACCACGCGCCACGCGGTGATAGCCGACGCGACCTCACTGACACTAAAACTCTGTCGTTATGATTCAAAAAAATAGATTCTTCTTTAAATTTCACTAACTCGCGATTCGCGACGAGCGATCCGTGCCACTCACAATTTCACGCACACACCACTGCCACGAAGCACAATTTTCGAAATCACTTGCCGTAATCTTACTATTTCCCTTGATGTTGAGAGACTTTGACGAACAGACCACTCACCGGGTTATCCTCCTAGCCGTGCTGATCGCTCTGGGTTGATCTCGCCCGGGGAATCCTGGAGTCGGACTTGTCCTCTCTTGCACGTATCGAACCAGAGTCACTCGCACTAACGCACAGTGGGAAATCGCTAGCTGATATTCCTGCACGCACTTGAACTAGTCGCGAATTTTCGAATTTTCCTTTAGGAATTTTGAGCGCAAGCCGATGTATTGACGTCAAGGGTAGACCACAAGTGATCTCAATATGGCCGCTTCGTCTTCTCTTCTATACCTCACAGAAGCTGGCCCGTAAGCCCCGTTTCCGTCCTCCTGGAGGTGAATTACATTCGCCAGTATGTAGCGTCCTTTTTTCGCGCAGACGTGGTGAAAATCCGGCTGCAGGTCTCACGCATGTACATTAGATCGCACGTGAGACGTAGTGAGACAGGCGAGCCTTCTCCTTCCCAGCTGTCCGTCTCTCTCGCTTGCGCTAACGGCTGAGCCGTTTACTTACGGCAGATGTGGTACTCTCTCTCTCTCTCTCTCTCTCTCTCTCTCTTGCCTGATGTTGCGGTGCTCCTGTTCTAGCGTGCGGCGTCACTGCTCCTCTTACTCGCACTTGTGGGGCGACGCTCTCGCTCTCGCGTATAACGCCGTTTTTCTCTCTCGCACTTGTGCGGTGGTGCGGTGTTTTCTCTCCGGCGCATAGTGTCGCTGGCTATCTCTGTCGCACTCGTGCGTTCCTGGCCAGGGACGTGGTCTGTTTTTCTGTAGTGCGAAGCGGCGTTGGTTTCAAGTGGTGAGTTGTTTGTTCTAATACGTTGATAAAGTCGGGTGGTCATTTTTTTATATTGCTCTAATACAGAGTTGTTAAAGAAACAAGCAGGCATGTTTCAAAAAACAATCATACCCGCCCAATTACCGCTCTTGGCCTGCGCTGCAGTGGGTTTTAGTATCGAGATGCTTAACCCAATAACCCAAGTAAAGATGGCGGGTAAGTCGATTGAAATGAAGTCGCTACGGGCCCTGCTCTTTTCCTTTGGGTTGTTCCATCGACTCACCCACCATCTTTACTTAGGTTATTGGGTTAAGTAGTGACGGTTCATTCTAACTGGCCTAACCAACAAACATCTGAAATTTGTAACGCAACGTCGCATGTGGCGAAATGTCGCTGTGGCGAAAAGTTACTGTGGCGAAATGTCTTTAGGCAAAATGTCTGTAGGTGGAATGTCACGTGGCTAAATGTCCTTAGGCAAAATGTCCGGATACGCCTTTTGGATAATAAAATTACCTATCTTTTTACTGCAGAAAATTTATATTATCGTTCGTCGTTCTTTTATCATTCACCATAAAGCGCAATTTATTGAAATCGTTTTTACTCAAAAACTAAATGTCAAAACTTTCTAAAAATTAACATGATCATTAAAGATAATTAGAACTATACATAACTATAATTTTGAGACATTTTATGGGGCAGATCCTGAGAATAACATACAAAAATAAAAATGACGCGATAACTAGAGTAGAAAGTTAATAATCAAGTTCGAATTTTGGATTTAGTTAGCATTATATAATACAACCGGACATTTCTTTGGGCTGTTTAAAATAGTAGTTAGTTTTAAAGATATTATATGTTCAAAAATTTCGTTTTTCACTCTGTATACTCTGTTGAACTGAAAACTGCATCATTTCTATATCAGCTTCTATAAGATGAATTTTAATCTACTTAGATTCGTTTTTCTGTTTTCTTTCTATAAATTCATCAAAAACAAGATTTTATACAACTCAGGCATGAAATGGACCCTTTTTTCATGCCAGAAAGTAGCGTAGAAAATCTGCATTTCGAGCGTGGTTGGAGCAGGGAGAAAATTTGCTAAAAATATGCGATTGAATTCGATTGAAATCGATCAAAATTTAATGGAATTTAATCGTTTTAAATCCATTCAATCGACCAGCCAAATTTGGTCGATTAAATTCCTATCGATTTAAATCGTTTTTAATTACACTCGGCTTCAATACGAAAAATAAGTATCAAATTTAATATATTTTTATCAACGTTCATGTAGTAATTAATTTAGTGCAGTGAAATTGTAATTTTTTTTCACTAATTCTAATAGATTTTAAAATCTCTAATCATTACTAAATCGTATATCGATCTTAATATTAGTTTTATGAATAGCTTCGAATATATTTTAATCGACTTTAATAACCAAAACAACCACTATTCTTGCAATAGTGCTTGTAATAATTATTTTTCTAATGTGATTTGTTCGTAATTTTATCAATAAATTTAAATTAATTTATAAGTTAATTCGTTTATATAATATTTAATCAATCTCGATACTTTTTTACGGTTAGATTCAATTATCCTTTAATCAATTAAAATAATCAAAAAAAGAATCCCTGCTAAAAATACTAGAATCAACTTTTTAGTCGATATTAAATTAGTTTAATTTTACAAATAATTTTGATAACATTTTAAGTGACCTTAATGATCAAAATTTTGTAAAATCCCTTATGAAAAAAAACTTTTATATTTCGATTAGAATCGATTAATTTTATTGCAAAACTAGTCGATTTTAATCGACCCTATGTTTCTTAATATAACCGCCTGGTGTAACTTTAAATGTTCATACTCGCAAGTGACAAGATTTCTTCTCCGTTACTATATAAGAAAGGTCAAATGCTGTACAAGACAGAATAGATTTATTAACTACAATCGATTTGAATTGAAACTTCATTAAAATCGATTGACTTTATTCAACGACACATGAAAAAATTCATGTGAATTCAAATCGATTAACACCACGATATACACATCAGTAAAAACGATTGCATAGTTGAATACAGTAGGATTGAATAATATCAAATGTTATTTTAGATATAAAAAATCATTAAAACCGTTTTTCTAGTGTACACAGTTACATTGATTCCGATTTAAATAGGCATTGAATAGATTAAGTGAATATCCTAATACTTATGTATTCTAATCCGGTTTAATCGATATTATTTTATCGTTTTAAATCGATTTTAATGCCATCAATATATTACACACGCAGTAGCCTGAATATAATCGCTTTCAAATGTAAAACGCAGGATTAAGATATAGACTCGGAATCGATTCATTTTTTGTCCATCGATTTCAATCGCATATTTTTAGCAGGGTACGTCAGAAAATTATATGAAATTATTGGTAATTTTTATACAATAAAATAAAAAAAAATCAACGCGCGTGTTATTGCTGTATGGTGGGCTGTGGGGGTGTGGGGGGGGGGGGGGGCACACACATTTTTTAAAATAACATAAAAATGAACGATTTTTACGTTATTTTGTGGGAGGGGGGCTAAGTGGTGGGGCTGTGGTGGGCGGGGGGCTGTGGGGTGGGGGGGAGTATAACCAAAATAACTATATAATATAGGAAGATATATCTCACCTCATGGTGATACGTAGCGTCGGCCATCTTGGCGTCGGTTGCGGTTTCGCGTGTGCGAGTGCTTGCGTCGAGCACATTTATTCGTATTGCTGTAAATTTAGGTTAAGTGTAATTTTATGTGATTATTTGCTTTATTTCTCTGGACGAAGTAAAAATTAACGTCACGCTAGTATTTGTGAAATGCAGCGCAGCATACTCGAGGTATGCGACAAGAAAATTGTATTAAATGCTCATTCGTGATTAAACGCGTTTTTTTGTCACAGTAAAATTATTTAAAAATATTTCTTTTAGAGGTCCAACCGAATTGAGTTGTATTTCTTTGTAATTGTGTTTCACCGTTTTGGTTTCAGACATCTTTATCGCTACGCTTGCTTACTTTTGATGTCTCGATATGTTTTTAAAGTAAATTATTGTACTCGGGAAGCGTGGGGTAACTGGGTTTACAAATTCGAGTTTTAGATTTATTCCCCGCTCAGCTCAACTTCTTTCGATGTGCAAGGTTTGTTTTAATTATATTATTACACTTGCAGAGTGTGTCGTAATTGAGCTCAAACTTTCTTAGTTTAGTTTCCTTTTTCTCTTTGCTTGTTTTCTTTTGATATCCCAACATGTTTTTAAAGTAAATTATTCTACTCGGAATCCGTGTGGCAACTGGCTTTTAGATTTATTCCCTGCTAAGCTCATCTTCTTTCAATGTGCGAGGTGTAGTATAATTATATAATTACACTCGAAAAGCGTAGGTAATTAAGTTTATACTTTTTAGGTTTAGACATCTTTATCGCTATGCTTGCTTTCTTTTGATGTCTCGATATGTTTTTAACGTAAATTATTGTACTCGGGTAGCGCGGGGTAATTGTGTATACGCATTTGGGTTTTAGATCTATTCCCCGCTCAGCTCACCTTCTTTCGATGTGCAAGGTTTGATTTAATTATATTATTACACTTGGAGAGCGTGTCGTAATTGAGCTCAAACTTTCTTAGTTTAGTTTCCTTTTTCGATTTGCGTGCATTCTTTTGATATCCCAACATGTTTTTAAAGTAAATTATTGTAATGGGAAAGCGTGAGGTAACTGGGATTTAGATTTATTCCCGGCTCAGCTTATCTTCTTTCCATGTGCCAGGTGTAGTATAATTATATAATTACACACAGAAAGCGTATCGTCATTAAGTTTCACCTTTTTGGGTTTAGACATCTTTATCGCTATATTTGCTTTCTATTGATGTCTCGATATGTTTTTAATTAAATTATTGTACTTGGGAAGCGTGGGGTAACTGGGTTTACACATTAGAGTTTTAGATTTATTCCCCGCTCAGCTTGCCTTCTTTTGATGTGCAAGGTTTGTTTTAATTTTATTATAACACTTGGAGAGCGTGTCGTAATTGAGCTGAAGCGTTGTGGGTTTAGATTCATTTTTTCGCTTTGCGTGCATTCTTTTGATATCCCAACACGTTTTTAAAGTAAATTATTCTACTCGGAAACCGTGTGGTAACTGGGTTTTTGATTTATTCCCTGCTAAGCTCATCTTCTTTCAATGTGCGAGGTGTAGTATAATTATATAATTACACTCGAAAAGCGTAGGGTAATTAAGTTTATACTTTTTAGGTTTAGACATCTTTATCGCTATGATTGCTTTCTTTTGATGTCTCGAAATGTTTTTAAAGTAAATTATTGTACTCGGGAAGCGTGGGGTAACTGGGTTTACAAATTCGAGTTTTAGATTTATTCTCCGCTCAGCTTGCCTTCTTTCGATGTGCAAGGTTGTTTTAATTATATTATTACGGAGAGCGTGTCGTAATTGAGCTCAAACTTTGTTAGTTTACTTTCCTTTTTCTCATTGCTTGCATTCTTTTGATCTCCCAACATGTTTTTAAAGTAAATTATTGTTATCGGAAAGCGTGAGGTAACTGGGATTTAGATTTATTCCCGGCTCAGCTCATCTTCTTTCAATGTGCCAGGTGTAGTATAATTATATAATTACACGCAGAAAGCGTATCGTCATTAAGTTTCACCTTTTTGGGTTCAGACATCTTTATCGCTACGCTTGCTTTCTTTTGATGTCTCGATATGTTTTTAAAGTAAATTATTGTACTCAGGTAGTGCGGGGTAATTGTGTATACGAATTTGGGTTTCAGATTTATTCCCCGCTCAGCTCAACTTCTTTCGATGTGCAAGGTTGTTTTAATTATATTATTACGGAGAGCGTGTCGTAATTGAGCTCAAATTTTCTTAGTTTAGTTTCCTTTTTCTCATTGCTTGCATTCTTTTGATATCCCAACATGTTTTTAAAGTAAATTATTGTTATCGGAAAGCGTGAGGTAACTGGGATTTACATTTATTCCCGGCTCAGCTCACCTTCTTTCGATGTGCCAGGTGTAGTATAATTATATAATTACACTCAGTAGGCGTGTCGTCATTAAGTTTCACCTTTTTGGGTTCAGACATCTTTATTGCTATACTTGCTTTCGTTTCATTTCTCGATATGTTTTTAAAGTAAATTATTGTACTCGGAAAGCGTGAGGTAACTGGGATTTAGATTTATTCCCCGCTCAGCTCACCTTCTTTCGATGTGCCAGGTGTAGTATAATTATATAATTACACTCAGAAGGCGTGTCGTCATTACGTTTCACCTTTTTGGGTTCAGACATCTTTATCGCTATACTTGCTTTCGTTTCATGTCTCGATATGTCTTTAAAGTAAATTATTGTACTCGGGAAGCGTGGGGTAACTGGTTTTACAAATTAGAGTTTTACATTTATTCCCCGCTCAGCTTGCCTTCTGTCGATGTGCAAGGTTTGTTTTAATTATATTATTACACTTGGAGAGTGTGTCGTAATTGAGCTCAAACATTCTTAGTTTAGTTTCCTTTTTCTCTTTGCTTGCATTCTTTTGATATCCCAACATGTTTTTAAAGTAAATTATTATAATCGGAAAGCGTGAGGGTACTGAGATTTAGATTTATTCCCGGCTCAGCTCATCTTCTTTCAATGTGCCAGGTGTAGTATAATTATATAATTACACGCAGAAAGCGTGTCGTCATTACGTTTCACCTTTTTGGGTTCAGACATCTTTATCGCTATACTTGCTTTCGTTTCATGTCTCGATATGTCTTTAAAGTAAATTATTGTACTCGGGAAGCGTGGGGTAACTGGTTTTACAAATTAGAGTTTTACATTTATTCCCCGCTCAGCTTGCCTTCTGTCGATGTGCAAGGTTTGTTTTAATTATATTATTACACTTGGAGAGTGTGTCGTAATTGAGCTCAAACATTCTTAGTTTAGTTTCCTTTTTCTCTTTGCTTGCATTCTTTTGATATCCCAACATGTTTTTAAAGTAAATTATTATAATCGGAAAGCGTGAGGTAACTGAGATTTAGATTTATTCCCGGCTCAGCTCATCTTCTTTCAATGTGCCAGGTGTAGTATAATTATATAATTACACGCAGAAAGCGTATCGTCATTAAGTTTCACCGTTTTGGTTTCAGACATCTTTATCGCTACGCTTGCTTACTTTTTATGTCTCGATATGTTTTTAAAGTAAATGATTGTACTCGGGAAGCGCGGGGTACCTTGGTTTTAGATTTATTCTCTGATCAGCTCGCCTTCTTTCGAAGTGCGAGGTGTAGTTTAAATAAATTATTACACTCGAAAAGCGTAGGGTAATTAAGTTTATACTTTTTAGGTTTAGACATCTTTATCGCTATGCTTGCTTTCTTTTGATGTCTCGATATGTTTTTAAAGTAAATTATAGTACTCGGGTAGCGCGAGGTAATTGTGTATACGGATTAGAGTTTTAGATTTATTCCCCGCTCAGCTTGCCTTCTTTTGATGTGCAGGGTGTGTTTTAATTTTATTATTACACTTGGAGAGCGTGTCGTAATTGAGCTCAAATTTTCTTAGTTTAGTTTCCTTTTTCTCTTTGCTTGCATTCTTTTGATATCCCAACATGTTTTTAAAGTAAATTATTGTTATCGGAAAGCGTGAGGTAACTGGGATTTAGATTTATTCCCTGCTCAGCTCATCTTCTTTCAATGTGCGAGGTGTAGTATAATTATATAATTACACGCAGAAAGCGTGTCGTCATTAAGTTTCACCTTTTTGGGTTCAGACATCTTTATCGCTACGCTTGCTTTCTTTTGATGTCTCGATATGTTTTTAAAGTAAATTATTGTACTCGGGTAGCGCGGGGTAACTGGGTTTACACATTAGAGTTTTAGATTTATTCCCCGCTCAGCTTGCCTTCTTTTGATGTGCAAGGTGTGTTTTAATTTTATTATTACACTTGGAGAGCGTGTCGTAATTGAGCTCAAATTTTCTTAGTTTAGTTTCCTTTTTCTCTTTGCTTGCATTCTTTTGATATCCCAACATGTTTTTAAAGTAAATTATTGTTATCGGAAAGCGTGAGGTAACTGGGATTTACATTTATTCCCTGCTCAGCTCATCTTCTTTCAATGTGCGAGGTGTAGTATAATTATATAATTACACTCAGTAGGCGTGTCATCATTAAGTTTCACCTTTTTGGGTCCAAACATCTTTATTGCTATACTTGCTTTCGTTTCATTTCTCAATATGTTTTTAAAGTAAATTATTGTACTCGGAAAGCGTGAGGTAACTGGGATTTAGATTTATTCCCGGCTCAGCTCATTTTCTTTCAATGTGGCAGGTGTAGTATAATTATATAATTACACGTAGAATGCGTATCGTCATTAAGTTTCACCGTTTTGGTTTCAGACACCTTTTTCGCTACGCTTACTTTCTTTTGATGTCTCGATATGTTTTTAAATTAAATTATTGTACTTGGGAAGCGTGGGGTAACTGGGTTTACACATTAGAGTTTTAGATTTATTCCCCGCTCAGCTTGCCTTCTTTTGATGTGCAAGGTTTGTTTTAATTTTATTATAACACTTGGAGAGCCTGTCGTAATTGAGCTGAAGCGTTGTGGGTTTAGATTCCTTTTTCGCTTTGCGTGCATTCTTTTGATATCCCGACATGTTTTTAAAGTAAATTATTGTAGTCAGAAAGCGTGAGGTAACTGGGATTTAGATTTATTCCCGGCTCAGCTCATCTTCTTTCAATGTGCGAGGTGTAGTATAATTATATAATTATACTCAGAAAGCGTAGGGTAATTAGGTTTATACATCTTTATCGCTATGATTGCATTCTTTTGATATCCCAACATGTTTTTAAAGTAAATTATTGTACTCGGGAAGCGTGGGGTAACTGGGTTTACAAATTCGAGTTTTAGATTTATTCCCCGCTCAGCTCAACTTCTTTCGATGTGCAAGGTTTGTTTTAATTATATTATTACACTTGCAGAGTGTGTCGTAATTGAGCTCAAATTTTCTTAGTTTAGTTTCCTTTTTCTCTTTGCTTGCATTCTTTTGATATCCCAACATGTTTTTAAAGTAAATTATTCTACTCGGAAACCGTGTGGCAACTGGCTTTTAGATTTATTCCCTGCTAAGCTCATCTTCTTTCAATGTGCGAGGTGTAGTATAATTATATAATTACACTCGAAAAGCGTAGGTAATTAAGTTTATACTTTTTAGGTTTAGACATCTTTATCGCTATGCTTGCTTTCTTTTGATGTCTCGATATGTTTTTAACGTAAATTATTGTACTCGGGTAGCGCGGGGTAATTGTGTATACGCATTTGGGTTTTAGATCTATTCCCCGCTCAGCTCACCTTCTTTCGATGTGCAAGGTTTGATTTAATTATATTATTACACTTGGAGAGCGTGTCGTAATTGAGCTCAAACTTTCTTAGTTTAGTTTCCTTTTTCGCTTTGCGTGCATTCTTTTGATATCCCAACATGTTTTTAAAGTAAATTATTGTAATGGGAAAGCGTGAGGTAACTGGGATTTAGATTTATTCCCGGCTCAGCTTATCTTCTTTCCATGTGCCAGGTGTAGTATAATTATATAATTACACACAGAAAGCGTATCGTCATTAAGTTTCACCTTTTTGGGTTTAGACATCTTTATCGCTATATTTGCTTTCTATTGATGTCTCGATATGTTTTTAAATAAATTATTGTACTTGGGAAGCGTGTGGTAACTGGGTTTACACATTAGAGTTTTAGATTTATTCCCCGCTAAGCTTGCCTTCTTTTGATGTGCAAGGTTTGTTTTAATTTTATTATAACACTTGGAGAGCGTGTCGTAATTGAGCTGAAGCGTTGTGGGTTTAGATTCATTTTTTCGCTTTGCGTGCATTCTTTTGATATCCCAACACGTTTTTAAAGTAAATTATTCTACTCGGAAACCGTGTGGTAACTGGGTTTTTGATTTATTCCCTGCTAAGCTCATCTTCTTTCAATGTGCGAGGTGTAGTATAATTATATAATTACACTCGAAAAGCGTAGGGTAATTAAGTTTATACTTTTTAGGTTTAGACATCTTTATCGCTATGCTTGCTTTCTTTTGATGTCTCGATATGTTTTTAAAGTAAATTATTGTACTCGGGAAGCGTGGGGTAACTGGGTTTACAAATTCGAGTTTTAGATTTATTCTCCGCTCAGCTTGCCTTCTTTCGATGTGCAAGGTTGTTTTAATTATATTATTACGGAGAGCGTGTCGTAATTGAGCTCAAACTTTCTTAGTTTACTTTCCTTTTTCTCATTGCTTGCATTCTTTTGATCTCCCAACATGTTTTTAAAGTAAATTATTGTTATCGGAAAGCGTGAGGTAACTGGGATTTAGATTTATTCCCGGCTCAGCTCATCTTCTTTCAATGTGCCAGGTGTAGTATAATTATATAATTACACACAGAAAGCGTATCGTCATTAAGTTTCACCTTTTTGGGTTCAGACATCTTTATCGCTACGCTTGCTTTCTTTTGATGTCTCGATATGTTTTTAAAGTAAATTATTGTACTCAGGTAGTGCGGGGTAATTGTGTATACGAATTTGGGTTTCAGATTTATTCCCCGCTCAGCTCAACTTCTTTCGATGTGCAAGGTGTGTTTTAATTTTATTATTACACTTGGAGAGCGTGTCGTAATTGAGCTCAAATTTTCTTAGTTTAGTTTCCTTTTTCTCTTTGCTTGCATTCTTTTGATATCCCAACATGTTTTTAAAGTAAATTATTGTTATCGGAAAGCGTGAGGTAACTGGGATTTACATTTATTTCCGGCTCAGCTCACCTTCTTTCGATGTGCCAGGTGTAGTATAATTATATAATTACACTCAGTAGGCGTGTCGTCATTAAGTTTCACCTTTTTGGGTTCAGACATCTTTATTGCTATACTTGCTTTCGTTTCATTTCTCGATATGTTTTTAAAGTAAATTATTGTACTCGGAAAGCGTGAGGTAACTGGGATTTAGATTTATTCCCCGCTCAGCTCACCTTCTTTCGATGTGCCAGGTGTAGTATAATTATATAATTACACTCAGAAGGCGTGTCGTCATTACGTTTCACCTTTTTGGGTTCAGACATCTTTATCGCTATACTTGCTTTCGTTTCATGTCTCGATATGTCTTTAAAGTAAATTATTGTACTCGGGAAGCGTGGGGTAACTGGTTTTACAAATTAGAGTTTTACATTTATTCCCCGCTCAGCTTGCCTTCTGTCGATGTGCAAGGTTTGTTTTAATTATATTATTACACTTGGAGAGTGTGTCGTAATTGAGCTCAAACATTCTTAGTTTAGTTTCCTTTTTCTCTTTGCTTGCATTCTTTTGATATCCCAACATGTTTTTAAAGTAAATTATTATAATCGGAAAGCGTGAGGTAACTGAGATTTAGATTTATTCCCGGCTCAGCTCATCTTCTTTCAATGTGCCTGGTGTAGTATAATTATATAATTACACGCAGAAAGCGTATCGTCATTAAGTTTCACCGTTTTGGATTCAGACATCTTTATCGCTACGCTTGCTTACTTTTTATGTCTCGATATGTTTTTAAAGTAAATGATTGTACTCGGGAAGCGCGGGGTACCTTGGTTTTAGATTTATTCTCTGATCAGCTCGCCTTCTTTCGAAGTGCGAGGTGTAGTTTAAATAAATTATTACACTCGAAAAGCGTAGGGTAATTAAGTTTATACTTTTTAGGTTTAGACATCTTTATCGCTATGCTTGCTTTCTTTTGATGTCTCGATATGTTTTTAAAGTAAATTATAGTACTCGGGTAGCGCGAGGTAATTGTGTATACGGATTAGAGTTTTAGATTTATTCCCCGCTCAGCTTGCCTTCTTTTGATGTGCAAGGTGTGTTTTAATTTTATTATTACACTTGGAGAGCGTGTCGTAATTGAGCTCAAATTTTCTTAGTTTAGTTTCCTTTTTCTCTTTGCTTGCATTCTTTTGATATCCCAACATGTTTTTAAAGTAAATTATTGTTATCGGAAAGCGTGAGGTAACTGGGATTTAGATTTATTCCCTGCTCAGCTCATCTTCTTTCAATGTGCGAGGTGTAGTATAATTATATAATTACACTCAGTAGGCGTGTCATCATTAAGTTTCACCTTTTTGGGTTCAGACATCTTTATCGCTACGCTTGCTTTCTTTTGATGTCTCGATATGTTTTTAAAGTAAATTATTGTACTCGGGAAGCGTGGGGTAACTGGGTTTACAAATTCGAGTTTTAGATTTATTCCCCGCTCAGCTTGCCTTCTGTCGATGTGCAAGGTTTGTTTTAATTATATTATTACACTTGGAGAGTGTGTCGTAATTGAGCTCAAACTTTCTTAGTTTAGTTTCCTTTTTCTCTTTGCTTGCATTCTTTTGATATCCCAACATGTTTTTAAAGTAAATTATTGTTATCGGAAAGCGTGAGGTAACTGGGATTTACATTTATTCCCGGCTCAGCTCACCTTCTTTCGATGTGCCAGGTGTAGTATAATTATATAATTACACTCAGTAGGCGTGTCGTCATTAAGTTTCACCTTTTTGGGTTCAGACATCTTTATCGCTACGCTTGCTTTCTTTTGATGTCTCGATATGTTTTTAAAGTAAATTATTGTACTCGGGTAGCGCGGGGTAACTGGGTTTACACATTAGAGTTTTAGATTTATTCCCCGCTCAGCTTGCCTTCTTTTGATGTGCAAGGTGTGTTTTAATTTTATTATTACACTTGGAGAGCGTGTCGTAATTGAGCTCAAACATTCTTAGTTTAGTTTCCTTTTTCTCTTTGCTTGCATTCTTTTGATATCCCAACATGTTTTTAAAGTAAATTATTGTTATCGGAAAGCGTGAGGTAACTGGGATTTACATTTATTCCCGGCTCAGCTCACCTTCTTTCGATGTGCCAGGTGTAGTATAATTATATAATTACACTCAGTAGGCGTGTCGTCATTAAGTTTCACCTTTTTGGGTTCAGACATCTTTATCGCTACGCTTGCTTTCTTTTGATGTCTCGATATGTTTTTAAAGTAAATTATTGTACTCGGGTAGCGCGGGGTAACTGGGTTTACACATTAGAGTTTTAGATTTATTCCCCGCTCAGCTTGCCTTCTTTTGATGTGCAAGGTGTGTTTTAATTTTATTATTACACTTGGAGAGCGTGTCGTAATTGAGCTCAAACATTCTTAGTTTAGTTTCCTTTTTCTCTTTGCTTGCATTCTTTTGATATCCCAACATGTTTTTAAAGTAAATTATTGTTATCGGAAAGCGTGAGGTAACTGGGATTTAGATTTATTCCCTGCTCAGCTCATCTTCTTTCAATGTGCGAGGTGTAGTATAATTATATAATTACACTCAGTAGGCGTGTCATCATTAAGTTTCACCTTTTTGGGTTCAAACATCTTTATTGCTATACTTGCTTTCGTTTCATTTCTCAATATGATTTTAAAGTAAATTATTGTACTCGGGAAGCGTGAGGTAACTGGGTTTACAAATTAGAGTTTTAGATTTATTCCCCGCTCAGCTTGCCTTCTTTTGATGTGCAAGGTTTGTTTTAATTTTATTATAACACTTGGAGAGCGTGTCGTAATTGAGCTCAAACGTAGTTGGTTTAGAATCCTTTTTCTCTTTGCTTGTTTTCTTTTGATATCCCAACATGTTTTTAAAGTAAATTATTCTACTCGGAAACCGTGTGGTAACTGGGTTTTTGATTTATTCCCTGCTAAGCTCATCTTCTTGCAATGTGCGATGTGTAGTATAATTATATAATTACACTCGAAAAGCGTAGGGTAATTAAGTTTATACTTTTTAGGTTTAGACATCTTTATCGCTATGCTTGCTTTCTTTTGATGTCTCGATATGTTTTTAAAGTAAATTATTGTACTCGGGAAGCGTGGGGAAACTGGGTTTACAAATTCGAGTTTTAGATTTATTCTCCGCTCAGCTTGCCTTCTTTCGATGTGCAAGGTTGTTTTAATTATATTATTACGGAGAGCGTGTCGTAATTGAGCTCAAACTTTGTTAGTTTACTTTCCTTTTTCTCATTGCTTGCATTCTTTTGATATCCCAACATGTTTTTAAAGTAAATTATTGTAGTCAGAAAGCGTGAGGTAACTGGGATTTAGATTTATTCCCTGCTCAGCTCATCTTCTGTCAACGTGCCAGGTGTAGTATAATTATATAATTACACGCAGAAAGCGTATCGTCATTAAGTTTCACCGTTTTGGTTTCAGACATCTTTATCGCTACGCTTGCTTACTTTTTATGTCTCGATATGTTTTTAAAGTAAATGATTGTACTCGGGAAGCGTGGGGTACCTTGGTTTTAGATTTATTCTCTGCTCAGCTCGCCTTCTTTCGAAGTGCGAGGATAGTTTAAATAAATTATTACACTCGAAAAGCGTAGGGTAATTAAGTTTATACTTTTTAGGTTTAGACATCTTTATCGCTATGCTTGCTTTCTTTTGATGTCTCGATATGTTTTTAAAGTAAATTATAGTACTCGGGTAGCGCGAGGTAATTGTGTATACGCATTTGGGTTTTAGATTTATTCCCCGCTCAGCTCAACTTCTTTCGATGTGCAAGGTTTGTTTTAATTATATTATTACACTTGGAGAGCGTGTCGTAATTGAGCTCAAACTTTCTTAGTTTAGTTTCCTTTTTCTCTTTGCTTGCATTCTTTTGATATCCCAACATGTTTTTAAAGTAAATTATTGTTATCGGAAAGCGTGAGGTAACTGGGATTTACATTTATTCCCGGCTCAGCTCACCTTCTTTCGATGTGCCAGGTGTAGTATAATTATATAATTACACTCAGTAGGCGTGTCGTCATTAAGTTTCACCTTTTTGGGTTCAGACATCTTTATCGCTACGCTTGCTTTCTTTTGATGTCTCGATATGTTTTTAAAGTAAATTATTGTACTCGGGTAGCGCGGGGTAACTGGGTTTACACATTAGAGTTTTAGATTTATTCCCCGCTCAGCTTGCCTTCTTTTGATGTGCAAGGTGTGTTTTAATTTTATTATTACACTTGGAGAGCGTGTCGTAATTGAGCTCAAATTTTCTTAGTTTAGTTTCCTTTTTCTCTTTGCTTGCATTCTTTTGATATCCCAACATGTTTTTAAAGTAAATTATTGTTATCGGAAAGCGTGAGGTAACTGGGATTTAGATTTATTCCCTGCTCAGCTCATCTTCTTTCAATGTGCGAGGTGTAGTATAATTATATAATTACACTCAGTAGGCGTGTCATCATTAAGTTTCACCTTTTTGGGTTCAAACATCTTTATTGCTATACTTGCTTTCGTTTCATTTCTCAATATGTTTTTAAAGTAAATTATTGTACTCGGAAAGGGTGAGGTAACTGGGATTTAGATTTATTCCCGGCTCAGCTCATATTCTTTCAATGTGGCAGGTGTAGTATAATTATATAATTACACGTAGAATGCGTATCGTCATTATATAATTACACGTAGAATGCGTATCGTTTCACCGTTTTGGTTTCAGACACCTTTATCGCTACGCTTGCTTTCTTTTGATGTCTCGATATGTTTTTAAATTAAATTATTGTACTTGGGAAGCGTGGGGTAACTGGGTTTACACATTAGAGTTTTAGATTTATTCCCCGCTCAGCTTGCCTTCTTTTGATGTGCAAGGTTTGTTTTAATTTTATTATAACACTTGGAGAGCGTGTCGTAATTGAGCTGAAGCGTTGTGGGTTTAGATTCCTTTTTCGCTTTGCGTGCATTCTTTTGATATCCCGACATGTTTTTAAAGTAAATTATTGTAGTCAGAAAGCGTGAGGTAACTGGGATTTAGATTTATTCCCGGCTCAGCTCATATTCTTTCAATGTGGCAGGTGTAGTATAATTATATAATTACACGTAGAATGCGTATCGTCATTATATAATTACACGTAGAATGCGTATCGTTTCACCGTTTTGGTTTCAGACACCTTTATCGCTACGCTTGCTTTCTTTTGATATCCCAACATGTTTTTAAAGTAAATTATTGTACTCGGGAAGCGTGGGGTAACTGGGTTTACAAATTCGAGTTTTAGATTTATTCCCCGCTCAGCTCAACTTCTTTCGATGTGCAAGGTTTGTTTTAATTATATTATTACACTTGGAGAGCGTGTCGTAATTGAGCTCAAACATTCTTAGTTTAGTTTCCTTTTTCTCTTTGCTTGCATTCTTTTGATATCCCAACATGTTTTTAAAGTAAATTATTGTTATCGGAAAGCGTGAGGTAACTGGGATTTAGGTTTATTCCCTGCTCAGCTCATCTTCTTTCAATGTGCGAGGTGTAGTATAATTATATAATTACACTCGAAAAGCGTAGGGTAATTAAGTTTATACTTTTTAGGTTTAGACATCTTTATCGCTATGCTTGCTTTCTTTTGATGTCTCGATATGTTTTTAAAGTAAATTATTGTACTCGGGAAGCGTGGGGTAACTGGGTTTACAAATTCGAGTTTTAGATTTATTCCCCGCTCAGCTTGTCTTCTGTCGATGTGCAAGGTTTGTTTTAATTATATTATTACACTTGGAGAGAGTGTCGTAATTGAGCTCAAACTTTCTTAGTTTAGTTTCCTTTTTCTCTTTGCTTGCATTCTTTTGATATCCCAACATGTTTTTAAAGTAAATTATTGTTATCGGAAAGCGTGAGGTAACTGGGATTTAGATTTATTCCCGGCTCAGCTCATCTTCTTTCAATGTGCGTGGTGTAGTATAATTATATAATTACACGCAGAAAGCGTATCGTCATTACGTTTCACCGTTTTGGTTTCAGACATCTTTATCGCTACGCTTGCTTTCTTTTGATGTCTCGATATGTTTTTAAAGTAAATTATTGTACTCAGGTAGTGCGGGGTAATTGTGTATACGAATTTGGGTTTCAGATTTATTCCCCGCTCAGCTCAACTTCTTTCGATGTGCAAGGTTTGTTTTAATTATATTATTACACTTGGAGAGCGTGTCGTAATTGAGCTCAAACATTCTTAGTTTAGTTTCCTTTTTCGCTTTGCGTGCATTGTTGTGATATCCCAACATGTTTTTAAAGTAAATTATTGTAGTCAGAAAGCGTGAGGTAACTGGGATTTAGATTTATTCCCGGCTCAGCTCATCTTCTTTCAATGTGCGAGGTGTAGTATAATTATATAATTACACGCAGAAAGCGTATCGTCATTACGTTTCACCGTTTTGGTTTCAGACATCTTTATCGCTACGCTTGCTTTCTTTTGATGTCTCGATATGTTTTTAAAGTAAATTATTGTACTCAGGTAGTGCGGGGTAATTGTGTATACGAATTTGGGTTTCAGATTTATTCCCCGCTCAGCTCAACTTCTTTCGATGTGCAAGGTTTGTTTTAATTATATTATTACACTTGGAGAGCGTGTCGTAATTGAGCTCAAACATTCTTAGTTTAGTTTCCTTTTTCTCTTTGCTTGCATTAGTTTGATATCCCAACATGTTTTTAAAGTAAATTATTGTTATCGGAAAGCGTGAGGTAACTGGGATTTAGGTTTATTCCCTGCTCAGCTCATCTTCTTTCAATGTGCGAGGTGTAGTATAATTATATAATTACACTCGAAAAGCGTAGGGTAATTAAGTTTATACTTTTTAGGTTTAGACATCTTTATCGCTATGCTTGCTTTCTTTTGATGTCTCGATATGTTTTTAAAGTAAATTATTGTACTCGGGAAGCGTGGGGTAACTGGGTTTACAAATTCGAGTTTTAGATTTATTCCCCGCTCAGCTTGCCTTCTGTCGATGTGCAAGGTTTGTTTTAATTATATTATTACACTTGGAGAGCGTGTCGTAATTGAGCTCAAACATTCTTAGTTTAGTTTCCTTTTTGTCTTTGCTTGCATTCTTTTGATATCCCAACATGTTTTTAAAGTAAATTATTGTTATCGGAAAGCGTGAGGTAACTGGGATTTAGATTTATTCCCGGCTCAGCTCATTTTCTTTCAATGTGGCAGGTGTAGTATAATTACATAATTACACGTAGAATGCGTATCGTCATTAAGTTTCACCGTTTTGGTTTCAGACATCTTTATCGCTACGCTTGCTTTCTTTTGATGTCTCGATATGTTTTTAAATTAAATTATTGTACTTGGGAAGCGTGGGGTAACTGGGTTTACACATTAGAGTTTTAGATTTATTCCCCGCTCAGCTTGCCTTCTTTTGATGTGCAAGGTTTGTTTTAATTTTATTATAACACTTGGAGAGCGTGTCGTAATTGAGCTGAAGCGTTGTGGGTTTAGATTCCTTTTTCGCTACGCTTGCTTTCTTTTGATGTCTCGGTATGTTTTTAAAGTAAATTATTGTACTCAGGTAGTGCGGGGTAATTGTGTATACGTATTTGGGTTTCAGATTTATTCTCCGCTCAGCTTGCCTTCTTGCGATGTGCAAGGTTTGTTTTAATTTTATTATAACACTTGGGGAGTGTCGTAATTGAGCTGAAGCGTTGTGGCTTTAGATTCCTTTTTCGCTTTGCGTGCATTCTTTTGATATCCCAACATGTTTTTAAAGTAAATTATTGTAGTCAGAAAGCGTGAGGTAACTGGGATTTAGATTTATTCCCGGCTCAGCTCATCTTCTTTCAATGTGCGAGGTGTAGTATAATTATATAATTACACGCAGAAAGCGTATCGTCATTACGTTTCACCGTTTTGGTTTCAGACATCTTTAGTTATATTATTCCCCGCTCAACTCAACATCTTTCGATGTGCAAGGTTTGTTTTAATTATATTATTACACTTGGAGAGCGTGTCGTAATTGAGCTGAAGCGTTGTGGGTTTAGATTCCTTTTTCGCTTTGCGTGCATTCTTTTGATATCCCAACATGTTTTTAAAGTAAATTATTGTAGTCAGAAAGCGTGAGGTAACTGGGATTTAGATTTATTCCCTGCTCAGCTCATCTTCTGTCAACGTGCCAGGTGTAGTATAATTATATAATTACACGCAGAAAGCGTATCGTCATTAAGTTTCACCGTTTTGGTTTCAGACATCTTTATCGCTACGCTTGCTTACTTTTTATGTCTCGATATGTTTTTAAAGTAAATGATTGTACTCGGGAAGCGTGGGGTACCTTGGTTTTAGATTTATTCTCTGCTCAGCTCGCCTTCTTTCGAAGTGCGAGGATAGTTTAAATAAATTATTACACTCGAAAAGCGTAGGGTAATTAAGTTTATACTTTTTAGGTTTAGACATCTTTATCGCTATGCTTGCTTTCTTTTGATGTCTCGATATGTTTTTAAAGTAAATTATAGTACTCGGGTAGCGCGAGGTAATTGTGTATACGCATTTGGGTTTTAGATTTATTCCCCGCTCAGCTCAACTTCTTTCGATGTGCAAGGTTTGTTTTAATTATATTATTACACTTGGAGAGCGTGTCGTAATTGAGCTCAAACTTTCTTAGTTTAGTTTCCTTTTTCTCTTTGCTTGCATTCTTTTGATATCCCAACATGTTTTTAAAGTAAATTATTGTTATCGGAAAGCGTGAGGTAACTGGGATTTACATTTATTCCCGGCTCAGCTCACCTTCTTTCGATGTGCCAGGTGTAGTATAATTATATAATTACACGCAGAAAGCGTATCGTCATTAAGTTTCAACGTTTTGGTTTCAGACATCTTTATCGCTACGCTTGCTTTCTTTTGATGTCTCGATATGTTTTTAAAGTAAATTATTGTACTCGGGTAGCGCGGGGTAACTGGGTTTACACATTGGAGTTTTAGATTTATTCCCCGCTCAGCTTGCCTTCTTTTGATGTGCAAGGTGTGTTTTAATTTTATTATTACACTTGGAGAGCGTGTCGTAATTGAGCTCAAACATAGTTGGTTTAGATTCCTTTTTCTCTTTGCTTGTTTTCTTTTGATATCCCAACATGTTTTTAAAGTAAATTATTGTTATCGGAAAGCGTGAGGTAACTGGGATTTAGATTTATTCCCTGCTCAGCTCATCTTCTTTCAATGTGCGAGGTGTAGTATAATTATATAATTATACTCAGAAAGTGTAGGGTTATTAGGTTTATACATCTTTATCGCTATGATTGCATTCTTTTGATATTCCAACATGTTTTTAAAGTAAATTATTGTACTCGGGAAGCGTGGGGTAACTGGGTTTACAAATTGAAGTTTTAGGTTTATTCTCTGCTTAGCTCGCCTTCGATCGATGTGTTAATTTGTTTTTAAATTAAATTATTGTACTTCGGAAGCGTGGGGTATCTAGGTTTACACATTGAAGTTTAACATTTATTCCTCGCTCAGCTCACCTTCTTTCGATGTGCAAGGTTTGTTTTAACTATATTATTACACTTGGAGAGCGTGTCGTAATTGAGCTCAAACGTAGTTGGTTTAGATTCCTTTTTCTCTTTGCTTGTTTTCTTTTGATATCCCAACATGTTTTTAAAGTAACTTATTCTACTCGGAAACCGTGTGGCAACTGGCTTTTAGATTTATTCCCTGCTAAGCTCATCTTCTTTCAATGTGCGAGGTGTAGTATAATTATATAATTACACTCGAAAAGCGTAGGGTAATTAAGTTTATACTTTTTAGGTTTAGACATCTTTATCGCTATGCTTGCTTTCTTTTGATGTCTCGATATGTTTTTAAAGTAAATTATTGTACTCGGGAAGCGTGGGGTAACTGGGTTTACAAATTCGAGTTTTAGATTTATTCTCCGCTCAGCTTGCCTTCTTTCGATGTGCAAGGTTGTTTTAATTATATTATTACGGAGAGCGTGTCGTAATTGAGCTCAAACTTTGTTAGTTTACTTTCCTTTTTCTCATTGCTTGCATTCTTTTGATCTCCCAACATGTTTTTAAAGTAAATTATTGTTATCGGAAAGCGTGAGGTAACTGGGATTTAGATTTATTCCCGGCTCAGCTCATCTTCTTTCAATGTGCCAGGAGTAGTATAATTATATAATTACACGCAGAAAGCGTATCGTCATTAAGTTTCACCGTTTTGGTTTCAGACATCTTTATCGCTACGCTTGCTTACTTTTTATGTCTCGATATGTTTTTAAAGTAAATGATTGTACTCGGGAAGCGCGGGGTACCTTGGTTTTAGATTTATTCTCTGATCAGCTCGCCTTCTTTCGAAGTGCGAGGTGTAGTTTAAATAAATTATTACACTCGAAAAGCGTAGGGTAATTAAGTTTATACTTTTTAGGTTTAGACATCTTTATCGCTATGCTTGCTTTCTTTTGATGTCTCGATATGTTTTTAAAGTAAATTATAGTACTCGGGTAGCGCGAGGTAATTGTGTATACGGATTAGAGTTTTAGATTTATTCCCCGCTCAGCTTGCCTTCTTTTGATGTGCAAGGTGTGTTTTAATTTTATTATTACACTTGGAGAGCGTGTCGTAATTGAGCTCAAATTTTCTTAGTTTAGTTTCCTTTTTCTCTTTGCTTGCATTCTTTTGATATCCCAACATGTTTTTAAAGTAAATTATTGTTATCGGAAAGCGTGAGGTAACTGGGATTTAGATTTATTCCCTGCTCAGCTCATCTTCTTTCAATGTGCGAGGTGTAGTATAATTATATAATTACACGCAGAAAGCGTGTCGTCATTAAGTTTCACCTTTTTGGGTTCAGACATCTTTATCGCTACGCTTGCTTTCTTTTGATGTCTCGATATGTTTTTAAAGTAAATTATTGTACTCGGGTAGCGCGGGGTAACTGGGTTTACACATTAGAGTTTTAGATTTATTCCCCGCTCAGCTTGCCTCCTTTGATGTGCAAGGTGTGTTTTAATTTTATTATTACACTTGGAGAGCGTGTCGTAATTGAGCTCAAATTTTCTTAGTTTAGTTTCCTTTTTCTCTTTGCTTGCATTCTTTTGATATCCCAACATGTTTTTAAAGTAAATTATTGTTATCGGAAAGCGTGAGGTAACTGGGATTTAGATTTATTCCCTGCTCAGCTCATCTTCTTTCAATGTGCGAGGTGTAGTATAATTATATAATTACACTCAGTAGGCGTGTCATCATTAAGTTTCACCTTTTTGGGTTCAAACATCTTTATTGCTATACTTGCTTTCGTTTCATTTCTCAATATGTTTTTAAAGTAAATTATTGTACTCGGAAAGCGTGAGGTAACTGGGATTTAGATTTATTCCCGGCTCAGCTCATATTCTTTCAATGTGGCAGGTGTAGTATAATTATATAATTACACGTAGAATGCGTATCGTCATTATATAATTACACGTAGAATGCGTATCGTTTCACCGTTTTGGTTTCAGACACCTTTATCGCTACGCTTGCTTTCTTTTGATGTCTCGATATGTTTTTAAATTAAATTATTGTACTTGGGAAGCGTGGGGTAACTGGGTTTACACATTAGAGTTTTAGATTTATTCCCCGCTCAGCTTGCCTTCTTTTGATGTGCAAGGTTTGTTTTAATTTTATTATAACACTTGGAGAGCGTGTCGTAATTGAGCTGAAGCGTTGTGGGTTTAGATTCCTTTTTCGCTTTGCGTGCATTCTTTTGATATCCCGACATGTTTTTAAAGTAAATTATTGTAGTCAGAAAGCGTGAGGTAACTGGGATTTAGATTTATTCCCGGCTCAGCTCATCTTCTTTCAATGTGCGAGGTGTAGTATAATTATATAATTATACTCAGAAAGCGTAGGGTAATTAGGTTTATACATCTTTATCGCTATGATTGCATTCTTTTGATATCCCAACATGTTTTTAAAGTAAATTATTGTACTCGGGAAGCGTGGGGTAACTGGGTTTACAAATTCGAGTTTTAGATTTATTCCCCGCTCAGCTCAACTTCTTTCGATGTGCAAGGTTTGTTTTAATTATATTATTACACTTGGAGAGCGTGTCGTAATTGAGCTCAAACATTCTTAGTTTAGTTTCCTTTTTCTCTTTGCTTGCATTCTTTTGATATCCCAACATGTTTTTAAAGTAAATTATTGTTATCGGAAAGCGTGAGGTAACTGGGATTTAGGTTTATTCCCTGCTCAGCTCATCTTCTTTCAATGTGCGAGGTGTAGTATAATTATATAATTACACTCGAAAAGCGTAGGGTAATTAAGTTTATACTTTTTAGGTTTAGACATCTTTATCGCTATGCTTGCTATCTTTTGATGTCTCGATATGTTTTTAAAGTAAATTATTGTACTCGGGAAGCGTGGGGTAACTGGGTTTACAAATTCGAGTTTTAGATTTATTCCCCGCTCAGCTTGCCTTCTGTCGATGTGCAAGGTTTGTTTTAATTATATTATTACACTTGGAGAGAGTGTCGTAATTGAGCTCAAACTTTCTTAGTTTAGTTTCCTTTTTCTCTTTGCTTGCATTCTTTTGATATCCCAACATGTTTTTAAAGTAAATTATTGTTATCGGAAAGCGTGAGGTAACTGGGATTTAGATTTATTCCCGGCTCAGCTCATCTTCTTTCAATGTGCGAGGTGTAGTATAATTATATAATTACACGCAGAAAGCGTATCGTCATTACGTTTCACCGTTTTGGTTTCAGACATCTTTATCGCTACGCTTGCTTTCTTTTGATGTCTCGATATGTTTTTAAAGTAAATTATTGTACTCAGGTAGTGCGGGGTAATTGTGTATACGAATTTGGGTTTCAGATTTATTCCCCGCTCAGCTCAACTTCTTTCGATGTGCAAGGTTTGTTTTAATTATATTATTACACTTGGAGAGCGTGTCGTAATTGAGCTCAAACATTCTTAGTTTAGTTTCCTTTTTCGCTTTGCG
Organism: Nasonia vitripennis; assembly: GCF_009193385.2. Taxonomy (NCBI): domain Eukaryota; kingdom Metazoa; phylum Arthropoda; class Insecta; order Hymenoptera; family Pteromalidae; genus Nasonia; species Nasonia vitripennis. The sequence goes on from NW_022279588.1 coordinate 916,946, forward strand.
TGCATTGTTTTGATATCCCAACATGTTTTTAAAGTAAATTATTGTAGTCAGAAAGCGTGAGGTAACTGGGATTTAGATTTATTCCCGGCTCAGCTCATCTTCTTTCAATGTGCGAGGTGTAGTATAATTATATAATTACACGCAGAAAGCGTATCGTCATTACGTTTCACCGTTTTGGTTTCAGACATCTTTATCGCTACGCTTGCTTTCTTTTGATGTCTCGATATGTTTTTAAAGTAAATTATTGTACTCAGGTAGTGCGGGGTAATTGTGTATACGAATTTGGGTTTCAGATTTATTCCCCGCTCAGCTCAACTTCTTTCGATGTGCAAGGTTTGTTTTAATTATATTATTACACTTGGAGAGCGTGTCGTAATTGAGCTCAAACATTCTTAGTTTAGTTTCCTTTTTCTCTTTGCTTGCATTCTTTTGATATCCCAACATGTTTTTAAAGTAAATTATTGTTATCGGAAAGCGTGAGGTAACTGGGATTTAGGTTTATTCCCTGCTCAGCTCATCTTCTTTCAATGTGCGAGGTGTAGTATAATTATATAATTACACTCGAAAAGCGTAGGGTAATTAAGTTTATACTTTTTAGGTTTAGACATCTTTATCGCTATGCTTGCTTTCTTTTGATGTCTCGATATGTTTTTAAAGTAAATTATTGTACTCGGGAAGCGTGGGGTAACTGGGTTTACAAATTCGAGTTTTAGATTTATTCCCCGCTCAGCTTGCCTTCTGTCGATGTGCAAGGTTTGTTTTAATTATATTATTACACTTGGAGAGAGTGTCGTAATTGAGCTCAAACATTCTTAGTTTAGTTTCCTTTTTCTCTTTGCTTGCATTCTTTTGATATCCCAACATGTTTTTAAAGTAAATTATTGTTATCGGAAAGCGTGAGGTAACTGGGATTTACATTTATTCCCGGCTCAGCTCACCTTCTTTCGATGTGCCAGGTGTAGTATAATTATATAATTACACTCAGTAGGCGTGTCATCATTAAGTTTCACCTTTTTGGGTTTAAACATCTTTATTGCTATACTTGTTTTCGTTTCATGTCTCGATATGTCTTTAAAGTAAATTATTGTACTCGGGAAGCGTGGGGTAACTGGTTTTACAAATTAGAGTTTTACATTTATTCCCCGCTCAGCTTGCCTTCTGTCGATGTGCAAGGTTTGTTTTAATTATATTATTACACTTGGAGAGCGTGTCGTAATTGAGCTCAAACATTCTTAGTTTAGTTTCCTTTTTGTCTTTGCTTGCATTCTTTTGATATCCCAACATGTTTTTAAAGTAAATTATTGTTATCGGAAAGCGTGAGGTAACTGGGATTTAGATTTATTCCCGGCTCAGCTCATTTTCTTTCAATGTGGCAGGTGTAGTATAATTACATAATTACACGTAGAATGCGTATCGTCATTAAGTTTCACCGTTTTGGTTTCAGACATCTTTATCGCTACGCTTGCTTTCTTTTGATGTCTCGATATGTTTTTAAATTAAATTATTGTACTTGGGAAGCGTGGGGTAACTGGGTTTACACATTAGAGTTTTAGATTTATTCCCCGCTCAGCTTGCCTTCTTTTGATGTGCAAGGTTTGTTTTAATTTTATTATAACACTTGGAGAGCGTGTCGTAATTGAGCTGAAGCGTTGTGGGTTTAGATTCCTTTTTCGCTACGCTTGCTTTCTTTTGATGTCTCGGTATGTTTTTAAAGTAAATTATTGTACTCAGGTAGTGCGGGGTAATTGTGTATACGTATTTGGGTTTCAGATTTATTCTCCGCTCAGCTTGCCTTCTTGCGATGTGCAAGGTTTGTTTTAATTTTATTATAACACTTGGGGAGTGTCGTAATTGAGCTGAAGCGTTGTGGCTTTAGATTCCTTTTTCGCTTTGCGTGCATTCTTTTGATATCCCAACATGTTTTTAAAGTAAATTATTGTAGTCAGAAAGCGTGAGGTAACTGGGATTTAGATTTATTCCCTGCTCAGCTCATCTTCTGTCAATGTGCCAGGTGTAGTATAATTATATAATTACACACAGAAAGCGTATCGTCATTAAGTTTCACCTTTTTGGGTTCAGAAATCTTTATCGCTATATTTGCTTTCTATTGATGTCTCGATATGTTTTTAAATTAAATTATTGTACTGGGGAAGCGTGGGGTAACTGGGTTTACACATTAGAGTTTTAGATTTATTCCCCGCTCAGCTTGCCTTCTTTTGATGTGCAAGGTTTGTTTTAATTTTATTATAACACTTGGAGAGCGTGTCGTAATTGAGCTGAAGCGTTGTGGGTTTAGATTCATTTTTTCGCTTTGCGTGCATTCTTTTGATATCCCAACATGTTTTTAAAGTAAATTATTGTACTCGGAAAGCGTGAGGTAACTGGGTTTTAGATCTATTCCCCGCTCAGCTCATCTTCTTTCAATGTGCGAGGTGTAGTATAATTATATAATTACACTCAGTAGGCGTGTCGTCATTAAGTTTCACCTTTTTGGGTTCAGACATCTTTATCGCTACGCTTGCTATCTTTTGATTTCTCGATATGTTTTTAAATTAAATTATTGTACTCGGGAAGCGTGGGGTAACTGGGTTTACAAATTAGAGTTTTAGATTTATTCCCCGCTCAGCTTGCCTTCTTTTGATGTGCAAGGTTTGTTTTAATTTTATTATAACACTTGGAGAGCGTGTCGTAATTGAGCTCAAACATAGTTGGTTTAGATTCCTTTTTCTCTTTGCTTGTTTTCTTTTGATATCCCAACATGTTTTTAAAGTAAATTATTCTACTCGGAAACCGTGTGGTAACTGGGTTTTTGATTTATTCCCTGCTAAGCTCATCTTCTTTCAATGTGCGAGGTGTAGTATAATTATATAATTACACTCGAAAAGCGTAGGGTAATTAAGTTTATACTTTTTAGGTTTAGACATCTTTATCGCTATGCTTGCTTTCTTTTGATGTCTCGATATGTTTTTAAAGTAAATTATTGTACTCGGGAAGCGTGGGGTAACTGGGTTTACAAATTCGAGTTTTAGATTTATTCTCCGCTCAGCTTGCCTTCTTTCGATGTGCAAGGTTGTTTTAATTATATTATTACGGAGAGCGTGTCGTAATTGAGCTCAAACTTTGTTAGTTTACTTTCCTTTTTCTCATTGCTTGCATTCTTTTGATATCCCAACATGTTTTTAAAGTAAATTATTGTTATCGGAAAGCGTGAGGTAACTGGGATTTAGATTTATTCCCGGCTCAGCTCATCTTCTTTCAATGTGCCAGGTGTAGTATAATTATATAATTACACGCAGAAAGCGTATCGTCATTACGTTTCACCTTTTTGGGTTCAGACATCTTTATCGCTACGCTTGCTTTCTTTTGATGTCTCGATATGTTTATAAAGTAAATTATTGTACTCGGAAAGCGTGAGGTAACTGGGATTTAGATTAATTCCCGGCTCAGCTCATCTTCTTTCAATGTGCCAGGTGTAGTGTAATTATATAATTACACGCAGAAAGCGTATCGTCATTAAGTTTCACCTTTTTGGGTTCAGACATCTTTATCGCAACGCTTGCTTACTTTTGATGTTTCGATATGTTTTTAAAGTAAATTATTGAACTCGGGAAGCGTGGGGTAACTGGGTTTACAAATTCGAGTTTTAGATTTATTCTCCGCTCAGCTTGCCTTCTTGCGATGTGCAAGGTTTGTTTTAATTTTATTATAACACTTGGAGAGCGTGTCGTAATTGAGCTGAAGCGTTGTGGCTTTAGATTCCTTTTTCGCTTTGCGTGCATTCTTTTGATATCCCAACATGTTTTTAAAGTAAATTATTGTAGTCAGAAAGCGTGAGGTAACTGGGATTTAGATTTATTCCCTGCTCAGCTCATCTTCTGTCAATGTGCCAGGTGTAGGATAATTATATAATTACACGCAGAAAGCGTATCGTCATTAAGTTTCACCGTTTTGGTTTCAGACATCTTTATCGCTACGCTTGCTTTCTTTTGATGTCTCGATATGTTTTTAAAGTAAATTATTGTACTCAGGTAGTGCGGGGTAATTGTGTATACGAATTTGGGTTTCAGATTTATTCCCCGCTCAGCTCAACTTCTTTCGATGTGCAAGGTTTGTTTTAATTATATTATTACACTTGGAGAGCGTGTCGTAATTGAGCTCAAACATTCTTAGTTTAGTTTCGTTTTTCTCTTTGCTTGCATTCTTTTGATATCCCAACATGTTTTTGAAGTAAATTATTGTTATCGGAAAGCGTGAGGTAACTGGGATTTAGATTTATTCCCTGCTCAGCTCATCTTCTTTCAATGTGCGAGGTGTAGTATAATTATATAATTACACTCAGTAGGCGTGTCGTCACTAAGTTTCACCTTTTTGGGTTCAGACATCTTTATCGCTATACTTGCTTTCGTTTCATGTCTCGATATTTTTTTAAAGTAAATTATTGTACTCGGGGAGCGTGGGGTAACTGGTTTTACAAATTAGCGTTTTACATTTATTCCCCGCTCAGTTTGCCTTCTGTCGATGTGCAAGGTTTGTTTTAATTATATTATTACACTTGGAGAGCGTGTCGTAATTGAGCTCAAACGTAGTTGGTTTAGATTCCTTTTTCGCTTTGCTTGCATTCTTTTGATATCCCAACATGTTTTCAAAGTAAATTATTGTAATCGGAAAGCGTGAGGTAACTGGGATTTAGATTTATTCCCGGCTCAGCTCAACTTCTTTCAATGTGCCAGATGTAGTATAATTATATAATTACACGCAGAATGCGTATCGTCATTAAGTTTCACCGTTTTGGTTTCAGACATCTTTATCGCTATATTTGCTTTCTATTGATGTCTCGATATGTTTTTAAATTAAATTATTGTACTTGGGAAGCGTGGGGTAACTGGGTTTACACATTAGAGTTTTAGATTTATTCCCCGCTCAGCTTGCCTTCTTTTGATGTGCAAGGTTTGTTTTAATTTTATTATAACACTTGGAGAGCGTGTCGTAATTGAGCTGAAGCGTTGTGGGTTTAGATTCATTTTTTCGCTTTGCGTGCATTCTTTTGATATCCCAACATGTTTTTAAGGTAAATTATTGTACTCGGAAAGCGTGAGGTAACTGGGTTTTAGATCTATTCCCCGCTCAGCTCATCTTCTTTCAATGTGCGAGGTGTAGTATAATTATATAATTACACTCAGTAGGCGTGTCGTCATTAAGTTTCACCTTTTTGGGTTCAGACATCTTTATCGCTACGCTTGCTATCTTTTGATTTCTCGATATGTTTTTAAATTAAATTATTGTACTCGGGAAGCGTGGGGTAACTGGGTTTACAAATTAGAGTTTTAGATTTATTCCCCGCTCAGCTTGCCTTCTTTTGATGTGCAAGGTTTGTTTTAATTTTATTATAACACTTGGAGAGCGTGTCGTAATTGAGCTCAAACGTAGTTGGTTTAGATTCCTTTTTCTCTTTGCTTGTTTTCTTTTGATATCCCAACATGTTTTTAAAGTAAATTATTCTACTCGGAAACCGTGTGGTAACTGGGTTTTTGATTTATTCCCTGCTAAGCTCATCTTCTTTCAATGTGCGAGGTGTAGTATAATTATATAATTACACTCGAAAAGCGTAGGGTAATTAAGTTTATACTTTTTAGGTTTAGACATCTTTATCGCTATGCTTGCTTTCTTTTGATGTCTCGATATGTTTTTAAAGTAAATTATTGTACTCGGGAAGCGTGGGGTAACTGGGTTTACAAATTCGAGTTTTAGATTTATTCTCCGCTCAGCTTGCCTTCTTTCGATGTGCAAGGTTGTTTTAATTATATTATTACGGAGAGCGTGTCGTAATTGAGCTCAAACTTTGTTAGTTTACTTTCCTTTTTCTCATTGCTTGCATTCTTTTGATATCCCAACATGTTTTTAAAGTAAATTATTGTTATCGGAAAGCGTGAGGTAACTGGGATTTAGATTTATTCCCGGCTCAGCTCATCTTCTTTCAATGTGCCAGGTGTAGTATAATTATATAATTACACGCAGAAAGCGTATCGTCATTAAGTTTCACCTTTTTGGGTTCAGACATCTTTATCGCTACGCTTGCTTTCTTTTGATGTCTCGATATGTTTATAAAGTAAATTATTGTACTCGGAAAGCGTGAGGTAACTGGGATTTAGATTAATTCCCGGCTCAGCTCATCTTCTTTCAATGTGCCAGGTGTAGTGTAATTATATAATTACACGCAGAAAGCGTATCGTCATTAAGTTTCACCTTTTTGGGTTCAGACATCTTTATCGCTACGCTTGCTTACTTTTGATGTCTCGATATGTTTTTAAAGTAAATTATTGTACTCGGGAAGCGTGGGGTAACTGGGTTTACAAATTCGAGTTTTAGATTTATTCTCCGCTCAGCTTGCCTTCTTGCGATGTGCAAGGTTTGTTTTAATTTTATTATAACACTTGGAGAGCGTGTCGTAATTGAGCTGAAGCGTTGTGGCTTTAGATTCCTTTTTCGCTTTGCGTGCATTCTTTTGATATCCCAACATGTTTTTAAAGTAAATTATTGTAGTCAGAAAGCGTGAGGTAACTGGGATTTAGATTTATTCCCTGCTCAGCTCATCTTCTGTCAATGTGCCAGGTGTAGTATAATTATATAATTACACGCAGAAAGCGTATCGTCATTAAGTTTCACCGTTTTGGTTTCAGACATCTTTATCGCTACGCTTGCTTTCTTTTGATGTCTCGATATGTTTTTAAAGTAAATTATTGTACTCAGGTAGTGCGGGGTAATTGTGTATACGAATTTGGGTTTCAGATTTATTCCCCGCTCAGCTCAACTTCTTTCGATGTGCAAGGTTTGTTTTAATTATATTATTACACTTGGAGAGCGTGTCGTAATTGAGCTCAAACTTTGTTAGTTTACTTTCCTTTTTCTCATTGCTTGCATTCTTTCACAACATTTTGGTCTCAGTTCTGCAAACTTGGTAAGCCCAATCGGATGTTCAGGAAACTGTTCTTTAAATTGATTATGAAGGTTCTTAATATCAGTAAGTAATAATCTTTTCTGCACTTTTATTTTTTCACCATATAAATAAATACTGACGGTATCTTTTTTTATTTGGCATAATTCTGCTGTTAAGATCATTTTCGTAAAAATCTTCAACTTTCTGAGTAGTTTCTGCAGGTAATGTTTTTCCACGTTTTGCAACAGGAGAAGCCAAAACTCCATCTGATTCTCTTAACTGTTTTGCTTTACGAGCCATTCTGTGAGACACACCAAATTGGTTCATAATTTCACGTATTGCCCAGTGTTCGGGCAAAATAGTAAGAATACTGACACGTAATGGATCGTTCTCCGGCAGGGATTGGAATTTGTTTTTAAGTCCAGTTAAAATATCTGTAAGATCATCTTGCATAGGTGCATCCGTGTTTGAAACCGAAGGTGAGTCAGTCTCTGATTCAAAATCAACACTGATACTGACGTTTGGAGATGACAAATCATGTAGTTTGTAAAAGGATTTTCTACATGTATCACAAATCAGTGAAGATGTTGGATAATCAGGATAGACATCTTGAAATTCTTTGGAGATCTTCCTAAGAGATTTGCTGTGTCCTGTATTAATATCAAATGGATTAACGCATCTATCGATACGATATTTTTTCGTAGGAGAATATATTGTTGTAGGATATGAGAAAGTACAACCAAAACAAAAAAAATGTTAGAAATAACAAAATTACGGCTAGTACAGTTGAACAAGGAGTTGCCGATAAAGTAAGACTTACTCAACAACTGCCTTAAAATGGATGTTGAAGAAGAAGTCGCCAATGTATCTATTAATGTACCTATTAACTATCCTAAAAAGAACTGTTGGAGAAAAAGTCGCCGATGAAGAAAGCATTCCTTGAAGAAAATATTCCTTTCTATGGGTTGCTAACCGTGGGAAGGAGTTGGGGGTGTAGGTAAAAAAGAGGGATAAAATAAATCACTTAAAAGCAATAAATTCCTTTGCCACAAAATAGTTTTATTTGCTGAAGTCTTTGCACAAGTTGTCATTGGACACGAGCCGTGTACTTGCAGCATTAGGCTGTTGGAAGAGGGGCGAGGTACAGCGCTGGACCCGGCCTCCTTATGTGCCCTCCGCGACGCTACTTCACTTGTGGGTAATGCGCAGCCGCCTAGCGGCGCGCCGCGGTACTAGCGCCGCGGTGATAAGCGCTGCAGCGTGCGTGGCGTGTTCGGCGGGTTGCGCGTTAGCAGGGGCTTTTCGCGAGAGAGCCTGCGGGTGGGTTATGACAAACATCCGTCAGTTTATATTGGCCATATAGAATTTTGAAATTTCGAGGTTAAAATAAGGTGCAGTGGCCCCAAAAACCCTCATATCGATACTTTAAAGTGATCTAAAATCATTTGTTGCGGTAAAATTGGTTTGGTGGTGGTATAATGTCCGCCATTTTGGATCCACCATTTCGAATTTTGAAATGTCGAGGTTAAAATAAGATTCAGTGACCCTGAAAACCCCCATATCGATACTTTAAACTAATCAAAAATCATTTGTTGCGGTAAAATGGGTTTGGTGGAGTTATAATGTCCACCATTTTGATTCCGACATTTTTGATTTTGGAATTCCGTCAGCATTGTCAATAATATGTCCTATCATGAGTTGTACATGCTTTTTGGTGGGATATTTCACAAATTAGAACATTTTTACTATTGTTTTTGTTGAATGTGCTATGAAAACGTGGGTTTCAGGCTCCATATTTTATGCGCCACATTGGATTTTTGAAAGGCCAGAAGTTTTTCAAAAGCCCTTGACCAGACGATCATTTTGAGACCTCAAACGTCTTGTTAGGTTAACCCAAATTTTGGGTGCAACTGATGGTCCGGTTGACGTGAAACGTCCCATATATATATATATGTATATATATATATATATATATATAAACGAAAATTTTGGAAATTGTTTTAAAAGTTTAAACGATTTAAAGCTTTAGTAAGAAAATGAAAAACAAATAAATCAAGAGGGGCGAAAACGACCATTTTTCCTCCTCTTGATTTGCGATTCACAAATTATTGTAGGTTCGTTCTACCTTATAGGGAGCGAAAATGGATTAATTTATATATGTATTATGACCAGAAACTCTTGCTCTACATTTCATCTGACGCTCGGAAAAGCCTATTTTCGGTCCACTTTATAGACGCCGAAAATGGTCTTTTTTATGCATGTGTTATAAAAACTTATTTTTTTTTTTTACTTAAATGAGTGATACTTGTATTTAGTAAGTAGCTTTTTCCACTACCTCCAGGTCCATCAATAAAGAAACACTACACTTGATTAGCTTTATTAATTACAATATTTATTACTGCATCAAAAATTTCAAGTTGTTTATTCGTTAAAGAGATTATATTGTATAATGAATCATTTTTAATTTCATTTGTTGCATGAAATTCTTCATAATTGGTTTTTTCAACATCCTCACTAAATTTAGGTAAATTGAAATTAGTCAGTGTATACCTGTGACTTGTTGAAAAAGAATTGATATGTTTCAGTTAGATATTTTCACGTATTTCTTTAGTTAACAATGGACTGTAAAAATATGCTTCATATTTTTCAAATAATAATCTTTAATATTTACTTGGTGATGAAATACGCATATATAACCAAACTAGTTACATTATATCTGATCAACAATGATTTCACAGTTTATTTTTGAACCTTAATGTAGTCTTGTACCATACAGAGTTTCTAGATTTATTCCCAGCTCAGCTCACCTTCTTTTGATGTGCGAGGTGTAGTTTAAATATTTCATTACACTCGGAAACGAGGGGTAATTGGGTTTAAGCGTTTTGGGTTTGGATTTCTTTTTCGCTCAGTTTCCTTTTCATGTCTCGACATTTTTTTAAAGTAAATTATTGTACTCATGGAGCGTGCATTAATTGAGTATATTCATTTAGGCTTTAGATTTATTCCTTGCATTTCTCGCCTCTCATCGATGTGCTGACGGGTCTTTACATTAAAATATTCTACTCGGGGAGCGTGGGGCAATTGGATTTACACATGTAGAGAGTTCAGTTAAAATGGCTGTGTTTTTTTTCAGTGCAGTCAAAGTTGTGTTTAAGTTTTTAATCATCAACTCTGCTTCTGATCCTTTCTTAAAGAATACATAATGTTCTTTTTTAAAATGTACAGCTAATCGATAAATTACGTGTAATAAAACATACAATTGCCCCTAATAACAATATTTAAATAAATATTTGACACATTGAATAATTGAACATACTTCAACATCAATATGACAATTAATTTTCAACAATAAATACAGATTGTATGGAACTACAAATCGATTATTAGCTATATTGTTTTTATCAAAACGAATTTCTTTTTCATTGTTACTTTGTCGACAGAAGGGATATCCAGTATTTTTAAAAGTAGTTTGCTGATTTAACTATTTCAGAAAGTTTTTGGTACATTTTTTTTTGTTTTGCTATCCATACGTGGTGAATTTAAGTTATTTCTACCATAAGAGTCATGTATCATTGTTTGCTTAAAGATATTATGTAACCTTGGATATTTCATTTCATCAGGTATTTCTGTACTTATACGTTTATCAACATCATCTGCATTGTTTAGTTTATGATTTTTATGAATAAAAGCCAACAATGACGTATGTAGTAAACCGCTTTTCTGAAACTCAAACTCAAACTTTTCAGAAACGCTCCCTAATAGGAGATAAGGTAGGAAAGGACGAACAGACAGGGTACAGAAAATAAATATAATACTGAGTGCTGATTGTGACTAGAATATATTAAACTATGTACAATATGACTAGGTCTATTCGCACCGGCTTAAAAAAAAAAATCTTTATTCATGTCGATTTTTCACACTGAAATCATTTAAGATTTAATGTTTAGAGCGAAGAAATCGTGTCCTCGAGACTTAAACTTCAGTGTCACCGCTTAAATTTTGAAAAAAAGGTAAAAGCACATAAAATGGCGGCAAACACGGGAAAATCGTGAAAAATTTTTTACTTGAGAATGATAGACTTTAGAAAAAATTTTACTGAAAAAGAAAAAATTCTTAGATTAGAAAAAAAAGAAAAAGTTCTTAGATTAAATAAAAAAATACGTTGAATTTCTATCAGAATATTTTGAAGCTTTCTCGAATTTATTATATTATAGTATAATTTAGTATAATTAAATCTATTGATCATACGATTTTTCGATGGCTAAATGGCAACCTTGACGTGGTAAAGGGGCTTAAATCTATTTCAACGCAGATGACTAATAGCAGTTCATTCAACAATTATAGCTAACAAATAATGTGACTAATTTACTTGTAATAATGTCTTGAATTACGTGTTTATACGATTCTGCGTGTTTCCGGTCTGGCCTGTGGAGTGGATTTTTATTATTTTTAGAAAAAATAAAGCGATTTAACTTTCTGTTCCCAGGGTTATGTTAGTTAGCCTGCTTGTGGTTTGATAGGGGTGATTTCTAGGGGTAGGGGGGTGAGTGGTTAGGTGGTTCGCTGGCTTCTGGTGTGTGGCTTAATTATTTTGAGAAAAAATAAAGCGATTTAACTCGCTGTTCCCAGAGTTAGGCTAGTTAGCCTGCTTGTGGTTTGGTAGGGGTGTTTTCTAGGGGTTAAGCGGGTTAGGGGTAGGTATTTAGGTTATTAGCTGGCTTATGGTGTGTGGCTTTATAATTTTAAGAAAAAATTAAGCGATTTAACTCGTTGTTCCCAGGGTTAGGCTAGTTAGCCTGCTTGTGGTTTGGTAGGGGTGGTTTCTAGGGGTTAAGCGGGTTAGGGGTAGGTATTTAGGTTATTAGCTGGCTTATGGTGTGTGGCTTAATTATTTTAAGAAAAAATAAAGCGATTTAACTTGCTGTTCCCTGGGACAGATGAGTTAGACTGCTTGTGGTTTGGTAGAGGTGGCTTCTAGGGGTCGCATGGGTTTAGGGGAAGGTGATACAATAATTTCCGCACCTGTAGCTTAAACTTGATGCTTTTTTAATGAGTTTAAAAAAAATCATGGCTCTACGATTAATAATGACGCGTGGCTCGAATTTTGTCCATTTTCTTCCACTGTGCGGCGCGTCGGGCCACATGTGGTGGTAGGAATGGACCGCCACAAGTATATGCAATCCATTTTCCAAAAATGTTTGTTTTAAGAATTTTATTTAATAATTCATTAACTTGTGCATTAAAAACTTTTGCTACTAAATCAGGTCTATCAATAGCTCATTTTTTCTTAAATTTTGTTTAATTTCTTTTCTTTTTGGGTTACATGTCATAGTAATGAAAAGATTTAATTTACCATACTTTTGAACTATTGTCATTGAATCTAAAAAGGTTTATTGTAACGATCGTGGACTTCCAGAAAATGTTGAAGGTAATATAACTATTTTTCCAATTGTTACGTTATCATTCTTACTTTTATTTTTTAATTGATCCATGACACCTTTAAATTAATCTGTCCTTAATTAGTGTTGAGTATTATTAAAAAAAATAATCGTTAACTTTCAACTTTTACCTAAGCATCAAATGTATTGTTGAGTTAATTTTCCTAAATTTGAGTAAGGATTAAAATCGTTTCTAATGCTGAATTTATGACAATAAAATTGTAGCATTGAAATATTGTTTTTGTTATTTTTATTTTTCATATTGGGCATCCATCTAAAACCTTCATTAGGATACATAAGTAGATATGATATAGGATCTACATGTTTACTAATGTGTAACGGTATATTATTAGGTGCTCTATGTTTTGAATATATACATACATCTCGATCTTTTGGTAGTTGGCCAGATTTCCACCTACAAATACCACTGCTACTTCATCACATTTAGCTGCGTTATATCTACGTTTATTGCGATTAGAATTGCGTGTTAAATACTTTATAATTTCTTTACTCTTGAACTCAACGTTGTTGTTTTTCAAAATTTTGTTCTTCCATTTCGACTTCGTGCATCATCTTGTATGATTTAGCGTATATGTTTACTTGTCGACAAAAATTATATAATTCCTTTAATAGCTTTAAATAACATGACACATTAGTTTGTAATTGTGATTGCGAGGCGATTTCATTATCAATGATGTATTGTTGCCCATATCTTCTGGCTTCGTTTTCGTCTGGATATAAGGTATAAATATCATGGTAAATTTGATCAATTATTCGAATAACTTGAGGGTCTTTTCCGAAAAGAGCGTCAAATCTAACTCCAAAACTTGCGAAGGAACGTGTATTATTATATTGTCTAATAGTATTTAAAAAGTGTTTACTTCCGTCAGTATTTCCAAAAACTTATTCTTTTGAACGTTGAGGATAAGTGATATTCTCAGATAGTACCACGTTTCCTCTATTGCAACAATTAGAAAACATTTTTTCACATAATATTCAAAATTTAAAATGTTTAGCATTACAGAATTCACATATTTTACTCATGCTACCTTCATCATTTTCCATAATTCCTGATTTATTGAAATCGAAATCGAACATGGCATCCAATTTTGTTATTTAAAAATCATTGAAATTTTTAATAGCGTAACCTTTTAATTGTTTGTAGTTATTATTATAATCTCATTACTTTTCAATTTTCTTTAAAGCTATAAATATATATACCTTATCAACCGAACGGCGTTAGGAGTGAGGTGACCCTGCTAGTATATATTAAATTATATATCAAAAACTGCCTTATACATTAGTAGGCAGATTATACTATATATTAACACAATATTTTATTTATTAGACCTATAAATTTAGTTGGAGGAAGCTACGTCCCAATGAATTGGCAGCGGTTTTATTTTTATAGCTGTTTTCGTTTTTTGACCTAACTGGTGACTTTAGACGAGTTACATGCGTTCTCATATCATTAACTTTTCAATTTTTACTTCTTAAAATTATAAATTTCCATGTATGAGCAACGCATGATTCACGATAATGAGGACTCAAAAAATACTTTTTACTCGCAATTCAACTAGATAGTTACTTGAGAATCACTTAAAAGTCACTTAAAAATCACTTAAGAATCACTTCAGAATCACTTGAGCATCAGTTGAGATTTTGGCATGATTGTAACTTGCGAATCACTTGTGATCTTACTTGATTATCAAGGGACTTTGTTCTGTTGGGCTTCATTACGAATACTATGTCGAATCGTTTTGCATATCACCATCCACATATCAAATTGATATTATACATAAAATTTTTATGATTTTTCCAGTTTGGGAACATCGAAATCGTTTATTAAAGCTAATAGCCAAACTGGTAGAGGAAAATTTAAAAAGATTGATAGATTAGACTCACTGCGTGGATCAACAATAGACTCGCAAGTTGATGATACATTTGGACCACTCAGTAATGTTAGGTATGTATTACAAATAATCAGTAATTTGTAATAAATAATTTACAATAATATTCCTAGAAAAATATTTTAAATGTGTTATTTAAACATAAAAAATAATAAAGTTTATAACAAGGCATCTATCAATCTTAAAAGTCAGACTCAAAATATTGTCATGTTACTAAGAAATCTGCGTTTTCAACATATTCTTCGTTCAATGAACAAGGGACAATAGTGGATGCAATAAACTGCAACGGTTAAGATTCGTGATTCGAGTATAAAATTGAGAATAAAAAAATATGGGACATAAACACATAGAACATAAAAATGACATAAAAATGAAATGAATCGAAGAGGTTAGCCTTAGTACAGCAAATCTAATATAAAAATCATGGTTTAATTTTGAAAATGTTAAAGATTTAGATACAAAAAAAATCTACTTAAAAAAATTTTAATTTTGGAAATGTTACATATTAATGATAATCTCAATAATATTAATAGGCCCACGTAAAAAGTCTTATATGGTTTCCATGAGATTGTAAAGACCGTACTTTGTAAGGACGGGCTGCGCGAGTTCTACAAATAATTATTTATTTATTAAGAAACCAACATAAGCTTGAGGCTATTATTGTTACTAGAGATTGTAGTATATCCGACATACGCGACTTGGGTTGAGTGACAGGCGCGGACACTCTGGTGTGCGGGTGGTAGTCTGTCCGATCTTGGTGCTTACGCGGACGCTCGACGATGTGTGTGGGTGCTTGAATCTGCGGACGGTATTGGGTCTGCTCTACTCACGTGCAGACGCTAGTCTGTCCGCTTCTAATGCTGATGTCGTAGTATCTCTTATCTTGTTGGAGATTATCCAGCTTAGTGCAGTACTTGGGTTTATCAGGTTTATTATGAGTATTTATTATTAATCAGAAGACGTCTAATTGCAAATATTTGTTATGTTGTTATTTATTGACCAAGCACTTAAGCACAATTGTAGCGGACACAGATGCTATAGTTTACGCGGCTTTCACTTGTTCTAATTCTTATATAAACTTAACGGATTGGTTTCGTTACTTATTAGATTTATGCTGTAAGTATTATATAATTAGGGACTTACAATTATAATATTTCTGTGCACTTTTGATGGTTCTTAACACCCGTTCGTGGCAGATGCTGATTATTATTATCTACGCGCTTTCACGTGGCAGTATAAATTTAAGTTGGTCAGGTGCTCTTGCTAACGCCAGAGATTCCACTTGACGGACCTTAGGCTTGATCTCTCGTTACGTTCTGGCATAGCTTCCTAGGCCTTTCTAGTGTTTCTAATCAAGGAACGGATTCGGCACGATCCCTAGGTGTTTAGACGGAATTAGCACGCTCCAACACAGACACTAGTTACGATGCCGCTACTTCTGCGAAGCAGGCACTCACGCTACACGAAGAGATATTCTACAAAAGGCAATGCGTGGATCAATCCCGTAGCTTATATAGCTACGGTGTCGATAAACGCAATTGTCGTGATTTTAAATACGCGGCATCTTGCGACCAATCAGCATCTGCCACTACGAGGATAAGCTTATATTGGTGTTGTAATCAACTGCGCGAGGCCAGTGCTGACTCAAGGTCAATGGCTGTTCGATTTTCGGCGCGTGGTTGTGCAATCTCGCAATCACATGCACCTGTGGTCCGTATGAACTCTCTACGTGTTCACACGGTTGCCCGTTCGCCGGATGTACAAATATATAATTTATTAATATAAACATAGGACATTACATGGTAGCTATGCAATTATCATATGATAATAATGTAAGAACCACGAATGAACCACATGGGGAAAGTTTAACGAACAAATTTTATCGACGAAATTTTTATTGATCACATTTGATCGAATGCAAATTTCGTCGACGGATTTTCGTATTTGGTCGAACGGAAATTCGGTCTGATAGAAAGTTTTAAATAGGTCCAATATCAAGAAGCGCGATAACGCCACGAAGGCGAGTTTAAGAAGCCTGCGGCGACCGCAACACTATTTACATCCATATTGGGTTTTCAAATTTTCAATTCAATAAATACAAATATTTACATTATTGTATCTAAATTTTTGGCGTACAATTATATTTGTATGCTTAACTATGATTTCTAATCAATATATTAGCAAAAAAGCAGCTTTTTTACAATAAACAAGCATGTTCTTATGAAAATGCCCGAATCGGTTTGGAATTCTTTAGCCCAACATGTTCAGACCATGAAGTTAGCTGCACACGGCTAGTGTTAAGACCGTGAATTTAGCCACACATTGCTTTCCCACAACTTATACAGACCAGCGGGATTACTGATATGACCACACATATACAGACCAGGAGGACTACGGGTGTGATTTCATTTTTTTTTTATATTTAATTTCAAGTGGCGCGGTAGCGGTAGCCAGGGTAACCGATGACGACGTCTAGGTGAAGTGCACCATGGTTTTTTGGGTCTAGGTGTATAAATCATTCAAGGGCGGTGTCTAGGTGTACAGAAAGGCCGATGACGAGGTCTAGGCAGTCAGCAACATGATTTCTGGTGTTTAGGTAAATAAATCATATGAGGACGGCGTCTAGGTGCACAGGGTGGCCGATGACGACGTCTAGGTGGTGAACTCCGTAGTTTTTGGTGTCTAGGTAAATAAATCATATGATGACGGCGCTTAGGTATTCAGGGTAGTCAATGACGAGGTCTAGGTAGTTCGCACTGTGATTTTTAGCGTTTTAGTGTAAATCATCCGAGGGCGATGTCTAGGTTTCTAGGGTGGCTCATGACGACGTCTACGTGGTGTGCTCCGTGGTTTTTGGTGTATAGGTGTGAAAATCATTCAAGGGCGATGTCTAGGTGTCCAGGGTGGCCGATGACGACGTCTAGATGGGGGGCTTCGTGGTTTTTGGTGTATAGAAAAAAAAAACTCATTTAAAAGCGGGGTCTAGGTGTACGGAGTGGCCGATGACGAGGTCTAGGTAGTACGCACTGTGGTTATTGTTGTTAAGATGTAAACATCGCTTAAAGCGAAACGCTTTGCTTTTCACTTAAGGCACTCACCGATATTCAAACGTTCACTGATGAACACACACAGATGCACACACGTAGACAAACATGCACATACAATGTATGCAGATATTCAAATATTATCGATGAATTCATTAAACTGTAATGGGGTAAGACTTAATGATGAGAGGAAACATCGTCTTTTTTTCCTGTTCTGATTACCAGTATCAGAATTAACGAATAATATTTTCAATGTATCAATTTTTTTAGATTCGTCGATTGTGTCATCTAAATAAAACTACGCACTTTTATTCAAATACTTTTATTGATCTGCTGCAGCAAAAAAAAAACCGCTGCCAATTCATTGACACGTAGCTTCCTCCAACTAAATTTATAGGTCCGATAGATAAAATATTGTTATAATATACAGTATATCTGCCTGCTAATGTATGAGACAGTTTTTGATACATAATTTAATATATAAGTTTTGGAAGGTTCATTGTCCAAAATTTTGCAGACCCCTGTTTTTTATTATAGAATGCAAACACTGCTGTCAATTTTTTTACATAAATTTACGCGTGTTTACATGTGTTCCTAACCAACCTAACTATCAAAACAACAGGCTATTCATTAGATAGGTCCTCGCGCAATTTTCGAGAAAACGATTTTTACCTTTTGCTCTTTACTTAAAACCCGCTTGACGTAATCTTTTAAAATTTGAGCAGCAGGCGACTTTTTTAGGGTTGAATATCAAATTAAATTTTGAAGCACTGTTGTAAATTGTCCAATTCCTCATAACAAAGGTGCTTATTATAGGCGTCTCATTGAAGGATTTGCTGATATAGCAAAACCTTTGTATAAATTAACTGAAAAATCGACTAAATTCTTATGATCAGAAGATTGTCAAAAAGCCTTTTCAAAATTAAAAGAGGTACAAAACCTCCAATTTTGAATTGGGTCGATTCTTTCTCAGAGGCAAGATGGAATCGAACGAGTCATAGGTTATTATAGTAGAGTCCTTTCTAAACCGGAGAGAAATTATTGCGTCACTCGACGTGAACTCCTCGCTATTATAGAATCGTTAAAACATTTTCATCATTGCCTTATCGATAAACCTTTCATCATTTGTCAAACGGAGGAATTACAGAAAAAACCAGCATGGCAAGAAATTTCTTCGATGGATGAATTCACTAAAATCTATTGTTCACAATGGAATTCATTAGTGTTAATTAATGGAATTTTGTATAGAGAATGGGTTTCAACAAATTTAGATCATAAAATTCGTCAATTGGTTGTTCCTATAGATAAAATCAAAGATATTTTAGAAGAAGCACATGATTTACCATCTGGAGGACATTTCGAAGTAAAAAAAAATCCTAGATAAAATTAGAAAAAGATTTTATCGGGCTACTTGCGAAAGAGATGTAGAAAAATGGTGTAAATCCTGTGAAGTTTGTATTGCGAAGAAAGGTCCTCTAGATAAAAGCCATGGTGAGATGAAGATTTACAATTTAGGAGTTCCATTCGAAAGACTTCAAATGAAATTTTAGGCCCCTTTCCACTTATTCCTTTAGGCAATAAATACCTCTTAGTTATGACAGACTGTTTTACGAAGTGGGTTGAAAGCTTTTCTTCTCTCTCTCTCTCTCTCTCTCTGCCAACTTCACGTGAGTACATATAGTCCTGCTTTGCTTTACTCATTTTTCTCTGCACTCTTACTGCCGCACGTTGCCTTCGGGCCTATTCTTTTGTAGTCTGTTGCATGCGCTATTCTGCAACCTTCATTGTGACATATTATTCACTGGAGGCTGCAATCTACTACTCTGCTTTTTTTCCTGCTACAACATCTGTCGCTGAAACATAACCTGCAAACACACACGGCTTTTCTCCTCGCTGCACGGCGTCTCTCTTTCCTCCGTCAGCGTCGCTACCATCAAAAACAGTCGATAACTTACCACCAGCTATTATCCTCCAACATACTCTACTTTATCGACTGTCAGTAAGTTATCGACAGTGACATAACCTCGTCCAGAATGAGCGGAATTGGTGGAAAAAGTGCCGAAACACCTGTTATGTGTGCTCAATGCAACAAAGCAGCCAGGGGAAGAATGAAGACATGCGAGTTGTGCAATGACCATTTCCACACCATATGTGTCTCATTTCGGTCCATAATGGTGGGGAATGATGCCACACTCGTCTGTGCTGCCTGTGCAGCAGAATATACAGACGTCGGCACGCCCAAGACCACGCAGACGAGGGCAAGGGCAGCGGCAGCGACAGCGGCAACGGCAAGCACATCCACCAAGGGCACTCCTTTAACAGGTGTGCCCAAGAAGAATAGGTCTGCGCCTCCATCTCTTGCCGGCTCCAGAGCGCAGTCGCCGGCGAGGACACAGGCGTCAATCGAGGCGTCCCTCAAGGACATCATTGCGGCACTGGATGATATCAAGCGGGTCCAAAATGAGGCCCTTCAGGCGCAAAACACCGTGTCTGAACGGGTCTCAAAAATCGAGAAGCGACTTGGCCCGCTTGAGAAACGCCTCAAAGCCCTTGACGACTTGCCTGCGCTCAACACTCGGCTAAGTAAAGCCGAGTCCTCCATCTCTGAGCTGCAGGCACAAATTCAACAGCTGTCGTCAAGGAGCCCTGTAGAGCAGCAGAACAACAGCATTGCGCCGGCCTCGGAGGAGCTCAATACCATCCGCAGCGAGCTGGCCGATTTAAAGAGGAAGCAGGAGCGTACTTCCAACAACGTGGTGGTGATCACCGGCCTGGGCTACACCCAGGAGACATCACTGCAGCTCCTGGCCTACTCGGTCCTGGCTGCACTGGATCCCACGGTCCTGAAGCGGGATGTGGCGTCCGTCAGGATCATGGGGAGACTGGACACAACGAACATCAGTGCGCCGGGTGACAGCAGACTTCCACCACTTGCTGTCACCCTCTCTTCCAGTGCACTGGCCCGCTCCATCATAGTGGCCAAAGCCAGGAAGCGCAAACTTCACACTAGTGAACTGGATGCTGCGCTACTGGAGGAAGCGAGAGCTCTCTGTCCAGACCATCAGGGACTCATCAATATAAATGAGCTGCTTCCTCCAGATATTCACAAGCTGCGAATCAGGGCAAGGCTGGAGGCAAAGAGGAGGAAAGGATGCCGCTCTTTTGTGAGGGATGGTAGGATCCTCATCCGTTCTGGCGAAGACAATGAACGGGCCACCATCATCACTACAGAGGCTGATCTGGAAGATTTTTTAGCACGAACACCGCCAATAGCCAACACGGACACCACACATTAAAACACTTACACATCATTCCACCAAAACCACCGTCTAAAACATCAAACACATCCACATCTACATCTAAAGCGTCTCTGTCTGGGGGTCTCAGGGTCTGTCATCTCAATGCGAACTCCCTTACGGGTCACATTGAGATGATCAGGTTCTTCTTGTCCACTCGTTCCCCCTTCCACGTAGTGGCTGTGACCGAGACCTGGCTAAGCGACAAGATATCGTCCATCCCTTCACTGGACGATTACACTCTTTACAGACGGGACAGAAACAGGAACGGTGGAGGTGTGGCTCTCTACATCCATCACTCACTGACAGCTTGTATCATCTCGTCATCTGATGGTGAATGGTCGGGCAAACCAGGTAAGCCGGAGTATCTTTTCTGTGAAATCACAGCTAAGGGAATATCGCCCATCTTCGTGGGGGTTGTGTATCGCCCTCCTCATTCTCCCTTTATCCAGGGATCTAACTTTATTGAGCAACTAACAACACACATGCACAACTACTCCACGAAGGTCATCATGGGTGATTTCAATGCTGACCAACTTTCCTCGTCTGAAGACGCCAATTTCATCAAGGCTTTCATCGACGAGAACTCCCTTATTTCTGTGCCATATGGTGCAACTCATCATAGACAAGACTCTGACACCTGGCTTGACCTTTGCTTAATCGATGAGCAGGATCGCCTGCTCTCATACTGGAAGACTGACACACCTTTCATTAATGGACATGACCTTATTACAGCCACACTCGACGTACAGATTCCACGCTACGTACCTAATACCTACACTTACAGAAACTACAAAGGAATCTGTGCTGAGAAGCTAAGGGACTTCCTTAGCGCATGCGACTGGTCATCCTTCACCACACCATCACTTGACGAATGCATCACCATCCTCAACGAAAACATCACAAAAGCCATAAATCATCTCGCCCCATTAAAGACTGTGACACCTGGACGTAAACGTCACCCGTGGTTCACCGCGGCTCTTCGTGACCTTTTAACTGAAAGGAATAGGCTCTACAGGCGTTTTCGCAGAAGTCGTCTACCTTGGGATCTATACTTTTATAGAATCGCAAGGGATGCCGCTCATCAACTCTACTCTAACCGACGTTGCAGAGATATGGAGAGAACTTGAAAATCTTGGCATTACCACCTCTAAATCTTCTCCACCTGCTCGGTTCTCTCCAGATGCTCTCAACGAACACTTCAGTTCCATCTCAAATGACCCTCAAGCTCCATCTGTCGAGGAGTATCTGCGGACCCTCGAGAGTCTAGACCTCCCTGAACACTTTATCTTCAGGGCCATCACAGAATCGGACGTGTTAGCTGCAGTTTCACATTTCAATACCCAGGCCAGGGGAAGCGATGGCATCCCACAGGTTGTAATCTCTAAAGCACTACCAATACTCACTCCTTTAATCTGTCAAATTTTCAACCTGTCTTTGAGTGAGGCATGCTTTCCCTCTGCCTGGAAATCATCGCTCGTAAGAGCATTAAACAAGATCAACTCTCCTACAGCTGTAACTGACTACCGACCGATTTCCCTACTTTGCTTTCTATCCAAGGCGCTGGAGTGGCTGGTGCACAATCAAATCTCTGAATACCTTGAAACTAGACTCTATCTTGATAGTTTCCAAACTGGTTTTCGCACTGGCCACAGCACGCAGTCCGGCTTGATTAAGCTGACTGATGATGTCAGGCTTGGAATGGACAGGAAGAAGGTCACCCTTCTGCTTCTTTTTGATTTTAGCAAGGCGTTTGATACAGTGTGTCACGTCAGGCTACTCAGAAAGCTACCCTCCTTCGGCTTCTCCAAGCAGGTTATCCGCTGGCTTGCATCTTACCTTTCTGGTAGAGAACAGGCCGTCATTGGTGACAACAACGAACTCTCTACATTCCTACCACTAAACACCGGTGTCCCACAGGGGTCAGTCTTGGGCCCCTTATTGTTCGCGTTATACATCAATGACATTGGCCTCTGCCTTGACTCAGATGTATCCCATCTAGTCTACGCGGATGATCTGCAAATCTACTGTCAATGCCCCCTTGAGGAGCTCGATTCCTGTTCTGACAAGATGAGTGCTAACGCCGAGAGGATAATGGGCTGGGCAGCACTAAACAGACTTAAGCTGAATGTTAGTAAGACTAAGGCGATCGTCCTGGGCTCACCCTACTATATCAATGCTCTACCTTCTACTGCTAACACCTATATAAATATAGGGGGGGCCCAGGTCAACTTTGAATCATCTGTGCGCAACCTGGGGCTGGTGCTTGACTCAAAACTTACGTGGAAAGAGCACGTTACACAAACTTGTAAACGTGCTCACTCTTTAATGTATCGGCTATATTTCTTTCGGAAGAGCACTAGCCTCAGGTTGCGCCAACATTTGGTGCAAGCACTCCTATTTCCCCTCATCGACTACTGCTCACTTGTTTACTGCGACCTGACTCAAGAGCTTGACTTAAAACTGCAGAGGCTTGTCAATACGGGAATCCGATACATCTATGGTGTAAGGAGGGACGAGCACATCTCCCCTTACAGGCGAGAGTTGCAATGGCTCACCACCGCCGGACGTAGGAAGTACTTCATGGCCTGTTTTCTTAGAAAAATTTTCAACACCTCAATACCAGCTTATCTACTAGCCTATTTTGACTTCCACGTCGCACTCAGGCCTGTCAGGGGCGAGGTGACTCCACTGGACATCCCGTCCTTCAAGACGGAGACGCTGAGGAATTCATTTTTCATCAGCGCCTCCTACCTCTGGAACAGCCTTCCATCTCAACTTCGCGACACACTATCCATATCACACTTCAAACAAGCAGCCAAAAATTATTTCTTTAATTTGGAAAACACATAAACATCGCACAAACATACACACATTCTCATTCATCTCATTTCACTTCATTCCATTACACACTCTTCACACGCACTAGCACCCTTACACAAAATTTTTATTCTTTTTATAATATACTATAATTTGTTATATGTACAACAAAATGTACAAAAATAAAGAGCAATTAATCTAATCTAATCTAATCTCTCTCTCTCTCTCTCTCTCTCTCTCTCTCTCTCTCTCTCTCTCTCTCTCTCTAATATGAGAACAAAAACCATTGCTGAGATTTTCGTTGATCAGATTGTCTGTGGGTACCTTTAGAAGTAAATACTGATCAAGGGACAAATTCTGATTTTAAATTAATCGAAAATGCGTCTGAGTTGTTAGGAATTAAAAAGACAAGAACCTTTACACTCACAATCAAACGGACAAGTAGTAAGACAACACCAAATACTACTTCACTATCTCACAAAATACATACACGACAATCAGAAAGACTGTGATCGCTGGGTTTCACTATTACTGTTAGCTGACAGGTCCTCTAAATATGCGACGACCGGAGCTACTTCAGCTAAGATGTACACCGGTTTTGATCTGAGGCTTCCTTTGAACTTAATTCGAGGGTGTCTACCAGAGGAGGTCGAGATTAAAGGAGACGGAGATTACGTACACAGGCTTCGGAGGAAACTCAGCGAGATCCATAAAATGGCACAAGACTGGATTAAATTACAATTGTAAAAGACACAGTCTTGGTACAACAAACGAACTCTCAACGTTAAATATTCCCAAGGACAAAAAGTTTGGTTTTTTAATCCTCGGAGAACTAAAGGAAAAGCACCAAAACTACAGTCGAATTGGGAGGGATCTTATGAGGTTGTGAGAAAAATCAATGACATCGTCTATTGTATTCGTCGTTCACAAAGACATAAATCCCAGATAGTCAACATCAATCTTTTTGGGACTTACATTGAGAGAGATACCCATTAATGAAGACTACTCTGCTTACAGTTCTTTTAAGCTGTGGTTTTTTATGTGGGCGTAAAAGTAAATACCGGAGCAGGGACTTAAGGTGAGGTTTCACGGCATGACAACTTTTCCCCTCTTGTCTGAAGACCAATTCCGACCAACCCTATGATGAGAAAATAAGAAGGATGATTGGAATAGATAGCTCAAGAGACAGGTCCATCTTAGTCTTGTTAAGTGATGATTGGAAAGGCATCTGTAAGCATTGCTTGGTAACTTGATGCCTAGGATGGATCAAGGTAGGGGATGTTGGTGTCAGTTGCTGTAAGTCATCATTGGATTGTGAGAGGATCAACCCGCTTGAAGAATGGATAGTTATGATTGTCGGGACGATAATCTGAAAATGAGAGGGCAGTGTTGTGACCGAGACTAAACGTTGCACGATTCGAACACCAAGAATCGCGCATAGCGACCCTTAGCGACGAGATCGCAGATGTTGTTTATGTTCAGTCTGATCGTGACAGCTATTGAGCTGAGTCGTGTACGATTTGAATAAAGAGAGTTCAAGTTTGAGTTACGCTTTTATAAATAACGTATTGTTTTTTACGTTAACCCTACCTGGTTATAACAAAAAAAAAAAATATATATATATATATATATATATATATATATATATGGGTGGTTCTCTGTCAAATTGATAAACAAAAACTTTTTTTTCTTTAACCCACGGTAAATATGTTCCAGGAACAGTTTCCAATGCACCTGAATTTTTTCAGATTTTCAAATTACCTCACCCTTTTAATTAAAACACCCTTAAATTTATATATATATATATATATATATATATATATATATATATATATATATATTATATCTATCTTATAAGCCATTTAAACCTTAATATTGTTGAAAGTAAGATTTCGATCCGGACTACGACCACCAAGAAATTCATAGATACCTTTTTATAGTGCAAAAGTTCCTGTATGGGTTCCAGAATAGCAGAGACCCTGTATCTTTGGCTATAAATGAAGATTCATACTTAAAGCCCTAAAAAATTACAGAAAACTGTTCCTTAATGTCTATAGACGACATCGGTAGGAATATGTGTAACAATAAATTTAAGTTCTATGATTTTTTTGACGATGATAAAAGTGACGCAATTTATTTCTATAAGCAAACATGTATTTAAATAATTTATTACTAAGCTTTGAATTTTTAGTCAATGATGGACATCATGGAACAATTTTCTCCTACAGTGACTTTCTTTATTTTAATGTTTGCTACCTCTGTGATTTTTTTAAGGAATGCTCCAAGTGATTCATAAGCTTTGCCACAGGCTTTAAATATGAATTTTAATCATTTTAGCACAAATTTATAGATATCTTCATTTTTAGCCAAAGATACAGGGTCTCTGCCATTCTGAAGTCCATTCAGGAACTTTTGCACTATAAAAAGTTACCCCCATGAATTTTTTGGTGGTCGTAGTCCGAATCGAATTCTTACTTTCACCAATAATGAGGTTTAAATGCTTTATAAGATAGCCTAAAGTTGGTTTTGGCAAGTATAGCGTGTAATATAAGGTCATTTCTTATGAGCATCAGGTCCTGCGAACGGACGGAAAGTTAATTTTTGGTAAATTAGGCTCCTCTACTAGGAACACTTTTTTTAATTCGGTATTTAGAATTTTTAACTACTGTGAATTTGTCCACATTTAATTTACTACAGAAAAGCCAGAATACTTTTATAAAAAAAAAGCAATTTTTTGGTCAAATCTAATAGGCGTTCGCCCTGGGTATAAGAGGTTTCTTCGAAACTCTTTATACGGGGCGAATGCCTAAAAATCATTTGAGTGCAGTATTTAGGTGTACGAGATGGCCGATGTAGAGTTCTAGATGGGGCGCTCCGTGGTTTTTGGTGTCAAGGTATAAAAATCATTTAAGGGTGGTGTCTAGATGTGCGGGATGGCTGATGTCGAGGTCTAGGTTGGGTGCTCCGTGGTTTTTGGTGTCTAGGTGTAATAATCATTCGAGGGCAGTATTTAGGTGTACGAAGTGGCCGATGTCGAGATTTAGATGGTGTGCAAGATGAAACACTCGAAAAATTTCACTTAAATGATCTGAAATCTCTAAAAAAATTTTTAAAAAGCAAATGGTTGGGCGAGTTTGATGACAATTGATTGATTACAACAATTCTTCTGTTACGTCCTGAATATTAGTTGGAGAACTAACATAAAGGGCGTAATGATATCATCTAGTGGGTAGGCTCTTTGTCTAAATAAACTCGCGTATTTATAAACGAATTATAAATAAGTATATTCACTTACCTTGTGTTGATCTTGAACGGCGTTTAAAATGTCCTTGTTAAAAGGGAAGGTTCTCGACAATAAAGTTGCATGCACAAACATTTAGAAATCTTCAATATAACTGATTTATTCATTTAGTTTTTACAACAAATAGTATTTTATAATTTATTAACTAATAAAGATTTTAGTAAGATATGGTTCTGATATAATTGATTCGCACCAATTGTCTAACAGCGACGTACGGAGCCCGCCACTGACAACGAACTGCTTGTTTAAGCGCGTGTAAAGCTTTTTAAAAATTTCAATTCTAACCTAATTGTTTACAATTCACCATGTTGAGCGACTGGAATGCCCCCTTAGCGGGAAATTCTAGAAACTTCGAAACGTGTCCCAGAACTAGCTAAAACAAAGCTCGCAAAGGATGTATGTATGGTACCTATGCATGAAGGGTGTGACGTTTAGAAAAAATGACATTTTTATTATTAGTTAGTGAGTTAATAAGTTACATAGGTGATAATGTAAGGTGTTATGTGGAAGTAGAAAATGTTTTAATGTATTTTCAAATCGTTTAATGTATTGTGGCATAACCTCCCAAAGTTCTAATGAAATAACAATTATAGGCCTGTGTCTGAAGTCCTCAGACTTGTTTCGAAAACTCCACGTATTACAATGCTCCATTACATCTATAAATAACAAAAAGAAAATCAATTACTAATTTTCCTGTAAAGCAGGGCAATTATCAAGATGTGCAAACATTGCGTAGTTTTGTTACTCCAAGGTAAAATTCATGTTTAAAAGTTCATTTTAGCTAGTCAAGTTAAAGTTACACTTTTAACTTAAAATATTGTTGTCCAGAACAAAATCAGCAGATATTAAGGTAGCTACGTGTACGGATATTGCACGAAAATGGAGTAAATTAAAAGTTGTAACGAGTTGAGCACTGTGGCCAACTCGTAGCGGTATGAGTACCGCTGCGCCGCGACGAAACAGCATAGACGCGCTTAGTCGCGTATACGGATACGAATATTCTGGCGTCACGGCGAGTCGCAAAGTTGTTGGGGACTCGCATCCTATTTTTCAGTTTTCTAAATTCACGCTTATTTCACGCTAGTACAATATAACCTAGTCTTATGATTTTACGTGCTTTTTAAGTTATTGCTTGACCTTGCCCGTTCGTTTTCGATCCTAGTTTCTTCCAGCAAATACCGCCGCCTCCGCGGGCGTTATCTCAATTTATTTAACGCAGTTGAGTAGCTGTACACGCACCAGGCGGTGCGTAGACTCAGCAACACATAGCAGCTGTGATAGCTGCATGCAACAAGAGTGTTTTGCTCACCCCCACTCTTTGCGACTACCAGCTCACTCCCTCTCCGAGCGGCTACCAGCTCACCTAGTGGACTCTTCCACGGTACCCCCTTTTTTACCGGCGCGAAAGTGCGCGCTATGGTCAAAGATGCTATTGGTTCGGCACAGATGCGCGCAAAGGCATAAGAGAGAGTCGCTTTGACGAGCGGTATCAGTCATTTATCGTTCGTCATGGCAGCAGCAGCTGTAGCAGCGGCAGATTTCCCCATTATCTTGCGAGCCACACAGCGTGAGCGCGCGTGAACTAGAGTCGCATTTTCGACAGCGAGCTGTTGGCAGCGATTTTCCTTACTACTACGGAGACAAAGTTACATTTGCTACGATGACAGCGTGATCAGCAGCGATGGCCTTCAGCCAAGGACGGCACTAACGAATTAGTTCTTTTCAGGACTAGAAAAATATTAACGTAGAAATAAAATACTTGTGAGAATAAAAGTGAGAATGAAACAGTTTTTTTCAGAACTTAACGTAGGTTTGAACGCGACGAGCACGACGGCAGCAGATGTCCCCCACTATCTTGTCAGCCACACCATAAAGAGCAAGCGCTTAGAACAAAAGCCGCATTTACAACAGCGGCGGTGAGCGGACGACGGCATTGAGCGGGCAGCTTTCTTTACTATTCTCGCGAGCCGCGGGGACTAGAGCCGAGTAGCAGTAGCAAGCGCGGGCAACCTTGGACATTGTCCGACCATACGACGAATTTCAATCAGTCCTTTTTAGGACTACGAAATCAACTGAAGGAAGTAGCTTTTTTGCGAGCGTGCGCTTCGACGGAGAACAGACAACGACGGGTCACTATCTCGCACAATAAAGAGCGAGACAAAAGTTGCATTTAAGAGTAGCTAGCAGTCAACAGCGGTAGAAGATTTCTCTCTTATCAGCTCGCACGCGAACGAGAGTTTTTAAGAGAAGCGGTAGTGAGCAATTTACTGCGAGCGAGAATAGCAAGGTTGTCGTCCCATAATTTTTCAAACAGTTCTTTTCAGGACTATAACATCATGTTAAACGTGTAAAACTATGATATTTCTCGAGAGGTCCAATTCTTTTCAGTACGAAGCTAACGATAGCGCGATATATAGCCGCAGAGAGAATCTTTGCCGAACACTGAAAGAGCGTGCATGGATGCATGCGCCGCAGCAAAGACTTTTACAGAACGTTTGAGAATCTTTACCGCGCGCTATGCTGAAAGAGCGCACTATTGGCAAAGATGCGCGCGCACTAAAGATTTATTACAGCGAGAACGTTCTCTCTGCCGCACGCGACTCTGAGCGCGCGTACTCCCACTCTTCAGCGCGCGCGCTATTGGTTCGGCACAGATACGCGCAAAGGAATAAGAGAAAGCGCGCTTTGACGAGCGTTATCAGTCATTCAGCGTTAGTCATGGCAGCAGCAGCTGTAGCAGTAGTAGCAAGTCGCGGCGGAGATGGCAGTCAGTAGGCGCGGGAGCATCGTTACCCTGTGGAGGTCGTTCTGCGGTCGACACAGGCTAACGTGTTTCCACGTCCAATGACTGTTCGAAAAAACTTGAACCAGGAGATGAGTCGAGTCAAGGGAAGAGAGCGTCCATATACACCGGCTTTAAAAGAACCGTTCGCTGAGACGCCGAAAAACGCGCAGAAGGCTAGACGGCGCATGCCGAAACCTGCTCCTCGAGTCGAAGAAATTTACTGGACGCCTTCAGTTCATGAAATCCGGAACAAAGCAATAGAGATATAACGTCAGAGAGCACCACGCAGTCGCAGCAAGGAGCCGCAGCGAGAATATAATCCGTTGCGAGGCAGCTCCTACATCTAACTCCCGGGACCGATCAAGAGGTAGAAAGCCTGTGTCAACGTGCAAAATGACGCAGACGATCAGTGTTTCAAGTGGACCATACTCTCAGCCTTGCATCCGGCTGAAAAAAATTCGAGCTGCGTTGGCAAGTATAAAGCCTTCCAGAACGAGCTCGATTTTACCGGTATCAAGTTTCCGGTCATGCCTAAGCAGATCTCGGTCAATCTTTACATGCTGAAGAAGAATGGTGGAGGACAGTTTGACGTGTCTCCCTGTCACATTACGGTTTCGAAGAGAGAGAAGCACGTCAATTTTCTCTTTGTACAAGACCATGACGAGGACGAGGATGAGCAGAACAACGACAACGATGACGATGAGAACGTACCTTCTCTGAAATTCTACTACGTGTAGATAAAATATTTATCGCGATTGGTCTCGTCTCAGCTGAGCTCTCGCAAAGCGAAGCAATTTATTTGCGAGCGTTGTCTGCACTATTTTTGGACTGCCGACAAACTAGCAGAGCACGAGAGAGACTGCACGAGGCTCAACAGTTTCAAAGTCAAACTGCCGAACGAGACGAATAATAGGCTTACATTAAAAAATTATCGCTACAAGGAGCGTTCGCCATTCGTAGTGTACGCTGACTTTGAATGCCTGCTCAAACCTGTAGTATAAGACAAGCGCGCTTATCAGGAGCACGAAGTGTTCAGCGTCGGCTACTACGTAAAGTGCAGCTTCGACGAATTCAAGTTGACGTACAAGAGCTACAGGAAGACGGCTGTTGGTCAACAGGAGGCAGCTAAATGGTTTGCTACGAGTTTTCACGAGCTCAGACTAGAACTCGAGCAGCTCTACGAGCATTCAGTACCCATGGATAAGTTGAGCTCGGAAGAAAAACGCGAATACGCCTGGGCTAGAGTTTGTCACGTCAGCGCTCGACCTTTCAGCGAGCAGGACAAGAAAGTGAAGGATCATTGCAACTTCACGAGAAAGTACCGCGATCCGGCTCACACCCGCTGCAATATAAATTACAAGACTCGCAGAAGATTCCAGTTATTTTTCACAACTTGAACGGCTACGACTCATCTCTTCATCAGGGAGATCTCCAACGCCTTTCCGGGCCATATCATGCTGTTGCCGTAGACGAAAGAGCGTTACATCTCTTTCAGCAAATACATGGAAAAGAGCGAGGTGAACTTTCGATTTATCGACTCTATTCGCTTCATGGCCTTATCCTAGGATAAACTGGCATCATATTTGCAAGAGCTGAAGACTGTCGAGGCGGTGTTCGAGAAGGACGACGGTTACAGCGCGCAACAGATCGATCTGCTGAAACGTAAGGGGGTGTTTACGTACGAGTACGTTGTCTACGCTTAAAAAACTCGACAAGACTTGTCTGCCAGCTCAGCCGAAATTTTGCAGCCGCCTGACTTACAGCGACATCTCCAGCGACGACTACAAGCACGCGAAGGCGGTATGGCAGGCTTCCGACGTTCGGACGCTCGACGAGTACTCAGATTTGTATCTCAAGACAGATGTGCTACTGGACTTTGTCATTCCTCGTGTGCAAACTTTTTCATTACTAGCTCGACATTGACAGCCGTCACATCCTTAGGCTTCATACCGATAGTACGATGCTTGAGCCTGTTGTAGGCAGTCAGGAGTTTACTCAACACATCGTACTATTTGAAGCTGCCACGTAAACTAAACTGCTTCCACATGGCATTTTTAACATAGTATTGAAGCGTTTGTTTCATGTACAATCTCGTACTGTTTCATGAGATTCCGAAAAGTGGAGTTGTAAAATTTTTTGCCACAATCCGTATGCAAGTTTTTAGGCACTCGACCCGCCGACAACAGTATGTTTTTTATAGCAGCTGCTACGTCCTCGCTGGTTTTTCCTTTACGGAAATGGCCCAAGCGAATTTTGAAAACGTGTCGAATTTTCAACGCGTGTACGTACGACGAGCTGGCCTATGTAGCTTCTCAACGATTGCTTTATTCGAGATGTTCACAGCTCGTCATTCAGACAGTAAATGTTTCGATTGATTTGCATGATCACGGCTTTTATAGTCTCGATCTCGCTATCGAAGCGTCTGAATTTCTTATCGATTTCATCTCGATACGCTTCCAGCAGCCGATCGATGACTTTTTTTGATTCTCCCTGCACGGCGCGAAGAATAACGGCATGGTTTGACTGCAGCGCTGCAGCGACGTTGCACAAGCGTTTATTTTCCAAATCAAGTTGAGGGAGTACGTCTCAATATACAGGGTGGACCATTTTAATCTATTATGGCAAATATCTCAGATTTATGGTTGGATACAGAAAAATGTTTTAGACAAAAGTTGTAGAGGTCAAAGGGGGTCAACTTTTGGTAACAACAACTTTGACCTTGAACTTGTTTTTAAACGTAATTTCAAGGTCAAGATCATTTTTTTAAATAGGAAGACCTACTTTTGACTCCGGATTTCAAAAGTGCAGAAAATTTTACGTTCAAAATGATATTTTGAACAAGGTCACGGAAGGTCATATGATGGTCAAATTTACGAAAATTGTTAAATAATGTGTGTTAGCTCGGAATAACGGTTGGAAACATCAAAATGTTTTTAAAAAATGTTGCCAAGGGCACTTTCTGGTTGCAATAACCTTGACCTTGAATTTGGTTCTCAAGGTTATGTCAAGGTCAACGTGATTTTTCAAGCGAGAACCCCTGCTTTTGATCTCCGATTTGGTAAAAATAAGAGAATGCCCGTTGGAAATGCTAATCAAGGTCATGGTAAGGTCGTGTCAAAGCCAATTGACTGTGCACTTCAAAAGTTAAAAATAAATATTTGAAAGTCAAAAGACATCAAAGACCTTGAACATCTGTCTAATTTTGAGGTAAAATTAGCCTAAAATATCAAAAAATTACATGAAATCCATTATTTTTTTTAAGACAAATCTTTCTCACTTGGTATTTTACATTTTTTAAAAGATAGAAAATCAGCCAAGTACCTATGACTTTCTCAAAGCTTTTTACTTCCTATTTTTAGCGTTACCCAGAAACAACGACGTGGACGTAATATGATTATGTTTCCTTTAGGGTGCTTTATTACAGTGAGGTCCCCTTGCCTCTCACTGGGGTGCTTGTTTAACGTGAGTCCCCTTGCCTCTCACTTCTAACCATTGAGTATGTGCTCAAACTGACGACCGTTTGCGTCGATACAAAGTTGAATTCTTCTAAAAATATGTCTTACCGTGGAAAGCAAGACATTTCGTGGAATTTCTGCACAAGCTGTTCGTATGCGTTCCATCATGTCTTCTCGTGTCGTTGGTTGCTGTTCGTAACAAGTGTTTTTCAAATATCCCCAAAGGAAAAGGCAGGTGAAGTTAGGTCAGGCGAGTTAGGAGGCCATGCAACTGGACCTCCACGTCCAATCCATTGGTTTGGGTACCGTTCGTTAAGAAAGGTTCTTACAATCCGTGCAAAATGTGGTGGTGCACCATCCAATTGCACCCGCATTCTTTGCCTGGTCTCTAAATCGACATTTTCAAGCAAGCCAGGTAAATGGTCTCTCAAAAATTCCAATTACATATCCATTTACAATTCCACACCAAACGTTTAAACTCCAACGATGTTGATTATCAACTGTTCTGTGCCAAAGTGGATTCACATCTGACCAGTAATGACAGTTATGTCTGTTTAGTTCCCCAGTGTTTTTAAAAGTTGCTTCATCTGAAAACATAACAAATGTGATCAACTCTGGATGCTGTAATTGACAAAACTGAAGACGTTGTGCAAAATGCCGAAGCGTTAGTTCTTGAATTAATGTGATGTGGTAAACATGATATCTTTGGGCTTTGAGGATCCTAAGAACTGTTGATTTTGGTATTCCATGTTGTCTTTCAATTTCTCGAGAACTAATGTGAGGATTAAGGTGAACGACTGCGAGAACTGTTAAAACACGATTGTCATTTTCTCCATACTCGTGGTGACGAAGTTCACGATGTAATCGTCCTTCTCGAACTCTATTGGTTAGATCTCGAATGGTAATGTAAGTTGGATGTCGCCTATTTGGATAACGTTCAGCGTAAAGTGCGGCAGCATGAACATAAACACCTCGGTACTCTCCTAAAATCATAATCATGTTCACAATTTCATTTGGGGGGTAATCAGCCATTTTATATTTTTACAAAATTAACTACTGTATAAAGATAAATGAACCGTCACCGTTCGAGTACGGGTTGCACGTCGAGAGAAAATATTCGAATATTTTTTGAATAATCTTAGCGAGCCGTCTTCGTAGTTGGATCTTGCGAGTGAAAATCACCATGAAGTCTTACCGGACGGTGACGGGTCGATAAGGGTATTGCTACATTCGTAGTTGTGCATCTAAGTACCACCTGTGCAAATATTACTATCCGTGTTAGAGATCGTGCTTGAGCGGCGGGCTAACGGATAAGTATCCTAAATCGCGAGAAAACCATTTATAAAGATAATTTTACCTCAAAATTAGACAGATGTTCAAGGTCTTTGATGTCTTTTGACTTTCAAATATTTATTTTTAACTTTTGAAGTGCACAGTAAATTGGCTTTGACACGACCTTACCATGACCTTGATTAGCATTTCCAACGGGCATTCTCTTATTTTTACCAAATCGGAGATCAAAAGCAGGGGTTCTCGCTTGAAAAATCACTTTGAACTTGACATAACCTTGAGAACCAAATTCAAGGTTAAGGTTATTACAACCAGAAAGTGAAACTCTCCACCCTTGACAACGTTTTTTAAAAACATTTTGATGTTTCCAACCGTTATTCCGAGCTAATACACATTATTTATTTATTTTATTTATTTATTTATTTATAAATCAACGGGCAAAAATGCCCTTACAAAAATATCGAATTCATTTACATAAAATATTGAATAGAACGAACAATATAAAACAATAAGTTAATATAAACCAAGTTACCTAGCTAAATGCCGATACAAATAACTTGAGATTCACTTTAAATTCCGACAATTGCTCAATGACAGTGATACGTTGAGGGAGAGAATTCCAGGCACGCTTTAGTCTGGGTAAGGTCGAATAGAACCCAAAGTTCGAATGCGCCAGATGCTCGTGTATAGGTCTATGGCTACGTAAATTATAGGATAATTGTCTAACTGAGAAAAGGTCGGAAATTGACGAACAATTCATAAATTTACGCAAAAGTTTAAACGTAAGCAGACCATCATGGTACCGATGCACTGACTGTATCGAAGGAATACCCAACGATGTCGCAATGAGTGAATAATCGTGATCAATAGGCGCCATGGGCTGGCCGGACCTGTAGGCCAAGTAACGAATGAATTGATGTTGAACGGAATCTAAATGGTTTATAGCAATTTGAGTGTATGGAGACCAAATTTGACAACAATAAATGAAAGTAGGCATGACCAGAGTATTATAAAGATAAAGAATAGCGGATATGTTGGAAAAGTCACGAGTAGTTCTCTTCACAAATCCGATCAGCCCACGACACCTAGAGACCACGTAATCAACATGAGGTCCGAAGGTTAAAAATCTTGACATCGTCAGCGTACAACAGGGCATTCGCGAAGCGAAATTGCTTCACAAGATCATCAATATAGATGCAAAACAGTAAAGGACCCAGGTGAGAGCCCTGAGGTACGCCAGACGACACCAAGACAGCTGGAGACACACTATTATTTATTCTGACTGACTGATAGCGGTTCGAAAGATAAGATGACAATAGATCAAATATGGAACCTCGAACACCAAGTTCCACAGCTTAGCCAGCAACCTGCCATGATCAACTCTATCGAAAGCCTTAGAGAAATCCACATAGATAGAGTCCACTTGAACCGAGTTCTCAAATTTAACAATTTTCGTAAATTTGACCATCATATGACCTTCCGTGACCTTGTTCAAAATATCATTTTGAACGTAAAATTTTCTGCACTTTTCAAATCCGGAGTCAAAAGTAGGTCTTCCTATTTAAAAAAATGATCTTGACCTTTTGTCTAAAACATTTTTCTGTATCCAAACATAAATCTGAGATATTTACCATAATAGATTAAAATGATCCACCCTGTATATAGCCAGCCTCGGTAAGCTCCTCGATAATAAAACTCGGTGGTGTGACTAGGATTTCCAGCTGACATCTCAGCTATGAGGAGACGAAGCCGATCAATCAGTTCATTCGGATCGTCCCAGTAAACGTAATTCATTTTCGTATCTTTCCTGGCGATTTCATACGGCGGAAGCAGTGTACCGCCACTTTTCTTCTTTTTCTTCTTCGAGGGCGAGGACGACGTGTTGGGTAGAAAAAGAGGAACGATAAAGTCGTCGTATTTTTTACTTTTGTGATAACGCAAAATCTCATCAGGGCGAAAATTCCTCCTGTACACGCATGACAATCCGAGCATTTCTTAATAACTTTTTAAATCTGCAGCCAAGATAATATCATGATTCGGTTTTTTGGCAATAATGAGTTCCAGAAGATCGTCGGTTTTCGGGTAAGTTCTATCATCAACTGTAATGATATCTCCACCGTACTCTATTTTTGATTCGTCGAGTTTGCATCCGCCGCCGTCTTGGTCCTTCCACACGCCATAAACCTTATCAACGTTTTTACGACGCAAAAGAAGCGAAAGCGATTTTGCTCCGTCGTCGTCGTTGTCGCTGTCGCCGTTTGCTGATTCGAACGTCGTATCAGCAGCAGCCTGTATAGTTTTATTCGGTTGAGAAGTCTCATTCTCCTCAGCAACAGCAGAATCAGTTGTATACATCGAAAGTATCGTCAGATTTTATTTTTCGTTTATTTGCAGCAGCAGCAGTTTGCTCTCTAGAAGAATTGACCACTAATTGTTGCAATGGATCGATGACCGGCTTGAAAGTCTCACCCAACGCTCTCTCAAAGTTTTCTTTACCGTACTTTAACAGATCAAACTTTTGCTTAACTGCGCTTCTGGCTTTCACGAGCTGTTCAAGTATATGCTTTTACTGACTACTATCAGACATGTTGATATATCAACGGTTAGTGATAGACTGTTATAGTTCGCTAACATCGTCCTATATTTATAACAAAGCAGTCGAAAAACTTTTGATATGGACCCTCGTTGATCGGACTATCTTTGGCAATCATGAGAAAGGAGTGCTTATCGTCAGACTAGCAGTTCGAGCATAATTTCTTGAACTGCGCGAATGTCATGTCACGATTGACGTGATCTGCATACATGTGGCGTAAATTCACATCTTGTCGAAATATAACCAACAAATTGACATTATCTCTCACCAAGTGCTTTGGCACTTGAGCGTACGACTGACAGAGGTAGAAGCATTCAACGCTCTTCTGTCGAGCCATGCAGAAAAATGCGCGTATGTTATTTTGCTTCTTACACGCGACGTCGTCGAATATCATGATCGAATTAAGTAGTGCCTTATCAGGCGGGACTACTTCCTCGTGCTCGCTGAAAGCAAAGTAGCGCATACCATCAATCGGTTCCAGCAACTTTTTCAAAAATTTATATTTCGACTGATTCGGCGACTTGGAGTAGACGTACACATTCTCCAATTCTTGTTGCGGACGCGATGCACGACGCTACTGTTTGTCACGAACATACTGGGATAGAATCGCCATCTGGTCGATAGAGATTCTGGGGGGGGGGGGGGGGGGGGGAACGTAACGTTGTCAATCTAAAGCTTTCACGATAATTTACTGTCCAGTATGACGCCAGGACTCACAACCTCTTTCCTGAACGGAACGAGCACCTCTTTCTGCAGCTCAACGCCAGGCACCCTCCAGGTCGGCCTTGACAGAACCGATGCGAATATTCCGGCGTCGCGGCGAGTCGCAAAGTTGTTGGTGACTCGCATCTAATTTTTTATCATTATCATTGATCATTGACCACTGTTACTGCTTATTTTACATTTGTTGCGTGACCTTGTACATTTATTGACGTGCGTAATCTTTGTGTTGATGATTATTTATGTAGACTTGTGCTTAATGGCACTCTTAATGTTCCTGCGTTTGTACTATTTTGTAATGCACAAATAAATTTATATCTATCTATCTATACTATTCAGTTACCACAAACTAATCACTACTACGATTAATTTATATTTGTATAATAATTAGTATCAATAAATTGTTTATCTTTATAACTTTTTAAAACGCATTCGTACAATTTTATTACTATTCATTCATATATTTCATTTTTCATTTAATTATGCTTAAACGTTCTTAATTTATTTAATTGTGCCTATTATTTAATACGCATTTTGTATCGAAAGGAGGCACTTTATTCCAACTGGGTGTCCCACGACACCTCTCACGTTTTTACAACTTTTTCAGCCTCAATTGCGAATACGAATGTTCGACTGCAATCGGGAAACGATTCGAACCTAGGCTTGGGCACGTTTCAAAGTATTTAGTTTTCCTCGCTTAAGTGGGCGTTCCAGTCGCTTAACATAGCGAATATTTACAAACTTAAAGTTACTGAAAATGTATAAATTGAAAGTAGCGCTCGGTTACAAATTCGCGAATTGCTCATTGAGCATTTCGATGAATCGACACTGACATGCATTCGGCCGTATGTAGAAACCGTACAGCGCACGCAATGCAATTTTTTCCTTTGAGAGCTTGAATTTTAACGTTTGTATTCTAAAGATGATCATATTTTCAGTTTTTAAATAAATTTATGCAGTGAGTCGTACGACGTAACACATCGATTTGTCAAAATTAATTGGGACTTGTAGCAACTAAAATTACAGATAAAAAAGAACTGAGATCAATCAAACAACGTCAAGTTTATTATATGTAATCATAATAAAGAGAAAGCGAAAAATTCTGTAGTTCATCAAAGTATTTGTTTAACTTTAATAGATTGAATACTACGATCTAATAGTTAAAAAAAGAAAATTTTAGTTGTTCACCAATAAACAAAATGAAACGGGCATGGCAAGTTACGTAGCAAGTTACGTAGTAAGTATCTTGAGAGTTGTTCCTAATTGATCATTATATAACTTAAACTTTAACTTTGCACTTTATTTTAACTTTGCACACACGTTATATTGGTACTTATAAAGAGTTTTTAAGTATGCAAAAGTTGATATAAATTTTTTGCATATCAATTGTTTTTACATATTATTTGCTTCTTTTATAAGGAATCCTTGTAATAGTAATTTTTGAAGTTTGTATAAAAAGTGTTTTTTTGATGCATTTTTAGTCGAAAAATGGTGTTTTTGAAAAATGTCCGTACGAATGTGTGTGTGTGTGTGTTCGTTCATATACGCCTGTATCTCAGCTTCTACTCAGTGAATTTTAACCCATCCAGTCACATTTTCTTCTTTTTACCTTACTTAATGAAGTTATTGAAAAAGTTGATAAAAGTTATAACGAGTTGACTATCGTACACTCGTTATGTCTCTCTCCCTCAATACATTATAAATATATCTATGTATTGCTTCATACATTATTTCAGCTGCAAGGTAAGTGAGAGAGCAGAAAGCCCAGCTAGCGAACACAGAGAGAGAGAGAGAGAGAGAGAGAGAGAGAGAGCCGCGCGCGTGTGTGAGTGTGTCAAGAGTGAGTGCGAGAGAGAGTGGGAGATAGTCCAAGCTGCCATGCTGCCGCGTTCCGCGCTACGCAACTTTGCTACCGACCGTCGAACCGAATAGTCGAGCTTTTATAAAACCGCGTAACCTTGTACTTTGCGTGTGCGAATACCGTAAAATTGTAGTTGCAACGAAAGCCTGTTCTTGGTGTGTCGCCGGGTAGTGTCACTCCTAGTGCGAATCAACTCCACGTGTCGGTCACGATCTGTGCAGTGATTGCCGCTCGTCTTCCCGCTGCACCCAGCCACACACTCAAGGCCACGAGGCATCTTCCTTGCTGCCCAGCGTGGGCCACGGTCATCTGCTTTGCGCCACTCCAGTCGAGCCACGAGACATCCTTGCGAACCTGCACGAGGGCGAATGTAAGTATCCGCTTGATGCTATCCTCTCTCTCTCTCTCACTTTCTCTCTCTCTCTCTCTCTCTCTCTCTCTCTCTCTCTCAGGTGAGTACAGTTGACAGCTCTGCTTATCCATCATTTTTCTGTACTGTTTTTCTGCTGTTTCTTGCCTTCGGGCCCTCTTCTGTTGTAGATAGTTGCACGCTCCTTTTTGCAACCTTCACGTCGATACATAAATCGCCGAAGGCTGCAATTTTTCTCTGTCATCTATTCTACTGCAAACTTTCTACACGGCTCCTAACCTACAAATCTGCTTGGCTTGGCTTGGCTTGTTTCCTCACTTGCACGGCGTTTCAAAGCGACTTCACACTGATCGAGGTCGGTACTTTCGCGCTCTTTCCACTAACGCTCCATCTAGCCTAAGTTATCGACGAAAAATGAGTGCAAACGGCGAAAAGAGTGTGGAAGTGCCTTTTCAGTCATGCAGCAGCTGTAAACAACCTATACAGCACAAAGACCCCAAGAAGTGTGAATTTTGTGGTCTGCACTACCACGTCAGATGCCAAAACACTGTTAGCATCAAAAATATCGTGGTGAACGTCAGGCAGTTTATAGCTTGTCCCTCATGTGCAGACAACAGCAACGCCAAGGATGCCAAACTGAGGACCAAATCCACCTCTGCCACAACATCAGCAACGGGAGTAACTGCAACAACAACAGCAGGCAAGAATACTCACAAACAACAGCAGCCGGCGAACAAGAAGAAGAGCTCAGCACCACCATCAGCCAACACGTCGAGAAATCCCTCACCAGCCCGCTCGGCCGGAGTAACAACAATACCTACGCCGTCCCTTGAGGCTGCTCTGAGGGACATTCGCGGAGCACTGGACGACATACGCAATGCTTAAATGGAGTCCTTCAAGACCCAGAACATCGTGTCCGAGAGGATTTCCAAAATTGAGCAGCGTCGGGTCCCGTTGGAGAAGCGACTCAAGGCCCTCGATGAGCTGCCTGCACTCAAAACTCGCATACACAATGCTGAGTCCACCATCACTGAGCTGCAGGCACAAATTCAAGATCTGTCATCGAGCAGCCCAATGATGCAGCAGGACATCGGCAGCACTGTGCCTAACACTGCGGAGATTTGCAGCCTACGCAGTGAATTGGCCGAGGTCAAGAGGCGCCAGGAGCAGACCTCGAACTGTGTGGTCGTTGTCATGGGTTTGCATTATACCCGGGAAACCTCGCTGCATCTCCTCGCTTTCTCAGTTATAAACGCGCTTGACGCCACGGTCCTTAGAGACGTAGCATCCGTCAGGACCATGGGGAGGCTTGATGCTACAAACAGCTCCGCCTGGGGTGACAGCAGACTGCCACCACTAGCCGTTACCCTATCATCAAGTGAGCTTGCACGCTCGATCGTCATCGCTAAAGCCCGGAAACGTAAGCTACACACCAGCGAATTGAACGCCACCGTGCTGGAGGAGGCTAAAGCTCTGAGTCCTGACCATCAAGGCCTCATAAACATAAACG
Source organism: Nasonia vitripennis (assembly GCF_009193385.2). Lineage (NCBI taxonomy): Eukaryota > Metazoa > Arthropoda > Insecta > Hymenoptera > Pteromalidae > Nasonia > Nasonia vitripennis. The sequence continues at coordinate 958,273 of NW_022279588.1, forward strand.
AGCTGCTCCCTTCAGAGGTCCACAAGCTGCGTACAAGGGCTAGGCTGGAGGCCAAGAAGAGGCAGGGCTGCCGAACGTTCGTCAGGGAAGGGAGACTATACATGCGCTGTAACGATGACAACGAGCGTGCTACGATCACCAACACCGACGCCGAGCTGGAGACTTTTTTAGCCCGGTTTCCGCCCGCTGCCAACATCATCCAACACTGAGGCTACAACACACATACATCATTCCACCACACCCGCTCATCTGGCACGTCTTCATCTGGTTCTAAGGTATCTCTGTCCGAAGGTCTACGAGTCTGTCATTTTAATGCGAACTCGCTTACGGGTCACATTGAGATGATCAGGCTTTTCTTATCCACTCGCTCTCCATTCCACGTAATAGCTGTTACTGAGACCTGGTTAAGCGCCAAGGTAACGTCCATCCCTTCTCTGGACGATTACCTACTGTACAGACGAGACAGAATCAGAAACGGAGGAGGTGTGGCCCTCTATATACACAAATATCTGACAGTTAGCGTTATTACATCATCTGACGGTGAATGGTCTGCTAAGCCAGGCAAGCCTGAATATCTCTTCTGTGAGGTATCGGCAAAGGAAGTCTCTCCTATCTTCGTGGGGGTTGTGTATCGGCCACCTTATGCTCCATTCTTCCAAGGCTCTAACTTCATAGACCAACTAACAACCCACATGGACAACTATTCCACGAAGGTCATAATGGGAGACTTCAACTCTGACCAACTTTCTTCATCTGAAGATGCCAAGTTCATCAAGGCCTTCATTGATGAAAACTCCCTTTCATCTGTTCCCTATGGTGCCACGCACCACAAACAGGGTTCTGACACCTGGCTTGACTTGTGTCTAATCGATGAGCAGGATCGCCTGCTGTCATACTGGAAGACAAACTCACCTTTCATCAACGGACATGACCTTATCACGGCCACTCTCGACGTACAGATTCCACGATACGTACCTAACACATACTCTTACAGAAAATTTAAAGGATTCAGCGCCGAGAAGCTAAGGGACTTTCTTAGCACATGTGACTGGTCATCTCTCACCACGTCATCACTCGACGAAAACATATCTATACTTAAGTATAGATATGTTTTCGTTTTTTTTTCGTTTTCGTTTCCCTAACCTAACGAACGCCATCAATCATCTCGCCCCATTGCGGACTGTGACACCAAGACGACAACGTCACCCGTGGTACACCACGGCTCTTCGTCACCTTGTATCCAAGAGGGATAGACTTTACAGGCGTTTCAGGGACTCTAGGCTCGATTCGGATCTCCGCATTTACAGACTAGCTAGGGACTATGCTCACAAACAAGTCGAGGAAGCCAGGCTGAATTATTATTATTATTCACGCCTGTCTACCTTAACCGACGTTGCCGAGATCTGGAGAGAACTGGAGAAACTTGGAATTTCTGCCACTAAGGCCCCATTACCATCCCGATTTACCACAGATGAACTCAACAGGCATTTCAGCGCGATCTCCAACGATCCGTTGGCCCCTCCCATTGAGGATTATCTTCTCACCCTGGAAAGTCTTGACCTCCCGGAACACTTCGAGTTCAGCACTATAACGGAATCGGACGCGTTGGCTACGGTTTCGCACTTTGACACCCAGGCCAGGGGAAGTGACGGCATCCCACAGGTTGTTATTTCAAAAGCATTGCCGGTTCTCGCTCCCTTACTAAGTCATATTTTCAACCTGTCCCTGAGCGAACCCTGCTTCCCATCTGCCTGGAAATTGTCACTTGTGCGCGGACTCAACAAAGTCAGTTCACCAACAGCCGTGACTGACTACCGTCCGATTTCACTTCTCTGCTTTCTATCCAAGGCCCTGGAGTGGCTGGTGTACAGGCAAGTCTCAGAATACCTTGAATCAAGGCTGCTACTAGATAATCTTCAAACAGGCTTCCGCACTGGTCACAGCACTCAGTGTGGCCTAATTAAGCTAACTGATAATGCCAGGGCCGGGATAAACAAAAAGAAAGTAACACTTCTCCTTCTCTTTGACTTTAGCAAGGTGTTTGACACTGTGCGTCACGTCAGGCTCCTGAAAAAGCTTTCCACCTTCGGCTTCTCAAAGCAGGTCATCCGCTGGTTTACCTCCTACTTCACTGGGAGAGAGCAGGCCGTCGTTGGTGACAAGAGCGAACGTTCCGGCGTCTTAACATCGGTGTCCCGCAGGGGTCCGTTCTGGGTCCTTTGCTGTTCGCATTGTACATCAACGACATCGGTTTCTGTCTTGATACCGATGTTTCCCATCTCATCTATGCGGATGACTTGCAAATTTACAGTCAATGCCACCTTGAGGAGCTCGATTCATTATCAAACAGGATGAGTGCTAATGCCGAGAGGATAATGGGCTGGGCTGCACAGTACAGGTTAAAACTCAATGTTAACAAAACCAAAGCAATTGTCCTAGGCTCCCCCTACTACATAAATGCACTACCTTCAATAGCTAACACTTTCATTAATATCGGGGGTGCCCGGGTTAGCTTTGAATCCTCTGTGCGTAATCTGGGACTGCTGCTTGACTCTAAACTCTCGTGGAAGGAGCACGTTACACTAGTGTATAAAAATGCTCACTCGCTAATGTACAGGCTTTACTTTTTTAGAAAGAGTACCAATCTCGGATTGCGCAAACATCTCGTGCAAGCACTTCACAGAAGTGCTTCCTTCGTAAAATGTTTAACTCGGTCGTACCATCATACGTACTGACCTTTTTTGATTTCCGTGTCTCGCTCTGGCCTGTGAGGGGCGAGGTAACACTTCTGGAAATACCTGCTTTCGCGACTGAGACGCTGAGGAACTCGTTTCATATTAGCGCCTCATACTTATGGAATAGCCTGCCATCTCACATCAGAAACAGCTCATCTACTGTCATCTTCAGAAAACTTGCTAAAGATTACTACTTTCAACTCGAAAACACACACTCATGCACACGCACACACCTGCTCATTCTCGCGCTATTCATTTTCACCATCGGTACACTTTTACACTATACATAATACAAACACGCCTCAACTTACTGTATTCTACTTTCACCTCATAATGCTGAATCTTATTATTGTATAACATAATGTACGCAAACAAAAACTATCTAATCTAATCTAATCTCTCTCTCTCTCTCTCTCTCTCTCTCTCTCTCTCTCTCTCTCTCTCTCTCTCTCTCTCTTTTGCCTCGCGTCGCATTTGTATATTGCTTTGCATTACATAAAGTTAACTCTGATTGGTTATTTCGTTCCTGACTCTCTACCTTTTCCCGCGCCCACCTCTCACTTACGTATATATTATTCGCGATTAAGCTACGTAGCATCAACTCTCACGACGCCTGCCCGGGCTCACGTACTCGAAGACGAGCACGTACAGCATACTGCGCTACGGGCCAGGCTTCGTATAGCCTACAAGAATCCTGCAACGAGCTGCTGCTTTTTCTCCTCTCGCAATTCGACAGATCGATGGATACGCCACAGTTCTCCCATACACAGGCAAAGGAACCCCGTTATAAAGTAAATTGCTTGATATTATCGAAAATTTATATAATCGTTTGTCGTTCTTTTATTATACACCATAAAGCGCAATTTTTTGAAATTGTTTTAACTCGAAAACTTAATATTGAATCTTTCTAAAATAAAACATAATTATTGCAAACTATTAGGACTATACCCCACTTTGATTTTGAGTTATTTCATGGGGCAGATCCTAAGAAAAACTGTCAAAAACTATCAAAAACTGAAAAACATCGTTTTTCTACGCGACGCGATAACTGAAGTAAAAAGGCAATAATCAATTTAAAATTTTGGATTTAGTTAGCATTATATAGCACCTCTATCCCTTTCTTTCGGTTCTTTATGATACTAGTTAGTTTTAAAGATATTAAGTACAAATTTTTTTTCTCACCCTATATACTTGGCATAGTTGAAAACTGCATCTCTTATATCTCAGCTTCTATTTAATGGATTTTAATGTATATTTAGGCTCGGTTTTTTCTGTTTTTGTTTTAATAATTTGGTAGAAACAAGATTTTTAGTTAGGCATGTGCGTTTTAATATACAGGTTGGTGTATAAGGCGTCAGGTAAAAAAGTAAGGGTGATATCTCTTGGAGCTGAGTTAAACAATTATATATATACGAGAAAGAGCGAGAGAGAATTATAATTGATTCTTTATATATAATAATTGATTCGAAATAATTTTATCTATCAAACGAAAAAATACAAAAACTTTATGGAATTATATATGTCTGGATCATATATGTATGGAATTCTTGTAATCAATCAATTCATATAAAACTCGCCTAACTGTTTACATTTTAAAAGTTAATTTTTTTAGTATAATATCACATAATTTTTAATACTTATATTGGTCCCTAGCGGAACAAAATTCTGCACATAACAGTTTTTATCTGAAGATTCCAGTCTAAAACAGAAGATAACTGAACAAAACGGAAATTTTCAGCAGAAGAATGTCGGAATTGGGACAAAGACAAGAGTGATTTACAGGTATTATTAGTTTTGTTTCCTCCTAGAGAAAGCTTGATAATAGTAAAATTTTAAGTATCGCTCAAACTTTGTAGAAACGCATTTGGAGGTATTTAGAGTTCGAATCATGCGTTTTTAGAAAATGTCTGTGTGGATGGATGTGTGTGTGTGTAACGTATACCGTTATGATTCTGGAATTAGGCGACCGATCGTAATAAAATTTGACATGCATATATGTTTTCAGATCATGAATTTGGAAGAATTTTTTTTTATGATCTTGACCATTTTATGGCCCTATTATAGCCATTTTTTGGCTGGGTTGCTACACAATGGCCAGTTTCCTTCGCGTATTATTCGCGATGAAAAGTGGGCAGAACTGGCTGGAAATATAGTATAATACACATATAGAACGTTTGGCGTATCAAAAGTCTTGAAAATCTCCTCTAACTATTTATCATGCATTTATAATTTAATTAACTAAACATTACATTTTTCTGTATTAAAATTTATATCATTTTCGAGTATTGCTGTATACATCAATACCTACAAAACAGAAAATGTAATGAAACTCCTGTCTTGAAGCTCGCACAAACATAGCCTATAAACGCGTCATTTCAGAGCACACGCAGCAGCTACTTACAGCTGTAGTCAGTGTTTACTGTTTATGCCTGACTCATTATTTTCATCCTGATAAGTGATATTTAAACTAAATATCAAAGAGCTGTTTAAATAAGCAAGTTGCATGTAACTCTCCAGTATGTCAAGAGTAAAGAATCGCAAACATCACTATAATAGTAAAAAAAAGGAAGTTAGAAAGACCTAAGAAATAACCATGTGCTGAAAAAAATAATTTCTTAAAAAAGACTTTCAGTCATAGTGACTATGCAAGATCTTCAAGTGACGGTGATTCAGTGAGATCCTGAAGTGATAGTGATTTATCAAGGTCTTCCAGTACAACTGACAGAGCAGTATTGTACAAATCTTTTGCAAATGATAAATCCTGCTTTGATTATAACCTTGAATATGCTGAAATTGCTCAAATAAGACAGTTCAGAATAGTGTTGCACATGAGACAGTCGACAAACTGTTAAAAATTCTAAATGTTAAAGTGTTACCGTCGTTGCCATTAAGTTGTCAAATTTTATTGAAACGTGATATCTAGTTTCCAATACAAACAATAGAAGTAGGTGATGGCAGTTCAGGTAACTTCGTATACTTTGGTATACGAGAAAAATTACAATCAACTGTGAAGCCAGAATTCCATGACAGTGATTTATTAGAATTGATTGTAAATATAGATGAATTTTCGACGTTTAAATCAAGTCCATTTACTATTTGACCTACACTTTGTCAAGTTTATACTAAACAAAATGTGTACAAGACATTTAGTGCTTCTGTTTATAGTGGTAGTGCAAAACCAAAAAGTGACATGAATTACTCATTCGAGTTTATTAAAGAAGTTAATTTGTTGCAAAAAGGCGGAGTACTGATAGGAACAACGCTTTTTAACGTAACAATCAAATTTTTTGTATGTGACAGTCCAGCACGTTCTTTCGTTAACAACATAGTGGGACACTCAGCATTCAATGCATGTGAAAGATGTCGAATATCGGGACAAAAATTTGATAAGGTAACCTTTTTTCTAGGAACAGATGCATCCTGGAAGACTGATGCAGATTTCAGAAACTTTGTTGATGCAAATCATCACAATGGTGCATCAGCTTTATGTAATATAGATCCACCAATCAATATGATCAATCAGTTAAGTTTAGACCCAATGCACTTAATGTACTTGTCAAGAGAATTCTAGAATATTTACCAAAACCATCAAGTAATCCAGTGAGAATAAGTGAAGCATTAAAAACTGAATTGAGCCGTAGAAGTTTGCAGATTAATAAAGATATTCCCATAGAATTCCCAAGAAAGATCCCAATCTGTTGCATCATGTTGCTAAAGTGCGTGGTTACTTAAAAGATTTTGTTTCAGAAGCTAGTGACATATATGAAAAAACGTTTGTGTCGTTAAATGTGCACAACTTACTGCATATTTGTGGTGATGTTGAATTTATAAACTGTAATTTTAACACTTTGAGTGCATTTGTATTTGAGTCATACTGAGGTGAAAGAAGTAGTGCTATTAAATCCCCAAAGCACATTGTAGCTCATTATTGCCGAAGATTATATGAAAAGGAAAATTATGATCCAGCAATTGCAAGTGTTCCTCCTGAATTAGAAGTACTCAAGAAAAAGAAGAACAAAATTGTAAAATTAATATACAAGGAAATGACTCTAAGTGAAGCTCATCCAAATTGTTTTACTTCAGAATAATAGTGTCACAGAAATACATGAATTTGGTAAGCTGAATGATATTTTTGTAAAAGTTAAAAAATATGAAAAGAAAAAATCAGTATTTACTGAGCCATTTGACTCACAAGTATTAAACATTTTTGAAGTTAAACGCTTGTCAACGGCAGTTCAAATAGTTCCACTACATAATATTGTGAAGAAATTTGTAAAATTTCAAGTTAGCTATTCAGCTTTTAAGGAAGTCCGGTGTTTTGTTGTGCCTCTATTACATTAGAAAGGTAAGTGTACTTAATTGCATATATAATCGGATGTAAGGTTAGCCATTCTCAGATAATTGCTAAATATTCATATATTACTGTCTTTTAAATTATTCGTACATTATTATTTAAAGCACAATCCAAATTTTTCTTCAATGACTACTCTGACCTAACAAAACTGCAATTCTGTCAAAATTCAAATTTTCGCGCCATTTTTCTTAGACAGCTTGGATGCATAACTGAAAATCCTTAAGGAAGCCTGGCAGTTATTCTTTTTTAGAGTCGGAGCAATAGCTTGCAAAATAATAGGAGAAGTTTTAATTTATGCATTATATCTTTAATATGATCTAATGCAAAAGACAGTGTTTGTTGTGCATGACACAGAAAAAATCATTAATTTTTATTCTTTAAAACAAGATTAAAACCCACCCTTACATGTGTGTTATTCTCTCTGATAAGCACATGATATTTAATAAAGCAGAATATTAATAATAACTTAAAATGTATTAAGATGATGGCTGATTATAAGGAAGAAAATAGTAACTGCAAGTTCATATTACTTGCATTCGTGCAGCGAGGAAGAAAACGCCAGACAGAGAGTGTAGATATAATTCAATCTAAATGGTTAAGTTATGATCCTATAAAAATAAGATGCGTTACTTCATTTATGAAAAGCCCAATAGAAGGTAAAGATATAAATTTACTTCATGATTTAGTCAGGTATATGTGTGATCCTTCATCGGAATGGCCAGTATTTACAGTTGATTTTCGTGGTCGTGCAGGTAATATTAAAACAAAATATTATTTACAATCGTCTGTTGGAAATGTGTCATTCTTTCAGTTTTCTCAATGTTAAAGTAAAACTGAATTATAACATTTATTTTATTCACAGCAATTTATGAAGAAGCCTTGATAAAATTGGAGAGACCTGCAGAAGAAGGATACGTGTTAACGCAGTCAGAGGATTAAACCGCTGCTAATGTGCAGAAAAGATACTGCAATTTTGTAAAGCAGCAGCAATTGCTAAGGAAGAGTAATCAAGTCAAAGAACAGTTTGAATCTGAGTCAGCGTCCATTGATCAGATTCATGAAAACAAAGAGAATAAGAGTGATTCTAACCCTAATAATTCACATAATAAAATTATTCCTAAAAAAAGAAAAGAAGATTCTGCTTTTAGAATGCGTAAAGGTTCACTGATAAAAGGAGTCAGATCCAAAAGTAGGCAATCAGTAGTTTTTGATACTGATAACGTTACTTCTAAAAATGAAGAAGCTACAGTTATGAATGAAAGTAAAAGCAGATCATCAGAATTTAATGTTTAATCACAAGGTGATTATTCTTCAAATATAATATTTTATGTCTGATTTGATAATAAAAATACGAGAGAAGCTAAAATTAAAAAATGTTCATAGATCCTCTGGCCACCGGAGATTCATCAGAATCAACTAAATGTCATGGAAGTTTTGCAGAACCAAGTTCATTGAAACCGACTACATGTAATGCAAGTAGGCGATAGGAAGAAAAAACCGATGGCAATTCATTGGTACGTAGCTTCCTCCAACTAAATTTATTGATCCAATAAATGAAATATTGTTTTAATATAAGGTATATCTGCCTCCTAATGTATAAGGCGGTTTTTGATACATAATTTAATATATAAATTTTGGATAGTTCATTGTCTAAATGTTTGCAGACCCCTCTGTTTTTTATTATAGAATACGAACACTGCCGTCAATTTTTTTTCACAGAAATTCACGCATGTTTACATGTGTTTCTAACCAAACTAACCACCAAAACAAAAGGTTATTCATTAGATAGGTCGCTTGCGCAATTTTCGAGAAAATGATTTTTACATTTTAGCTCTTTACTTGAAAACCACTCAACGAAATCGTTTAAAATTTGAGCAACAGATAACTTTTTCAATGGTAAATCACCAAATAAAATTTTGAAGCATTTAACTACATTGTTTAGAGATTTTAAGAATCAAAATATTTTCAAACGAAATTTAAAACCTTGATATCTTAAGAACCATAGGAGTTTGAAAGCTGTCCAATGCAATGAACTTAGCCAAAACACATAAAATATCTACTTTTTCCCAAAATCTCAAGTGCAATAGGCCTTTTTACGTCCGTAATTGAGGCACAAAAAAACTCATTTATAGAACATTGTGGCTAAAATCCGCTGTTAAGTCACGAATAGGCGAGACTTGCGGATTTTAGCAGTCTGTGCTATAAAATTTTATACGATACTCTTGACTTAAATGGTTCAGTTTTGCACGGCGCTTAGCGCCCTCGCTGCGCTTGGGTGCTAACTGCGCCGTGTAAAAAAGAACCATTTAAGTCACACGTTCCGTAATGTACTATTATTTCAGTTTTTGATTTATTACTAAAAAAATAAGTAGTCAAATCACTTGAAATTTTAATGGGATATAGTTTGACACGTGACCCATCGACATAATTTTTTTTTCTTTCGCGACTTTCGCGAGGTTATGACGTTAAGTTTCAGAGATATGAATTTTTAAAATGTGTCTATGCGTTTATAATCATGGTAAGAAGAAGTGTCACTTCCGGTAGTCGAAGCGTAGATGTCTAGCGAGACATGACTATGACACAATGCTTGCCAAAACTAGGCAGCCACTCATTCCTAAAGTCCAGGATCGTGTCGTGTTCATCGGTCATGATAAGGTCAATCCATGTGGGAGACGATGAGGCATGATGATGCGTGGGACCATGCCAGATGATCTGAAGAGATAACTCTTCGGACAGACGCTTGATAGAAGCAGCGTCGTTTGAGTCAGACAGTAGGTTCGAGTTCAGATCACCTATTATGATCTTATGACTAAATTCGCCGCATAAATCCCGCAATACATCAAAGAGGTCTGAGTCCTTTTGCATCGGAATTTTCGGGGGCCTGTAAATAACGCCAAGAAGCACCGGAGGTGAGTCGCCCCTTTGTACGCTGCAAAAAAGGTACTCTGGGATTCCAGGTTTTCCTAGACCCATAGTGTCAGAAGAAACAAGCTTTTTAATTTTCAAACCATTGCGTACAAATAAGGCGACGCCACCTCTGTTTACATTTCGGTCCTGCCTAATGATGGAATATCCCCCGATGTTAACTAGGCTGTCATCCACAATCGGACCCAGCCATGTTGTAACATCTAACGATGCCACCACACTTATTTAGTTACTACACCTTCAGCCTACACTTTCGTGCAATAGCTGGGTGCTTTGAATGTTTGTGAATAATAAAAAATAAATGAAGGGAAAATAAAACTTTTAGAATGATCCGGGGTTAATCAGATCTAAATTCTAAAAGATAGAGAAAAGGGATAAATGACCCGGTGTTATTCGGTTCATTTATCCAAGCGATAGTTATAGAAAGGAATAGAAAAGTTAGGATAGTAAAAATAGATTCTTACTTACTTTTTGCCGCTGGCTGCTTCTTTGGTACTAACGTGGAGGGATGAAGGCTCTTGGTAAAAATAACAACAGAACACTCACAAATTCAATTAAATCTACTTTATATTTTATATTAAAAATACAACCGTGCGTACTTAGCGCAAATATAAAACTACGCGTACAAGCGCGTGGATCTACTATCGCGTACAAGCACAAATCTAAAACTACCGAGCTTACTTAGAACCGGGACCGGAGTGTCGAACTAGAAAGATGTTTCGCAGTACGAAGGGCCTAGAGTCCTCCCTTCCCTATGTTGTTGGGGTCGCGTTCCGCCTAGATGCCGAAAATTAGCGAGTGAGAGAAGCCGTTATATATGAGTTTTCCCTCACTTACGCCGAATTTTCGCATCTCTCCTCCTAGGCAGCTTCGGTCAGGCCCTTCGGTCCGCCTACGCCCTCTCCTCTATGACTGTGGTTCGCCTATACGCCGCTTTTGATGCGCACGCCAATTTGTATAAAATTTCCCAAGCATTTTATTTATCATTAATAAAAGTTGAGCAGAGTATTGTATAAATATTTCAATATTATAATTTTAATGCTTGTGAAATTTTCTACAAATCGATACCAAACAACTATATCTAAAACTTAGTAATAAAGCTCTTCTGCGCGTTAGTTTAAGAAAATATTATAAAAAAATTAATTTACTCTTGAATTTACTAATAAAATGTATACATTTCATTCGTTTACAGCCTCAATATTTATTCTAACTCCTTTTTTATTTTTAAAATTTAATAAATGAGCACTGCATCGTTATAACAACCGTAGCTTCACACCGACCAATTATTATAACTCTGCAAAATGACATACTTTACTGCAACAATCGTAGTTTCACACCGACCGACTGTCGCAACAAAATATGATAAAATTAAAATAAACAAATAGACACTTGATCCATTCATAAATTATGCACAAGAAGCGAACTGTATAAATCGATAAATATACAGTTTAGTGCCAAATAATTAATGAATAAATCGCGTTATCAGTTTGTAAAATTATAACTATACTACAAGCTGCAAACAAACTATGCATTTATATACTTTTATGTAGAAGTATCCCACTAAAACTATTTATAGTCTCTCGAACTGATGTTAGAGACTTGTGGATCTCGAAGGACTAGTTGGCAATAAACAAAAACACTCTCAACCGTTAACTTGAATTAATATGCCGTAAGAAAAGGCTTTGATATTTATTGTAAGATAGAGTGTATTTACAAGTATTTAAACTACGGAAAAGAAATGAAGGTTACAGTGTTAAAAGTACTGACGCATTAACAAACGATATTGTTTAACGGTCGTCACTATGAGGCGAATCCTCACAGCGCTTCGGCAATACGATAATTGAATAACACAAATCAGCGAAAGCGGCAGAAGACCGCTCGCGGAACAGGCGGAGAGAGACAGAGTAGGAGCGAGCGACAAAGATGTCATACGAGGGGCGCTCTTCCTGAAAATTACGGACGATCTCAATGCGAGCCCTGAGCGAGTTCACATTGAGAAAGCCCGCCCTCAAGCTACTCTCAGCATCTTGCGCATTGTCAAGGGGCCTTGCCAGTCAAATAGAGGGCGCCGATGATGATGATGACGATGATGACGACTGTATGGATGTTAATGCAGATGATACAGTCGTCAATAATGGCAATGATGCTGGCAAAGTTGCAGCCGATTTGCTTGCCAGGTCCGACTCATGTCCGTTACTAGAGGTAGTATCAGTATTTTCATCCTTATAAGTGACAGTCATGCGTGTGTTCGGTCGTCGAGGTTGTTTCGAGCCGGGCTGGCACGCCGTGAGACTGACCTGCAAATCTGCAGGAGATGCAAACATGTGCGCGCGCTTGCCCCTCCTACGCCTGGCCAGAAACCTGCCACCTGCATGCCAGACATATTTAAAGCCTAGTCCCTGTGCAATTGGCCTCAAGTTTTCGAACAACAAGAATTTTTTCTAGGACAACATTTCATTTATAAAAACTTTATGTTCCGTCAAGCAGGCAGCAGCCTCCTGGTCTAGAACACCGGGCTTGATGTCGTTTGTGTTTAAGTAATTGTTAGATAACGCGCTTTTCGTTCGCATAATTTCCCTGACTAAGCCCGGGCTCGCAAGCTTGACAACGAGTGATGACAGCACACCTCGAGGCGTCGCTGATCCTGTTGAGATCGTGCTATTTCTCTGAGCCCTGTCTGGTCTACGCACGCGCAGTACACGAGTACTGGCGATGTCGCTCTTCTGCAGGGCGGGAAGGACGGTGCTGGGTAGTGCGAAGGCAGCTACGTCCGAGATTTTCTCGTTGAAATTATCACCATCTTGTATCAGTCCATTAATTATGATCAAACACCCCTCAGCACCGCGACCCCCCGACCCCCGCCACACAATGTGAGAAAATGGACAAAATTCGAGCCACGCGTCATTTTTAACCGTAGAGTCATGATTTTTATAAACTCTTTAAAAAGCATCAAGTTTAAGCTACAGGTGCGGAAATTATTGAATCACCTTCCCCTAAACCCATGCGACCCCTAGTTGCCACCCCTACCAAACCACAAGCAGTCTAACTCATCTATCCCAGGGAACAGCGAGTTCAATCGCTTTATTTTTTCTTAAAATAATTAAGCCACACACCATAAGCCAGCTAATAACCTAAATACCTACCCCTAACCCGCTTAACCCCTAGAAACCACCCCTACCAAACCACAAGCAGGCTAACTAGCCTAAACCTGGGAACATCGAGTTAAATCGCTTAATTTTTTCTTAAAATAATAAAGCCATACATCATAAGCCAGCTAACCACCTAACCACTCACCTCCTTACCCCTAGAAACCACCTAGAACCACAAGCAGTCTAACTCGTCTATCCCAGGGAACAGCGAGTTAAATCGCTTTATTTTTTCTTAAAATAATTAAACCGCACACCATAAGCCAGCTAACCACCTAACCACTCACCCCCTACCCCAAGAAACCAACCCTACCAAACCACATGAAGGATAACTAACCTAACCCTGGGAACAGCAAAATGTACACTAAATTGAGACTTAGCCTATGCTTCCCATGTTAAAATACACTCCCGATATCTTAAAAAATCATACCGCTTGCGGGGTAAAAAATTTTACCACGTTATAGAGGGCACTTAATAGGATATATTTACAAAATTGCAGCAATCGTAAAAATATTAATTTTTGAGTGAACTACCTTAAGTTTAATGAATCGCTCTACCGAAAGAAAATTTCGATCAAACTATTTGTTTTTATAAAATCTTGGAAATACGAACAGATGTTTACGCGTACTTCGTCGTACTCATGCGATTGCAGCGCAAACCTTGAAATCTTATTTTACATAAAACTTTTTAACAAAGCTTGCAAATGAAAAACCGAGTCTGTAGCGCCGTAGTGTTAAGTTTAATGAATCGTTCTATCGAAAGAAAAATTCGATTAAACTATCTATTTTTCTAAAAGTTTGAAAATGCAAAATACTCCGTGGTGGATTTGCGAAGCGTTTGCGTCGACATCCCCTTTAATTATTTTATGTGTCATTATTAAATATACTGTTAAATCTTAGATGTATACTCAATGTTAATTAATTCTTGTGAAACGTTTTTAAAATGCTCCAATAAGATTGCCAGATTGATAAATTCTAACCAATTAAAAGCACGACTTCGGAAACTTTTCATAAGCATTAATTACCGTCGAGTATAAATGATTATATTCAATACAGCCAACATTATATAAAAGTAGTTATAGCTACTAGTACACAGGACCGGCTTTGAAATTATAAAATAAAATAGATATAAATTATGAATATTAAAAAATGTATCTTAACTCTTTATTATTATTTGATGACAGTATTAATTAGATTAACAAAATCTAACAAAAAAATAATATTAATTGAACTTTTTTTTTATTTACATTTATAAAATAATGTAAATTGTGAGATTATAACAATCATAACATTTATATTCTGTACAAAATGAAATACATAATACAATATTTACTTTTATATTAAATGATAACGAAATCTTCAATCCCTAACGAGAAAGAAAAATAAAAACAATTAAAAAAAAACGTTATGAACTGCAGATGATAGCAGAAAAATGTCGGAATTGAGACACAGATAACAGTAATCTTTTGATGTCTTTAGTTTTATTTAGTTTGCTAGATACTTTAGTTAGATTTCTTTTTTTCAGATGTAAAATTTCACAATTTAGAAAATAAATAAAAAAATGAACATAACAGACAATAACTATTAATAAGTGAAGACAACAATTTTTTCATAGTTCAAAGCAGTTTTCTTCATTTTATAATTACTGTCATCTACGTTTACTAGTTTGTTCCCAATCAAAATAGCTATCTTTAGATTCCTACACATTTTTCTTAACTTTTTTGAAAATACTCTTTGTTCGAATATTAGTTTAATATGCGAAGAGAGAGAGAGCGACAAGGTTCGAGAAGCTTGTCACCTTCAGTTCAAATTCGACGGTTTTCGCTAGCCCGCACGGCACCAATGAGGTTGCCATGGCAACGCGCACTCGCTCGCTCTGTCTCTCTCCGCCTGTTTCGCGAGCGGTCTTCTGCCGCTTTCGCTGATTTGTGTTATTCAGTTATCGTATTGCCGAAGCGCTGTGAGGACTCGCCTCACAGTGTCGACCGTTAAACAATATCGTTTGTTAACGCGTCGGTGCTCTAACACTCTTCTAATATCCTTCAATTTTCCATAGTCAAGACATTTGTAATCACACTCTTTTCTTTTCAATAAACATCAGTAGTTTGACGGTATACATAGTATACCTTTTCATCTCAAGTTTAAAGAGCGTGTTATCATTTTCACATTAATTGTTTTGATCCACAAGTCTCTATCAAAGTCGAGAGACTATAAATACTCTTTGAATAACATAAAAAAGAAAATTAACTTTTAATAAAGTAAAAGGTTAGGCGAGTTTGATATATTCCGCAACGAAATAATAGATAAAAAAGAACTGAGATCAATCAACCAAAGTCAAGTTTATTATATTTAATCATAATGAAGCAACAAAAATATTTTTGGTCAGTAAAGGGCTTACTTAACTCAAAGTTAAATTATATACTGATCAATTAGAAATAATTCTCAAGATACTTATTAAGTAACTTGCTATGACCGTTTCATTGTACTTATGGTGTTTTTGTGACGTTATAATAAAATACGTAAAGAGAAAATTTTAGTTGTTCACCAATAAACAAAATGAAACAGTTATGGCAAGTAACGTAGTAAGTATCTTGATAGTTTTGAAGTGAATACTTCTATAGGCTCGCCAGGTATACATTTTACTGGGAAATGAATCGGCGATCGGCGACCGTCACGGCGGCGCGACAGACCGATCGTCACGAAAGCAGCGGCAGAGGTCGTATTCAAGCTGTGGTAAACATGTATGTATCCCAGCGATGCATATCGGCACGGTACGCCGCGATGCGATTCGATACGGTGGCAGTACCATCTATTTGTTTGCGTAGCGTCGGCGTTATAAATGCAGACGGCGGCCTAACATTGTTGTGCACAGCAGACAGCTGTCAAAGTACTGCAGCGTCACGCACACATTTTGCAGGTTATCCTGTTATTTTTTCATCTTGAGGAAATTACAATAAAAAGTGTGTAGCAGGTAGACCAGGTGTGTCAAAGAGTACTTGCCTAAGGAGTTTTCTATCTTACTACCTGATAAACCCTTGTGAAAATTAAACTAGAAGAACGCTCTGTTAATACAATTATACAATTACAAAACTGCGATTTATTATGTCCAGAACGATTTAAGAAAATAAGAAAAAATAATTCGTGTACACTTAATATAGTATATTTGTTTTTTACAGGTCAACGCATAAAAAAAAAAATTAGCGGTTGTGCCCGATCATACTATTCATCTTTTTTAATCTTGTTCACCTTCTGTAAAATTTCAATTAATAGATGTAATACCGATGTTTGAAATTCTATTTTTATAACTTTAGTTTCACTGGTAGAATTATTGATATACTTGGGTAATGTACTTTTAATGATGATTTCTTCCATCTTTGTTTTATTAGATTCGTTTGTTTTGATTTTATTTTGAACATTTACTGCAAAAATTAAAAAAAATTATAAAATTTTGAAAACACAATTCATTCATAACGTATAAATATTTACTATTTTTAATAGCAGGCTCAAGTTGTACTTCTTGCTCTTGTGGTCCAGGATTTCTTATTCCTTTACGCTTAGCTCTTCTGGATGAAACACCCATATCCGGTAATATTGCGAGTCCATTTCCATGAGATCTTCCTCTAATATGCAGAACCCTTTCGTTTACCTCATCTAATTGTATTATTTCATTAGCATCATTCCCAGTATTTCTTCTTTTCTTATTATTTTCTGCATTGTAGAGTCTAGCTAATCGTTTCATATCTGTCTAGTACTGTAGATAAATTATTAATTAGTAAACTAAACTTTGTTGTCAGATACATAATAATTTAAGCTATAACCTTCGACCAAGATTCAACCTCTTTTTCTGGCCCCAAGTAACGCGTATTTAAAATTTTTGAATTCTGTTGATATTTTATTCGAGTGAGAACAAGAGGAAACATTTTTTTTATATACTAAATAAATTACAAATGTAAGTAAATATTCATATATACAAATATTTCGATTTCTGAAAAATAAAATTAATATGATCCTTATGATTAATTGATAAAATATAAATTATTTTTACGTTTAACATGCTTCGCTCTGCATTTTTTACTAATTACAATTAAACTGCAACATTAAAATTTTCATTGATAATTGTCTTTACGCAACTCCAAGTAAAAACTCTTCATGAGCATTAAAATTATCAACATCCTCATCGTCTTCAATATTGGCATTATTCAAATCAATCTCATTATTATCAATGTTCAATTGGGGAATTGGCATCCTATAAATAATTATATGACAATGTTATCGATATATAAAAAATGTATCTATAATTTTACTATTTACCCTCGTTGCCGCAAAAAAATTATATAATACTGTGCATGCCTGCACAATTTCACTTGCAAACTGTGGAGTGTAATGGAGACATCTTGCTTTGTTAAGACATCTCCAAATTTTAATATGCCGAAAACATTTTCCACTTTAACTCGAGCTCGTCGTAGCGCAACGGAAAAGGCATGAGCTGGAGTACCTCTAACAGCATTTCAGACAGGAATAAGTAAGACACGAGATAGTGTATAACCTCCATCACCTACAGGTTAAATAAAATAAATTATAAGATAGAAATAACAGTACATAATGTTAACTGTTTTGACTTAATAATAACGGACGAGGAAGGGCCCTTCTTCATAATAGGTATAAATAATATTTCATAATCGCTCGATTTGCTCGTAATTGATACATTTCTTCTCGCATCTCGCTATGAGCCCAAACAAAGTGATCGTTTGTAGATCCGCTACAAATTCTAGTGTTTAAAATATTGTAGTCGACATCGACAACCTGAAAATAGAAAAATAAATAAATAAATAATTATTTATTAATAAACAAGTTCAGGATAATTTGAGATTATTGTTACTTTAAATTGTATACAAAAAATTAATAGTCGAATAAAAAAATAAAAATTTTCCTACAAAATCTCTACTATTACATACAATTCGAACGTTGAGCGAGTGTTGCCTTTCGTAGTTTAAAAAAGCTTCCTCGAGATCTGCCGGGGCTATAATTTTCGGCAGGGTACAGTCCACTGCTCCTAACACGCCGGGGATACCAATTATCTCTGCAAATCTAAACAATCGCAATATATAAATAAAATATATATGTATATACTTAACTAGTATCGTAATGTGCAAACCACTTGTAAATATGGTGCGACACCATTTGGGTCATTCGGCAAATGTTCTATTATCAAATTAATTAATTCGATAGCTGTTTATTGATACATTCTGTAGAAAGTAGATTTAAAATAGTACATTACGATACGTGTGACTTAAATGGTTCTTTTTTACACGGCGCAGTTAGCACCCGAGCGTAGCGACGGCGCTAAGCGCCGTGTAAAACTGAACCATTTAAATCAAGAATATCGTACAAAATTTTACAGTACAGACTGCTAAAATCCGCAAGTCTCGCCAATTTGTGACTAAAGTAGTCCGTATTTGCACCGTGAGGTTAGCGCACGAGCGTAGCGAATCACAGATAGGCGTGACTTAACAGCGGATTTTAGCCACACTGTACTATAAAAATTTTTTTATATAGGTAAATAATAAAATGTACTCATCTATAATGTCGACGGAACTGCTCTGGCAAAAAGTCAAAAGGATTACTCACATCTCGTAAGAATCGTCTTTTAATCATTTGTAGTCTACGTAAATGAACTCGATTTTCATACTCAATAACTACATTAACGAGTAGATCCATTGTAAAAATTGTAGATAGCAAGACAACTGTTTTTTATAACCTATTCAAATTTGTTTGATTATACTGAATAGTGGCTATGTAAACACTGTAAAAGCATACGGCGAACAGTGGGAGAAAATGGACAAAATTCGAGCCACGCGTCATTTTTAATCGTAGAACCATCATTTTTTTTAAACTCTTTAAAAAAGCATCAAGTTTAAGCTACAGGTGCGGAAATTATTGTATCACCTTCCCCTAAATCCATGCGACCCCTAGTAGCCCCCCCCCCCCCCACCAAACCACAAGCAGTCTAACTCATCTATCCCAGGGAACAGCGAGTTAAATCGCTTTATTTTTTCTTAAAATAATTAAGCCACACACCAAAAGCCAGCTAATCACCTAAATACCTACCCCTAACCTGCTTAACCCCTAGAAATCACCCCTACCAAACCACAAGCAATAAAACATGGTTTAAAAAAAAATCTTTATTCATGTCGATTTTTCACATTGAAATCATTTAAGATTTAATGTTTAGAGCGAAGAAATCGTGTCCTTGAGACTTAAACTTCAGTGTCACAGTTTAAATTTTGAAAAAAAAAGTAAAAGCACATAAAATGGCGGCTAACACGGGAAAATCGTGAAAAATTTCCAGAATTTTTTACTTGAGAATGATAGAAAAAAATTTACTGAAGAAAAAGTTCTTAGATTAAATAAAAAAATACGTTGAAATTCTATCAGAATTTTTTGACGATTTCTCGAATTTATTATATTATAGTATTAATTTAATATAATTAAATCTACTGATCATCCGAGTGTTTGATGGTTAAATGTTTATTTTTGAATTTATTAGATTATAGTATAATACATACAAATATTGATCATACCATTTTTCGATGGCTAAATGGCAACCTTGACGTGGTAAAGGGGCTTAAATCTGTTTCGACGCAAATGACTTATAGCAGTTCATTCAACAATTACAGCTAACAAATAATGTGACTAATTTACTTGTAATAATGTCTTGAATTACGTGGTTATACGATTCTGCGTGTTTCCGGTCTGGCCTGTGAAGTGGGTTTTTATTATTTTTAGAAAAAATAAAGCGATTTAACTCGCTGTTCCCAGGGTTAGGCTAGTTAGCCTGCTTATGGTTTGGTAGGGGTAGTTTCTAGGAGTTAAGCGGGTTAGGGGTAGGTATTTAGGTTATTAGCTGGCTCATGGTGTGTGGCTTAATTATTTTAAGAAAAAATAAAGCGATTGAACTCGCTGTTCCCAGGGTTAGGCTAGTTAGACTGCTTGTGGTTTGGTAGCGGTGGCTTCTAGGGGTCGCATGGGTTTAGGGGAAGGTGATACAATAATTTCCGCACCTGTAGCTTAAACTTGATGCTTTTTTAAAGAGTTTAAAAAAATCATGGCTCTACGATAAAAAATGACGCGTGGCTCGAATTTTGGCCATTTTCTCCCACTGTGCGGCGATTGGAGTCAATCGGCTAAATTCGCGTTTATACCGGTTTATGCGGTAATAATGCAAAAATAGAGATATGTGGCGCCACTTTCCACGTGCTAAAATGAGAATCGACCCTATAGTATATAATTTCTCCGTATCGCCACTTTCCACGTGATTGCATGGATACGATCATAAAGTTCAGCATTCGTCAGTTTCCTTGCATACAGCGAAAACTGTCAATCGATCGGCTATTTCTTTATTCCGATAATGGCTAACATGCAGCCCGAAGACGCAAAGTAAGTTTTATTGCAATTGTCTAATAAATAAACTAACTAATAATTACAATTTCGTTCTCGAACTTTTCTAAATTATTGTTAATAAGTCCAACGTATATTTTTCATTCCTAACCTCAAATTAAAACAAGTAAAACTGATGACTAATATTAATGAAAAAAATAAAAATTTATTTTGCAGTAAAGCTGGTGCTCGAAATAAAGCTTCTACTAAGCAGATAGAGCAATTATGGAAGGAAATGACAAAGCGCCCTGGATGTATGACAGCAAGTATGCTGAAGGCGAATGGTTACTTCTGAAAGAAACTCTGGATGCATTAGGAAAGCCCAAAACCATTGCACAATGGAAAAGAGTAAGTTGCTACTCTATACATAAAATAAACTATTATTATTACTGATATTGAGATTCATGAAGCTTATACAAACAAAAATTATTTTTACTTGTAAATAATGATGAAAATTAGTACGTCATCCTTTCAACACTCACACACTTTTAGTAGTAAGACACTTCAATTCACTTAGCTTTACTATTAATAATACATTTACATAATAATTTATTTTATAACGTTGATAAACATTTGTATTTTTGTTCCATGCGATAACCTGTAACAAACATGAATATGATTCATCAAAATAAAAATGTCGATAACCAAGAGTAAGCATTAGTTATTTATTCTTACCTACTTCTACAATTAGGTTGAAAGAGCGTTCCTTCAGGTCGATTGTTTTTATCTGGCAGTAATTTGACTTCTAAATTGCTATTGTAAACATGAAGAATACAGAGTAGTATAATATAAGTATATGTTGAACAATTTTTTTTATTAAATATGCTTACCTTAACATTAACTGCCTGTCAATCTTGTTAGCCTATCAAATCCTTGGCCAGTAGTATTTGACGCACCTGGTTTACCTGCTACACACTTTTTGTTGTAATTTCCTCAAGATGAAAAAATAACAAGATAACCTGCAAAATGTGTGCGTGACGCTGCAGTACTTTGACAGCTGTCTGCTGTGCACAACAACGTTAGGCCGCCATCTGTATTTATCACGCCGACGTTACGCAAACCAATAGATGGCACTGCCACCGTATCGAATCGCATCGCGGCGTACCGCACCGATATGCAGCGCAGGGATACATACATATGTACTACAGCTTGAATACGACCTCAGCTCTTTCTCTCCCCCACCACGCACTTTTCGCCGCGTATGTTAGCATGCTCGCACAGCTCAGCTCTTCCCTTATATATCAGCCGCACTTATTTACACACGTGGCAAGCGGCTATCGGATTTTCTCGGATTTCGGACGCGCTAATACAGCGGTACCTTTTCATGGTACTTCAATTTTTTTGCGTCAACTAGACGACATAACTTTTTTAATGTGCGCAAAACGTTTGCAGGTAAACATTATTCACTTATTGCAGTAAACATTATCACTGTATGATACGACCTGGCGTAAACCTCGATTTACCGCACGCTCGTGCAAAAATGCACTTTTTAAATCTTCGATTACGCACGTTGTGTCATAAAATATTGTACGATACTATTATTCTTATTATATTTTCTTTATTCGTAATATATTTTGCCTATCCTAAATTTACTAGTTGATCAATGATTACTTCACCTAAGATTTTGCTTCCTCCTAGAGGAAAGCTTTGTAATAGTAAAATTTTGAGTTTCGTCAAAACTTCTAGAAAATACTTTTTGGTGTTTTAGAAGTTCAATCATGTGTTTTTAGAAAATGTTCGTATGGATGTGTGTGTGTGTGTATGTGTGTATGTATACCATAATATTTCTGGAACTACTCCGCCAATATCATTAAAATTTGACATACATGTATATTTTTGGATTCTGAATTCGTTTATTTTTTATTTTTCTAACTATTTTTTTATGGCCAATTTTTGATTTTAGAAAAACACTATTTTGCGTTTTTTTCAATCATCCCATCGTTACAAACAATTCAGCTAATATGCATTTGAAATAGAATAAAATTACCTACTTTTCCCCGTTTGGTTCTCGGGATCGACCGCTTTGTTCGGCAGATAAAATGAAAAAGGTGATTTTTTATTAAAAATTCATATCTCTGAAACTTAATATCCTCGTCATATCCTCGCGGAAAAAATTATGTCGATGGGTCACGTATCAAACTATATCCCATTAAATTTTCAAGTAATTTGACTACTTATTTTTTTAGTAAAATAGTGTTTTTCTAAAATATAAGTAGTCAAATTACTTGAAAATTTAATGGGATATAGTTTGATACGTGACCCATCGACATAATTTTTTCCGCGAGGATATGACGAGGATATTAAGTTTCAGAGATATGAATTTTTAATAAAAAATCACCTTTTTCATTTTATCTGCCGAACAAAGCGGTCGATCCCGAGAACCAAACGGGGAAAAGTAGGTAATTTTATTCTATTTCAAATGCATATTAGCTGAATTGTTTGTAACGATGGGATGATTGAAAAAAACGCAAAATAGTGTTTTTCTAAAATCAAAAATTGGCCATAAAAAAATAGTTAGAAAAATAAAAAATAAACGAATTCAGAATCCAAAAATATACATGTATGTCAAATTTTAATGATATTGGCGGAGTAGTTCCAGAAATATTATGGTATACATACACACATACACACACACACACATCCATACGAACATTTTCTAAAAACACATGATTGAACTTCTAAAACACCAAAAAGTATTTTCTAGAAGTTTTGACGAAACTCAAAATTTTACTATTACAAAGCTTTCCTCTAGGAGGAAGCAAAATCTTAGGTGAAGTAATCATTGATCAACTAGTAAATTTAGGATAGGCAAAATATATTACGAATAAAGAAAATATAATAAGAATAATAGTATCGTACAATATTTTATGACACAACGTGCGTAATCGAAGATTTAAAAAGTGCATTTTTGCACGAGCGTGCGGTAAATCGAGGTTTACGCCAGGTCGTATCATACAGTGATAATGTTTACTGCAATAAGTGAATAATGTTTACCTGCAAACGTTTTGCGCACATTAAAAAAGTTATGTCGTCTAGTTGACGCAAAAAAATTGAAGTACCATGAAAAGGTACCGCTGTATTAGCGCGTCCGAAATCCGAGAAAATCCGATAGCCGCTTGCCACGTGTGTAAATAAGTGCGGCTGATATATAAGGGAAGAGCTGAGCTGTGCGAGCATGCTAACATACGCGGCGAAAAGTGCGTGGTGGGGGAGAGAAAGAGCTGAGGTCGTATTCAAGCTGTAGTACATATGTATGTATCCCTGCGCTGCATATCGGTGCGGTACGCCGCGATGCGATTCGATACGGTGGCAGTGCCATCTATTGGTTTGCGTAACGTCGGCGTGATAAATACAGATGGCGGCCTAACGTTGTTGTGCACAGCAGACAGCTGTCAAAGTACTGCAGCGTCACGCACACATTTTGCAGGTTATCTTGTTATTTTTTCATCTTGAGGAAATTACAACAAAAAGTGTGTAGCAGGTAAACCAGGTGCGTCAAATACTACTGGCCAAGGATTTGATAGGCTAACAAGATTGACAGGCAGTTAATGTTAAGGTAAGCATATTTAATAAAAAAAATTGTTCAACATATACTTATATTATACTACTCTGTATTCTTCATGTTTACAATAGCAATTTAGAAGTCAAATTACTGCCAGATAAAAACAATCGACCTGAAGGAACGCTCTTTCAACCTAATTGTAGAAGTAGGTAAGAATAAATAACTAATGCTTACTCTTGGTTATCGACATTTTTATTTTGATGAATCATATTCATGTTTGTTACAGGTTATCGCATGGAACAAAAATACAAATGTTTATCAACGTTATAAAATAAATTATTATGTAAATGTATTATTAATAGTAAAGCTAAGTGAATTGAAGTGTCTTACTACTAAAAGTGTGTGAGTGTTGAAAGGATGACGTACTAATTTTCATCATTATTTACAAGTAAAAATAATTTTTGTTTGTATAAGCTTCATGAATCTCAATATCAGTAATAATAATAGTTTATTTTATGTATAGAGTAGCAACTTACTCTTTTCCATTGTGCAATGGTTTTGGGCTTTCCTAATGCATCCAGAGTTTCTTTCAGAAGTAACCATTCGCCTTCAGCATACTTGCTGTCATACATCCAGGGCGCTTTGTCATTTCCTTCCATAATTGCTCTATCTGCTTAGTAGAAGCTTTATTTCGAGCACCAGCTTTACTGCAAAATAAATTTTTATTTTTTTCATTAATATTAGTCATCAGTTTTACTTGTTTTAATTTGAGGTTAGGAATGAAAAATATACTTGGACTTATTAACAATAATTTAGAAAAGTTCGAGAACGAAATTGTAATTATTAGTTAGTTTATTTATTAGACAATTGCAATAAAACTTACTTTGCGTCTTCGGGCTGCATGTTAGCCATTATCGGAATAAAGAAATAGCCGATCGATTGACAGTTTTCGCTGTATGCAAGGAAACTGACGAATGCTGAACTTTATGATCGTATCCATGCAATCACGTGGAAAGTGGCGATACGGAGAAATTATATACTATAGGGTCGATTCTCATTTTAGCACGTGGAAAGTGGCGCCACATATCTCTATTTTTGCATTATTACCGCATAAACCGGTATAAACGCGAATTTAGCCGATTGACTCCAATCGCCGCACAGTGGGAGAAAATGGCCAAAATTCGAGCCACGCGTCATTTTTTATCGTAGAGCCATGATTTTTTTTAAACTCTTTAAAAAAGCATCAAGTTTAAGCTACAGGTGCGGAAATTATTGTATCACCTTCCCCTAAACCCATGCGACCCCTAGAAGCCACCGCTACCAAACCACAAGCAGTCTAACTAGCCTAACCCTGGGAACAGCGAGTTCAATCGCTTTATTTTTTCTTAAAATAATTAAGCCACACACCATGAGCCAGCTAATAACCTAAATACCTACCCCTAACCCGCTTAACTCCTAGAAACTACCCCTACCAAACCATAAGCAGGCTAACTAGCCTAACCCTGGGAACAGCGAGTTAAATCGCTTTATTTTTTCTAAAAATAATAAAAACCCACTTCACAGGCCAGACCGGAAACACGCAGAATCGTATAACCACGTAATTCAAGACATTATTACAAGTAAATTAGTCACATTATTTGTTAGCTGTAATTGTTGAATGAACTGCTATAAGTCATTTGCGTCGAAACAGATTTAAGCCCCTTTACCACGTCAAGGTTGCCATTTAGCCATCGAAAAATGGTATGATCAATATTTGTATGTATTATACTATAATCTAATAAATTCAAAAATAAACATTTAACCATCAAACACTCGGATGATCAGTAGATTTAATTATATTAAATTAATACTATAATATAATAAATTCGAGAAATCGTCAAAAAATTCTGATAGAATTTCAACGTATTTTTTTATTTAATCTAAGAACTTTTTCTTCAGTAAATTTTTTTCTATCATTCTCAAGTAAAAAATTCTGGAAATTTTTCACGATTTTCCCGTGTTAGCCGCCATTTTATGTGCTTTTACTTTTTTTTTCAAAATTTAAACTGTGACACTGAAGTTTAAGTCTCAAGGACACGATTTCTTCGCTCTAAACATTAAATCTTAAATGATTTCAATGTGAAAAATCGACATGAATAAAGATTTTTTTTTAAACCATGTTTTATTGCTTGTGGTTTGGTAGGGGTGATTTCTAGGGGTTAAGCAGGTTAGGGGTAGGTATTTAGGTGATTAGCTGGCTTTTGGTGTGTGGCTTAATTATTTTAAGAAAAAATAAAGCGATTTAACTCGCTGTTCCCTGGGATAGATGAGTTAGACTGCTTGTGGTTTGGTGGGGGGGGGGGCTACTAGGGGTCGCATGGATTTAGGGGAAGGTGATACAATAATTTCCGCACCTGTAGCTTAAACTTGATGCTTTTTTAAAGAGTTTAAAAAAAATGATGGTTCTACGATTAAAAATGACGCGTGGCTCGAATTTTGTCCATTTTCTCCCACTGTTCGCCGTATGCTTTTACAGTGTTTACATAGCCACTATTCAGTATAATCAAACAAATTTGAATAGGTTATAAAAAACAGTTGTCTTGCTATCTACAATTTTTACAATGGATCTACTCGTTAATGTAGTTATTGAGTATGAAAATCGAGTTCATTTACGTAGACTACAAATGATTAAAAGACGATTCTTACGAGATGTGAGTAATCCTTTTGACTTTTTGCCAGAGCAGTTCCGTCGACATTATAGATGAGTACATTTTATTATTTACCTATATAAAAAAATTTTTATAGTACAGTGTGGCTAAAATCCGCTGTTAAGTCACGCCTATCTGTGATTCGCTACGCTCGTGCGCTAACCTCACGGTGCAAATACGGACTACTTTAGTCACAAATTGGCGAGACTTGCGGATTTTAGCAGTCTGTACTGTAAAATTTTGTACGATATTCTTGATTTAAATGGTTCAGTTTTACACGGCGCTTAGCGCCGTCGCTACGCTCGGGTGCTAACTGCGCCGTGTAAAAAAGAACCATTTAAGTCACACGTATCGTAATGTACTATTTTAAATCTACTTTCTACAGAATGTATCAATAAACAGCTATCGAATTAATTAATTTGATAATAGAACATTTGCCGAATGACCCAAATGGTGTCGCACCATATTTACAAGTGGTTTGCACATTACGATACTAGTTAAGTATATACATATATATTTTATTTATATATTGCGATTGTTTAGATTTGCAGAGATAATTGGTATCCCCGGCGTGTTAGGAGCAGTGGACTGTACCCTGCCGAAAATTATAGCCCCGGCAGATCACGAGGAAGCTTTTTTAAACTACGAAAGGCAACACTCGCTCAACGTTCGAATTGTATGTAATAGTAGAGATTTTGTAGGAAAATTTTTATTTTTTTATTCGACTATTAATTTTTTGTATACAATTTAAAGTAACAATAATCTCAAATTATCCTGAACTTGTTTATTAATAAATAATTATTTATTTATTTATTTTTCTATTTTCAGGTTGTCGATGTCGACTACAATATTTTAAACACTAGAATTTGTAGCGGATCTACAAACGATCACTTTGTTTGGGCTCATAGCGAGATGCGAGAAGAAATGTATCAATTACGAGCAAATCGAGCGATTATGAAATATTATTTAAACCTATTATGAAGAAGGGCCCTTCCTCGTCCGTTATTATTAAGTCAAAACAGTTAACATTATGTACTGTTATTTCTATCTTATAATTTATTTTATTTAACCTGTAGGTGATGGAGGTTATACACTATCTCGTGTCTTACTTATTCCTGTCTGAAATGCTGTTAGAGGTACTCCAGCTCATGCCTTTTCCGTTGCGCTACGACGAGCTCGAGTTAAAGTGGAAAATGTTTTCGGCATATTAAAATTTGGAGATGTCTTAACAAAGCAAGATGTCTCCATTACACTCCACAGTTTGCAAGTGAAATTGTGCAGGCATGCACAGTATTATATAATTTTTTTGCGGCAACGAGGGTAAATAGTAAAATTATAGATACATTTTTTATATATCGATAACATTGTCATATAATTATTTATAGGATGCCAATTCCCCAATTGAACATTGATAATAATGAGATTGATTTGAATAATGCCAATATTGAAGACGATGAGGATGTTGATAATTTTAATGCTCATGAAGAGTTTTTACTTGGAGTTGCGTAAAGACAATTATCAATGAAAATTTTAATGTTGCAGTTTAATTGTAATTAGTAAAAAATGCAGAGCGAAGCATGTTAAACGTAAAAATAATTTATATTTTATCAATTAATCATAAGGATCATATTAATTTTATTTTTCAGAAATCGAAATATTTGTATATATGAATATTTACTTACATTTGTAATTTATTTAGTATATAAAAAAAATGTTTCCTCTTGTTCTCACTCGAATAAAATATCAACAGAATTCAAAAATTTTAAATACGCGTTACTTGGGGCCAGAAAAAGAGGTTGAATCTTGGTCGAAGGTTATAGCTTAAATTATTATGTATCTGACAACAAAGTTTAGTTTACTAATTAATAATTTATCTACAGTACTAGACAGATATGAAACGATTAGCTAGACTCTACAATGCAGAAAATAATAAGAAAAGAAGAAATACTGGGAATGATGCTAATGAAATAATACAATTAGATGAGGTAAACGAAAGGGTTCTGCATATTAGAGGAAGATCTCATGGAAATGGACTCGCAATATTACCGGATATGGGTGTTTCATCCAGAAGAGCTAAGCGTAAAGGAATAAGAAATCCTGGACCACAAGAGCAAGAAGTACAACTTGAGCCTGCTATTAAAAATAGTAAATATTTATACGTTATGAATGAATTGTGTTTTCAAAATTTTATAATTTTTTTTAATTTTTGCAGTAAATGTTCAAAATAAAATCAAAACAAACGAATCTAATAAAACAAAGATGGAAGAAATCATCATTAAAAGTACATTACCCAAGTATATCAATAATTCTACCAGTGAAACTAAAGTTATAAAAATAGAATTTCAAACATCGGTATTACATCTATTAATTGAAATTTTACAGAAGGTGAACAAGATTAAAAAAGATGAATAGTATGATCGGGCACAACCGCTAATTTTTTTTTTATGCGTTGACCTGTAAAAAACAAATATACTATATTAAGTGTACACGAATTATTTTTTCTTATTTTCTTAAATCGTTCTGGACATAATAAATCGCAGTTTTGTAATTGTATAATTGTATTAACAGAGCGTTCTTCTAGTTTAATTTTCATTGGGAACAAACTAGTAAACGTAGATGACAGTAATTATAAAATGAAGAAAACTGCTTTGAACTATGAAAAAATTGTTGTCTTCACTTATTAATAGTTATTGTCTGTTATGTTCATTTTTTTATTTATTTTCTAAATTGTGAAATTTTACATCTGAAAAAAAGAAATCTAACTAAAGTATCTAGCAAACTAAATAAAACTAAAGACATCAAAAGATTACTGTTATCTGTGTCTCAATTCCGACATTTTTCTGCTATCATCTGCAGTTCATAACGTTTTTTTTTTTAATTGTTTTTATTTTTCTTTCTCGTTAGGGATTGAAGATTTCGTTATCATTTAATATAAAAGTAAATATTGTATTATGTATTTCATTTTGTACAGAATATAAATGTTATGATTGTTATAATCTCACAATTTACATTATTTTATAAATGTAAATAAAAAAAAAGTTCAATTAATATTATTTTTTTGTTAGATTTTGTTAATCTAATTAATACTGTCATCAAATAATAATAAAGAGTTAAGATACATTTTTTAATATTCATAATTTATATCTATTTTATTTTATAATTTCAAAGCCGGTCCTGTGTACTAGTAGCTATAACTACTTTTATATAATGTTGGCTGTATTGAATATAATCATTTATACTCGACGGTAATTAATGCTTATGAAAAGTTTCCGAAGTCGTGCTTTTAATTGGTTAGAATTTATCAATCTGGCAATCTTATTGGAGCATTTTAAAAACGTTTCACAAGAATTAATTAACATTGAGTATACATCTAAGATTTAACAGTATATTTAATAATGACACGTAAAATAATTAAAGGGGATGTCGACGCAAACGCTTCGCAAATCCACCACGGAGTATTTTGCATTTTCAAACTTTTAGAAAAATAGATAGTTTAATCGAATTTTTCTTTCGATAGAACGATTCATTAAACTTAACACTACGGCGCTACAGACACGGTTTTTCATTTGCAAGCTTTGTTAAAAAGTTTTATGTAAAATAAGATTTCAAGGTTTGCGCTGCAATCGCATGAGTACGACGAAGTACGCGTAAACATCTGTTCGTATTTCCAAGATTTTATAAAAACAAATAGTTTGATCGAAATTTTCTTTCGGTAGAGCGATTCATTAAACTTAAGGTAGTTCACTCAAAAATTAATATTTTTACGATTGCTGCAATTTTGTAAATATATCCTATTAAGTGCCCTCTATAACGTGGTAAAATTTTTTACCCCGCAAGCGGTATGATTTTTTAAGATATCGGGAGTGTATTTTAACATGGGAAGCATAGGCTAAGTCTCAATTTAGTGTACATTTTGCTGTTCCCAGGGTTAGGTTAGTTATCCTTCATGTGGTTTGGTAGGGTTGGTTTCTTGGGGTAGGGGGTGAGTGGTTAAGTGGTTAGCTGGCTTATGGTGTGCGGTTTAATTATTTTAAGAAAAAATAAAGCGATTTAACTCGCTGTTCCCTGGGATAGACGAGTTAGACTGCTTGTGGTTCTAGGTGGTTTCTAGGGGTAAGGAGGTGAGTGGTTAGGTGGTTAGCTGGCTTATGATGTATGGCTTTATTATTTTAAGAAAAAATTAAGCGATTTAACTCGATGTTCCCAGGTTTAGGCTAGTTAGCCTGCTTGTGGTTTGGTAGGGGTGGTTTCTAGGGGTTAAGCGGGTTAGGGGTAGGTATTTAGGTTATTAGCTGGCTTATGGTGTGTGGCTTAATTATTTTAAGAAAAAATAAAGCGATTTAACTCGCTGTTCCCTGGGATAGACGAGTTAGACTGCTTGTGGTTCTAGGTGGTTTCTAGGGGTAAGGAGGTGAGTGGTTAGGTGGTTAGCTGGCTTATGATGTATGGCTTTATTATTTTAAGAAAAAATTAAGCGATTTAACTCGATGTTCCCAGGTTTAGGCTAGTTAGCCTGCTTGTGGTTTGGTAGGGGTGGTTTCTAGGGGTTAAGCGGGTTAGGGGTAGGTATTTAGGTTATTAGCTGGCTTATGGTGTGTGGCTTAATTATTTTAAGAAAAAATAAAGCGATTGAACTCGCTGTTCCCTGGGATAGATGAGTTAGACTGCTTGTGGTTTGGTAGGGGTGGCATCTAGGGGTCGCATGGGTTTAGGGGAAGGTGATTCAATAATTTCCGCACCTGTAGCTTAAACTTGATGCTTTTTAAAGAGTTTATAAAAATCATGACTCTACGGTTAAAAATGACGCGTGGCTCGAATTTTGTCCATTTTCTCACATTGTGTGGCGGGGGTCGGGGGGTCGCGGTGCTGAGGGGTGTTTGATCATAATTAATGGACTGATACAAGATGGTGATAATTTCAACGAGAAAATCTCGGACGTAGCTGCCTTCGCACTACCCAGCACCGTCCTTCCCGCCCTGCAGAAGAGCGACATCGCCAGTACTCGTGTACTGCGCGTGCGTAGACCAGACAGGGCTCAGAGAAATAGCACGATCTCAACAGTATCAGCGACGCCTCGAGGTATGCTGTCATCACTCGTTGTCAAGCTTGCGAGCCCGGGCTTAGTCAGGGAAATTATGCGAACGAAAAGCGCGTTATCTAACAATTACTTAAACACAAACGACATCAAGCCCGGTGTTCTAGACCAGGAGGCTGCTGCCTGCTTGACGGAACATAAAGTTTTTATAAATGAAATGTTGTCCTAGAAAAAATTCTTGTTGTTCGAAAACTTGAGGCCAATTACACAGGGACTAGGCTTTAAATATGTCTGGCATGCAGGTGGCAGGTTTCTGGCCAGGCGTAGGAGGGGCAAGCGCGCGCACATGTTTGCATCTCCTGCAGATTTGCAGGTCAGTCTCACGGCGTGCCAGCCCGGCTCGAAACAACCTCGACGACCGAACACACGCATGACTGTCACTTATAAGGATGAAAATACTGATACTACCTCTAGTAACGGACATGAGTCGGACCTGGCAAGCAAATCGGCTGCAACTTTGCCAGCATCATTGCCATTATTGACGACTGTATCATCTGCATTAACATCCATACAGTCGTCATCATCGTCATCATCATCATCGGCGCCCTCTATTTGACTGGCAAGGCCCCTTGACAATGCGCAAGATGCTGAGAGTAGCTTGAGGGCGGGCTTTCTCAATGTGAACTCGCTCAGGGCTCGCATTGAGATCGTCCGTAATTTTCAGGAAGAGCGCCCCTCGTATGACATCTTTGTCGCTCGCTCCTACTCTGTCTCTCTCCGCCTGTTCCGCGAGCGGTCTTCTGCCGCTTTCGCTGATTTGTGTTATTCAATTATCGTATTGCCGAAGCGCTGTGAGGATTCGCCTCATAGTGACGACCGTTAAACAATATCGTTTGTTAATGCGTCAGTACTTTTAACACTGTAGCCTTCATTTCTTTTCCGTAGTTTAAATACTTGTAAATACACTCTATCTTACAATAAATATCAAAGCCTTTTCTTACGGCATATTAATTCAAGTTAACGGTTGAGAGTGTTTTTGTTTATTGCCAACTAGTCCTTCGAGATCCACAAGTCTCTAACATCAGTTCGAGAGACTATAAATAGTTTTAGTGGGATACTTCTACATAAAAGTATATAAATGCATAGTTTGTTTGCAGCTTGTAGTATAGTTATAATTTTACAAACTGATAACGCGATTTATTCATTAATTATTTGGCACTAAACTGTATATTTTTCGATTTATACAGTTCGCTTCTTGTGCATAATTTATGAATGGATCAAGTGTCTATTTGTTTATTTTAATTTTATCATATTTTGTTGCGACAGTCGGTCGGTGTGAAACTACGATTGTTGCAGTAAAGTATGTCATTTTGCAGAGTTATAATAATTGGTCGGTGTGAAGCTACGGTTGTTATAACGATGCAGTGCTCATTTATTAAATTTTAAAAATAAAAAAGGAGTTAGAATAAATATTGAGGCTGTAAACGAATGAAATGTATACATTTTATTAGTAAATTCAAGAGTAAATTAATTTTTTTATAATATTTTCTTAAACTAACGCGCAGAAGAGCTTTATTACTAAGTTTTAGATATAGTTGTTTGGTATCGATTTGTAGAAAATTTCACAAGCATTAAAATTATAATATTGAAATATTTATACAATACTCTGCTCAACTTTTATTAACGATAAATAAAATGCTTGGGAAATTTTATACAAATTGGCGTGCGCATCAAAAGCGGCGTATAGGCGAACCACAGTCATAGAGGAGAGGGCGTAGGCGGACCGAAGGGCCTGACCGAAGCTGCCTAGGAGGAGAGATGCGAAAATTCGGCGTAAGTGAGTGTGTTGATGCTTGAGAGAGAGTGTGTGTGGCATGGTCCGTACTGTCTGAACAATGCCTCTGCGTCAATTGTGTCTCCTCTGTATATAGCTGTTATCGTATAAGCGTCTGTCAGGTTCATCTTGAGTAATACCACGTTGTTTTGGGGATTGTACTGCAAGGGGTAGCCGTTATCATTAACATTGTCGTCGCTGTTGATATCGTTGTTGTCTGCATTGTCGATGTCATTACTCCTGTAATTGTCGTCATTGTTGTCTGGGATGTGGTCATTGTCGTTTCCCGTGGCGTTGTCACTGTCGCTGTTCATGTTGTCTTCGTTATTGTCATTGTCTTGCTGTGGGACATCTTCGTCTGAATTTAAAATAACTTCGTCATTTTCGTCGTTAGCGTCGCTTTCAGGAGTGTCGCTAGTGTTGTCCGTTCCGTCGGTTCCGTCAGTGGTACTGCTGTCGCTGCTGCTATGTTCGTCGTCTGTGTCTGAGCTGTCCGAATCAGTCGGTGCTTCTACTCTCTGTTCTACTGTCATCCTGTCCTCTGTTCTGGATGTCTTATAGTCGCTTCTGAGTCTCGTCGAGCTTGTCCGTGTTCTGTACTTAATAGTTAATCTCGCTGAGTCATGGTGTGGTCCTCTTGGAATAATTTCAAACGTGACGGTGTTGTTTGGTCCATAACTGTTCAATAGCTTCATCACTATAGGGAGTTTTCCCGCGGGGTCAAAACAGATTGTGACATGGTCCGAAACTTCGTCGAAGACGATTGAGGTGACGATATTTTTCAAAACTTGGTCCATATCTGAAAATAATTCAAAGAGAGTGGTACGATAATGATATGTTATATTTATTTGGTTATTTTAATTCATGCGATGTATTCTCGTTCATGCATTCATTCATTCATACAGGGTCATTGGTCCTAACTATTGTTTATTATGGTTATATAACACGGTCGCAAAATGTAAATTTATCTGTCTTATTCTATGCTCATACTGCTATCATTTTCATCTAGGTCAGGGAGGGTGGCTTCTAGGGTCTTGGGTCTTTCATGGCTCACTCTATTTGTCCTGGGTGTTGGTGGATGTCGGTTGTTTTCCTTTTGATTTTCCAGTTTTGCTATTTTTTCTTTTAATTCCATAATTGTCTCCTGTAGTGGCTGTAACTTGCTCAGTGGGTCTTCACTGACATTGTCTTGGGTCCAAGCTATTTGCTTTTTGCATGTTATTTCATGTAAGTTGTATATTTCTACTTCTATCATCTGTTTGCATCTTTCGTGGAATTTAGTATTTGCGGTTCCTTGCGCTGCACGTGGTAGTCTTCGCGGTTCGGCAAATGTTGCTTTGTACATTGGGTCACTCTCTTCCTTGGCGGCTTTGGTGTCTTCTTGTGTGAAATATTGCACGTATCCGTATGACAAACGTCCCTTTTTGTATCTGACTGTTTCGTAGTATGCCAGTGTCCCGAACTGGGCGAAATGTCTGAAGAACATTTCGTCTTTCTCTCTATCATTGCCGTCCCAAGGCAGTAGGCAGAACAGTCTGTTCCTGATTGATTGAGGTGTTGATGGTTGATTAACCACGTGTACTTCAGATCTAACTGTTGGTTCTTCTTTTGGAGTGAGGTCTATCAAATCTCCGATTGCTGTTTTTGGTCCTGTGGTTATCATGGGAGTTTGGTATGGTGCTGCTCTCTTGCTATTCCTCTTTAATTTATTTTGCTTAGCTAATAGGGATCTGAGTTCATATGCTTTTGCTATCTCTCTTTCTGAGTTGAAAGATAGCGTTATCTTTTTGGTCTCTCGTTCATATTTGTGTTTTTCTACACGGGCGTTCTGGGGTTCTACTACTCTTTCAAATTCTCTTATTATGTTTGATAGTGGTATGTCTACATCGCAGAACATTGAAATGTTTGTTCTTGGTCTAAAGTCCATTGTGTATTCCTTTGTCTGCAAATAGATTACATCAATCATGTTAGAGAAAAAAAAAATTTGATTGGTTAAGCATTGTTTTGCTATGTACAAGCGTCCTGGAAATTCAAAATTTTAATTTCATTCACTCATGAGCATTCTGCTTCTTGTTTGGGTAGTGCAAATTTCTTTGTTGTCGATTGCGCGTTCGTTTCAATTGTTAGTTCAGTTCGTTGGGTATTGCTCCTTGTTTGATGTACTGTCCCACTGGACTCTGTACTTGTGCGCGTTTTGCTCTAGTTCTTTGAGCTATCACGCTATGCTCTAACTTTGGTGCCTCTTTATTGGTTTTGGCTCCTATGGGTCTTCCTCTTCCTCTAGGTTTATTTGCTATGTCGCCTGTTGATTGTATCCTGGTGCGTGGTTGCACAATTCCCTTGGCTGGTTTTGCTACACTTGCTACCGCCTTTTGTTGTTTACTTTGTTTTTCTTCTATTACCATTATTTTGATACTAGGTAGATTTTTGTTGATCTCTTCTTCAGTCATTTCTGGTGGATTCCGTGATAGTGCATCTGCGTTTTTATTCAGCTTTCCTGGTTTATACTTAAAAGTGTACTCGTACCCGGTGAATCTAAACATCCACCTCATGAGTCTTTGGCCTGGGTCTTTTCTGCTGTGCATCCAGTTTAGTGGTTCGTGGTCACTAACTAGTGTAAATTTTCTGCACAATAAATAAGGTCTAAACTGGTGCAAGGCGTAAAGTACTGCGAGGCATTCTTTCTCCGTGGTTGAATAATTTCTCTCGGCTTTGTTGAGCGCTCTAGACAAATATTGTACTGGGTGATCGAAGCCGTCCTTTTCTTGGCTTAATACTGCTCCTATTGCGTAATCTGACGCATCAGTGGTCAGTGTGAAATCCTTGTTGAAGTCTGGGAATTGTAATATGGGTTCTCTTACAAGGCAATCTTTCAGTATCTGGTAGCTTTTCTCGCAATCTTCTGTCCATTCAAAGTTTACGTTTTTCTTGAGAAGGTCATTTAGTGGCTTAGCTATCTTCGCAAAGTCCTTAATGTACTTCCTGTAGTATCCAAACATTCCTAGTAGCGTTCTTACATTCTTTGCTGTCTTTGGTGTGGGTAACTTTGTTATTGCTTCCACCTTTTCCGGATTTGGTTCAATTCCTCTGGAACTTATTATGTGTCCTAGGAATCCTACTTCTCGTCTAAAAAATTCAATTTTATCTGGCTGCAGTACCAGTTTGGCGAGCCTTAGCCTATCTATCATATGCCTAATTCAGTGTTCGTGTTCTTGCAAGTCCTTGCTGTAGACTATAATATCATCTAAATACACTAACATCTCTATGTTTTGCAAACCTCTAAGTGCCTTTTCCATTAAGCGTTGAAATGTCGCTGTTGCGTTCTTCAGACCTTCTGGTAAACGTGTATACTCATAATGTCCGTTGAGGGTTGTGAATGCTGTCTTGTAACAGCCTTCTGGTGCCATTGGTATCTGCTGGAATCCACTTGCAAGGTCGAAAATCGAAAAGTATGTTACTCCACCTAATTGGTCCATGATGTCGGCAATGTTAGGCAGAGGGTAGGCGTCGCTGATTGTCTTTTTATTGATTTCGCGAAAGTCGATTAACATCCTCCATCTTGGGTTTCCATGGCTGTCAGGCTCTTCGGTACTATCTATATTGGCGAGTTGCATGGTGAATTCGATTCTCTAATAATTTTATCTCGCAATTTCTTCTCCACACTCTCTCTGACGACTTGCTTATGTTTCGGAGGATATTGTTTCGTGTTTATAGGTATGTCGTCCTCTAAATGTATGTGATGCTGGATCATATCTGTACACGGTAACTTGTCTCCTGGTAATAAAAATCTATCTAAATAATCTTCTATTATACGGTCCACTATTTTTAGTTCTTCTTGGTTCAAGTGACTTCTTCTAATTGATTCTTTCACCTTCTCTAGCCTCTGAATTATGTCGACTATAACTTCACCATTAAATTCGCTGTCTGTTTCTTCTAGAAAATTTGGCTCCGTGTCAAATGGTATTAATTCTTTGGCATCGACCTCTATCATGACGTCTTCTTCACTCGTATTAATCGCCATCATTTTGCAGGTGTTGTTGTCGTTAATTACTACTCCTTCTCCCAAAAATACATTTTCGTTCCCTACATCGATTCTGGGTATGTATCCTTCTTTTAATTCACTTCTGATTAGATTGATTCTTACAACTTGCCGAGTTCTGGCCTTTAAAACATGTTTCGTTTTTGCTGGTGTCTTCTCATTTTTGGATACATCTGTTACAGGTGCTTCTTTATCGTCTTTCTTGTCTTCGACTTGTAGCACGTTGCTGGTTTTGTAAGAATTATGTGCCCTTTTTCTCTTCTCTCTGTTTTATTTTTCTTGTCCCAGAAATGGCATTGGGTGCATTACGTCTCCGCTTACCATTAGAGCGTTGTTAAAATAAGAAATGACAGCCTCTTCCTTTTTTAAATAATTTCTTCCTAATAGTCCATCGTGTGGTGTCGGAAAATCGTCTGTCACTATGTGGAATTTCACTGGTGTATTTCTGATAAGCAAATAAACTGCTCCTAGAGTCGGTACTGTTCCCGTGGTTATTCCTCCAAGATTCCTCACATCTTTCATATTTATTGGCATGTCATCGTGTATAAAACTTAATTTGATTAGATTTACACTTGCTCCATTGTCTATCATGAATGTTAACCAAGGTTTCGTGGTTCCTTGTGGTATGTGTACTTTTATTGCTGTTGGTTCATCATTTTCCCAATTAAACTCTTCAGGTGTCTTGCAGTCAGCTGTCCATATATTGGAAGTTCCTGTTCCCTTGTCATTATCGCCATCACTGGTACCTTTTGCTGCACCTGGTTGTTCTGGCTGCTCTGATTTGGGTTCTGCCTGCCTTGATTGTAACCCTGTGTTTGTTGTTGATATTTCTGGTAGTCCACATTCTGCTGTGGTTTCTGGATAGGTTGTTGGTTCTGTTCCTGGCTCGTCATTCTTTCTCCATGACGAGCCCTTTGAGAGTTTAAATTCTCTCGTTCGTTTTCGTTTTGTTGATAGTTTCTTGCATTGCCGTTTCTCCAGTTATTGGGATAATTATTGTAATTCTCTCGTCTATCCGGACCACTAGGTTGATAATTTTCACGACGTCCAGTTTCGTGATTAAAAATTTGCCTTTGGCTTCTTTGACCATAGTTTCTATTCCACGACGGCCAATTGCTCCCTCCTTGTCTGTTGCTGTTGTTATACCCCCGCTGGTATCCTCCTCTATTGTAATTGTTGCCACTACCATTTCCTCTCTGATAACCTTGATAACCATTTTGGTTGTAGTTATTCCGGTTATAATTGTTCCTCCTATGGTTATCTTGGAATTCTCGTTGGCGTGGTTCAGGCTCATTGACGTAGCCTACGTAGTCTTCATCTTCGTTGTCGTATCTTGCATAATCTTCTATCTCCTCGACATATCCTGCACATTCTTCTTCTTCAGGCATATATCCTATAAAATCGTCATGTCTGCGATTTCTGTTGTCATATCTATCTTGATTTCTGTATTCTTCATCGTGATATCCGCCTCTATTATTATATCCGCCACCTTCATTGCGGTATCCATTATTATAACTATCCCTTCTTTCTGTATTATAATAACTTCGATTCACTCGTGGCCTGGAGTCCGGTATGATCCTGGCTTCCATGCGTGTTTCTAGTCGCACAGCCTCTTCGTATGCTTCTCGTAGATTCTTTGGTTTGAATAAGTCCACTCTTTCCGATAAATTAGCTGGTAATCCCCTTATGTATATATCGACTGCCAGCATCTTCAATGGTTCCATCATCGCGTCAAGGTTGTCACTTCCCTTTTCTTCTTTCAATGCATTCCTGGCACTGCTCAGTAAAATGTTCAATTCGTCATAAAAATCTCCTACAGTGTCTCCTTGCCTCATCTTGACCGTCTGGATACGTGTGTTATAATAACTAAAGTCCCTGCCTGGACCAAATCTCTGCTTTAAATGTTTAATTAAGTCTCCTACTGTTGTTATGGTTTTGTTGTTGAGACTCTTCTTCGCTGCTCCGGTTATTCTCTGCAGCACATTTCGCATAAATTGTGGTCGTATTGCCTCAGTTACAAGTTCATTTGCATTCTTCAAATCTTGTATGTAGTCTCTTAACTTGGTATGTTTCCCGTCAAAGCTTGGTATGCCGCTTACGCAACTCATAAGCATGAAACTATTGGCCATGGTGGTAGCCAAGTCTGCTCCTGTGTTTTCACCCGTCCTATTGCCGGTCTCGTCTGTCATTTTGAATAGATTTACTGCCTCTTAATTGTCGTAGAAAATTCTAAATAATCCTCTAGATAGTTCTCTAAATGCTTCTAAAACGTTCTTGCTTTATAGAGAGTCCGTAATTCCGTGTCACTATTTTATTAAAGCCTTATTTCCTCTCCTCACAATCCCAATATTATATTTATCATATGTTATTATTATTATTGTAATTAAAATTCTATGATGTGGGTATAGATAATATATTGAAGTATATTAAGGGGTAACGTAAACGAAATTGTTGGATTTTTGATAGTTAATTTTCGTTTAATTATTGTGGGGTTCGATGAATAATAATAAATGGTGATAATGACTAATAATAAAACCAGTAGTCAATAAAATATTGTAATAAAATATTGATACTAAATTAATATTAAGTGTTCACGGGTATATGTCTAAA
Source organism: Nasonia vitripennis (assembly GCF_009193385.2). Taxonomy (NCBI): domain Eukaryota; kingdom Metazoa; phylum Arthropoda; class Insecta; order Hymenoptera; family Pteromalidae; genus Nasonia; species Nasonia vitripennis. The sequence continues at coordinate 998,576 of NW_022279588.1, forward strand.
TTAAAGGCTTATCCAAAGAGAGTCGTCAAATCGTGCATTTTTTTTTTTTAATGGGAAAAAGAAAATTTGTGTCGTGTCCTCTGTCAAAATTTAAGTCAAATTTAAATTAAGAGTGATGGTCCGGTTTTGTAAATTCAATTAAAATATTTATGTGATTTATTTTCTTCGCAAAATTCCCGAATAGAGAATTTAATTATGCTAATTATTTTGTATAATTCAAAATTAATTTATTTATTTAAAAATAATAGATGACTATTTGTTGTTATCGATTATGTAAACGAATTTCCCCTAAATAGTGTTTTTGAAATTAATTCGCCTATAATTATTGAATAATAGTCTTAACCGTAAAGATTATTTATATTTATGTAAAAGCCCTATTATGCAAAAGAACTATTGTTTCTGAATGGTCTCAAACTGTCACGTAATATTTCAAAGTCGTAAGGAAATAATTTAATTCCAATGGACACGCCCTTGTTTTCGTTAATCCGGTCTAAATACAGTAGCAATAGATTAATTGTTTAATTACTGAATTTACTTTACAATAATTCTCTTGAAAAGTCTCGAAGTCCAATATTCGAATTCAAATATTCGCGCGCGCTCCGCCGCTCTCAAAATGGCGTCCGCCCGCTCTCGAGTCTATAGTCACTAGCTTGGGTGTGGCACCGCTCCGCGCCTAACTTCTCGCTACAGTCAAACTTCCTAGTCGAGTCCGTTTGCGTCAGCTGTTGCCTCGTGTTGCGTCGCGTGTACTTTTCGCCTTCAAATTATTGCTAATTGTTTTGCAAAAGGTGAACCGTGCATGTCGTCTCGTATCGTTCGATCAAAAGTGCGTGTGCGTGCTATCACGGTGTTCCTGCAAAGGTCAAAGTTCGGGCCCAGGATTGTTCCCAATGTCGCAGCTGCAACTCTATCAGCTGACTCAGATAAGTTCTTTTTTATTAAATAAATATTAAATTTCTTGCAAACAATCCGAGAACTGTTGCTTTGTGTAAACTTGTTTTGTCTTTCTTTTCAGCTTTCGTGGCAGTCAGAAGCAGCTTGAATTTTTTACAAACATCCTCAAGATCAAGGAGGACAGTGCTGAGTCTCCATGACGTCATGGGTGTGTTTTGTGTAAGCAGATATTTTTACCACTTACTCTCTCTCTATTTTATCTATATAAGTTCTGAATTAGACTGTAAAATGTAAAAAAAATGGTTGAATGAAAATTGATGTGATTCTATGTGTAAATGTTTTGGAAGTTACTGTTTTATGCGTCTCTCTGTGTACTGGTTAGTGAACAATGATTTGTATTGATTGTATCAAACTACGGAGGTATATTGTAGATTGTTGGTGTGTGACTCGAATGCGATGCCAATTTTCAAAATCTTGATTCTACTCTTTGTGTTTAATATCAAATTACTTGTAATGAACTTTTATGTGTATATGTTGTGTGGCTGGACTCATCAAACTGCTTGTGCATTGAGTGTGTAAAGAAAATTGCTGGTGTAAGAAAAGATATTATGTAACATTATTGCGTTTTGTCTTATTTGAGTACCTCTCCTAATATCCACTGGGTCTCAATGATTTTTAACTAGTAAAACGTCCGAACTTATTAATTGTAAGAGTCACAAGAAATAATAAAAAAAATTATTTTAAAATCACTGACGTTACTGCGCGTCCCACCCGATATGTGGCTGCAGTGACGTCACGGCGTCTTTGTGTCCTTGCGCGCGCGTCTCGAATTTCAAACTCCTATCAATGCTCTTGCTTTTTATATTCTCTCGTTTCTCTCTTTGTCGCACTTATGACTTTTTAATATGCAAGAGGTCCCGGGTTCATATCCCGGACGAACCCCCCGTTTTGTTAGGATACAACCGATTCCACCAGCTAACAATGAAATATTATTAATACGTGGGCGCTTAGCTACTCTCCCATACGGGGGAGATCAGTGAGAACACTAATTTGTCGAGGCAGAACTGTTTGATTTAACCGAAATGTCAAAGTTCAGAAATATTGAATTAAATGCTACTTACTTTGTTCTGTGGACTTCTGGAATTTGAGAAATAATTTAACCCGAAAGGATGCTCAGAAAAACTGGGATGACTGCTCGGAAAAGATTGCGGGGTTTAGATCTCCTTTTTGGCAAGATGTTTTAGCAAAACGGAGGATGGCTCAAAATTGGTTGTATTCTGAATGACTTATTTTCCAAAACTCAATACATGGATTGCAGTGATTATCAACTTATCAAAACACAAATTAAATGAGACAATCAAATGAAACAAAACTTATTGAATTTCTCAAAGGCAAATTACTCAAAATCTAAACTCTTAAAATTAGCGTCCTTTCTCTAGGAGCGCACACCCTGGAGTGGCGTTTCGGGGGAGGTGATGCTTGAGTGAGAGTCGAAGCTTTCTCCCACGCGGGGTACTTACTTCTCCTCTCTTCTTACTTCAGCCTAGCCGCGCTCTTTGTCTTACTCATTAGGCCTTATGGGCCTAATACTATGGTCAACGGCTAAACTGCAGCGTCGGCGGTGCACGCGCGCTGCAGCCGAGGGAGGAGAAGTTTGTTTTGGTTTCGGGTACATTCCTTCGAGGCTTAGTTAAGCGTCGAAGTTTCTGGATCTTCTTTTTACTGGCTTTGTGTAATTTTTATATAATGTTTCTAAATAATTTATCCAGGAACTTCGTCGCTTAATACATAGTATGATCAGCTCTTGAAACTTAGTATGGGGTAGTGCATATAAGAGTTATGGAAATCTAGTACAGAAAACACAAAAGAAAATCCTAAAGTTAATAAATAAGAATAGTTTTATTGAACATGTAAATCCTGTAAACCTAAAGCAACTCTCTACATTTGAAGCTCTAAAGCACTACTGCGATGATCTCAAAACGCAATTACTAGCTCCTACGAGTGTTACTAGAAATAAGAGTTTAATTATACCTTAGAACAAAAAAAGAGTCAGCAATAAAAATAGCTATAATAAAGCTATTCTGACATATAACGCACTGCCAAACAAGTTATAGGTAATAGATTTAAAGAAACAATCTGGTATAAATTCAATAAAAAATTGGATTAAATTAAACTGTCGAAGTTTTGGCATTAATGTTATTCATTGTTTAAGTATTTTGTATAATAATCTTGTTACTGCGTCTTTCTCTTTACTAATAGTAAATTAGAATAAGATATATTTTTTAGTTTTTAGTTTTTTATTATTTTCTATATATATTATTGTATTATACTACTAAGTATTTTGTAACACCATCTTGCAAACAGGTAAATGCGTTAACCTCTGCAAGGTATGGAGTATTTTTAAACTGTAAAGTACTCTATACTAATTTATCTAGTAATAAATTGGATTAAATTGAATTGAAAAGTCAATAACAAACCATGGTTAGCCTAAGTTGATAAGCTGAGTTTTGGGCGCAGAAGGGCGCGACGATCCCTTAACACCCATAACCTAGAAGAATAACCAATACGGTACTCGTGCCATCACAATAACAGAGCTAATGTTGTATCGACATGAGTCAATTCTGTAGGGGTTTAAATTTTCGTTTATAGTATTAAAAGAATAATAAAAAACCACATTTAGCCCCAAGAAAAACCTTGGTCAGCGCTAGTTGACCGGCTGGGTTTTCGGCGTGGAAGGGCGCGAAGCGCTTATCACGCCCATATCCCTGAAGGGTCAACATACATGGTACTAGAACCATCGCGGTAACAGAGCTACAGTAGCACCACCCCGAGTTATTGCTGTTTGAGTTTTAGGTTATTTTTATAATTTCGAAAAATCAATATAAAACCATGGTCAGCCTGAGTTGACCACTTAGAAGGGCGCGTAGCGCCTGACATATTTATAACCTAGGTGGGACAACTAACACGGTACTAGAACCATCGCGGTAGCAGAGCCACTGCAGCGACACTCCAAGTCTGTGCTGTAAGGGTTTCAGGTTTTTTTATATTATCAAATTGTTTGTTTGTATTGCACTTGGTATACTGGCATCGGTCATTATGACTGAATGCGGTACTTTTCCGGTTAAAAACTAGCCACCATCGCGCTGGCTATTGCCCTCTATTATTGGGGAATTCCCAAAGTAGTGGCAGAGAGGTATACATACATTGCTATTGAGGGTGATTAGGCCCACATTATCACCCGGCACGGGGAAATCCAGCCTAATGACTGTCCGAGCGCTCAGATAGCCAGTTCCTTCTACCGTCTTGAATGCAATTTTCAGCTGGTGGAGCTCGGGAGTGGCAACGCTCGACTATGTAGATTTGCTGCCCCCTTCTTCTGTAGGGAATAGCGCTGCCTGCCGCCAGAGGATACTGTTGCTTTATAATGCCCCACCTTGATGGGGCAGCTTGTCGTCTAAATTAGTCTGCATCGAGCAACGCTAGAGCAGGTACACCTCTCTCACCTCTATCCGGAGCGCAACCTTAATATATTTTCAGTGATCTACGCGCATCGCGATCATTGCACAACTTTTATCGCGCCTGCACGACTTTTATCGCCCTTTAGCATCCCTGTAAGAAGCAGTCTTTGGAGGAACGCTGTTTTAAAGTCCAAGATCGCAATAGAAGATTACGAGTGCAGCTGCTTCTACGACGGACGTCACACAAGAGTAAGCGTGTTTTAATATTGTGCACGCAAATTCTAGCGTTCGTATAGCAGTGGCAGTAAGTTTACTATGTTTTAGATTGTAAGTTTGTACTTTATATACATTATTTATTCAATAAATTTCATATACAGCTTGATCTGGCTTTCCCCTGTTGCCTGTTAGATTGTACTGCGAAATATAGATTTTTATTTCATCAACCACTTACTCATTTCTTCTTCCTCGAACTCTTGTCGTTACATGACAAAACATAAATGATCGATAAAAAAATATGGTTAGCCCGAGTTGACCTACTAGGTTTTGGCTATGGAAGGGTGCGAAGCGACCGACACACCTACAACCCAAGAGGGACAACAAACACGATACTAGAAGCATCGCGGTAAAAGAGCCACTGCAGTACTATCCCGAGTCTGTGCTATCAGGGTTGTGGCGGTTTGCGCTAAGCAGCATTGGTGCTAGGGCGAGCAGACGCTCCAGCCCAGGCCTGTCTTTACCTACCGAGTCTGGCCGTAGGTTGACGCCATAGGCAAGCTGTTCGACTCGAAGCGTGCAGCAATAGCGCAACCGGCGGAGCACGCCAACGCTGGAGGAGGCAGCAAGAAGTCAGCCCCTGAGCGAGGACGCTCCGGACCTAGGAAAGAGAGAGGCAAGTCTCCTAGTCCGAAGTACAAAAGCCAGAGGTCTGGTGAGAGTTTCGGTCAATCAGGCCAAAGAGAGCAGAAGAATCCAATAGAATGCTTCAAATGCCGTGGAAAATGTCACATTGCCCGAGAATGTCCCTTGGGTAAGGGAAACGGCAAAAAGGAGGAGTAGGCGAGGTTACTGCTCCTCTTGAACCGTCGCGCGAGGAGTCTTCCCGAGAGGAGAGGCACGTGACGGAGGGCGTAGCCGATACCTCGCGCGAAACCTCAGGCGATTTTGATCGCATGGTCGCACTGTTGTCCAGCGAGTCTCGCCAGCCGACGATATCGCTAAATGAAGACGAGTCGCGCTGGTGGGCATCGGAGAGTCCAGAGTAAGGGCTCTATACGACCCAGGCGCCGCTATGACCGTGATGGGGTCGTTAGGGCTTCAGATCGCTAGCGCCTGCGGTCGACCTTTGCGACGTAACGGTGGCGATCATGCCCGAAACGACCAACGAATGTCTAGTTGGGACGAATTTCAGACGCCTGTTCGGCGCAGTCCACGATCCAAATGAAAACGTCATGTATCTGAAGAAGGAGCGATCCATTACCTAACATGGATGATATTCTTCGTATACTGCAGAAAGCGAAGTACATATCGACGTTGGACCTTAGCAGCGCGTACCATCAAATACCGTTGAAACCAGAGGCGAGACCTCTGACGGCTTTTACAGTTCCTGGGCTAGGTTTATTCCATTTCACGCGTATGCCGTTTGGTTTAGCCTACGCTGGAGCGACCTTCCAGCGAATGCTCGACGAATCAGTCCAGAACTCCAGCCATACGCGAACTCGTATCTCGATGATATCATCATCGCGACAGAGACGTTCGAAGAACATCTCGAGTACTTAGAGAAAGTACTCCAGCGAGTGAACGCGGCTGGATTGACGATCGACCGGGACAAAAGTGTCTTTTGCCGAGAAGAGGTGAAGTACCTCGGCGTCCTGGTTAATAACGATGGTCTTCGGCAAAATCCAGGAAAATAGCGCCCATTGTGGTATATCCAGCGCCGAAAAACCTAAAACAGTTGAGACTTTTCCTAGGAATGGCGTCGTGGTATCGCAAATTCTTGCAAGAATTCACGACCGTCGCTAAACCGCTCCATCGCCTGACGAAGAAAGGCAGAAAATACGAGTGGGAGACGGAACAACAAGACGCTTTCCAACAAGTGAAAGCGCTGATAGCGTCTGCATCGATTCTTCATCGCCCAGATTTCGAATCACAGTTCGTGTTGCAGACAGACGCCAGTGACACTGGCCTCGGCGCGGTACTTTTCCAAGTAATCGACGGAGAAGAGCGGGTTTTAGAATTCGCGAGCCGCATGATGTCGTAAGCCGAGAGAAATTACAGTGTCACGGTGAGAGAATGTCTCGCTGTCATCTGGGCTATACGGAAGTTCAGACCTTATATTGAGGGATATCAATTTAAGGTTGTCATGGACCACAGTAGTTTGCGGTGGCTATGCAACTTGCATAATCCCACCGGACGCCTAGCAAGATGGACACTAGAAATGCAGGGCCACGTCTACACTGTGGAGCAAAGAAAAGTTCTGCTAAATGCTGTACCAGACGTATTGTCGCATATGTACGAAGAAGATGCAGTACCAGTCGAAGCAGTCGGATGGGCAAGCGAAACCCCGGACGAATGGTACTGCGAAAAGGTCCGTGAGATACAGCTGCAGCCGAGCAAAGAACCGCTGTATAAGGTGTACGGCGGGCAGCTGTACTACTTCTGCCCGGATGAGAAATTTCCAGCGTCTATGAATGACGATACGGCATGGAAAATCGTCGTGCTAAAAGAAAAGCGAGCAGAGATCTTGCGAGAGTGTCACGACGAGCCATCAGCCGGTCACCAGGGCCGTCAGAAAACTTGTGCGCGCGTCGCAATGTACTATTACTGGCCCTATCGCTGAGTATGTTCGACGATGCTTCGTTTGTCAGCAATACAAAATCCAGAAGCGCTCTCCAAGCGGCCTGATAGGGAAACGAGTGATTACTCGGTCATGGCAGATCATAGCGGGATATGTCATGGGGCTGAAACCAAAGACCGCTCGAGGAAACGAATATATTCTCATATTCGAAGACTTTTTCATCCGCTGGATAGAGTGCATTCCAATTAAAATAACCCCAGGCGAACCCAGTGGAGAGAGTAAACCGCACCATTAACAACATGGTGCGCGCGCTGATCGAGGAGAACTATAATACATGGGACGAGCGATCGAGCGACATCGTTTTCGGGTATAATACCGTACCCTATTTCTCGACGGGCGTGAGTCCAGCAATTTTGATGTATGGGACTCAGCCGAGGAAACCTTCTGCAGCAAGGCGCGAGCAGGACGCTGCCGCAGAAGAAGATTTGCAGCAACGCGCGATCGATGCATGGCATGAACGTATGTGGGATTTATCCCAGCTGCGCGAGCAAGCGTCGCAGAGGACGCAGGACACGCAAGATCGCCAGAAGCGCTACTATGATGACAAGCGTAAACCGGCGTCACACAAAGTCGAAGAATAAATAGCACAACATATTCTTTTGTAAAGAATATAAATCTCAAAGTTTAATCTTTTGTGAATAATAAAATTTGCTCTGCCATTTCGAAAGAATAAATGACGAGTTCTATTATTTACCAAATGATTTGATCTTTATGGATTGTTTTATATATACCATAATACTGAAGGAATGGATCCTGGTTTTTATTCCTTACGGAGAGAATAGTTGTAAAAAAATACACGTTAAACAGATTCATTGTTGTGTATGTTATTCCATAGTTTTTTAGTACTATTCTCTCTGTAAAGAATAAAAACCAGGATCCATTCCTTCAGTATTATGGTTGTAACGGTTTATCTTTCCCCAAGAGACTGGATAGTCAGTCGTTTCCAGGATCTGGATAGGTGAAAAGAGCAAAAAGAGTCCGTTTTTATATTCTTATCAATAACAAAATATATTTCTTAGTTAAACAATAGCATTTAGAATCATTTGTTAAATCCCGGCTGAAACGAAATCAATTATGCGTCTTGTTAAAAATACTTCGCCTTTACAAGTGGAATAGTTTAAACTAACGCGGTTAACAATTTACAAGAATATATACGCGATTTCGTTACAATAATGATTCGGTGTACGCGGCTGGGTGTATCGATTCGGTGGCGGTATGACGGGTCGTTGGCCGATTTTAAGGTTAGGAATTCATTCGGTACGGTGGAGTCGTGTGCGCACGGCCACACCGAGCCAAATGTGTCGTGTAACAACGATTCCGACAGCTCTGCGTGCGTACAGGAGTAGCCGGGTTAGTGTCACGGTGTTTTGAGGTTATCCCTCGGATTTGTGGGGTCGTGAGCGTACGGCTTCACAAATCTTCGTCGCTCGTCTCGTTCTTCTCTTTATCCTGTGTGCACACGGAGATAAAGCGAGTCGTGATATGTCGGCGTAAGGCTGGCTGTAGAGGTTAGGAATTAACCTTTGTTTCACCATGACGTGAGCGAACGACCAGGCGAATTGCCGGCGGAACTATTGTTACTCCCTTAACCCTGTGGGCTCAGTGGCAGAGGGAAGCAGCAATATGTCGGAATGTAGGTTAGGATTTTACGGTGACACCGGGTGTCGCCCACGTGTGCTCACGTAGACGAGGCTCGGTGTCATTCGGATGTGCCAGGTTGCCTCATGTGCTCACGATGGCAATTCGGAATTTCGGGTTTCGGTTTGGCTACCAAATCGTCACGTGGGCTCACAACACGATTTCGTCGGCGTAGGTCTATCTCTCGCTTTTCCGTGTAGTAGCGTGTACGCACGATACTACCCGGAGTGGAGCTCGAGTAGAACTGCCCGTTGCGCCGCGCGATCCGCCTTATAAAGGCGCGCAGCGAGGATGTGTATAGTTGCGTTCACAGGGCACCGCATGCGCCGCTCGCGCTGCCTGGCGCGTCGCTGCTGAGTCGCTCGCCGGCTGCCGCGCACCGCGCTCGTCTTGCGGATGTTGCGCGCGCGCTTAATCCGCGTCGTGCGGATTTGCCTTTTGTTCGTTGCGCGCGTGCGCTCTCTGCGCATGCTGCGTCTATTGCGGCCGCATATACATGTATTTACATGTGCGAGACTCGTGTCTCGTCACATCTCTCCCTCCCTTCGGAGCGTGAAATTACACGAAGCGAAATTTCGCGCTAAGAAAAATAAAACGACTATGCGCGACGAGAAAAGAAAAATAAATCTAAAAAATAAAACTCACTTTCGTGGTTCTGGCCTCGCCCACATGTCTGACCTCGCCCGTCGTCGGTACCAGGCGGAGTAGCCGCTTGACACCATTGTACCGCACGACGAATTTTTTTACGCCGATTGGCACAATTACGTCATGCCCATCCGGTAGCCGCACCAAACGACGCGAGAGGCTGGCCGTTGAGTCGCGTGGTGGTGGAGGTGGCCACGAGGGCATGATGACCGGTCGTATTGTTGCAGGCGGCGGCGGAGGACGTTTCAGCGACAATGGCGGTGTTGTTAAGTCGATTGTGGCCACAACCGTTTCATGTTGTGGGACCCGGCGGTACTTCCTCGTTGGAACGTGGCGTGCGGTGTTCTTCGGCCTCGTGCTCTTTTTTTTCGGTGCCGGTTTAAGATGCAGCAGGGGAGGCACTAAGACATCGCTGATGATCCGCGGTTGTGATGTTGTTGGCCGCGGATTATCCCCTGCTGGCACCTGCATTGGCTTCGATGCTAATGCCGGTTGCGGATGCGGCGCGATTGGTGATGGAGTATAGTCCAGTGCCGATAAAGGCTCGCCCGGACTATACTTCAGTGCGTCCGCAGGGAGGTCGACTTCCAACAGCGCAAGAATTTCATCCAGCGTTTCGATATCAAAGTTTTCCATTTTACTGCCGGCGCGCCCTTTATCGTCTCTATTTATATGATAGCGACGTGTAAATGTGTGAATTTGTGAGACGAACTCGAAGTTTCGCATGTTTACATTTTTTATGTGGGCGAAAACTCATTCGCGTCGCTGTGCGTTTAACTCCATATAAAAAAAATTTCCCGCTTCTTCGCCGATTTGTTTTGATCGTGCCCGGCGCGGTGCTTTCGGTTTTTCTATAGCGGTTGTGTTCACAGACTTAAAGTCCGTGTGCATAGAGTCGACCTAGCCTAGTTCCTAGACCCTAGTGATTTTTGCGGCTAAGTCTACAATAACGGCATGTTTGGTCGCAACTTATCGGTTTACCCTGAATATGTCTTAAACTCTACAAATTCGCTTATTCTCGCCTTAATCTAACTTAAAACTAAAGTATAATATCCTAATTTTATTCTATAAACGAAATTTCTACCTTCTTCGTCTTCCTCGTAGCTACTCCCGATTCCTTCATCGGTAGTGCGCCATCGTAGTCTTCGTGCCTGGTGCCTGTTGAGCCTTCGCTTTTAGCTCTTTTTCTCCCGGTTTACTGGGCTCATAAAAACGAGCATGAACGGACCCTAGGACATTCATGCCGATGATCCAGTGTGGTTGTTGCTCTGCTACTGCTGCCCAAGGACTCGTCACTACGAAACCCTTTATTCTTGTTTCGACCAGTAGAGTCTTTTGGATGGTGCTGCTGGTGTGGCTGGCGAAACAAAGCTCAAGTGCTGACTTTGCTGTTATTGCTTTAGCCCCATGTTCCAGACAATATTCCGCGGCCTCTGAGCTCAGGGTGGAGATTCGGGCTCCGGTGTCGATAATGGCGTGAAACTCTTGTCCGTATACCGATATCTCTACCGACATCGGTGTGGCTCTCACTAGGGCGCCTCTGCTTAGCCGGTTGTCCATTCTTCTTGGCGTTGGTCAGACGACTGACTTTAGTTTTTCGTCGTTGGCGCATTTATAGCTCCTGTTTGCGTCAGTGAAGGGCTTGAGGTCTTTCACGTGTATATGTTTCACGTAGCGCCCTCTGTCGTCCTGCAGATGAAATATAACCGGCGACACCTGTCTCTTGACCGTAAGCGGTTATGAGTGTTTTGAGGCTAGCTTGGCATTTCGTGCGTCGGCCTTACTCGACAAAGTTATCAATTTCCTGACTACTTTGTCGCCGATATTCGGTTTTCATTCCTGTCGCCGGAGGTTATAATGCTTCTGTTATTTTCGAATTGACGAGCCATTTGCGCCTTCGCTAATTCAATGGCATCCTTTATGTGCTGAATTCTACTGGACAGTGGTGTAGTATGCTGCGAGCCCACTTTCTGGTAAAGGCTACCTTGCGTTCTAAACTCTCTTCCTGTGTTTAACTATGCCGGAGTGTAGCCGGTGGCTGTGCTGCTAGCGGTATTGTAGGCGAACTCTAGCTCGCGCAAATTTTCATCCCATTTCTTCTGGTGTTTGCCTACATATTGGGCGATCATTGTTTTTACCACCCTGTTGGTCCGTTCTACCGGGTTGCATTGCAAACTATACGGCGGGGTTTTTCGTTGATTTACCCCGTTTTCCTTTAGGAATTCTTCAAATTCTCTTCTGACATATTGTCGACCGTTATCGCTGACTAGCAGGTCGTGTCTGTGTCGTTAAAATCCAACGTGTGTAGGATATGGCGGTGTAATGTTCCATTCTTGATGCAGTACTTCGGATAGGTCTTGATAGATTTTGTGTACTATGTGCAGTTTATTTTAATATCGATATTGCATACAGCTACTGGTTGTCTGCATAGAGCATCTGCGACGGTGTTATTCTTACCTCTCCGGTATTTGACCTCGTAATCCCACTGTTCTAATTCCTTCGCCCATCGTGCTAATCTACCGGACGGATTGTCAATCTTCTCGAGCCATTTAAGAGACTGGTGGTCTGTCAGGACGATAAAATGATAGCCCTCGAGATATTCTCGAAACTTCCAAATTCCCTATTTATGGCGAGACATTCTTTTTCTGTTGCTGAGTAGTTCCGTTCGGCCTGGTTTAATGATCGGCTAGCATAGGCGATCACCCGTTCTTTTCCCTCCACTTCTTGAGTTAGGACTGTCCTTAATCCTTCGTTGCTGGCAGCGGTTTGTAATACAAATGTCTTGGCGAAATCTGGGCACGCTAGGACTGGGGCTTGCAATAGGTCTTCTTTGAGCCTTTCGAATGCTTCTTGTTGGTCGAAACCCCACTCCTATTTTACTTTCTTCTTTAAGAGCCTGTTAAGGGGGGGGGGGGGGCGTTTTCTTTGCCACTTGCGGAATAAATCTCCTGTACCAGGATCTTAATCCTGAAAACTGTCTTAACTCCTTGAGGTTCCTTACTTTCTCTGCGTCCATGTGGAGACCCTCCTTGTTGACCACATGACCTAGGTATTTCAGCTGTTTTCTGCAAAAGTGGCTTATTTCCCAATTCGGCTTTAGCTTGGCCTCCCGTAACCGGCGGAAGATTTCGCTAATCAGCTGTAGGTGCTATTCAAAGTCCTCTGTAACAATGACTATGTCGTTGAGGTAACAAAACACATTTGGTTCTAGTTCTAGTGTGATGACTGCGTTCATCAGCCGCATAGATGCTGCTGGTGCTGAGTGTAAACTGAATGGAAAAACTTTAAATTGCATTAAGCCTCTTCCGGGAACGGTAAAAGCGGTGTACTTCTTGCTTTCCTCTGACAACGATATTTGCCAGTATCCATTTTTCAGATCGATCGTGGTTAGGTACTTTGCTCCCCGGAGTTTGTTTAGTGTTGCGTGAAGTTGTGGTAGCGGGTGTGCATCTTTGATGCTGATTTTGTTGATGCCCTGGAAGTTGATGCAGAAACGCCTCTTTTCATCCTTCTTCTTTGCGAGAACTATGTTGGAGCTCCAGGCGTTGTCGGACGGCTCAATCAGATCTTCCTGCAACATTTATTCGACAGCCTCGTCGATTATTCGTTGCATGGCGGGGTTGCGTGGCCAGTAGCGTTGTTTGATTGGATTTGATTCGGTTACCTTTATTGTGTATTCGATGAGCGGTGTGGGGCCCTGTATATTTACGAAGAGCTCTCTTTCGTATTGGATGAGTTCGTCCACTCGTGTCTGTTAATCTTTCGAAATTTCCTGAATGCCGACGTCGCTGACTGAGAGTACTGAGGTATTGGACCGGTGGGTTGTAATTCCTATCCCGCTATGATCAGGCGGATGTTCAGTTTGCGAAACGCGTCCATCCCCAATAGCATCTCATGGCGTAGCCCTTTCATGATAATAAATTTATTCCTAATTTAATAATAGAAATGTTCAATTATCATCTTTATACAGATGCCATGATCTCTCTTCTCTATAATTCATAGCAAACTTAAAAACATACGTCAATAAAAAAAAAATCTTAAAAATCACTTAATCATTGGTGACTTTAACATAGATATTATGAAAGAAGATAATTATAGCCAAGAACTATTAAATAACATGTTAGAAAAGGGTTTTGCCCCAGAATTTAGACACACGACAAGACCTAAGAACGGTAGTGGAAACGGAACATGCATTGACAATATCTATATAAAAACTAAATCTATTGACACTAAATCATTCAAACTTATGATCCCATTTACCGACCATTACCCAATCTTCTTAAAGCTGAATAAACCACCTAAACCAAAAAGGAGATTGTTCGCCATTATTATAATTATACTAAACTACAGCGGATAGCTAGCAGTAAAAATTGGCATATCATAGGAACAATGCATGATCCCAACTCCACTACAGCCTACTTAATAAACGAGATACAGGATTGCTTAGAAAAATCTAAAAGTCTGATTAATATGAAAATAAGTAAAAAAACTCCAAGAAAGGAGTGGATCACTAAAGCTATCATAGTCTCGTGCGAGAAAAAAGAATAATTATACAAAAAAATGCGCAAAGAACCAAATAATAATAATATTAAAGTAGATTATAAGAATTATACTAAGAGGCTAGATAAGCTGATTTATGAAGCAAAGCTTAGGCATGATAGAAATTTCTTTACAAATAACAGTAACAATAATAAACAACTTTGGAAACACATTAAGAATAAGTTAGGAACAAACTCGCAAAAGGATACAACAATTAATAAAATAGCGATAGATAAAAACTGTAAAATAGCAAAAGACTTAAGCGACAAAATTATTAACCCACAGGTTAAAAAGTTAGAATTACCTCCTATAAACAATAATACAATCTTTATCAAACCAACTAATAACTCAGAAATACTGCAAATTATTCAGAATATGAAAATGAAAAATGGTGGAATTGATAATATTCCCTCCAAAGCTCGGAAAGTACTATCACCTTTAATTGTTAATGCATTAACACACATATTTAATCTTTGTATAGATAAATCAACATGGCCAGATGCCTTGAAATCAGCGGAGGTAGTTCCCATTTTCAAATATGGTAGCAAAATGGAGATAACTAATTATAGACCAATATCGTTAATATCTAATTCAGCAAACATATTAGAAAAAATAATATATAACAGATTCCAATCCTTCTTTGACAAATTTAATCTACTAGCCAAAAATCAATATGGTTTTAGAAAAAATATAGGGACCAAAGATGCTCGAAGTTATATCACGAACATAATTTGCAGTAAACTAGACAAAAGCAAACCAATAGCAATTACCTTTCTAGATCTGGCTAAAGCTTTTGATACGGTCAATCATGCTATTTTACTAGACAAATTGTATAACTACGGTATAAGGGGTAAAGCGCATAAAATAATAACTAGTTACTTATGTAATAGAAAATAAAAAGTAAAAATAGGAACAGCGGACAGCCGTTATGAAACAGTAATTACGGGAGTGCCACAAGGGACAATTCTTGGTCCACTTTTATTTATAATATATTTCCATAACCTGCTTGTAGATAGGACTAAAAGTACAATCTCATATGCTCATGATACAGCTATTTATACAACTGATGATACTTGGACCAAAATCGAAAATAAAATGAATATGTACCTAGAGGATATATCTACTTGGTTATTGCTTAATAAATTATCTCTTAATATAAGTCAAACTGTATATATGACATTCGGTAATTACTGTGATAGTGTTCCAAAAAAGAATGATATAAAAATATTTATTCAGGGTAATGAACTGAACAGAGTTGAACAGTATAAGTATCTGGGTATTAATTTTGATTTCAATTTAAAATGGGATCAGCATATTGAATATAATAAAGAAAACTAAGGTTATTATTATTATTGAAAGGTCAATAAAAAACAATAGTCAGCCCGAGTTGACCTACTGGGTTTTGGGTATATTTTACGTATTTAAAACGTTTAATGGTGCATATGATCGCTTCAGCTGAATCGGCTCTAAGGCTACTACTAAATGTTCGAAGATACATCTATTAAAATTTCGTAAAAAAGTGAAAAATACAAAATAATAAAAAAAGTAAAAAATACAATATACTATTAAAAAGTAAAAAATACAAGAAAAAAATAACTTAACATATCATTTTCTTAGTTTAATTGTTATCATTATTTGACGAAAGATCATTTCAACGAAAAGTCTATTTGACCGAACGTCTGTTCGGTGAGATGTCTTTGAGGAAACATCGTTTGAATAAAGGAATCCTCTCTTAAAAAAATGATGGACTTGGTTGTGAAGCCTTTAATACGTGATTCTGATTGGTTGCTATGGTCGGTTGCCTAGGTAACAGATGAGAACCCGCACGCTTTAAATTCATAACCCTCATAACAGTCATAACCCTGGTAGAAATTTTTCAGGTGTTTAAAATAAAATGAAATGAGGTTAAATAGTATGAAATCTGAATAGCGGATTCAGAAAAAAATATATGCAATATTACCAACAAGAAATCTTGATAAATTAATCATTACCAAAAGTGTAGTATTGAAACATGTGCATTGAAAAGTGTCACCCTAACCCTATTTGAAGTAGGTAATAATGTGTGTGTGTGTGTGTGTGTGTGTGTGTATGTTATTTAGTTTTTTTTTTAATATAAGTGAGAAGTGCAATTAAAAGAATAAAAAGTATAAAGATATATTGTGTCTCCGTGCCCAAAGTCGCCCACGGTGAGATTTAAGAAGTGAATTTAAAGAAAAGTTCAGTATCCGAGTCAGTGAATTTGAGTTTATCACTACAATGCCCTTTAAATTTTAAAATATGTAATCTAGATAATTGAACTGTTTTCATTCATATTTTCACACCAACGGCAATGTGAATTTTTTAATTTAGCGGCTCACATTTTGCTTATAGACAGTCACGCAGTAACTACTATCTCTAGCACATTGTATTTCCGGTTTCCAGTGTATTTTTACCTGGAGAAAATGATAAATATTTTGGCTTTTTTGTTAAGGCATTAATGAGAATATTTACTTTTAATAGTTGTGAGAGATTTTTCCATTGCATTGCATTTGCTCTCATTTAAAAACTAATTTCTAGAGAGCTCATTTTTTGCATATATATTTCTGTTTTGGTTGTGAAAATATTTAAAGTTGAATTGACCTTAACTGAAATACTTTTGATTTCGACTTCAACACCCATGATAATTATTTAGTCGTATAAGTTATTCACATCAGTGTCGGAATCGAAATAAAAAGTATTTCAGTTAAGGTTAATTGAACTTTGTATATTGTTTCATTGACACAAAATAAATCTATATGTAAAATATGTGCTCTCTAGACCCGTTAGTTTTCGAATGAGAGCAAATGCAAAAATAGAGAAATAGGCATCGATCTCAAAATCTCTCACGACTGTTAAGAGTTAAAATTCTTATTAATGTCTTGACAAGAAAGGCAAAATATTTATCACTTTCTTCATGTAAAACCAAAAAAAAAAAACCACACTGAAAACCAAAAATACAATGTGCTAGAGATAGTATTTACTGCGTAATTGCCTATAAGCAAAATGTGACCCGCCAAATTAAAAAATTCACATGTGCCTCAATGTGAAAATATGAATGAAAACAGTTAAATTAAAATCATCTGGATTACATGTTTTTATAGGTAGCATATCAAGTATCTGTGTAAAATTTCAATTGCCTAGCTTTTTTACAATGCAAATGAATAGGGTTGTAATAATAGGCTTATACTCACTGACTCTTCTACTGAACTTTTCTTCAAATTCACTTCTCAGACCTTAACGACAACGACTTTGGGCATTGTTAATATACTTATATTTAAAGTATTACAGAATATGGTAACATATGGTAGGTAATATGGTAAAAATATTAGCAGAAATTAGTGTACCCAAAACTTATGTTGTTTTTTCTACCAGGGTTATTAGACATAGATAGAATAAGGAGCGCGCGAAGCGCGCCTTCATTCCTACTGTCGTTAAAATGGCCGTGACCCCTAGCCTTAACGGGACATTTTACTTAAAGACATTTCACCTAAAGACATTCCACCAACCGGACATTTTGCCAACGGGACATTTTACCTAAAGACACTTCACTAAATGGACATTTTGCCAAGACTTTACTTTTACTTTCGTATCTGAAGATTTTGTTGCAACAATTTAATCAAAGGAAATTTTGTCGACGAAGGTTCGGTCGAAAACTTGTATGTAGGCAAATATGCATAATAACAATTGCTTAAGCACAACTACCTGCTGAATTGACTTTAGAAAAAAACTAATTAATAGTAAAACATGGAATGACTGGAGCCTAGCCGCAAGAAACAAGAAAAAATAATTTAGCTTGCAACAAAATAATTATTGCAAATTACGTAGTAAAGCAATTATTGCTGTGATCCGGAATAAAATTGCTATCGATTAGTGCCATTTTGATGCATACTTATTGGGTATCGGATGAGAAAATCCTTTTATATCGTTTTTCGTTACGCTTATAGTTTTGGATTATTTACGGAAAAACTAAGTCACTCACAGTTTTTTAACTTGCTGTTGCTAACGTTGCTAACGATTTCACAATAACTAGGTTTTTTTATTACAATATTTGTAAGTCGTTTTCGGACTTCACCGTGCTATTTGGCGAAATGTTCGGGTTGGCGAAATGTCTATTAGCAAAATGTCTTTAGGTGAAATGTCGGATTAGTGAAATGTCCAATTGGCGAAATGTCTTTAGGTAAAATGTTTTTTGGCAAAATATCATTAGATAAAATGTCCTGTAGGCACATCTAGTAACGGCATTTTTCAGAACTATTTTTTCAAAATTTCAATTCGCAAGCCCCTTCTCTTAATTATTTTTACGTGGTTAAAGAGGATATAGACAAACAAGGTAATTGTTAAGGTGTGTTATTGTTACATAAAGCATTCAAAATTAACCATACCAACCCATTACCACCTTTTACGGTTATTGAAGTCGATTTTATTAACGTGTTGTTTGAATTAATAACTTAAGTAGTGATAGGTCAACCTAAGCAAAATATTAAAATTTTTAATTTGATGGAATTTCCATTTGATCGTTTTTTAATTCGATCAAATTTTTGTAACTAAGTGTATTCGATCAAAATTCCTTTAATCAACTTTCCGGGTACCGGAACCGAAAAGCGACTGAGAGGAAAAATCTGGACCAGAAGGCGACGTAGAGATTATTAAAGGTAAATTGAAGGAGGATAGAAAATAACGAGAAAGATTAAAGAGGAATTAAAGAAGTAAAAGATGAGGTGAGAAAAGTGTAAAACAATGCTGAGCGAAACAAGGAGAAGAAGGGAAAGGCGGAGGAAAAAAAGTAAGATGTGTGAGAGAGATTTTATTCTTCACAAAGAGAGATGGAACGAGAAGAATGTGTTTGAGGACTAGCTGTCAGAGAATCTGGAAGAGATGGAAAATGAGGAAACGAAAAACAGAAACTTTGCGACCAAGGAGCAGATAAACAGAATTTGGAAAAGAGAGAAAGAATTAACAAGAGACAGGAGATCGGACTGGAGCAGTGGATCAATGTGGGAGACAGAAAAGCGAAAACAAGGCAATAATAAAAAGAGAGAGAAGGATGGAAGCAGAGATGGATAAGAAGCATGGAATGAATGAATGGATGGATATGAAAAGGAGAAAGATTAGAAAAGGAAACTTCACGGTGATAGTGGATTAAGTGGAACGTGTTTGGCTGGAGGAGGAAGGGAGGATAAGAAAGGTAAATGAGCAGAGAGGAGGAAAGAGACAACGAAGAGGAGGGGAGGACTGCAAAAAGGAAAAAAAAGAATGAAGGGGGCGGATACACTTTAAATCGTAAAAAAATGAAAAATCCAATTTAGGAAAAATATAAACAAAAAATTAAATTTTTTAATAATTGAAGGTGTATCTCTCCCCTTAAAAAGAGAAAGTTAATGGAAGTGAGAGAAAAAGAATAGTTTTATAGAATCACAAAGGAAGAAACACAAGGGAAAATGTGAATCTAAAGCTGGGTTAAACATAATATAAAATAGAAATAATTTGTTTTTAATGTTCATATTGTAAAAAAGTGTGTATGCAAAAAAAGATACTACTGTGTGTATGTGTATGTAATGTAAAAATTTGATATATATGTATATATATATATATATATGTATATATATATATATATATATATATATATATATATATATATATATATATATATATATATATATATATATATTCGTTAATTTATTCTAGGTTCGCAGTATTTGCTTTAGGATCTTCGGCATATCCTAATTTTTGTGCATTCGGAAAATATGTTGATAATTTATTAGATGAGTTGGGAGGAGAACGTTTACTTTACTTGTCCCATGGAGATGAATTGTGTGGTCAAGATCAAGCTTTTAGGAAATGGGCAGCTGACGCATTCAACGTATGTATAGTTTTTTTTTACTAAGAATTTCGGCACATAGCAGCTACATAAAGTAATACATTTATTCATACTTATTTATTTATTTATGTAACCAGAATTGTTATATACTAAGGCCGCTTGCTCGCTTTGCTCACTATCCCCCCAATTTTAATTTAGATAAATAACGAAAAGTCTATTTGACTGAACGTCTGTTCGGTGAGATGTCTTTGACGGAACATCGTTTGATTAAAGGAATTTCGGTCGAATGACCGCGACCCCTAGCCGTAACGGGACGGGACGTAATTTCACTTAAAGACATTTCACTTAAAGACACTTCACCAAAAGGACATTTTGCCAACACTTTACTTTTACTTTCGTATCTAAAATATTATAAGTTTAAAATATTTCTACTGCAGTTCTAATTTTAATTGTATTCGATATTCAAAAATCTTTTATGTTTAAACTCGCTGTGGTTATAAAGAAAGTGGTTATAAGTTAATGCATAGCAACCGTATGAAAAACAACATAAAATAACAAATTCTTAGCAGTTTTGTATTTACTTCGCGTCATGAATTTAGTTTTGTTTTGGTTCAATTCAAAGTTTTACTCAGGATTTCTGAGACTATATGGTTTGGGCGTCAGCTAGAAGATTCCGGATTGTCTGGGTAGGAGTCTGTTTTACTCGGTAGCCCGTGGGGATGCCCAGGTGCTCATTGTCAGCTTTAGAGTCAAGCACCTGGACAGGTGGCCCTTTAACGGAGAAGACGGTCGGTCGGACCGCATCCACGCCCCGGCCTGTTATATGCGGGGTTGCACATTTGGCCGGATTGAATGTAAGTCCGACCGTCTGTGCCCCTCCTTCTGTTGCTAGTAGCAGCATCCTCATTGCGGCCGGGGAGTCAGCAAAGTTTCGCCTCGTCGTCTGCGTAGGCTAAGGTGGTGATATGCTTGCCCTTGAACGTGTACCCTTTTTCCGTACTAAACATCTTTCTAAGAACAAGCTCGAGGGTTAGGTTAAACACGTCGAAGCCTAACGGGCTTTTCTGACCCCGGACCGAATTTAGATAGGGTCTGTAGGACCCTCCGCCGTACGGACTTAGGTGGTATTGCCGTCGTAGAGTGAGGTGATAGTTCCTTACCTTGAGTGGTACGCCATGACTCTCAAGGGCCTTGAATATGGAAGAGTGTGGTACAGATTTAAAAGCACTGGCTAAGTTTAGCCAGGTTACCATAAGCTCCTTATTCAACATTCATTGTAACATTCTTCATACACCAGGAAGCCCTGCTGGGCACTGCTGTATCGCCCGTTGGTTATGGTCCACTTCTACTCTATCGGCCAGCATCGCAGATAAGAACTTGGGGTCCGTATCTCCAAGGGAGATAGGTCTCTAGTTGGAAATGTCTGAGACGACACCTTTCTTGTAGAGTAAGATGGTGTTTGACTCTTTCTAAAAAGAGGGTGACGTTTCTAGGCGCAGGACAGTGTTAAACATCAGGGCAAGTACGTGGACTTCAGGATCAACTTTTGTTAAATCCTTGTAGGTGATTTTGTCCGGCCAAAGGGATATATTTAAACGATTTTTACCAGGCCCTTAGTCGGTGGAACACCTCGTTTCTTGTGAAGGGAGCACACAGAGTCTCGTTGCTTGCCGCAGATAGTTCCCTCCGATCGAACAGATCAGACCACTCCTCTCTTTCGTCTCTGTCGGCAGCTAAATTATTAAAATAATTGTAGACTGTTGTTTTGTTTATCTCACAGATCCCGTTGGGACCTGTGAGAATTTGTTGTACTGGCTGCTTCTTAGATGTTCTATAGAAATGTCGGAGTCTTGTGGCCTCACATATACGATCAGAGGGTTGTGCCTTATTTCAGGTGTTTGCTCTTCTATGCGATGCCAGCCGAAGGCAGCTGGAGTCCGTGTTTGGCGGATTGGCCGTTCTTGGTGGTGATGATGGTAGCAGCTGCTCGGCCTGTGTAGAGTTGGCCGAGCTTGCATCTATATAGAAGGAGACGGATTCAGGTTGCGCCACTTGGTTTCTGCCTCTTTGGGCGAACGTTGTCGGAGAGTGGAATACTTTATCCGACGACGACGACTCCACTTGTGCAACTCTCCCAGGTCTTTCAATCACCCTTGCGGGTTCCTGGGGAAAAGCACTTTGGTTGATGGTCTGCCTGGCAGGAGATTCAGTGACGCTACGGCTGGTGATCTGCCGTGTAGTCCGTGGGGCCGCTGAAGCAGACCCCAATGCAAGTCAGATGCTTGCACTTCTCTAGGCGCCCTCTTTGCCCGCAGGAATAGACGTTACGTCCGAGACGCATTTAAGGCAGTGCTGGGTTACTACCTTCCTCAGGTATCTGTTGACACCTTTGGTTGGGGTGAACCCGCAGCTTTAGCAGCGAAACGTATTGCTTCGCTCTGAGAAATTTTCCTTGATATGCTGGTTTAAGTTCTCGATGCGCGTCCTACCGGCATATCTGCTTCACCCTGTGCAGAGTGGACACCAAAGCTCTTCATTGTCTGCTTGAGGGAGAAGGACGACGATGGTTTCGCCCTCCTAAGCGATCGCCTTCAATACTATTTGTTCCATCTTGAAGTAATAGTATGGTCTTGGCCTTAATGTGCAGCTTGCCTCGCGCGACCCCCCCCCCCCCCCCATCCGGCTATGCCGGCACGAAAATATGATACGATCTAGTCTAATCAGTATCTAGTAGTTATCATTATTTCCTTTACCTATGTTTGTTCTTCCTTTTCTGCCTGAGCTCCTATCTGGAAAACAGGAGAAGAGATCTCAATCTCTAAATGCATACATGACTTACAAGTTATTGTGATTACAGTGCAAACTGTAGCTATAATACAATAGAATACACGGAACAGCATCTGTAGTTAATGTTTTTCACTTTTTGGCTCAGGTTTCGGAATAAATTGTTAGAAATTCTAAATCCAAAAATAAAAGGTCAATCCACGACTACACAACGAAATAATCAATTAGGATCAACTAGCGTGGTAGCGCCACGAAGGGGAATATGAGAAACAGACGAAGGCGCGGCGTTCGTGAAACTATTTATTTCTATATTGGTGTTCAGATTTTTCGTGATATAGAATAAAATGCTTATCGTTACTGTTCATGAGTTTTTTGGCTTATTAGTATTTTTTCTAAGCTAAACTGTGATTTCCAACGAAAAGATTTGTAAATAAGCCGTTTTTTTTCATAATAAACGGGTGTATATATCATAATGCTAAAAAGAGTATCTCGATCATTTTTCTTCTCCAGTGTGAAAGGACCGTGAAGTTGTCTTTTCAGCCCAAAAGTTCATTATGTTGTTTTGTTGTAAGCGTAACTTTCTGTATATTTTATCTGTGTACGTAAACTAATGAAATTATTACTTAAATAAAATGAAATATTTTTAATGTTAATGTATGTACCATAAACAAAATGTAACAGGCATAGCAAGTTACGTAGTAAGTATCTCAAGAGTTGTTTGTAATTGATCAATATATTACTTAAGTTTAAATTACCAATCATTTGACTTACGAACACGACACCTATGGGCTGTGATAGTATGATAGTAACTCACAATACATAGTAGTTAGCTCAGTTCACTGCCTATCGTGCGTCCATATATATTACACTTGAATACACGTATACACCTATATACACTTACCTATACTTGTAGGAGTCAGCACAATCATTTAATCAATAATTCTACCTCGACAGTTCGATTGCGCGTACAAATTTCAAATATTATAATTATTATTATTCGTTTGCGCGTTTGTATGATTTAAGGGGATGCCGAACTCAGCAAACGTTTTCGTTGAGGTCCGCGTTATCTGTGTTTTCGCCGTTACCGTCAGAGAAATCTAACAAACTAAAAAGAATTCACGACTAATTTTTAAAACTAATATTAAAATATAATGTTGAATTATAAATGTGTGAAAAAATCGAGTACCTTTTATGTAGCTTTCTTTACGAAGCAAAAAAGATTTAAATGTAATACGCGTATATTAACATGTACAATACAAAGCCCACAAAAGTTAAGCAAGCCAATGTATCATCGAGCGGTACACATGATGCAAGCTGCTAAAAACTTAACTCGAGGTTTGACCAAGTTATAATATTTTAGAGCACTTGATAAGAAATAGAATAGATTAAGGAAATGCTCTATTACTTCCTTTTAACATAAAGAACGGTCTCTTAACATTATCCCCCTGAAAATAATCCTAATAGGCAGAGCAATCCAATCCTATGTTTTATGTAACTTCATGAGAGAATACAAACTTCCTTGCATTAGATATCCTTGAAACAGCTAGCAGACTTCTCTTTCAAAGGTTGCATCGCCACGGTAGTAGCTGCGTTATCCTGGTTGTAACCCTGATCCAGGCCTTGCATCTCTCTTATTTTTCCTTTGGTCTCTCATAGCACCTGAAAACATCATACAATCATAAGAAAAATAGTAATAGATTGTATTGTATTCCAACCATACTCTCCTTATACCATTGTCAGCTAATTTTCATTCTTCCATCTGTAAATGAAATCCTGGGCGACGCTGTTAGCTGATTCAAAACTCTGTAAACACACATGGTGAAATTAGAAAGGAATCGACCTTTTAATAGAGAAGAGATACATACTTCAAAGTTGAATCTCAGTTTCAGTTCCTTGGAAAAAGTGCAGCACACACCTTCAGCAACGTTCATCATGAAGTATAACTATGTAACAGCAATTTCAGCTAGATAGTACTCCAACACATCTGCAGGCTCCAATAGTAGTATCAACCGTAGCTCTAAACATTGAAAACCCAGCTAGAAAGAGACACTTTTGCAGACTTTAGCTGTAATTAGCAGCTGCTCTAAACGCTGCTTGTTCAGACAGGAAGATATAGCAGGGGCTCAAACCGCGCTGCCGGCAGCACAACTGATAATTCGTCAACAGACATGAATGTTTTTGTTACTGAAGGTAGCACTGACCTCACCTAAATGCAACGCTGTCAAGTCTTTTGTCAAGCGGACCTAACCTAAAAAGCTTCTTTCGTCGACAACATGAACTATCCATTGTATGTGTAGTCGCCCATGAATCTCTTGTCCAGCGCCCAGCCGCCGCCAACAACACTTTTTCGTCCAACTTGATGAGGCGTACATGTCGAACATTCACATGACAATTCTTCTTTCTCCTCTGATGTACTACCGACCCGTAATCTTCGGCTCCGCATACCCAGCGAGAGCGAACACGATATGATGTGAAGTGCAACACTACGAGTTGCAACATGCCTAAACGGATCTGTGCTAATGTACAGCGAGTCTGTGCGACACCGTTGGATGGTAGGAAGCATAGACTCATCAGCCAAACCTACTCCTCTCCCTCTCCACTATTACGATTTCAAGACATGGAGTCTACAATGTAACGCAGCTCATGTAATCGTTTTTATGCGCGTATTATTTGGCTTTCCTTCTATCTGTTTGAGTTGTTGAGATGTCTACTTGGGTCGATTTTTCAGTGTGTATACATTTATCGGTTTTTAATTGTGCATCGTTAGCTCTATTACGGCCATATTTGTACCGCACTGGTACAATATTCGTTAATGTATTCAGATATTCCAATCAGCGAAAGACCATTGCGACGGTCACAAACTGACATTGCTGCGCTCGGCGAAGCTATGTAGCGTACATGTACATTGTTGATGGCTATAACCTCAGTTTGTGATCGTCACAATGGTCTCTTACTGATGAGAAAATCTTAATATTTTAACGGCAGGTGCTTCGTCCCCGTCTGCACTAATATATTTTGCATTTTAATTAATATTACAAGCGCTATAAAAAAAAACCGTAGGTGATGTGAGCGGCTGATGACTCGCTCGTCACTCATATCTCCTACGTTCTCTCTTCATGCAGGTAGCGGTACAAATGTACAGATAATATAAAACAGTAAGCGATGCATTGTTAGAATTTCCCTACAATCTATTATCAAATTTTCGTCAGTGCCGATATGACAAGCATAGTCAAATAGATTAAAAGCAAGTCTACGAGATGTGAGTAACTAATGACTTGTCCGTCCCTCACATCTCATAGTCACTCTTCTTAGTTTATTTGTTGCCTGTGATATTGATAATCAGAAACCTGCAAATATTGAACATGATACGTACTCGATCCATAAACTCAAGTATCCTATGATTTTTAGTGCAATTACAATATTTCCAGAAAATAGTATGAAGAGAAAGAGAGAGAGTCTTGGAGATGTGAGCTCCTGTTTTGTCACTCTGCATTTGCATCTTGTAGGCACTATCTTATTGTATTACTATCAGCCAAGATAAAAATCCCCACATGAGATCCTTGTGGGAACTATGTGGAATCGATACGGAATCATGTCACCGCTCCCTACAAAGAGTAGCACATTTCAGAATTCGCACCGGGGACTAACACAATTCGATTTTTGCCTGAAAAACTAGTACGTTTCAGAATTTGCACCGAAGACTAGGACGTTTCACGGTACAAACTAATATTATTCGTAGTATGAGAAAAACTTAATATAAAAAATTAATCATTTTTGTACTAGCTGACTCTCTGCATATGAATGTTATTATATGCCTTCTGATTTTTATAAATTTCATCAATTTTTGAATGACTTCGTCGTAAATTTAAGATGTGCTAGTCTTTATTGAAAGCGACGGTATAATTCCTTATGAAAATTACACATGTAGGATTTCGATGTTGAATACAACTTATAACCATATAGGTTTAACGTTTTTTCTACGTAATCTTCACATAGGTATCACATAGTTCTCATCACATGAATTCCATATGGTATTTGCATAGCAATTATAAGAAAATCATGCACACGCACGCACACACAAACATATATACTACAATGCATCTGAATAAGGCTATATATTACCTTGATAAATAGGGTCTATGGGAGTAAACCCTAAATACAAACTTCATTTATCGTATCATTTATTCAAAAATAGTTTCAGCTCTATAACGTATTATATTTCTTCTGTTATCATTGAATTGGGTGATGCTAAGAAAAGGGCCCCTCCAATGTCCCTCTCCGTGAGATGTAACCAAATAATTATTTTTTCATCTCTCCGAATCGATTTTATATCTGTTCTATCGATTCAACTATTATGAATATTGTATTTATAGAACTTCATTGCTTAACTATACGTTGCACTGTATTGAAATCGCAAATACTTCATTACGTGTGACTGTACATTACACTATATTTTATCGAAAACAGTTTATTGTATGTAACTGTACGTTACACTACATTGTAATGTAAGTATTGTACATTGTACATTGTAATGTAAGTATGTAATAATTCATCGCGTGCAACCGTTCGCTACGCTATATTTAATCGCAAATACTTAGTTCTGTTACTATACGCTACTAAACAATTTTTTATGATATTTTTATGAACACAATTAGTTAAAAATAAGTATAGAAGTCAATAAGGTGTCTTCCTTCAAAGCACAGCGTTAAGCACCTGAACGTAGTAATGTCACTAAACGCGACAATACTTGTCATGCCGTAGAGCACTAGTATCGAATTGTACTATATTATAGCTTGACCTAACGTAATTTGTTGCCGTTAATACTATATTACAATTATAGTAGATTACGATACAAGTGTCGCATGTGGCATTTTCTGGCACGGCGAGTTAAGCGTCCGCCGTGTAATAAAATGACAACTTATGTTGCGAGTATCGTACACTATTTTATAGCGTCTGCCTGCCTAAGCAGTCCTGACTGCACCGTGGGTTTAAAGCACGGTGCGATAAAGAACTACTCAGGTCACGGAGATATAGACGCGACATAAACGCGGACTTAGGTCACGCAGTGCTATAAAATAGTGTACGATACTTGTAACCAAGTTGGCATTTTATTACACGGCGTTCCGGTATCGGCGCTAACTACGCGCCGTGTAATAAAGTACCACTTAGGTCACACGTATCGTAATGTACTACAGAGTCTGTAAGTGCCTCAAATTAATAATATTATCTAATGGAATTTATTGTCTTGGAAACGTAGATAGTTGATCATCTACGATCAATTGGACAAAATGTTCCCTCATTTTTACGTTCGAAGAATAATTTACAGTAGATGGATTGATTCCTGATACAATATCAACAACTATCGCAGCAGAATAAATGTCGTAACTGCAACCATCGGGTTGTTGCATATTCATTTTCGAACGTACTATTTTTGTTGCATTAGGGAATCGCTTATTTAAATTTTTTTTCTTTCGCGTGCAATCTTCCTCCTGTGTGTTCTATGAGACTATCATAGATCTTAATAATATTACCATCATAATACGCCACATGCCAGTGATCATCGCACGAGCCAATTATTGCTGTGCCTTTGGTAAATGTAATTGGCTGAGCAAGACGCTCGTACGGTTCATACGTCACACTTTGCATTTCATATAAGTTTTGTCTTTTTTGTACTAAACGTATAAATGCATCTAATGAATCATCATTCAATTTGGAATGAACGGGTAAAACATTTATCTCAACTTGGTTTATGGTTATATCCTTATTTTCTATAAACATTAGTGTTAATGCATTATCACTCTCTGACCAAATATAATTTCTGTCGTGATTGACAAATTGTATTTCATTATCATTGTACATTTTCTTTGACGGTACCTTTCTTCTTAAAATATTTTTTCTTTTGTCTACACCCATTTTACTTTGGTTTTGAGCACTATCTATCACATCTTCTGTTTTAATGTTTTTACGTTTTACTAGTGTTGTAGGATTTAATAAATCATTTTCTGCCTTAGCTTTAATCTTGGACTCTTTTGCTTTTAAAATATATGCAGGGTCTCTAATAGGCATACTTCGGTTATAACGACTATCCAGAATTTCGGGTAACATACATTCTATATAAAATCGAAGTAACGAAGGTTCCATATTTTTATTCCAAAAAATATCATTCTTTTCAATTCGAGTATGTATAATACTCTTTGGTGTCCACAGAGCAAATATACAGTACGTCCTTCCAAAATTAAAATTAAAACTTAAAAATAGTTTTCAAGTTTTTAATACGCACTATTGCTTCTTCTGCTGTTAAATCTGCAGCTTGAAGAAAAGTTTTTATTTCTACAACACCATCTTTCTCTATTAAACCGTTAGGGGTGCATGCAAGATAAGGATGTATAGGATCAATGTACAAGCCACAT
This sequence comes from Nasonia vitripennis, assembly GCF_009193385.2. Taxonomy (NCBI): domain Eukaryota; kingdom Metazoa; phylum Arthropoda; class Insecta; order Hymenoptera; family Pteromalidae; genus Nasonia; species Nasonia vitripennis. The sequence goes on from NW_022279588.1 coordinate 1,027,634, forward strand.
TTAGAAATTGTTATATTTAACATTTGCTCTAACTGTCGTATAGCCTCTGTTTCGTGGTCTAATCCATACTGCATATCTACTGATCTCTCAGTTGATGGATACAGAATACTTTTTACTCTTGCTGCACAACTAGTGCTTTCTTGGCTACGAATGATATGGCCAAAATTTGAAGCTGGCAATAATTCCTTTCTAAGAGATATCCATTCCATTGATTTGTATTGATCTCGTGTACTCATTTCAATAGTTTCACGATTTAACTGTTGTTCCCTTAATTTTTTTAAATGACTTTCACGTAATGTACGCATCTCTTCTTCACTTTTATCAGTTTCTTGGGAATTTTCACCGTAATGTTTGTCTGTAGATCTTCCACCAAAGTTTCTTTTTCGACCTTCTAACGCTCTTTTTTGACGAGTCGACGCTACTTTTGCTTGACGCTTGTAATCCAAATTTGCTACAAGAGGCGGAACATTTTGGCATACGTGTGCATACTGCTACACTGAGAAATTCCTGGCTGTTATGGCGAATAACTGCTGCATACACTCTAGTTAAGTATGAACTGTATAGTCCAAAATTGATTCTTTTTCCTCCTATTTCAACACAGACAATATTGTTGAATGATTCAGCTATATTATTTGATAACTTGTGCTAAAATTGACTCTCGCTAAAATTGCTCATATCTTTTATGGTTTTTACAATTTTTTGATACATTCCAGTTTTTCTTCAATAAGGTAGATAATTAGCTTCTCTTTCGTTTAAAGGTTTGTTATTTTCAAAACATTTATAAGCTCTTCCCTTAAAATTGTTGTGTTCTCCAAATATATGACTTGGAATATTCAAAATGTCCAGTCCTAAAGCTTCTATTTGTAACTTAACATCCCTTTGTTCCTCTTTTCTACAATCGACAGATTCTTCGACTAATTTGCGTATTGTATATATATATTATCTTTTATTTTCTTACGAAGAGTTGTACAATTCTTGATTTTTTGACTACCTCTAGGTTGTGTTGTTTTTGACGATTGTTAATTTCTTACATAATTTACGCTGTAAATGATTGTAACATCTAATCCTGGTAGGAACAAGATTATATTCACGGTAAACGTTATTGTCGACAATATTTTTGTATACGCTGCTGGCTCCATCTGTAACAATCACTTTATATATAAGGCCGTGTGTTGCGATACTGCATTTGAATCCTTCCAAAATAGCATCACTTTCCATGGCTGTGGATGGAGCATTGCGACTCCAGTTTTTGTAGCATTTGTGTTCTGCTGGTTTCTTACCATTTCTCAGAGCCCAGTCACATTTTTAACAACATTTGTTTTGTACACCGACAAATAAAACTTTACCAGTACGCGCGCCAATGATTACTCCAAGTTCAGAAAGCGAATTATAATTAGAACCATAGCTACGGGTCATCGAACTGCCATCGGTTACTACCATGATCCATGGTATTCCATTATGAACTTGATTATTTGCAATCGCAATCTTTTTTTCTTCTTCGCCTGCTAATCTCATGCTCTCATTTGCGCAATCTTTAAGTATATCTAGTGCTATTTGTTGATTCTTTTGGTAAGACTTATCAGTCATACAATTGACGTTGAATGATGCTTATAACTCAGCAAATTGTGTATGACCGTTTCCATTATTTATTGTTCCCAAAACAGCTGCCTTATTAATTCCCATTTTTTTCGATGTTTCTGGACTTTCAGAACATATAAACCTTTTATAATTACATTTTCTGCAAGTATAATTTTAAACGAGAATCACATTTCAATACATTCGTATGTTCATCGGTTATTTTTATAAGTTCGCTAGAAAAATAGTCAAACTCAACTATTTCACGTACTGTGTCTAAATCTTGTACTTGATCTATGCAATCATCTCTATTCGACTTTAATAGACAGTGTTTCTCCTGCGGAGGATTTATAACATTCGAAGATTTGCTCACGATTTCATGGAAATCTTTTTTTTGAATCTTCATCTTCTTTCATTACTTTATCTTCGATTAGAATAAATTCCAATACTTCGCCATCAATTTCTTCGTCCCCTACCGTATTCATATTTCTTTCACAACATTGATGTGTATTTGAAATATTAGATACATGTATATTTTTACTTTGACTTTGTAATTGTTGGAGACTTTCGCTTTCCAGAATTTTTTTTAAATTTTGGATAAGGCAAGAAATTATCATTAACATTTTCTGACCCGAATATATGGTTAACCTCAATATCAACATTTTTTGCTGCAGAATTTGAATTATTCACTGAATGAAAGTTACTTTCTTTTTCGTTTGATTAAAAAAAATTAATTTTCGTTTCACCACAATCGGGACTAACTGTTACAGAACCTGAACCATCTTTAGTTACATTATCGAAATTTGCACTTTTCTAGGGACCTATCATTTCCAATAACTATGTTATTATTATCTTTTACTGTTTCATAATCTGCGGACTGTTCTTGATATTCTATTTCAAATTCTTCTTTGCTAAACTTCTTATCCGATGCCGTAAGTGCTGCTATTTTCTGTCGCCTAAATAGTACCAAATATAAATGAAAACCGACAAAAGTTATTTCAATTTTTCTTAATATTAATGCTTTATCTGTCGAAAATTACTTTACACCGAGAAAAAAGTTATAAATATTAAATTTTACAATGTACCAACTCTCGAATTCTCGAGTCTTTTATACCATACTCTATTTTCTTTCTGATTGACTGTGTATTAAAATTCGTTTGCCATCCCTGCATAGATTAAAGCTATCTATATAGTAATTAATAATCATGCCTTTATTATTTTTATAATGCATAATACTAAATTGATACTCGCCACAGACTTATTATTCGTAATGAAAACTATTCCTAATAAATTCTCCATGTGTTCTGCTGCATATATATGTATCTATGCCTTAGTAGACACTACGTACTGAAGGATTTAAAAAAACTTAATTTTCATCGGTGCATGCCATTTTTTATTTAAAGAAACTACCTAAATCATAACACGCCTTTGTTTACATTTCATGCTATTGTGTGCTGTTTGCTTTGCACGGTACTCGAAATCAACGTGTTCGAGCGTGTCATCACTGGAAAACAAGAGACTAAGGCCTATAGTTTCGAGATAAACAAGGATGTAGCTTATTACTGTACGATTTTAAAGTAAAAATGAGCGAAAAATAGGGATGTTGATATGCAATACCTAACCTAACATGTTGAGTAACCGCTAAAGTTCTAATTTTACACTTTTCTATTCAACTAAAATTTATTAAGACTGAGAAAATTATTGATGCTGATTAATATAATATGTTGTATTTCGTCACTATAAAATAGTTTTTATTCCCCGAAATAGTATACCGTTGCTGTATTAATTGGAAGAATAATAATATACTTACTTCAAGCGAAATGTCTTCGTCTTCGACAGCCTTTTAGTGGACGGCCATCCTTTTCCATTTTTCTTCTTCTTCGTCGATGTCCCCATTTGCAATTAGAAGACCACGTTGTTCACCGTACTGACTCTGATAATTCCATATTGTACGTATTTGATTGTATGACAACAACAGACGTAAATTATTTATGTTCACGAGCGAATACGAAACACATTAAACTTGAATGTTTCGCACATCAAGTTCAATTAGGGATCGAATGTGAAGGCAATGTTTAGCGTCGCAGGACTATGCTATCTAAAGGTTTAACAGTTCTGACTATGCTCTTGTTGGTGGCGCCAGTAAAATGTGAACTGGAAAATATGATGCGCATTAGGTGCGCAGAAGTTCAAAAGTAGGCATAACCTCCAGTACATGATGCCTCCTTCTTTGTCATGTTGTAAGCATCATAATTTCAGGGCCAGTACATGATATCTCCAGACCTTTGTTTATATTCATAGATACACAACGGGGATATCGACATTTCTTATACTATTGATAGCTGCATGTAGAGAGAGAGAGTCTAGGAGACGTGAGGGACAGATGACTTAGCCGTCACTTACATCTTCTACGTTCTATCCTCTGGAAGATAGCCCTAAAGGTATGCAGATAATATCGTCTCATACGCTATTTTAAAAGCACTAGAGTACTTACCCATGTTCTTATTACTTAAAGTATTATTCATATACTAAAGTTTAACAGGTCTTAGACAAATTTATTTTATTCTCGTGCACTAAAAATGGCGTATAAAAATAGACCTTTTTTGAATTGTGCTAGTCTCCGTAGGATCCAACGGTATGACAAAGTAAACTATACGTTGTTGAAATTTCACATATAATCTATTGGCAAATTTTTATTATTGCCGATATAGCATGCACGGTCTAAAGCATAAAAAGAAAGTCTACGAAATGTGAGTTGCGGATAACTCGCCCGTCACTCACATCTCCTAGGTACACTTCATTCTACTCGTATAAACAAACGATAGTGATATTCGCGAATGGCAAACCATTATAAAATGGTACTTAGTAGAGTAGAGTAGAGAGAGAGAGAGAGAGAGAGAGAGAGAGAGAGAGAGAGAGAGAGAGAGAGAGAGAGAGAGAGAGAGAGAGAGAGAGAGAGAGAGAGAGAGAGAGAGATGAAGGGAGAGAGTATAGGAGATATGAGTAACAGATGACGCCTTAATCACTCATATCTCCAAGGTACTCTTCATAATACTCACAAAAGCGATTTTTTTTTTTACATGGCATTTGGAACTCGAAAGTTCATCGCCTCATCTACGCAAGCCTTCCACGCTGCCCTATCTTGTGTCAATCCCATCCAAGATGCACCTCTCCGATCGACACCCACCCGTCCTATTTCTACTAGATCCGCTTTTACGTTGTCCTCCCATCTACGTCTAGGTCTACCTAGAGATCGCGTTACCATCGGCCTGCCCTTCATGACACGTGCTGCCGTATGGTCGTCTCCCATTCTCGCTAGGTGCCCTGCCCATCCCAATCTGCGCGATTTTATTATTCTGTTAATATTTGGTGACGCGTACAGATTGTGTAACTCATCATTGTGTAGTCTCCTCCATTCCCCGGTTTCCTCATCTTTCTTCGGCCAGTATATTTTTCGCAAGACTTTATTTTCATATACCCTAAAACGGTTGTCCGCCTGCTTAGTGAGAGCCCACGTTACGCACCCGTACAGAACCACCGGCAGTATTATTGTCCTGTATATTTTTATTTTAACGTTTTTAGACAACAGCCTCGACTTAAGTAAATTACTCACGGCGTAGACGCAAGCATTACCCGAATGGAGTCTCTTATTTATTTGGACATTAATCTCGTTTCTATCATTTATGGTCGTACCCAGATACCTGAATTCGCTAACCTTTTCAAAAGTAAAATTCCCAACTCTGAGATCTTCCTCACCTCTGCAGATGCCTAGCTTATCCACAATCATGTACTTTGTTTTTGATTCACTCACTTCTAACCCTGCATACTCCACCGCTTTTATGAGGATTTCCGCGTTTATTGCTACAGTTTCCCTACAATCCCCCAGTATATCCAAATCATCTGCGTAGCCTAGTATCTGCGTTGTTCCATTAAGCGTTGCGCCTATCTGGCTAACCTGCATTTTTCTAACGGCATACTCTAACGTTAAGTTGACCAGCACCGTAGAGAGCCCATCCCCTTGTTTTAAACCATCGCGTATCATGAAGGGTTCTGATACATTACCGCCTACTCGGACCTTTCCCGTGCTTCCGTTCAGACATATTTGAATTAATCTCACGAGTTTTTTCGGTACACCGAGAAGTACTAGAATTTGATACATTTTGCTTCGCTTAATAGAGTCGTACGCTTTTTTAAAATCTATAAATAGTTGGTGTATTGTTTCGCAAAATTCCCACTTTTTCTCTAACAACTGTCTTATGGTAAACATTTGATCGCTCGTCGATCTATTGCGCCGAAATCCGCACTGATAATCTCCTACTATATCTTCCGCGAATGGAGTGAGTCTAGCTTGTATTACGTTTGACAGAACTTTGTAGCACGTTGCTAAAAGTGAAATACCCCTATAGTTATTGCAGTCTGTCTTATGCCCCTTTTTAAAAATTGGTATAATGATAGATTCCTTCCAATTTTCGGGTATTGTTTCATTTTTCCAGATGGCACATACTAGTTTATAGATTTTGAAAGTGAGCTCGACGCCCCCATATTTGAGTAACTCAGCTGGTATAGAGTCATTTCCCGCGGCTTTGTTGTTTTTTAGTTTTTTAATCGAGGCCTCTACTACTTGGTAGCTCGGTTCCTCCACGTGGGGTTCAGCAGTGTGAATTTCGTGCACGTTTAATAATTTATCGAAATAATTTTTCCACAGTGACAGTAATACGTTGTCATTTGTTACGAGGTCCCCGTTTTCGTCCTTCATCAATTGCGCTCTACTCCTAAAACCCTTTCTGATGGCGTTAATCCCTCTGTACATTTCGCGGGGGTTATTTTCCTTACTGTTAGTTTCTATTCTCCTAATACGATTCTTTTGATACTCCCGCTTCTTATTTCTGTAGATCGTGCTCGTCTATTTCCTTACATTAGAATACTCTTCTACGGTCCTATCGCATCTATTTTGTAAGCTATCTAATTTAGTATTTTTGCGCCTTTCAAACCAGAGTTCGCACTCTTTGTCAAACCATGGTTTGCTCTTTGGCTTTTCCTTTTTACCCCGTACTTTGTTCGCGGCCTCTTTTACCGTTTTTTCGATGTCCCCCCATAAGCTATTCGGTTCGTCATTCCCTTCCGGCGATGTGTTTACTTCTTCAAGTGCCTGAAACCTGTTATTAATTTCTATCTGGTACCTAATTCGCTCTGTTCTATCTCGTAGTTTCTCAATATCGAAGCTTTCTACCTTGTTTGCTCGCTTACTATATTGATTCGCTACTAGTCTAGCTCTTAATTTGGCTACTACTAGGAAGTGGTCCGAGTCGCTATCTGCCCCTCTGTAAGCCCTTACGTCAAGAACATTAGTATGACGTCTTTTTTCAATGAGGAAATGATCAATTTGGTTCTGTGTGGTCCCGTCCGGCGATGACGACGTTGCCTTGTGTATGTTCTTGTGCTTAAAACACGTAGTTTTGATTATAAGATCTTTTGCCGCCGCGAAATTTATGACCCTAATACCGTTATCATTGCTGGCTTCGCGCAGGCTTTCCTTACCTATAGTAGGCCTAAACATTTCCTCCCTACCTATTTTAGCATTGAAATCGCCTAATACTATTCTTGTGTCGTAAGATGCGAACTGGTCGATTACCTGCTCTAAAGTTTCGTAATAGAGATCCTTAGCTTCTTCTTCTTTGTCCTCCGTAGGACAGTGTACATTAATAAATACATATCTATACCATTCACCTTCGATAATGATGTACGAGAGCCTATCATTGGCGGATTTGAAACTTTTAACCGAATGTATGATGCTTTTGCTTACGAGAAATCCGGTGCCTAGAGATCCCCCACTCCCGGCCCCATACAGGTACGTGAAGTTACCCGATGCTAGTACTCCGCCATCTGGCCACCGCGATTCCTGTATTGCTACCAAATCTAGATTGTACCTATCAGCTTCCTTTACGAGTTCTTTAAACGCACCTGCTCTGTATAGACTACGAACATTCCAAGTTCCAACCCTTAAGTCCCTTCTGGTTCGGATTTGATTTTTTTGAGCCATGATGTTATGTTAAACCCTAGAACTAAGTATGAGAGCTTTCCGACTTTGACGAGGACAGTGTCAATTCGTCGTCAGACACACTACGGTTTCATTCTCGCATCCTAACGCCCCCCTGCAAGGCAGCGCGCCTTCTCTGGCATCGTTACCGCGTAAGACCAGGTGACGAATGATTCTACATATCCCCTTTCGGGGCAGTTGTCATCGCTCCCGCATCCTCCTCGGCAGCAGGATTTTTGCCCATTTTTGTAATGTGTGATGAAAGAGATAGATTGAGAGATAAGAGATAATGTGAAGTGTTTTTGTTGTTGTGGTGCTTGCGTAGTATTTCTAGATGAATGCGTTCGACAGTGTGGGCTCATCACACCCACGCCTGTTCCTATCGGCTGTCCGCGGCTGCTTATTCAATTTATTCGCAGCTAACCTCTTTCTCAGGGGCTGTTCCTCTATCCGCAACCTAAGGACGCGCTGTGTAGTGGTGATAGGCACCCACCCGTACGATCTGGACGACAACGCCCAAGACCCGCTTAGGGTAGCGGCATTGTAACAGTCACAAAAGCGATTAGTAATCATAAATTGCGAACCATTCTGAATGGAACTTATTAGATCAGTAAACTCAAGTGACGTATGTTTAGTACAAGTGTGATGTATCTCGGAAATAGCATTAAGAGACAAAGTCTAGGAGATGTGAGTAACGGACGACCCGCCCGTTTCTCGTATCTTCTAGACACTCTTCATAATACTCGTACAAAAGAGATTTGTAATCACTAATAGTAAACAATCTTAAATGCATCGTACTACATCTGTAAACACAAGTGTAACATAATTTTAAACCGACGACTTGCCCGTCACTCTCATTGTAAAAGCGATATCGGTAATCGCGAGCTGCAATCTGCAAGTATTATTGAATAAATCCTACACATCCGTATTTCAAGCAACTTACTTTTTATTGTTTATAATGTAACGTTATTGTAATGAGTCTGTTACCTCATCCCTATTTACTTGCAGTTTCGATTTACTCTTCTCTATGAACGCCGGCATTTTTCTCTCACTCATCACATTCTTCAATAATCACGAGTAGTTGTGTGCAAAATATGAAGCACCCGTGTTTGTGTGTGTCTGCAATTAATGTTAATATATACAGAAATGCATGACACGCTGAAGCTACATGCCTAATATGAATGTGTCGAAAAGCTGCTCTAGGACGTAATGTTGTCATGATGTCTTTAAAAGTATTTAAGGGAAAAGGTGCGTATTCAGATGATCAAAAGTTATTTTTGGAGTGACATAAGCAAGATAAAATTTCTTGTTATTATGAAGATTTTTGAAGTGATAACTTTATTATCAAACCTTTAAATATTCAGTAAACTTTCTCCGAATTTATTGAATTAATTGTAATTCTAATATTCAAACTATTTTCTATGCTCAACAAATTCAACGTTAAGTAGCTAACAGTTGTCAATTCAAGTGATATGTTCTGTCGGGCAAATACCGAGGCAAGTACCAAAATGAGCACCGAGACAAGCACAAATTAGCAGCATTACAGCTTATAAGTTGAATAACTTATTTTATTATCATATCCGGTATGCATAACACATGTTTTTATAATAATCATGGTTCTATTATGCGTTTATATATTTTTATTAACTTGCTCATTTCCTTTAAATCTTATGTATCTAAAACATCTCTCGATTTCATGCACAGCATTCTCTACGCAATAAAAAAATCTTGAAATACTATTCATTTTTCGTTTTAGTTCATCTTGCTTCTGTATAATAACATCCAACTTCTTCCAACTGCCTTTAAAATGGCATTAAATTTTAAATCTTGTTTTATATTGTAATATTTATATCATGATTTATAATTTGAAAATTAATGTATACATTATACACTCTCTTTGGATAATTTAAACACAAATGTCTATCCTATAACCTTAAAATTTATATAGCGGGCGTGGCGTGCATAAGTGCATCTGACATATCATAATATAGAAAGCATGTACATAAAAAGGAAGCGTGAAACATATCTTACCTTCTTTTTCCCAATCGATTGCGTACTTTCACTGTTGGCCATTTTGAAGAAGGGACTCATTGTCGTTACAAGTACTTGAATCTTAAAAATGTTTGATAACAAATCACACTTTATTATAGATGCATTATATAAGTAAGTTATTAATAAAAATATATAACCTTTGGTATTAGGAGGTTGAGATTAAAACATATTCTCACATGAATCATTCATTGTTGCCTGCAACAAAATTGCTTTTAAAAAAAATCAACAATAATGTAAAATTAAACTCCTGATTAGTTTATGTTTCGTTTATTTATGAATCCGAAGATAAAACTTCCGTTTTATGTTAATATTATATTTTCCACTTACTCAACCGACAACTGGAAAATAACAATGGAAATATAAATTTCAATAATTCTCTTGACTAGTCTCATTAATTTTGCAACACGGAGAATAAAGCGTCGGCCGTCATGGATACTAAAAACTTCGGTAGAATCTGCTCGACAATCCCAGTAGAGAAAATGTGCGCAGTAGACGCACACTAGATGCGCAGAAGGTTGAAACCTATCCGTCCCCACGAGACCGCTGCGTCTTTCTCCCCCCACCCTGTCGCGTTTGGACATGCTGAGTGTAACAACAGATAGTGGGTTCGGCAGACTCAATGGTTTTTGCTTCCTTCATAAGAAGTTTTTCGAAAATGTCCGTATGTATGTATGCGTGCATGTGTGTATGTTTGTGTATATAAGCCTCGATCTCCGCTTCTACTTAATAGATTTTAATCCACCAATGCTCATTTTTCGGTTTATTTGGTACGAATTCAGAAATAGCAAATAGCAAATTCATTTCATGAAGCAAATCCTATGAGAAAAATAAAATACTAAAAAAATCATTTTTATCCGGGACGCGATAATTGGAGTAAAAAGTTGAGAATTAAGTTAAAATTTTGGATTTCGTTAGCATCATATATCATCTTGATCCCTTTCTTCGGTTTATTTTACCGCATCGTTCTACGTTATTTTCGTCAAAAGTCTACACGAAAACATCACCAATCAGGTCAACAGTTTTAACGTGACAATAGCATGGCAGTGAAGCTATATATCATTGTGAAGTAAAAAATAAAAAGCGAATGATACAGTATAATGATATATTACTATTATTATTATTATTATTTAATAATTATTATCCTTTCATAATTACTTATAGAAATGAGAAACAGCGATAAAGTAGCGGTTTTTTTCCGGAAAATTGAATGGAACATTTATTTAATGATTGTTGTTACAGTAATGTGGCAGGCAGCATTCAATAGCTAATCAGCTATTAAAAAAAAAATAATAAATAAAAAAATGCACAAGAAGCAAGCTGCAGCAAGATGTTAACAAAGGCGTATTATAATTTAAGATAGGCCTCAAGAGCCAGCAACGTATCTTCAATTATTATCAGTCTTGATAAATTGCATTGTTCGTTCATATATTCTTCCTAAGAAATGTAAAAATTACAAACCATTTGGTTAAAGCCTTACCGAAACATTTATTACTAAGTCAAATCATGTCAGCACCTATGCTAAGATCACTATTAAAGGAGTCTCTCCAACGTTCCTTTCCGTCAGATAAAACCAAATGATTATTTTTTCATATTAATTTAGTCATTACGAACTTTGTATTAATAGAACATTATTGCGTAACTATACGTCATAGACAACAGATAGATTTATGAAAGCAACATACATGTTAGTTAGGAACTGGTGTAAATAAAGTGCTATGACACAAACATAAGATTCATACTTGACATTAGAATTATAATTTTTAAGGATAAAATGAACAAACATGGATTCATGAAGAAATATATTAAAGAGATATATACGTTACATATTATAATATTATATTAAAATAAATGAAAAATTGTAGCTAAATAAATACAAAAGTGTAGTCGAGTAGTACATTACGAAATTATTTTTTGAAGTGAATACTTCTATACACATTTTTCGGTACACATTTTTACCGGGGAGTGAATCGAGAAAAAACCGACCGTCACGCAGTTACCGAACGGCAGGAGGGGAAGCAGGGGCAACTCACTCTCCCCTCCACCGCGCTCTCTTCGCCGCGCAAGGCGTACGCACTGCGCGTATCTCTTCCTTCACCGCGCTCTCCTTCTCTCTCTCTCTCTCTCTCTCTCTCTCTCTCTCTCTCTCTCTCTCTCTCTCTCTCTCTCTCTCTCTCTCTCTCTCGCTCTCTCTCCCCTCCACCGCGCTCTCCTTACCGCATCTGTCCGTTGGCTTTCGGCGCTCTCGGCGTTCTCTACACACTTCTTTACTACACGCTATACACTGGACAATGCTATCCCGCGTCCCCACGTGCTCGGCTTTCTCTACCTAGCATAAACTGAAATAATGCTATCCCGCGTCTAAGTGTGAGTTGTACGTAAACAGAAATAGCTGAAATATGTACTGCTCACTGCGTTTTAGAAGACGGTCTAATATGTATCATGGCTGCTATTTATATTTCACCCAATCAAAGCATTACAGACATAATTCAATTTATCCATAGATCACTACTTGTATACACTCAAGTAGGATCACGGGAGCTTGGTACAAATGACCATGAAATGCCACTGATTTTAGCAGGAGATTTTAATGTTAACTTTGCTGACGAAAGTGCACAACTATTAATTACATTCCTCAAAGATACATTTCAATTAGACATGAATAATGATGCGCAACAATCAACTACTAAGTATGGCACAACATTAGATGCAGTATTTTCAAGATTTTTATATAAAATCGATTCTAAAACATTTATATCATACTTTAGTTACCACAAAATAATTGTTTCTTTTATTGAATTAAAAAATGAAGATACCTGTGATTCTACCATAGATAAATAAAGTTTGTAAGAAATAAAATAATGTATGAATAACGATAAACATATTTTTATTATTTCACCTATATAAAAAAAACGAAGTCTACAACACGCCTAATTCAGTATTCACTTCTATCGGCTGTCCCCGAGACAGCCACATTTTTTTTTACCATGTTTTGCATTTTCATGCTGAGTTAAATGTCTTGAGGTACCAAAAGTTTGATTGCATCTTGAACATACCATTTTGCAACTTTCACATGTTTCAAGAAATGCTGATGCGATATTTGCTTATTACAAGTAGGACATTTCTCGTATGGCGTATGTGTTAGCTTATGCTTTGACAATTGTCTAAAACTTTTATGGCACACGTCACACTCTTCAAGTCCTATTGATCCATCGTGTATTGTACCGTGACGTTTGAGATTGAATCTAGTTGCAAACGCTTTATCGCACACATCGCAAGTGTAAATCTTGGGGGTATCATAATGTTTTTTTACATGACTTTCTAGTGCGCCAAGTGTACAATATCGTTTAGCACACTGATGACATTCGTGCCAAGTAGAGGAGCATGGCACTTGCACACAAAACTGTAATCGGTTTCGGTCAATGTTTTCACTTAGATTATCTGAGCACTTGCACGCTGGCATGCCGGTAACAATTTGAGAATTCCAATCGTAATCTCCGTAGTTGATTGCCTCAGCAATATTTAAACCTGTATTTACCACGCAGTGGTAAGTGCCACCGCGAAGAAATACTTAATCGCCAAGTTTTTGAAGGAAAACTACATAATTAATATTCCACTCGTCCAAAAGTGAAGGTGATATCAAATAATACTTCTGCTGTAACTCAACTGGACAGACTTTTTTTTCCTACTTTCATTTATGAGTGCTGAATTTTACCATTAATTCTGACCTCATAGTATGATCAATGGCTAACCACAATTTTGGTTAACCAGCTATAAGTAAATTTAAGCTGGCTAGGCTGCTGTTTTCGTCGTGAAGAGGAGTATTACTGAAAAGTCTGCCAACATAAAACATCGAAGTATTTACACCTGGTAAAATGGTATCAGTGGGAATAAGAGAGTGAATATTATTTAAAAAAGGAGAAATTTCCTTAGGCGGATCTTCAATATCTCTAACATAGACGTTATAGTTATTTTTCGGTGCTATGCTTTCAAAGAATTGTTTCAGACACTCCATATTTGATGTTCCTTCATCCATATCTACGTCATTTTCATCCAATAACATCTCCAAATAAGAATCTCTTTCTTTTCCTTCCATGACCACAGATCTTTTAATAAAAATTCTTCGGCAAGGTAACTGTTGAAGACTTTCTTTTCTAACAGTCTTATCAGAAACATAGTTGGCTATCAATCAATCAATTTCCTCTGGCTTTATAACATTTTTAAACTAAAACAAACAAAATATATGATAATTAACATAAAGAATGGTTAATGAATATATAGTTATAGAAGCAAATTTAAATTATAATAGTGTTACGGTGCTGCTCTTTGATAATTTATGAATTTTATCGAATGGCAAATTGTTTTTATTACGATTTGTGGAGTAGACTAATAACATATTTTGAAATGCAAAAAAAATAAAAAACCTCTTTTATGACACGCCGTGGCGTAAACCTCGATTTATGCCACGCTCGTGCAAAAATGCACTCGCTAAATTTCGGCTCACGCACGTTGTGTCATAAAATATCGTACAATACTAGGGGGATAACCTCGCTTCACTCGGGCGATAACGTCCCCACGAGGGTGCAGCTACTTTACCGCACTAGTGTCGTAATATACTATTTTCAACTATTGAAAATCGGCGCGCAGGTCAATTTCTTGGACATATTGAAAACAGTAAACATTTCTTTCAAGAGTGTTAGTTCGTTTAGCAATGTTTAAAGTGAAAAATTGTCTTTTAGACGTGTATCAATAGTACATTGTATACCTAGGGGCGACACGAGTGCTCAAACATTATCTTCGCTGAATAAAGCCCATTCATCCTTTGTTGTTCATCGTATTTTTTATAAAAACTGCATTAATAATAAGACCATTTTTGCCGGTGAATGAGAAGAAAATTTTCAAGTTGTCCACTCAAATATAGATGTATAGATAGTACAAAAATTTCCAATTTTTTCTAACTTTTCGAAGTTTTTGAAAATATTCAGTTTTTTTAAGGAAACGAAGTAAAATAAAACGTAGTGAAAATAATCGTTTTGATCACTTTTTATTTCAAAATGGTCTTATACCTCTATTATCGCTCTAATACACGGAGAAAAATTTGTAGCAAAAATACGTCGGGAAGGTCTCATGCGGTCTCTCAATACGGAGAGATACGTTTCTGCCTTACTCTCTAAGGTGAATTTCCTTGCCGCACCATAACGCTACGTGGTCGTGGATTAACTAAAAAATTCTCTAAGCTCCCCTTCAAGCAGCAGCAGCCCGGTTACAATCTATTGGCCAATTTTCGTTATTGCCGAGACGTTCTGTAGACCTGGCGGTTTTTTACTCCAAGTTTTTAGTGGAACTGTGATATATGAGACAAATAGTTTAAAAAGAGAGTCTACGAGATATGAGTAGCGCATGGCTCGCCCGTCACTCACATCTCCTATAGGTACACTTCATTCTACTCGTAAAAACGATATCGATATTCACGATTCGACAACTATGTTGAATGAAACGTACTATATCTGTAAACTCAAGTAATATATATCTAAGTGCAAGTGTAATGTATCTGGTGAATGGTACGGAATGCGAGTCTAGGAGATGTGAGTAACGAACGACTCGCCCGTTACTCGTATCTTATAGACATATCATACTGTTATCCTTAAAAATAATATTAGAAGTCATTAACTGCAACCTATTATCTTGCAAAAATTTTAAATAACACGAAGGTACTGCATCCGTAAACTAGAGTAGCATATTATTTTCAGTTTCAGTACGATGTATCCGATAAATAGCACTAAGAGAGAGTATAATAGGTATGAGTAGTTAATTACTCGCTCGCCACTTATCTCTTATATTCACTTTTCTTCCTTGCTAGCCGAAAAAAAAATTAAAGTTTAAATAACAGCGTACGATACAATAAAAATAGTGTAGAAATCAAGGTAAATCTATGATATTGAAGTTTGATGTCTGTTCTTTTGCGTTAAGATTTGTTAAATTATTTACAAACAGCCTGCCATCGCAGTTTTCACTTAACAGTCTTGGTTCGGCTTTTCACCCTATGGCTTTGGCGGCAAAAAATACAGGTGGGTCTATACATGAAAGTTGAATTCATATCAGCTAGAAAGAAATAAACTAAATATATTGGTACAACATGCCAACACAAATTAAGTTGCAAAATTACAGCACTCTAGGTATAATAGTTTAACGTAATAATAAAGCTTACCTTGTAGCAACAAGAATACAATCTAGGGGCTATCTGGAGTGAGTACGTAGGATAGGGAGCTGCCACGTCGTTGTTGCGCAACCGCGAAACGTCGTTAAACGGAGAAGACACACCAACATGGCGAAGAAAGTAGAGAAGGTCGTCGAGAATTGGTGCTTGGGCATCGACGAAGAAGAGATGGACGATGCCCTCGAGAGTATGCAGTTGAAGCCAGACGGCAAGCGATTAGATCGCGTTGCTAGGCTAAACAGATGGCTCCTCGGAGAGTATGCCGAGTCAGATTTTAGAGAGAGAGCCTGGACACCTCGACAGTAATGGCGCGAGTAAAGAGGGAAAAGCTGCGTAAGTCATTCATCGACGCAACGGCTGAACAAGTATCGACACGCTCGATTTATACGGGCAATTATGACACCGAACAGCCGCATCCTCTGAAGCTATTACAACAAGAGATCGAGGCCAACGAAGTCGTGGTGACGCCGGCGATCGAGATGAACTACGGTCAACCGGCGCAAGGATTAGGCCAACCGACAGGGCTTAATCTACAACTGCTAAACGCGATGGCAATGCGGGACGCGTTCGCAGAAATACTAGTCACTGAGGAGAGTGAACAGGCACAAGCGCCAGTATCGATACCGGAAGACCAAGCCAGGTTAACGGCGCAGGAGGCGCAAGGTCGAGACCAGAATAGAATCGTCACAATAGAGGTGCCGACAGGGAATCTGGTCACGACAGTAACCACGACAATGACGACAACGACGACAACGACGACAACGACGACAACGACGACAACGACGACAACGACGACAACGACGACAACGACGACAACGACGACAACGACGACAACGACGACAACGACGACAACGACGACAACGACGACAACGACGACAACGACAACAACGACAACTACGGCGAATGAAGGCAAAGGCGAATACGTTTATCAAATTCAATAGATATTGACGAAATTTTTCTGAAATTATCATAACATACACACATATACAGGGTGTTTCATTTTAATCGAAAAATAACCTTAACAAAAGTTGAAGGGGGTAAAGGGGGCCATCGAATGACACAAACACCTATGACCTTGAACTCGATTTTCAAGGTCATTTGAGGATAATTGTGATTTTTTTAAATAGGAACCTCTATTTTAGACCTTGGAATCGGATAGAGCGGAAAAAATTACGTCGGAAATGACATTTCTAGTTTGCCTTAGTGACCTTGAGAAGGTCAATTCAAGATCAAATAAGAAGTATCAGCCTAAGATTGTTTTCTTTTCAATTTTTTCGTAGAATTATCATTTTGTTATTGTAATAAACATTAAGAGAATAATTGACTTAAAATGTGATTATGCTTTGCTGACTTTAAAGCCATTTTGTAAGGTCAAAAGTGCAAAAATGCAATATCAAATGTTATGTGAAGTCCATATTTATATCCTAACTTTAGCGTTACCCAGGAACAACGACGTGGACGTAATAGGATTGTGTTCCCTTTGGGGTGCTTGATTAGAGTGAGTCCCCTTGCCTCTCACTTTTGCTCAAAATTCAACGCAGGTGCTCAAAGACACCACCATTTTGTTGGATACACAATTCAATTCGCTGCTGAAAATGTTCTACTGTTCTGAGTAATACAGCTCTTGGGATGTTTTCACAAGCGGTTTGAATTCTGTGGATCATATCTTCCCTTGTTGTAGTTTCATGTTCATAAACAACATCTTTCAAATACCCCCACAAATAGAAATCGGGTGATGTCATATCTGGAGATCTCGGTGGCCATCGAACACCCAAATCTCCACGTCCAGTGCGTCCAATCCACCTGTCACGGTAATTTTGATTAAGATATTGTCTAACTATTCGAGCATAGTGCGCAGGAGCTCCATCTAATTGAATCCACATTCTTGCTCTTGTGTATAAATCTACTTCTTCAAGAAGTACTAGAAGACGTTCTCTCAGGAACTGTAAAAAATTATGGCCATTTACATTTTCATCGAAAAAGTATGGGCCTACAAGGTATCCGTTAACAATTCCACACCAAACATCAAGACTCCAACGATTTTGGTTATCTATCTGCCTGTACCAATGCGGATTAACATTCGACCAATAATGACAGTTGTGTCGGTTAAGCTCTCCATTGCTTTTAAATTTTGCTTCATCAGAAAACATTACGTATTGAAAAAAGTGACGATCATTAGCAATCATTTGTCGTGCCCATTGGCAAAACTGTAGCCTTAACCTCATATCAGCAGGTGTAAGATCCTGAGTCAAAGTAATATGATATGGATGATAACGTTGACTTCTCAGTATTCTCCAAGCAGTAGCCATAGGTATACCACTTTGCCTTTGAATTTCACGGGTACTAACGTGGGGATTCAAATGAACCATTGCTGAAACGACCATTACACGAAGATCATCTTCGTTGTAATTACGACGTTCTCTAACCCGTGCTAGTTACCCTTAAAGTTGTTGAGCTCTACGGTAAATCTCACGAATGGTTGTATGACTTGGATGTCTTCTATCGGGATATCGAATTCGATACAAGGCTGCAGCTTGTCGATAATTACGTCTAGATTCACCAAGAATCAATAAAATATCAACCCTTTCAGCGGCTGGATAATCAGCCATTCAGTCAGCAAAGCATAATCACATTTTAAGTCAATTATTCTCTTAATGTTTATTACAATAACAAAATGATAATTCTACAAAAAAATTGAAAGGAAAACAATCTTAGGCTGATACTTCTTATTTGACCTTGAATTGACCTTCTCAAGGTCACTAAGGCAAACTTGAAATGTCATTTCCGACGTAATTTTTTCCACTGCTCCGTATTCCGAGGTCAAAAATAGGGGTTCCTATTTAAAAAAATCACAATTACCCTCAAATGACCTTGAAAAACGAGTTCAAGGTCATAGGTGTTTGTGTCATTCGATGGCCCCCTTTACCCCCTTCAACTTTTGTTAAGGTCATTTTTCGTTAAAATTAGTTTTTCCATGGTTTTTTGTCGTGGTCGGATTAAAATGAAACACCCTGTATACAAAACATTCTTAAAAATCATGTGCATTAAATTCCTAGTATCTTCAACTAGGTTTTTAAAACAATTTAACGATAATTGCATTTATTTTTATTAATAAAATTAATATTTTTATTAATTTTAAATTCATAAAAAGATTCCAAAAGCAATGGAACCTATCAAAACCGCTCGAAAACAGGAGATTCAAGACGGACTGCACAAAGAGCTAGGAATATTAGTAGATGCTCCGACACAAGGCTCTGGAAAGACGAACGATGGCAACACAGCCAGAAGGTTTTTTGATAATGTTGATGTCGTTGCCAGAATTACAGGTATAAATATTGCTTATACTTGCTAAATGATATAATGAATAAATTAATACTAATGTTAATTGGTACTTCACATATGCACATTAGTTATCTCTTGTCCAAAGAAGCATATTTTAAGTTAAATTTATACTATACATTTGCTAATTTCAGTGAATTGTGGAGATATAACATTTTAATTGTTGTTTCTAATTTTAGCCGATATAATATTTATTACCATACTTATTACGATAATTAACATTTTATATAGTAATATTTATAAAAGAATTCGTTTTGATTAGGTTTTGACGAGGAGTTGCTGCAAAGCTATAAAGTTATCCTAGCTGTTGTTTCTTCCGGATACACTAGTAATACCAGAGCATTTAAAGAGTACACCGAAGAGACTGCAAGACGATATGTAGCTTTGTATAACTGGTAATACATGCCTCTATCAATGCATGTGGTTTTATTACATGGCCATGCAATAATGACGGAGTTATTATTGCCCATGGATATGCTCTCAGAAGAGGCGCAAGAGAGCAACCACAAGAATATAAAAAAATTCAGAGATAGGTTTTCGAGATAAACATCAAGGTATGTATTGTACACGGATAGAAATAGTTAACTAAATTTCACAAGTTCAGCAAATTTTACTATAATTCGAAGTAATCTAGTCACAGACTGAATAAAAAACAAAATAATACTATATTTAAAAAAAAATACCTGGTAAATTTTCCAACATAAACAGTAAATCTTACAAGATAATATGGCAATTTTTAAAAATTTCAGTGATAAGCTTAAGAAACTAATAAAATTTACGTAACAGAGTAGTAAAATTTATAGTTAAGAGCTTGACTTCTCATTCCGGAACTTCAATTCGATTCTCCGTTAGGACAGCATTTTATTTATGGTTTAATATAATTAAATAAAAATTTTCGATATATAAATTTAAATAATTTCTCAAATCCTTAAACATTTAAAGTCAGACATACGATTTTCAACAATTAAAAATTTTCTTATGAAAATTGCTATTACATCTTGTAAAAATAAGATTCCGTATAGAATGTGAATGATAGATTACTATAAAATGTTATAACCATTCCTATGCAATATAGTAGAATTTAATGGACTTTTTCTCTTTGTGTTAAAAGGCAGGATCTCTCTCCCCCCCCCCTCTCTCTCTCCCTCTCTCTCGTAGAAAATTGAGCATATTATGGCAATAATTTTATCATCGAAGCATTTGAAAATGATGTATATCTAGAAATATTGAAAATACTTTGAAACAAACTAATAATATTACCTTATAAGGTAATATTATTCGTCACTCTAAACGCCAAAATCGAAAAATGTACGCTGCGAAGTCGGAATTTACTGATTTCTCCTTTTGAGAAGTAGAAAGTCCGAATTTTCAATTTTACTCTTCTCTTGAATTTCTTTAGTGTTTTCTTTAGTGTTTTCTTGACTGATAGTTTTAATTGTTACTTTATTGTCTAAAATTCGATACATAAAGATATTTTTCAAATATTAAGGTCTATATATATATTTAGGCAAGTTTCTATTAGTTTCCAATAGTAGGTTACGATACGTGTGATTTAAATGGTTCTTTTTTACACGACGCGTAATTAGCATCCGAACGAGCGAGAGTGTTTAGCACCGTGTAAAACTAAACAATTTGAGTCACAGGTATCGTATGAAATTTTATAGTACAGACTGCTAAAGTTCGCAAGTCACGCCTATTAGTTTATCACACTCGCTAAGCTTGTGCGCTAACCTCACGGTGCAAATATGGATTACCTTAGTCACAGATAGGCGTGACTTAACAGCGGATGTTAGCCACACTGTGTCATAAAATCGGGGAGAGTGGGTTAAGGGGGTTTAAGCATTTTTGTTATGACTTTTTAGCTTCCTTCCAGAGCCTTCATCCGATGATGTATTGCAGAAGGTTTGAGCATTTTCGTTTTAGCTTTTTCGCTTTTCTCTGGAGGCTTCCTTCAATGTTAGATGCGTAGAATTGGGGGTGAGCAGGGTAGGAGGGTTTAAACATTTTTTTCTTGACGTTTTTAGATTATACATGTTATTATGTATGAATTCATATCTGAGGCAAAAGTAAAATTGACATTTATATAACAAATGTAAAAATAATAAACTTTAGAGAAGGGAATGAAAATATAATTTAAAGCATGTATTTTCCAACTGTACATATCTATCCAAAATTATGTAGAATATAATATAATATAACTTTATTGCAAATTTTATGAAAAGCGTACACTTTTTACTTTTCAAAGGTTGAAATTACAATATTTTGACTTTAACAATATCGTTGTTAAATTTTGGCGTTTAAAGATTAGATTCAAAATGTACTTTGAAAAATTTTGGTATAAATATAGCCATAATATGCTGAATTTTCTACAAGCTTGTGCTTTTCTAAATAATATTTAAAGTTATTAACTGTACATCTTTTTCAGAGTCGAAACTAATACAGATATGTTTCAAAGATTAAACATGTCTCTCATTAATTTATCTTCAAGTAAAAAGTCGAAAAAGTTGAACATCAGTATGAAAAGACTCCTTATTATTGATTCAACTGAGGAAGAAAGCGATGACAGCAATAGTGAAAGTGAAAGCGAGAGGGATAATGAGGGTGACAGTGAACTAGGCTAATTTTTTCCTTATTAATTGTCTTGCTGCTACTTATTTACATGTATATATATATATATATATATATATATATATATATATATATGTATATATATATATATATATATATATATATATATATATATATATATTTCATTTATTTATGCGCTTCTTTATTTTATTATTTGTTTGTTTGTACAAATTTTTTATATCTTTATACGTTATTGACATTGTCTTGTTATTTACCTATATTTAATATAATTTAATTAATTATGTATGAATTTCGAATTCATTTAATTTTTATTTTTGAATTTATTAATATAAAAAGGCCATTTCCTTGGTAGTCTATACTTCAGAAAACGTATGATACCACATGAAAGAGATCGAGACTTGAAAATTTGTAGACTGAATTTCTTTTGTACATATATTATTGTAATCGAAAAATATTTACGCTAAAAATAGAGTAAATATTATAGAAATAAAAAATGAATATCATATTAAATATCATATAACGCAGTAAAGATAGTAAAAAAAAAAAGATTGTTTTTAGAGATTGTTAAACAAATATTTTAAATTTATTCGAATTTCTACGCAAGTTTCTAAGATATGAGATATACCTGTTAGTGACTATTTCTATATCACAACAAACGGTACGGATTATTTAAATATGCCATAATACCATTCAAGCGACTACTCCGTGTTATAATTTAAAAACACCTATTTAAAAATAATTATACTTTGTAAATGGCTTATCTATTAATGTATATTATTTAATGACCAAACATAATCATTCATTGTTTCCAAATTATTCAACTACTCTATTGGAAAAAAAATCAAAGCATCGTAAAAAAACCGCACAAAAACCTCAGATTTTCAATTTAAGGTACACATTGCTGAAATCAAATGTTTTAGTCAAAAGTTATCAGCAATTTTTAACTTTATTGTATGTTTACGAAAAATTGTTAAAATTTATACGTTTTTTTTTCGCTTAGCCGTTTTTTATTAGAATCGGTATCACCGTGAGGGACTTGGATTCGTAAAATACATACAAAAATAAACATTTTTACCGTTTTTGAAGTTATTTTAAGTGCAACCACACTTCAAGCAAGACTTTTGTCCATTTTTTTTGGATTCGGTCCCACTGTGCGCCGCCGGCTGGTTCGAAGGCAACGGAGGAGCCTTCGAGTTAAGAGGCAGCCGAAGCGGCGTGGAACCAACACCGCGCTACGTTGGTGGAGGCGCTAGAAGCCGCGCTGGATACGAGCCGGCTAGAGGGCGAGGCGTACCAACTCTATACGCAGTCGGTGCGCAAACACGGCGATGCCTTCCGCCGGTGAGCCGGAAAATGGGCGCGCCTGCTCGAGGAGGGACGAGCAGGCCTTGCCGAACGCAGAGCGGCGTCCACGCGCGAAGAGCGCGGTGCGCGTAGCAACACCGGGGACCGCATACAGGACGTCTCAGAAATCCTGTTACGTCTGCGGACACCCCAATGTGGCGAGGAGCAACAAGTGCCCTAATGTCCGGCTGCATAAGGCCAAATAAAGCCTAGGCACGAGTACACCCAAAATAACGGGTTTTTCTTTTACTACTCCAGCATTCCCAGATCCATGGTCGCGACGCACGATCCGACGATTCGTCGCGGACGTACGAGGGTAGAATCGCCATCTCGTCGATAGATCGATTCTAGGGGGGGGGGGGGTTGTAACGAGTTGAGCACCACAGCCAACTCATAGCGGTATGAGTACCGCTGCGTCGCGCCGAAACAGCGTAGAGTCGCGCGCGCGCGATAATAAACACGTGCGAATTCGGAATAGACGCGAAAGAGATAGAGAAAGAGAGAGAGAGCGTGCGCGCGGGCTAATCCTTCAGGTGCGCGCTCATATAGCTCTCGGCCTTCGGAAGGTAAACACGGGACTTCGCTTATAGAAATCAAAAAACTTCGTGATACCGTGTACTGTGCTGTGTCCAGCAGATCGAAGTGTACCTTGTGTGCGAGTGAGACGCGGAGTCCGGGTATTACTGATCTTGCCTAGCGGTCCAGCGCAGTGACCAAGCCTTGCGGCCTGTCCAGGATTAAGAACGTCGTCGACGAGAGAGAGAAGGTTTGTGTGACACGCAGTGCATGGGAGAGAGTGCATGTGTGAGTGTGTATCACCCATTCGAGGGTGATCCGGTGCGCGCGACCTTCACGACTATATACGCGTGCGAGTCGCAAAGTTGTTGGCGACTCGCGTATTATTATTTCATGATTGTAACTTCACGTTTATTTCGCGACGATTTATCGAATTTATCATTGGCGAAAATTCACGAAAAGTACCCAATGTTCAACAGCATATACTCAAGGTTTGCAGGCGCAAACGGAAAATGCATCATTTTAAGATGATAGTATGTGATATTATCTTCAATTTTAGCCCAAGTGGGTTAAAAATAGTCGCTTGGATTAAAAAGATTCATAAAAAAATCCTTATAATTTTTCACTTGGCCGGTCGTTTTCAACTATCTGGGGCTTAAACTGAAGCTCTTTTCTTCTATTTCTGTTCTAAAAATTTAAATTAACTTTTCATTTATTGATTAAAATCTTAACCAAAATTTTTGTACATGACTAGCACGTATTAAATCGCATATTTTAGATATCGAATTTCGATAATTTGAACAAGGTATGGTTTCTATATTCAATTTAAATCTCGCGCCAGCCATTTTTAGTTTGTATGCTACACGTCGAAGCGCCCTCTTTGTTCCGGAAATTTACTGAATTCTCATTGTCTCGTTCGCACGCTTTTGAAGTAGAGATCAGCAACTTGTATGGCAAAATGGTTGGAACTAGGACAACTACAGCTTCCTCTGGTAAAAAGAGCTCACCCTTGCTGGATATTTCAATGGGAAACAATTGGCGAGGACAACTTTCATCTAAAGGTATGAGCAAACAAAGATGTGGAAGCCAAAACACCATGTCACATCCACCTTTGTTTCCAAAAGGGCCGAAACGGATTACGAGAAGCAACGCATCAGATGTATCGGTAAAACCTATTTTTATATTAGTTATTCAATCAATGTGGCGAAGTCAGAGAATGAATTTTGAGATGTTTTGAAACTTTTAACCTCAAAATAAAATATTGATGTCGAAATTTTTTTTATTGTATATTGAGATAAAATGCATTTTCATGCAAAATTATAATTATCTATTTACAAATAATAATAACTACAATTTTTAAAACAATCACGGACTTATGATTTATCCTAACCTCCTAACCTGTAATAAGCCTTTTACCTTCGCCAAAAATTTAAATTAGATTAACTATTACACACATACACACTTACACATATATATTAGTTTCAAGCCGATGACAGTGATTGGGAAATGCAGAGGCACCAGCGAAAAAAAGACAAAAGGTGTGAAGTTTCAAAAAAAAGGAATTGAATGGCAATAATAATGGTAATGATGAGTTCTTGGATCTGGATGAGGAGGAGGAGGATGACCAGCGGAATAATTATAAGGATGAAAAAAATCAAAAAAATGAAGAAAACGCAAAAAAAACAGCTACAGCTGCAGCAAAAAAGACAAGACAGGAGAAAAAACATTTCTCTGCTGCAGGTAAACAAAAAAAAAGACAATTAATGATTATTATAAAATCAACCACGGTTGTGTATGTTTCGAATGTTATATTTGCGCCAGGGTTTGTAGCAGATTGGGCAGCCTTGTTAAAAAATGGTCAACAAGGACTATCTGCAGATGCAAACAGATTGGCAGAGCAGCAGCGTACTGGAGCAGTAACCTCGCAAATCAGTAACCTGCAGCAGAATCTACCTCATAGGATGTGTGTCTAACAATAGGATGGTTCAATCATTATAGTAGAGCAGCAGACACCACCTACTTACGGCGATCAGCCGCCCCAGCATTATCGTGTTTTGGGAAAGCTTATTCCTCAGGGAAAAGAAGAAATCGATCGTGCTGATAAACAGGAGCTGCCTCTTGCGTACTTTGATAAAGAAGAGGATGGTTGTGTTGGACAGCAGAATGCACCTAAAAGCTTCCAAGCACCTGATCGTGTATCAATTAATACTTACCAGCAGCAACAACAGCAACAGCAGCTTCAAGGAGGTAGTGGGGTCCTCCTCAGTGGTCAGCAGGGTCCTACTGTTAGAGCAGCTGTATCAAATGAGCAGTCTTGCATGCAGACAGTCATCAATAATGGAGCAGCTGGTTTTGTTGGACAGCAGAATGCACCTAGAAGCTTCCAAGCATCTGATAGTGCATCAATTGGTACTAAACAGCAGCAACAACAGCAACAGCAGCTTCAAGAAGGTAGTGGAGTCCTCCTTGGTGGTCAGCAGAATCCTTCTTTTAGAACTAATGCATCAGACGAACAGTATGGCATACGGACAGTCAAAGGTAATGGAGCAGCTGTAAAGGAACTCGGACACAGAGAAAAGGAAGTCAGACATACACAGCAAAATCCAAGTAGAAGGATATACATTCAAGCCTCTTCTAGTGCAGGATTCCGGTTAGCATAGCAGCAACCACAGCTTGACAGAAATTATGGAATAAGCCGTGTTGCTCAGAAGAGTCTACCTAGAAAATGGTTCCACGTAGTGCAAAACAATGCAGCTGGATCGTTAACACAGAAGCAGCAATATACACAGACTGTCTCCAGTTCTCCGATGGTCGAGTACACTCATCAAAAAGATACTCCACCAGCAGATCCTCTTCAGAATAAGACGGAATGCAGTCGTGATGGACAGCGAGATCAACCGCGTATTCTCGGCGTGCAAGACGGAAAATTTGTAATTACGGAACAACATCACCTGCAAGCACCACCTAGCACTCAGGCAGCTGAACTTTCGCAGCAACATCACGTACCAGCAGGGTTCTTTTACAGAGAAGAGAAAAACGGCCATGTTATCCAGCAGCCACGTATTCACGGACCCTTAGATAATCAGACAACCAACCTTCGCAGCATAAAATCCATGTACCAGTATATCAAGAACACGAAATGATGGTAGATCATAATGGTAGACGGTAAGAGCCG
This sequence comes from Nasonia vitripennis, assembly GCF_009193385.2. Taxonomy (NCBI): domain Eukaryota; kingdom Metazoa; phylum Arthropoda; class Insecta; order Hymenoptera; family Pteromalidae; genus Nasonia; species Nasonia vitripennis. The sequence goes on from NW_022279588.1 coordinate 1,054,475, forward strand.
TCACTTAGGTCGATCACTACAGTGCATGCTGATTTATGGCAAGGACAAGCAGCTGGCCAGCAACAAGGTATACAGGGACCCTCCTATACTCTGACAACCAAGCAGCATGCTTGGCAAAAAGGGCCTGCTTGCATATTGGCACCAACGAGCCAATATGCAAGCAGGCCCTTTTTGCCAAGTATTGATTATTGCAGAACCTGCGGATCATATTGATTCATGGCAAGAGCAAGCAGATCCCGGCTATCAAGACGTTGAGCAATACGAAAATTACGAAGAACCGGTGGAAACTGAAAACCAACTACAACGATTAAAAAGAATGAGTGAAAGTAAAAAGATATAATCCAGCTCTGTACACAGAGTGTCAACAAACATAATTATAATACTTTTTTTTATTGAATATAAACATTTATTTTGTTTTGCAGCGCATTAAAATTGCAAAATTCAATAACGTTGGTCTAAAACGCCAAATCTTAGAAAAAGACATAATAATCGGCGAGTTATGGCGTGAAATAGAGCACAAGGAAAACATGGTAAGTACAGGGTATCGGAGCTGTTGCTTTGAAAACGGGCTATCTGAGCTGACGCTCAGAGAACCCTCGTCTCAGGCTTATATTCAAGACTTTTCTATTTTATTCCTATCCCAGATGCGATTAATTTTCTGAAATTGTATTATGGTAGTCAAACACATTTTGAAAGCACAGAAAACTGCCGTAACAAAATTTTAGAAAATTAATCGCATCGGGGATCGGAATGCACATAGAAAAGTCTTGAATAAAAGCCTGGGTGGCAGCCCAGATGGCCCGTTTTTCACTCAGGCGTCGACATAACATTTATTGCGTAGATAATTGTACATATATATATGTTCATATTTTTCAGCTTTATCAAGGACTTTATAACAACTGAGGTTTTTTCTATCGTCTGACATTCGCAACAACAATAATTTATGCTGACGTCCACGCCCTATGCGATGACATAAACTCCAGTAAGATAATCATATTCTAGTTTTGGAACAGGCCATTTTTTCATATATATATATATATATATATATATATATATATATATATATATATATATATAAAGTTATCTTCACATAGAGTATTTTAATTTATACGCTAAATTAAAAATCTCCTGTACGAGTATACCTTTTTAATAAACACTGTGTAAACAAACAACAATGATTGCATTACAAAATTCAATGTACAATATAAAAATAAATTATGCTAACATTATTTCAAGAAGAATAGCATGGTGCTGCCCTCTGATGGTTCCTGAACGAGCAGACTTAACCTAAAATAGTAGTGTTTGGATATTGTTTCGCTAAACCTCGTGTAGTCATTTTCGTTTTTTGTTTATATTATTACATTAATCTAAACATATTAACTTTTCAAATACGGTCCATACGCAAAAAAATGGTCCTCTGGTGCGATTTCCATACATTAGTACTCTGTACGTTACTCTGATATGAAAAAAGTATCAAGTTCAAACGGCTGCACCGTTTATTGATTTATTACGATTTTGTTTTATTCAATTATATAGCATAAACGTAGTAGAGACAGATTCGTAGCATTGTTTTTAGTCTTTACTGCAAGTTTCAAATAATTCCAATCAGATTTCGCGTTGTAATACGAAAATTACGATCACTGGTAATGTAGATCATAAATCTGAGTTCGGTATGCCCTTAATTGTAATAATTGAATACGGTAGAGTCAACAAAAGCACACCAACAGCTGATCTGCGACTATTTAGCATTAGACAGTTATATACTGGCCCAGCAAAATAATTTCCCCGCATGATATCATCAGTACAGATTTATGGTTACATTACCATCGATTGATCCGTTCACAAGCATTGTTTATATAAATTAAACTATATGAATAAAAGCCGTTTCACCTTTCTATAGTTTAAAATTTTTTGAGAAGTACTATTATAAAATAAGTGTGATATTTTTGCACATAATTTCATAAAAAAGTGATATTTATAGAAAAATTATTCGATTTAGTAATAATAACGAAAATAAATGCACTTCAACATTAAGATTTAACACAGATGAAGCCCCACTTACAACAAGTGGCGAAAAGGGCTTTTGACCTCTTCTGTTAACGTTTAAATGATCTTACGTCAAAATTCAGATTTCATTTTGTAATATTAGGTAAAGTTATGATAGTGAAAAAAAAACTTACAAGCAACTTATTGAATTTATATTTACAAAGCGCTTGTTCAACAAATGCGTAAATTAAACGATAATCGTATGACATTAAAAATACGTAGTAAAAAAATAGTTTTAAGATTTTGTATATTAAGTAACATAGTCGATTCCGTTTTTCGTCCTCTTGGGCAGAACAGATTGCAGTTTAATGGATATCATGGATGTAGTTAGTGCTACAAACGTGGATTATATATTTTACTTGGTCAAGGAATAAGATACGTAAACAAACAAAATAGTATACACACAATAAATGCAAGCCACGTTGAAGATGTAAGAAAAAAACTGAAAGCGGATCAATTGGAAATGGCGTCAAAGGTCGGTCTTATTTTACGGAATTACTATATTTTCATGAGGGTGATTTTCATGTGGTATTTATTTAAATATATGCATGGCCTTCTTCTTGGTGTTACAAACCAGTTATAAAAAAATAAGAGGATGGTGACTCTTCATACAAGATCAAGAAAGCAGATATCAATACCATTAAAAAAGATTTTTAACTATTACGCCAACACACGAAATCTATAGACTACCTTGTAATGGAATCAATCAAGAATCAGCTAGGGTAAGGGTGAAAATTTTGAAAAATAAATATTTTAAAGGCAAGAATTGAAATTAAATTATAACGGAATGTAAAATTTTAGGTCCCAGAATATTGGAACGGTATAATTATGAAAATATAAATTTGAAAATTCCTAAAAATATCGCTTTTGCAATATTTTAACTACAAATATCACATGACGACTGCTCTATGTATTTACGAATATCAGAAGAAGTTTTCTGCAGATTTGTTCAGGATGAAAGGAATGCTGCGCATAATCATTTGTGCAGATATAATCTGGTTTTTTAAAAATATCTATTTGTGAATGAGAAACGACGACTGCTTAACATATTTACGCATATCACAAAACGTAATCTGCAAATTTGCTCCGGATAAAAAAGATACTGCAAATAATTATTTGTGCAGATTGTATCTGATTATTTAGAAATATCTGCTTGTCAATAAGAAATGACGACTACTCTATGTATTCACGCATATCACAAGACGTAATCTGCAGATTTGCTTTGAATAAAAGTGATGCTGCGGATAATTATTTGTGCAGATATTATCTTGTTTTTTAAAGATATTTGCTTGTGAATAAGAAATGACGACTACTCTATGTATTCACGCATATCACAAGACGTAATCTGCAGATTTGCTTTGAATAAAAGGGATGCTGCGGATAATTATTTGTGCAGATATTATCTTGTTTTTTAAAGATATTTGCTTGTGAATAAGAAATGACGACTACTCTATGTATTCACGCATATCACAAGACGTAATCTGCAGATTTGCTTTGAATAAAAGGGATGCTGCGGATAATTATTTGTGCAGATATTATCTTGTTTTTTAAACATATTTGCTTGTAAATGAGCAATGACGACTGCTCTATTTATTAACGCATATCACATAACGTAATCTGCAAATTTGCTCTGAATGAAAGGGATGCTACGGATAATTATTTGTGCAGATATTATCTTGTTTTTTAAACATATTTGCTTGTAAATGAGCAATGACGACTGCTCTATTTATTAACGCATATCACATAACGTAATCTGCAAATTTGCTCTGAATGAAAGGGATGCTGAAAATAATTATTTGTCCAGATATCTGGTTAAGGTATCTTTTTACTTATATTGAGGTTGTCGGAGTTCGGATCAAACATTCAGATTTTTATATTTTAAGGTTTAAAATGCAAATAAGAAAGCCTTAACATATATATATATATATATATATATATATATATATATATATATATATACACAGGGTGGACCATTTTAATCTATTATGGGAAATATCTCAGATTTATGGTTGGATACAGAAAAATGTTTTAGACCAAAGTTGTAGAGGTCAAAGGGGGTCAACTTTTGGTACCAACAACTTTGACCTTGAACTAGTTTTTGAAGGTCATTTCAAGGTCAAGATCATTTTTTTTAAATAGGAAGACATACTTTTGACTCCGGATTTGAAAAGTGCAGAAAATTTTACGTTAAAATGATATTTTGAACAAGGTCACGGAAGGTCATATGAAGGTCAAATTTACGAAAATTGTTAAATAATGTGTGTTAGCACGGAATAACGGTTGGAAACATCAAAATGTTTATAGAAATCATTATCAAGGGTGGAGAGTTTCACTTTCTGGTTGCAATAACCTTGACCTTGAATTTGGTTCTCAAGGTTATGTCAAGGTCAAAGTGATTTTTCAAGCGATAACCCCTGCTTTTGATCTCCGATTTGGTAAAAATAAGAGAATGCCCGTTGGAAATGCTAATCAAGGTCATGGTAAGTTCGTGTCAAGGCCAATTTACTGTGCACTTCAAAAGTTAAAAATAAATATTTGAAGGTCAAAAGACATCAAAGACCTTAAACATCTGTCTAATTTTGAGGTAAAATTAGCCTAAAATATAAAAAAATTACATGAAATCCATTTATTATTTTAAGACAAATCTTTTTTACTTGGTATTTTACATTTTTTAAAAGATAGAAAATCAGCCAAGTACCTATGACTTTCTCAAAGCTTTTTACTTCCTATTTTTAGCGTTACCCAGAAACAACGATGTGGACGTAATAGGATTATGTTTCCTTTGGGGTGCTTTATTACAGTGAGTTCCCCTTGCCTCTCACTGGGGTGCTTGTTTAACGTGAGTCCCCTTGCCTCTCACTAGGGTGCTTGTTTAACGTGAGTCCCCTTGCCTCTCACTGGGGTGATTGTTTAACGTGAGTCCCCTTGCCTCTCACTTCTAACCATTGAGTATGTGCTCAAACTGACGACCGTTTGCGTCGAAACAAAGTTGAATTCTTCTCAAAAAATGTCTTACCGTGGAAAGCAAGAAATTTCTTGGAATTTCTGCACAAGCTGTTCGTATGCGTTCCATCATGTCTTCTCGTGTCGTTGGTTGCTGTTTGTAACAAGTGTTTTTCAAATATCCCCAAAGGTAAAAGTCAGGTGAAGTTAGGTCAGGCGAGTTAGGAGGCCATGCAACTGGACCTCCACGTCCAATCCATTGGTTTGGGTACCGTTCGTTAAGAAAGGTTCTTACAATCCGTGCAAAATGTGGTGGTGCACCATCCAATTGCACCTACATTCTTTGCCTGGTCTCTAAATCCACATCTTCAAGCAAGCCAGGTAAATGGTCTCTCAAAAATTCCAAAAAATTGTGTTGGTTGACATTACCGTTAAAAAAAATAAGGACCAATTACATATTCATTTACAATTCCACACCAAACGTTTAAACTCCAACGTTGTTGATTATCAACTGTTCTGTGCCAAAGTGGATTCACATCTGACCAGTAATGACAGTTATGTCTGTTTAGTTCCCCAGTGTTTTTAAAAGTTGCTTCATCTGAAAACATAAAAATGTGAACAATTCTGGATGCTGTAATGCCCATTGACAAAACTGAAGACGTTGTGCAAAATGCCGAAGCGTTAGTTCTTGAATTAATGTGATGTGGTAAGCATGATACCTTTGGGCTTTGAGGATCCTAAGAACTGTTGATTTTGGTATTCCATGTTGTCTTTCAATTTCTCGAGAACTAATGTAAGGATTAAGGTGAACGACTGCGAGAACTGTTAAAACACCTCGGCACTCTCCTAAAATCATAATCATGTCCACAATTTCATTTGGGGGGTAATCAGCCATTTTATACCTTGATTAGCAATTCCATCGGACATTCTCTTATTTTTACCAAATCGGAGATAAAAACAGGGGTTCTCGCTTGAAAAATCATTTTGACCTTGACATAACCTTGAGAACCAAATTCAAGATCAAGGTTATTGCAACCAGAAAGTGAAACTCTCCACCCTTGACAACGTTTTTTAAAAACATTTCGATGTTTCCAACAGTTATTCCCAGCTAACACACATTATTTAACAATTTTCGTAAATTTGACCTTCCGTGACCTTGTTCAAAATATCATTTTGAACGTAAAATTTTCTGCACTTTTCAAATCCGGAGTCAAAAGTAGGTCTTCCTATTTAAAAAAAATGATCTTAACCTTGAAATGACTACATACTTATGAGCTACAAATCATTGAAAATAGGCAAAAATTGCTTAAAACCTCAACTTCGACCAGCTAGAATTCGAAGCCAAATGAAGGAATCGCGCTGAAATTTTGTTTGGGAGTCAGTTTACAACATATAGAACATATATATACAGTTAAGGTGAAAATTAAAAATTTCATATCTTCGATTTCACAGAGAACATCCGATATATATATATATATATATATGTATATATATATATATATATATATTTTATGACTGTAATGACACATTCTGGGACCCAAATTTTAAATTCTTTTAAAAGATAGAGGATACGATTTTTTATCATTTAAAATAGTTAACACTGAGTTAAACATACAAATCTAATTGTTATTAACATTTAAAGGTTTTCTGGGATTCCCCTAAAATTATCTAGGAATCCAAGAAAATTTGATGAATTTTGATTTTTATGTAATGGCGGATTCTGGGATGTAATAAATTTATATATTTTGATTTCGTGTATTGGCAGTAACTGGGATTTCAGAAGTTTTTGAGTCGACATATTAATGTTATGGCAGAATCTGGGACTCTTTGTCATTTAACGGCAGTATCTGGGATTTTTACGTCATATAAAGGCAGAATCTGGGACTTTTTGCCATTTAATGGCAGAATCTAGGATTTTTAAGTCATCTAAAGCCAGAATCTGGGACTTTTTGCCATTTAATGGCAGAATCTGGGATTTTCACGTCATATAAAGGCAGAATCCGGGACTTTTTGTCATTTAACGGCAGAATCTGGGATTTCATCTTAGAACATTACTTGTTTCTGGGATACCAGTGAATTTATAAATATTACAAGCATAGGGCTATTTAGTCTACGGTATTTTATTTAACGACAGAATCTAGGATTCTATCGTCATTTAACGGCAGAATCTGGGACATTTTGCCATATAACGGTGGTATCTCGGATTTTCACATGATGTAATGGTAGAATCTAGGATTTCATCTTGTTTCTGGGATATCAGTGAATTTATAAATATTACAAGCATAGGGCTATTTATACTACGCCATTTTTATCAACGACAGAATCTGAGACTTTATTGTCATTTAACGGCAGCATCTGGGAATTTTACGTCATTTAATGGTGGTATCTGGGATTTTCATGTGATATAATGGTAGAAACTGGGATTTCATCTCAATGCATTGGTTGTATCTGGAAAATTAGAAAATTTATTGATTTTTTGTACACCTGGATGAAAGGTATTCAGTTGTTACTTGAGCCCCTAAAATATACGCACTACAAGGGAAAAATTTGACAGCCTATATCTCTCATTTGCCACCCCCCGCCTCAGCTTAATTTTTCTAATACATGGATTTTCAAGTTTTTTTCACCCTATATATGCAGTATACTATTGATAATAATATTGGTATTTATTTTATAGCATTCACTGGTACTTTTACGTTACTAGCAAGATCATTGCGCGCTCCTAGCGGTCTGCTTTATATTAAACATTTTTATAGGTTAGAAACAAACTATCACGCGCGTCCCGCCATCTATCTCGTAATCTTATTGGCCAATCGACGACCAATCAGAGAACGATAAGAATGATGATTCGTTTCTTTTTTTAGAGTAGGATTAAGCATCGGAATCTGGGATTTTCATGTTATTTAATAACAGAATCTGCGATGTTCACAATACATAATGATAGAACCTAGCACTTATGAATTTATATGAGTATTCTCTTTAAAAATCTTAAATGTTTTCCACGTTAAAAACTGGTATATTGTGCATTTTTATCACATGATATCACATAGGAACAGTCCCAAATACCCTGGGGGCTTGTTTAAAGATTTTTCAATGGGACTCCAGCAGAAATCGAATGATTTCTACATGAATATTACGTCGGCCCCACATTAATAATAAAAGATTCAGTTATTAATTTTCTCATAAGATCTTGATTTTATTACTTTATCAAGCAGTATATCATACTGATATTATAATATGCTACGTATAAATAAAAGTACCATAATATACTATGTAATATACCATAATATACATTTTAAACTTCATAGAAGATTAAAAGCCAAACTTTAAACTTTAACTGTTAACATATTAATTTATAGATTTTAAACTTTGCATGACTAATTTCAATCATTTTACAAAGATTAAAATGCATTATAATTTAATCTCTTGCTTTTAATTATTTGTAAAGTTTAAAATATAGGTTCTAAACTTTCTACTTCCAGATTTTTAACTTTCGGTTTAAAGTGTATTTTGCTTCGAAAATTTCTTTTTCAGAAAAATAATTATGACTGAAAATTAATTTGCGATAATTTATTCAAATTTTGGCTATGCGATTCTCATCTTTTTAAATACAACAATACAAGAATATGTTATAAGATAATAGGTTACATAAGGTTATCTTCAGCAATCAGTGCTATATGCTATACTACACCGCAAATATCTCCAGAACATATTATTTATGTGCAACTCTTATAGTAAAAGAATGAGAGAGGTGTCCGCTATGCGTACCTGTCTTTTACATAGTCAAATTGTCAATCATGTAGATTATTGCAAAAAAGTAAAAAGTCCTTGGGATGTTTTAGATAACAGCAGCTAAAATGAATTGGTTACTGGTATTACTTTCACTTAAAATTACAAGAATAAGTCTCGAACATAAGTTATCTCTTCCGTAAGTAAAATAGACCGCACCAACAATAGATGATATTCATCGACATGCAACCTTACAGATCACTGATAATTAGTACAAACGATAAAAAACGACTACTTTCCAGTTTTTAATGCGTTTGTATCTAAACTAAGGGTACTAGTTACGGTTCTAAAATGTCTTTTTACGTTATATTAAGACTAAGTAAAATCGTCCTCGACAATATTTGAGCGTTCGTATTAGACTTCTGATGATAAGCAAAATTGTTCTCTCAATGATAAAACTTCTCTTCAATTATAATAACTAAAGTATAACAAATAATTATTACGGTTTATGCGTGTGGAATGGAACTGTTGGTTAGTGTTATATTTTCAAATTGTCAATTGTGGATAGTACTTCGAACAAGTAAAAGAGTCCTTTAATAACTTTATTAATATTATTGGAGTTCAGTTGGTAAACAAATAATTCTTTTGTATAGGATGTAAAATATTACTTTGCAAATTGAGCGGTATATTCGGAATGAGTAGAATTCTCAATCTGGTCTAGTCAAATTGTCAATCATGTAGATTATTGCAAAAAAGGAAAAAGTCCTTGAAATGTTTTAGATAACAGCAGCTCAAATGAATTGGTTACTGGTATTACTTTCACTTAACTTACAAGAATAAGTCTCGAACATATGTTATCTCTTCCGTAAGTAAAATAGACTGCACCAACAATAGATGATATTCATCGACATGCAACCTTACAGACCATTGATAATTAGTATAAACGATAAAAAACGACTACTTTCCAGTTTTTAATGCGTTTGTATCAAAACTATGGGTACTAGTTACGGTTCTAAAATGTCTTTTTACGTTATATTAAGACTAAGTAAAATCGTCCTCGACAATATTTGAGCGTTCGTATTAGACTTCTGATGATAAGTAAAATTGTTCTCAAGATGATAAAACTTCTCTTAATTTATAATAACTAACGTATAACAAATAATTATTACGGTTTATGCGTATGTAATGGAACTGTTGGTTAGTGTTATATTTTCAAATTGTCAATTGTGGATAGTACTTCGAACAAGTAAAAGAGTCCTTTAATAACTTTATTAATATTATTGGAGTTCAGTTGGAAAACAAATAATTCTTTTGTATAGGATGTAAAATATTACTTTGCAAATTGAGCGGTATATTCGGAATGAGTAGAATTCTCAATCTGGTCTAGTCAAATTGTCAATCATGTAGATTATTGCAAAAAAGTAAAAAGTCCTTGAAATGTTTTAGATAACAGCAGCTCAAATGAATTGGTTACTGGTATTACTTTCACTTAAAATTACAAGAATAAGTCTCGAACATAAGTTATCTCTTCCGTAAGTAAAATAGACCGCACCAAAAATAGATGATATTCATCGACATGCAACCTTACAGACCATTGATAATTAGTATAAACGATAAAAGCGACTGCTTTCCTGTTTTTAATGCATTTGTATCAAAAATTAGGGTACTAGTTACGGTTCTAAAATGTCTTTTTACGTTATATTAAGACTAAGTAAAATCGTCCTCGACAATATTTGAGCGTTCGTATTAGACTTCTGATGATAAGTAAAATTGTTCTCTCGATGATAAACTTCTTTCAATTTATAATAACTAAAGTATAACAAATAACTATTACGGTTTATGCGTGTGGAATGGAACTGTTGGTTAGTGTTATATTTTCAAATTGTCAATTGTGGATAGTACTTCGAACAAGTAAAAGAGTCCTTTAATAACTTTATTAATATTATTGGATTTCAGTTGGAAAACAAATAATATTGCAAAAAAGTAAAAAGTCCTTGAAATGTTTTAGAGAACAGCAGCTCAAATGAATTGGTTACTGGTATTACTTTCACTTAAAATTACAAGCATAAGTCTCGAACATAAGTTATCTCTTCCGTAAGTAAAATAGACCGCACCAAAAATAGATGATATTCATCGACATGCAACCTTACAGACCATTGATAATTAGTGTAAACGATAAAAGCGACTGCTTTCCTGTTTTTAATGCATTTGTATCAAAACTTAGGGTACTAGTTACGGTTCTAAAATGTCTTTTTACGTTATATTAAGACTAAGTAAAATCGTCCTCGACAATATTTGAGCGTTCGTATTAGACTTCTGATGATAAGTAAAATTGTTCTCTCGATGATAAACTTCTTTCAAGTTATAATAACTAAAGTATAACAAATAACGATTACGGTTTATGCGTGTGGAATGGAACTGTTGGTTAGTGTTATATTTTCAAATTGTCAATTGTGGATAGTACTTCGAACAAGTAAAAGTGTCCTTTAATAACTTTATTAAAATTATTTGAGTTCAGTTGGAAAACAAATAATTCTTTTGTATAGGATGTAAAATATTACTTTGCAAATTGAGCGGTATATTCGGAATGAGTAGAATTCTCAATCTGGTCTAGTCAAATTGTCAATCATGTAGATTATTGCAAAAAAGTAAAATGTCCTTGAAATGTTTTAGATAACAGCAGCTCAAATGAATTGGTTACTGGAATTACTTTCACTTAAAATTAAAAGAATAAGTCTCGAACATAAGTTATCTCTTCCGTAAGAAAAATAGACCGCACCAACAATAGATGATATTCATCGACATGCAACCTTACAGATCACTGATAATTAGTACAAACGATAAAAAACGACTACTTTCCAGTTTTTAATGCGTTTGTATCAAAACTATGGGTACTAGTTACGGTTCTAAAATGTCTTTTTACGTCATACTAAGACTAAGTAAAATCGTCCTCGACAATATTTGAGCGTTCGTATTAGACTTCTGATGATAAGTAAAATTGTTCTCTCGATGATAAACTTCTTTCAATTTATAATAACTAAAGTATAACAAATAACTATTACGGTTTATGCGCGTGGAATGGAACTGTTGGTTAGTGTTATATTTTCAAATTGTCAATTGTGGATAGTACTTCGAACAAGTAAAAGAGTCCTTTAATAACTTTATTAATATTATTGGAGTTCAGTTGGAAAACAAATAATTCTTTTGTATAGGATGTAAAATATTACTTTGCAAATTGAGCGGTATATTCGGAATGAGTAGAATTCTCAATCTGGTCTAGTCAAATTGTCAATCATGTAGATTATTGCATAAAAGTAAAAAGTCCTTGAAATGTTTTAGATAACAGCAGCTCAAATGAATTGGTTACTGGTATTACTTTCACTTAAAATTACAAGAATAAGTCTCGAGCATAGGTTTTCTCTTCCATATGTAAAATATACCGCACCAACAATAGATATTCATCGACAAGCAACCTTACACACCGTCGATAATTTGTATTAAAACTAAGGGTACTAGTTATGGTTCTAAAATGTTCATTTACGTTATATTAAAACTAAGTAAAATCGTCCTCGACAATATTTGAGCGTTCGTATTATTGTCACCATCAGTGGTAGCAACCGAATGCCGTAGGCGCCTGAGACGGGCCCTGTTGAAAACATTAAATGATGATAAATGACGTCATTAGATGACGTAATTTGCAGCTACAGATTGGAATCTTTTATGACGTCATTTATTGATGTCATTATTTTGTACTTCTATATAGTTATACTCTTAAATACTTCAAAATTGATAAAATGGTTTCCTATATAGGTGCTACCATCCGGATGGTAGTACGGAAAATGGGGGCTAATGTCCAAGAAATTAATAATTTTTAATAATTTTACTAAAAAAACATTAATTATAAAAGAATATTTATTTACTACCATCCGGATGGTAGCACCTATATAGGCAACCATATCATCAATTTTGAAGTATGTAAGAGTATAAGTATTTAGAAGTACAACCTGTTAAAAATAATGATGTCATAAAATGACGTCATAAAAGGTTCCAATTTGTAGCTTCAAATGACGTCATTCTTTTCAACAGGAGACACGATTGCTCAAAACATCACCCGAGTCCCCTTGTTGCACACCGTACTTTTTATGATAAGTGCATCAATAGGCCACTTATCATGCATATGAAAGGAATGGAAAATTCGAGATCTTCTTGAAGTATAGCAACGTATAACAAAGTGTAACAACATATATGTGTTATATATAATTCCCAAAATTTTTAAATTTTTTAAAATTTTGAAAATTTTGAATAGACACACACATTTATCGGGTAGGCTTCAGAGTGAGGAAAAAACTACTCCCTTGGGAGGAGAAATTTTTTCCACCCAAAGGAGTATTTTTTCCAGAAAAATTTACTCCCTTGCGAGGAAAAAGTTTTTTCCTCCCAAGGGAGTAGTTTTTTCACACTGCTAAGAAAAACTTGAATTCCATTCATTTTACATGCATGGAAAGTGGCCTTTTTCATGCTCGTATAATGAAATAGTATATTGTGTACCAAGGGCGTAAAGTGGGTTTATTTAGGCCGAGCGTGGAGTTTGCAGTACGAGACAAGGCAAGTTAGCCCGAGCCGAAGGAGAGGGCGTTTACGAGCCGCAGACGAGTACTGCAAACACGCGAGGCCAAAAAGCCCGCTTAGCCCTTGGTGCACACCATATTTTTTGTAACGCATGTACTGATTTTCGCGTTTTTCGTTCCTATTAATAGGGACTAAAGTGACTCTTTTTTGACCGTCGGGCAAATGAATAAACGATTCTCAAGTCTCATAAACTTAACATTATTTGTATTGTAATGTTTAAGACTTCTTATTATAGCTACTCTTTATAAACAGTAAGGATGTGCCATAGCAACACTATGTCAAGCTTTGACAAATTGCCTAACTGTGTGAAACTATGCCATATTATGTCAGGTCGCCATACTATTCCAAACTGTGCCAATTTATGCCAGACTATGCCAGAATTCCTACATGACTCGTCAAAAATATTTTCATTATTTCAAAAATTTGGTACATTGAGATCACACTGTGCCACACTGTGCCAGACTGTGTCAATTCGTGCAATGTGTCCGAAATGGCATCAGTGTAGCTCAACACGGCACAGTTTGACATAGTGTGTCAAATTTTGGCACAATGTGGTACTATAGCACAATGTCCATTTCCAGTAGAGCGAATAGCGGAAAAAATTTTGTTGAAAATTCAAACGAAAGTTGTCTTGGAGACGTCACAATGACGCCATTTCCGGCAGACACGCGTGACCCCAAAATGCCCGACACGCAATGTTATCAGGGAACTTTTTCCGATAACATCGCATGCTGGGCATTAGAGGGCCACGAATGCTGGCCGCCATCATATTATCGGGGAACATTTGGCTCTGGCAGAGTGCTAACATAATGCCTGCTCGGAGTGCTGCTCGCCGTGACAACATTCTGAAAAAACGAAATTCTCGCAAAGTGCCGGCTTAGTTGGCTGCGGAACTTAGAAAATTTTCGGCCGCACAATTCACGAAACCAAGGCTTTTCAATGTATTTCATTGTTAATGCTGTTGCTTTTGTTAAATAGGGCTATTATTTATTTACAGGACTTTGTTCGTTGCCAATTTACATTAATTATATTATTATGACTACTCTTTTATGACTAGCGAATTTATAGCAGACTGCCGCACAGAGGTCTCAAAATCAAAAAAATTGGACAAATTCAGTCTTAGTACAAATTCAGACTATTTAATAAAATCCATTTTTTAAAATTGAAAACATATCTTGATGTACCTAGGAATGAAATAGAATACTGTTTTTCTGTATTATAAACCCGCATATAAGGTTAAAACATCGATAAAGTTAACCTAAAATGCAATTATTATTGCCGCAATGTATAAAATGATTGAAAACAAAAATTTATTCTCCATATCTGCACTTATTTAGAGAATAAATTTTTGTTTTCAATCATTTTATAAATTGCGGAAATAATAATTGCATTTTAGGTTAACTTTATCGATTTTTTAACCTTATATGCGGGTTTATAATACAAAAAACGCCGTATTCTATTTCATTCCTAGGTACATCAAGAAAATTTTGGAAAAATATGCCTTGACAGGAGAAGTCCTTAATTCCCGAAAAACCCATGTGTTTCAAAATGTGCCAAAGGGTGCCAAAGTATGTCAAAGTGTGCTAAAGTATGCCAAGGTAAGCCAACCCCGATTAAGTGATGTCGGCCGAATGACGGCACCGAGACTGCTCGGAATGGGCCACGAGTGACGTCCAGGTACCCCTGCTTCATGACCCGGAAATGACGGCATTGTGCTCAGCACAATGCTGGCACGCGGTGCAAGCATCGTGCCGGCACTTAAATTAAGAAAAAAGAAAAAAATGATACCCGAGCGGGGATCGAACCCTGAACCTTTCGGTTAGCAGGCTGGCACGTTACCACCCGACCACGAACACTTGTTACAAATTTTAGACAATTGTGTCCTTATGTACTGCGAGCAGCTGTTGATGTTAATAAAGTTGCATAAGTTACCCCCAGAATTATTATTAACGCATTAAACAACATCGGTATTCGCCGCTTATTTTGTGTAAAGGCGCAAAACCGGTAGGCTGCTATAAATTCGGTAGTCATAATAATATTAATGAAAATTGGCAACGAACAAAGTCCGGTAAATAAATAATAGACCAAATTAGCTAAATCAACAGCCTTAACAATGAATTACATTGAAAAGCCTTGGTTTCGTGAATTGTGCGGCCGAAAATTTTCTAAGTTCCGCAGCCAACAAAGCCGGCATTTTGCGGGAATTTCGTTTCGGTATAATGCTGTCACGGCGAGCAGCACTCCGAGCAGGCATTCTGCTAGCAATCTGACAGCGCCAAATGTTAGAAAATTTTGAACACGGGTCGAAGGCACAATGCCGTCAATTAGCTCCTGAAAATGTCATCATAATGCTGCCATGAGTGCCAACACGGCGTGACCGCAAAATGCCGACATTCTGCCTTCGTCCGTGCCGGTCTCATACAGCCGGCACCCATGGCCGTCATTCTGACAAAGTTTCGTGCCGTCGGAATGTGGGCACGCGTGCTGGCACGCTGTGCCGCCAAAATGTCAACATTATGACTTCCCGAATGGCGGGAAAAAAAAAATTTGAAAATTCCAACGAAAGATGTCTTGGGGACGTCACAATGACGGCACGAGCGGACAGCATACGTGACCCCGAAATGCCCGGCACGCGATGTTATCAGCGGTGTTAGTATGCAATGGCAGTGTTTTGGCGCGCAGGCAGCGGAATATACCTCACTGTGCAAAAGTGTGTCAGAGTGTGCCAAATTATGCCATAGTGTGCCAAAGTATGATAAAGTGTGCCATGCTGTGATATATTGTACCATACTGTGCAATACTGTGCCATACTGTGCTATACTCTGCCATACTGTGCCATACTGTGCCATACTGTGCTATACTGTGTCAAAAAAAAGTTTGTTTGCGAAAAACCCATGTGTGTTAAAGTGTGCCAAAGTGTACCAAAATGAATTTGAACACGTTGGCACAGTATGGCACAGTATAGCACAGTATCGCACACTTGGGCACACCTTGGCAAACTTTGGCACACCCAATTATTTCTACCGGGGTCATTGCGATTTTACTTAATAGTCATGTATTATAATGACTTTAGTCTCTAGACGTTGTCATCGGCCACCCTCTACACCTAGACACCGTATTTGAATAATTTTTATATTTAAAACTCAAAAATTACCTGGACTTTGTAATCGGCTACCCTGGCTACCTAGTCACTGTTACTTCTTCAAAACGCAGAGTATGCACCGGCAACCTCTTAATTCTAAATATCGTAATATATTATTATATTTTCTATAAAAAGCAATTCCCATCGGTACATATAGCTGTGTGGTCAACTTTACGTTCACAACACTTCTTGCGGCTTACTTAACGGTCCTAAGACATTTCAAACTAAAGAAATAAAACGTGATTTTAGCAATTGTGAATTATATACTGACATAATATAATATAAACAGCCTTTTCAATAATATTTATGTTGGAAATCATAGTTCAGCTCAGAAAACATTCTAATAAGCCAAAGAAACTTACCAACAGTAATGTAAGTATTTTTTTTTTTTGTATAATGAAAAATCCGAACACTAATATCGAATTTAATAGTGTCACAAGCGCTAATGCTTATGAAAAATATTATTACTTTATTAACTCTAGACACATGACGTTAATAAAATTTGTCCTATGACTATTCTACTTATTCTGGAAATATCGTAAATTTACGACTCAATACCATTACTATAATCATCAGTACCATTCTGCACACCTCAAAAGTGATAGTCATGATAGTGATAGTTAGTGATTGTTGTGTACCAGTTACTGCAAAAGACTGTTATTGAAATGTTTTAGGGACTAATATACTTAACACTGTTATTAAAAAATTTCTGAGGATTATTTTACTTACCCAAAATATTTCGCTGTTTACGCAGCTTTTTTGTAACATTTTTATCACTATCATGAAATCACTAAATGTTCTGATATACACCATCCTCAAATGATTTTTACAGATAGACACAAAAAACCACGGTGCTAACTACCTAGACGTCGTTGTCGGCCATCCTGTACCTCTAGACAGCTTCTTCGAATGATTTTTACACCTAGACACCAAAAACCACGGACAGCACCACCTAGACCTCGTCATCAGCCACCTTGTATACCTGGACACCTTCCTCGAATGATTTTTACACCTATACACCAAAAACCACGGAGCGCACCATCTAGACCTCGTCATCGGCCACCCTGTACACCTAGACACCGCCCTCGTATGATTTATTTACCTGGACACTAAAAACCATGGAGCGCACCACCTAGACGTCGTCATCGGCCACCCTGTGCATCTAGACACCGTACTTAAATGATTTTTATACCAAGACACTGAAAACAACCTAAACCTTATGATCGGCTACCCTGGCAAGCTAGTTACTGTTACAGCTCCGGAACGCAGAGTATGCGCCGGCAACCTCTTAATTCTAAATATCGTCGTAATATATTATTATTTTGTATATAGCTTTGCGGCCAACTTCACGGTCCTTTCACATTTCGGGCTGAAGAAGAAAAACGTAATTTTAGCATTTGTGGATTATACACTAACATATTATAAAAATAAGCAGCCTTTTCACTTATATTTTTGTTGGAAATCATAGTTTAGCTCAAAAACATTCTAATGAGCCAAAAAACCTTACCAACAGTAATGATAAGTATTTTTTTTTGTATAATGAAAAATCCGAACACCAATATAGAAGTAAATAGTGTCACGGGCGCCGCGGCTTAGTCTGCTTCTCAAACTCGCCTTCGTGGTGCTACCGCGCCACTTGATAAAGAGGTAGTTACATAGTTAAAGTTTAAAATAGCGATAGAGGATTAGTAAAAGGATAGATATAAATAAAATTTAGGACAAAGATCGATGATCTGAATAGAGTTAGACAAAAAATATATATAAATTCAGATTAATATTAGCGAAAGAATAGAGATGGGGATACAGATAATGATAGCGATGGGATCAGTGATAGAGACAGAGAAAAATATGGAGTCAGGAATAAGAATATTAATATAAATAAACTCAAATCAAATTAGACTCAGAGACGTCAAGGTGAAGTCAGAGATAAAGAGAGCGATAAAGTCGGATACAAATACTAAAAGGCGTAATAGCTAATAAAAATCAGAATTAGGTCTGAGTCCGACATCAAGATAAAGGTACAAGTAATTCAAATATGAAGTTACAGATGGAGATACTGATTGAGTTGAAGTTAATGATATAAATTAAAAAAATTTTAAATATTTTAAAAAATTTTATATAATAGTTCTAAGCTTGAATTTTGACAGAAATATTATATATTATATTTAAAATTTTATCAACATTATAGCTTCATTTTCAAATTAAATAAATTCAAGCTGCCGAAATATAGCGAAACGAAATCTGAGAAATCTAATTGAACGGTGGTAGCAGCGGCGGGGCTGTTACTAGCGGCGGCGGTGTTGACGGCGATGGTGTGTGAGTCGACGATGGTGGCGACATCAGGTCGATGGTCGCCACAACCGTTTGATGTTGCGTGCCTCGGCGCGTAATCTTCGATGATCGTCCTGGAACTAATGCAGTGGATGGTCGTACTGACGATTTTCGGTCTCGTCTTTAGCCACAGCATAGGTGGAAGATTTGCCACGCTGACGATCCGCGGCCTAGATCTTGTTGGCCGCGGAATTCCTACTATCAGTGTTGGTGTATAGCCTGTCGATAATGACGGCTTGCCAAGACTATACTTCGATACGGCCGGCGATAGCTTGGCCTCGAGGGCCGCAACGATTTTGTCTGGCGTTTTGGTATGAAAGTTTTCCATTATACTGCTGCGGATTTGATTTCTCTATTTATACCTTCACAAGTTATGTTTGTGTAAATCCGTGATTTTTTATCAATATTCTTCATGTTTACAAAATGACGATCTCGAAAATTCGCATAGAACTCGATTCAATAGGCAGCGGTTTCTAGGCTTAAGGTGGAAATTCGAGTTCCAGTGTCTATGATGGCAAAACAATTCTGGCCGTATACTGAGATTTTTAACAGTAAAGGCGTGGATCTCCACAGGGTGCCTTGGATCAGCGGATAATGAATTCTCCTTGGAGTTTTGATGAATTCTGGGTGAGGTTCCGAATCAGCGGCGTTTTCATTTTAGTGTTTCTGTTGTTTCTCAAACTGCCGAGTCATTTGAGATCTTGCGAGTTCGATTGCATTCCTGATATACTGGATTCTGGTTGCCAGTGGCGTGGTGATTTATGAACCTAACTTCTGATGTAGGCTGTCAGGCGTCTTTAATTCTCTCCCTATTAAAAATTTTACTTAAGATCGTATCTAAGAACTTACGTAAAATCATATATCAGATCTTGTCAAAAATCTTGTGTAAGATCGTACATAAGATCTTATCAGCGATTTTCGACCAAGATCTTATGTTCATGATAAAAAAAATTATTTTCATCAAATATTTATTCAAGATCTTACGCGAGATAGTGTACAAGATCATGCATAAGATATTACGTAATATCTTTCCCAGTTTCTTACATAAGATCTTATGCAAGATCTTACCGCCATGATCAAAAGAAACATTTTTATTAATAATTAATTCAAGATCTTATGTAAGTTCTTATCTAATATCTGATATAACACTTAAAGAGATACCGTTTTATTGATCACTTACTGAAGATATACAAGATCTTGCATTCGATCTTGATTAAATGTTAAATAAAAAGATATCTCTTTAAGTGTTGATAAGGTCTTTTATAAGAACTTACATACGATCTTGAATAAATTATAAATTACAAGATTTGTATTGACCATGGTGGTAAGATCTTGCATAAGATCTTATGTAAGAACTTGGGAAAGATATTACGTAATCTCTTATGCAAGATCTTGTATATGCTCTTGCGTAAGATCTTGAATGAATATTTGATGAAAATATTTTTCTTTATCATGAACATAAGATTTTGTATCAGATCTTACGGAAGATTTTATGTTAGTTCTTGGTTGAAAATCACTGATAAGATCTTATGTACGATCTTGCGCAAGATCTTCGCCAAGATCTGATATAAGATCTGACTTAAGTTCTTATATGTTCAAATCCACGACCGACAGTACACAACTTGGGTGTTGGAAGTTGCAAATTTCAAATTGAGGGCACGCCTATTAGACCAATTTTTGTGGTTCTTTGGGTCACCTGGGGTGAGAGAAATCCCGCGTGCATCGCCGATCGCTTGCCAAACTTTTTTGTGGGGCAATTGAAATGCTCTTATGGGAATTTAATATTAACGAAAATTAGCCATGGTTCAACTTCATCCATTCAGTGTCTGAAGGCGTAATCCAAAAATATGTATTTCTAGGATGGGAGCATCAGAAGAGAGCTTTAATTTGAGGGGTAGTAGGTTAGGAATGGTTGCTTAGGTCAAAAGTTGTCTAGGCTCGAAAATAGTAAAAAGTCACAAAGAGTAAAATGTTTTACGAAAATCAGCGATTATACTCTTATTCTTAAAATTCTTAACTTTTGATCCAAGCAGCCAATTTTAATCATCCAGGGCTCAAAATAAAGCTTTTTTCTTTTATTTTTATTTCAAAAATTTGGATTAACATTTTAATTTTACGATCAGCTATATGCCTATGAATTATGGTCGTTTTTTGGCCGTTTTCATCGTCATATATTGCTGATCGTAAAACAAAAATGTTGATCTATATTTTCAAACTGAAAGCGGACGAAAATAGCTATAATTTGAGCCCCGGATAGTCGAAATTGACCGCTCGGATCAAAAGTTATAAGGATTTTAATAATAAGAAAAATCGCTAATTTTTGTAAAATATCGAAAAATTGGTGATTTTTTGCTATTTTTAAGCCTAGACAACTTTTGACCTAGGCAATCATTTTTAACCCACTAGCCCTCAAATTAATTCTTTTTTTTTAATACTTTGATTCTATTAAAACATATTTTTGGATTGCGCCTCCAGACAAAAAGTGGACATTTTCTGGTTTTTGTTAATTTTCTCCGTGTTAAATTCCCATAAGAGAATTTGAACTGCCCCGCGAAAAAGTTTGGCAAGCGATCGGCGATGTACGCGGGAAGTTGTGTACTGTCGGTCGTGGATTTGCACATATAAGACCTGGAGTAAAATTTTTAACTGCCTATGTGAATGTAAGCTGGAGTATAGCTATTTGCAGTGCTTCCGGCGGTATCGTAGACAAACTCTAGTTTGAGAAAGTTTTCATCACACTTCTCATGCTGCTTACCTACATACTGGTCGATTACAGTTTTCACCACCAAGTTTGTACGTTCGACCGGGTTGCACTGCGATCTGCACAGTGGAATTTTTCAGTGCTTGACTCCGTTATCCTTCTAGGAATTCCTTGAAATCTTTACTAATAAACTGTTAACCATTATCGCTCACCAGAGTATTCAGGCAACCATGGCGGAGAAAAACTTGTACTTTTATATGCCGGATGATAGTTTTGCTATCGGCTTTTTTAGAATTTTAAAATTTTAATATAAAGTCATTTGCAATTTAATTTTAATGGTTTGACTAGTGCATAACGAGTTTATTATTGTTAAATAAATAGAAACTGTTATATCAACTACGATTCGAGTGAAAAGTTTTATTTTTTTAAATAATGTACAGAGTAAGTTTCCGCTCTTTATGTAATTACATGAATACATATAAACATCTCTTGTTACCGAAAAAAAAAATTAATCATTCTCCAATTCATTTAATATTTAACATAATACTTTGAAGTAAATTACAATGTTTTAAACGATAACCACTTCCAAAAAAGTAAATGCGCTGTATTTACGATTTATAACGGATTAGAGCAGACTAAAACTGATTCAAAGGACGGATTAAAACGGATAGAATTATCATAATCCGTTTTAATCCTTTTATTTTAACAAGGGCTAGCAATGTCTATTCTAACTCGATATTTATTTCAACGAGGGCTGGCTATTTTACTTTACGCTATTATTAAGAAATTTCCAAGCACTATTTTACTTATTGAAAATAGAGCGCTGAATTCGCATATTAAATTCCAATATCTTTCACAAAAATATTGTTTGATCATCAATGCAACTGACCGGGTTAATTAAATTCTCAGCGGACGATTTCACTTATTCTGGCTATGTCGTAAATTGACAATTAAATACCATAACTATAACAATCAGTACCATTTACATACCTCAGTGATAATAGTCATTTATCACAACGTTTATATTGTTTTTCAAAAAAGGTCCAATGTTCGTAGAGACAATTGAACTGAATCAAAAACACTTAATTAAAAACAATGTCTTTTAGCGTATTATGAATAAAATAATATGATTCTAAAGTTGACTTTTTTATAAATCTTAGTTGTTTTTTTATCTGTAGTTTCATTATAAACAAAATTTATAAATATGCATGATAATTTACAATACATCAATCTCGCCTAGCTTTTTTACTTTGATTAAAAGAATTTTTTAGAGATTGCATGTCTTTATAAGCGAACTTATTGAAGTATTTTAGATTCATACAAAAATAAAATGCCTCATAATAGCGTTCAGGTAGTGTATACGGAGATTTTTATTGCGGAAATATCAGTATATTTCGTGTATAGTATCTAAGTGCAAAGGGTCGCCGATAATGGGGTCTAGGTATTGCGCTCTATAGCTTTTGGTGTCTGGAATCAGTTATTACACTTAGACAATCAAAGCTTCGGAGCTCAGTACCGCGACCGCGTCATTGGCGACCGCATGGACCTGGACACAAAAATCTACTGCGTGCTCTATATTTAGACCTCGCCATCGAAGACCCTGGGCATTATTCCCATCATCCCCAACACTAAAAAAGTTCATGCAGTGACAGTGCAGCAGCTGTTCAAAATTTTCAAAATTCTGTTTTTTCAGGCAGGCTAAAAAGAGCGCTATCGATGCCCTGATTATAAAAAGTGACAGAAATCACGTGAGAAATCATGTGAGATTTCTCACATGATTTCTCACGTGATTATTTGGCGTGATATCTCACGTGAGAAGTCACGTTAAAAATCACGTCAGAAATCACTCATAAAATTGAATTATTTTTTTGAATTAAAATAAATTATTTTATTTTTACTAAACAATTATGTAAAATAGATTTGTTAATAATCCAAATAAATTGACCGCAAAAAAGACGTTGCCCTAACCGAGGATCGAACCCCGGTCCTCAACTTCCCAATCCGTAATCTTAAAATCCGTAATCCGTAAAAAGGACCGGGGTTAAATCCTCGGTTAAAGCGTTTTTTTTTAATTTTTTTATTACGGTCAATTTTTTGGATTATCAACAAATCTATTTTTCATAACTGTTTAGTAAAAACAAAAAAATTTTATTTTAATTAAAACAAATTCTATTTTATGAGTAATTTCTAACGTGATTTCTCACGTGAGAAATCACGCCAAATAGTCACGTGAGAAATCACGTGATAAGTCATGTGAGAAATCAAGTGATCACGTGATTGATCGTGTGATAAATCACGTGATTTTTCCCGCCAGGGTGATCCTCGCTCATCATCCTCGCTTGAAAAAGCCAACTTTTGCCCCTAGTTGTGTACTATTATTCTGTATATTATTGTGTACTATTGTTCTATAATATACTATTGCTCTGCGCAGCATGTGGAAAACTGTGAAGTAGCGATACCCAACATTATATTGTGCGGCCAACTTTACAACACTTTTATGGACAAATACTTTCGTTGGGAATCATAGTTTAGCTCGGAAAACATACTACCCTGCTAACAGTTGGGGATTAGAACAGATTAAAATATCAAAATGGAGCAGAAATACCGATTGAAATAGATTAAATGCTGATTAAAATCGATTAGTTTAATCTATTTTAATCGGTATTTGTGCTCCATTTTGATATTTTAATCCGTTCTAATCTACAACTGTTAGCAGGGTAATCAGACAAAAAACTCACGAATAATAAAGATAAGCATTTTTTTCGGTATCATGAAAAATCCGAACACCAATATAGAAGTAAATAGTGTCATGAGCGTTGCGACTTTGTCTACTTCTCAAACTCGTCTACATGGCGCTACCGCGTCACTTGATATTTGTTTATTTAATGTTTCCTTCCAGTTTTGTAAATAATTTTCTCACACATTTAGCGTTGTTACGGATGATTTTATGTATGTGTAGGGATTTGTGTCGAGAGTTTATATGAGCAGGTGCCTATAGAAGCGAATTTTGCAAACGCACACCAATGTACTACCGGAATTGATAAATACGGATTGGGAAAATTTTGGAATATTCGCAGAAGTTTCATCGCTAAGCCCAGACTCTTGCTATCGAGCAGACTGCAACTCGTTCCATTTTTATCAGAAAACTTCCTGGGATGCCAAAAAAAATAGAAAAAATTTAAAGTCCCAGAAAATGTTATCATAATTTTCTGGGACGTCCCAGAAAGATATGATGACATTTTCTGGGACTTTAAATTTTTCTATTTTTTTTTTTTTTTGTTCTCATATAATGGTTCTTTATGGGATTCCCAGATTCTGCCGATAGATGCGATTGTCTTCTTTTCCTAACGTCACCTGTCAGCGCCGGAGCCAGAGGTGGCTCCCCGGTACTGACAGAAAGAGCATCACTCGCGGCAATAGCGCCAATGCGGCCCAGCAGAAACCCTGGGTCGCTGTTATATCGGCAGAACCGTCGCGCTTGTTGCTGGTGACGGCACCAGGAGGCTTTGCGTCGTCCTCGGGAATACGAGAAGATCCGCGCGCGATAGCCACGAGGCCGCAACTGACCGTTGTGCATCCTCGCCGTGCATCTCGCTCGCAAAAGCATTCGTACGAGTAGGTAAGCGCCGAGCCGCGGCACACGACGTAAGGTGTAAAAAAATTTTTTTTTTGTATTAAAACCTAATATTTCACGATTAAGTAAACAGAATTAGATGAACTTTAGTTAGAGTATAGTTTGAGATATGTGGAATAAGAGCAAAACCAGTTTCAGTTTTCAAGAGATTCCACTTAAATATGATGAACCGTGTATATATATATATATATATATAATTTTTTTCACAAAAAATACATAGGTTTTAATAAAAAAAAAAAATTTTGCGCCCGTATCCGGACATTTCGTCAAAAGACTAGTTTCACCACAGCGACATTTCGCCACAGCGAAATTTCGCCACATGCAACATTTCACTATAAATTTGACGTAAGTGATTATAAGACTATCCAGGTCATTAAGAATATTACACACAACCACTTTTCCTAACCACTTAACCTGATAACCGACGTAAAGATGATGGCACTACGTGCCCTGATATTTTCATTTTGGTTGTTGAGTTGACTCATCCACCATCTTTACTTGGGTTATTGGGTTAAGACACTCGGCACTACAAATAACTTAAATGCAGGCCAAGGGCGGTAATGGGGTTACTATGATTATTTTTTTAAGCATGAAACTCTGTTACTAAAGCAATTTGAAATTAGCACTGAGATATAGCCATATCAATAATTGAGATTTTCTGAATTTTTACTAAAATAGAAAACTTTAATGATTTTTTAAGGCATGATACAAGCATTCCAGGTAAAAACTAATAAATATTTTTTTTGTAAATTTCTTCTAGAATTTGGAAAAATTATTTTTATGACCTATATAGCATGTTTTGGATTAGTTTCTAAATGATTTAACACTAAAAATCAAATTATGGCTATGCGCTGCCAGTTAAAAATTAACAAATTTTTTTGCATTCCTTATTATAAAATCTTTAAATCTAGACGTATTTTTAAATGGATCGAGCTTTCTACAATAAATAATACACTTTGAAGTTCTTAAAACCCATTATTCACGATTACAGCTATGTACCAGTTTTGCAACGCTAGGTGATTTTATATGATATCTAATGTATAACTGTAATAACTGTAATAACTGTTCTATGACATCAAAAAAGGATAGTATGTTATAATTTTAAGCATTTTTAATTGTTTGGATTGGTTTTAACCTGCAGTTAAATAATTTTCACATTAATTATCTAACTTGGATTGAATCGCCACTTTTATATAAATAAAATATTTATTTAAGGTTAGGAAAATATTTATTTATGGTTATACTTGATCTTTTTATTCCGAATCACTTTTATTAAAATCTAATTAAATATGATAAAGTTATACCATTACACAAGTATTTAAACGTATGAACTTATACACTTATATAAAATAGAGAATTATACATATATAGATATACGATTGATGGAGGAATTTTTTTTTCTCTTTCTTTAAACTTATTATTTACTACATATCTACGTGTTTTTTCAACATAACACGACTAGAAATTGTTCTAACCCTTTATTACAATCGCTATAATCATACATTAGATGATAAGTTGAATATACGTACTTTACACTCTCGATATATATAGTCATACAAACTGTTCTCTTTAACACCTTCATGCTATGTCTGAATAAGTTTAGGACGTTTTACCTAAAACCATTTCGCCAATAGATACTTCGCCCAAGTCATTTTACCTGAAAGACACTTCTTCAGTAAGTCTTTTTGCCAGGACATTTGCCAGGAGGGACATTTCGTCTGCAGGGCGGTTTCAGATCGTCTATTTAACGTATGTTTGTTCGAGCGGACGTTTGGTTAGATAGATATTGACTATCATATTTTTTATTTTTATATATTATAAGCAATGCACTTCTGTTATCCCTCATCTGTACACGAGTCAAGTGGTTATGGTAACTTTCGTTTATTGTGCATCAATTTTTGTCAATTTATGTGTCTTCACGCATTACAAGAACGATTGAAATCAAATCGCTTTTAATTGCTTCAAAAAACTTAATGACCTTCAGAAATTGTTCGATTAAAATATAATCACAATTAATCGATTTTTAATTTAAATTTGCCTACAAGGAAATTTTGTAGTACTATTAATCAAAATCAATTGATTTTACAAACATAAGAGCACGTAATGCGTTTAACTTGTGACACGAGTCTCGTGGATTAATAAACGTGAAGGCGGCCGCAATAGGCTCGACGCGAAGTGAGCTACGCGATGCAAAGCGAGCGCGTGCGCGCAACAATCGAAAGGAGAATCCACACGACGCGAAAAAAGCGCGCGCGCACCAACCGAAAGGCGAGTTCGCATGAGCGCCAGCCACGTCGGCCCGACAAACGACCCAGCCGTCACGCGCCAGGCGGTGCACGCAGAGCGCCACGAACGCACCCGCTCGACATACACGCGCACACATATTCGCCATGGGGCTTTATAAGGCCGACCGCACGGCGTCACTGGCAGTTCTACTCGAACTTCCGATCCGGGCAGTACCGTGAGCTCACGTGACGACTAGTTAGAAAAACCCGAACGACAACGAGTCTCGCCCTAGTGAGCACACGTGGACGATACCTTGAATCGCCGAAACCCGTAGCCTACATCCTGACGCATTGCTGCTCCCGCTGCCACAGTGCGCACACAAGGCAAAAGGAAGAACAAGGCCAGCGACGAGGATCCGCAGAGCCGTGCGCACACGACTCTGCGAGTCCGAGGATAACCTCAAAATACCGTAATACCGTTCCGACCGTCACTGTGCGCAAACAGGGCAATCGAAATCGTTATTAAGCGGCGCGTGCGCACACGACACCATCGAAACCGAATGCAATCCTAAGCTCAAAATCCGTCTCTGTTTCTTAATTCCGACACCGACCCGAATTACCAATGCCGTTAGCGTATAGTCGTAACCGTACCATAATTTTATAGTCGCTCCAAAAATATTGTTATCGCGCTTGTTTAAATAACTCCGATTGTACATTGTATATATATATATATATATATATATATATATATATATATATATATATTGTGATGTTGCGCTTTTTAATAACCGATTCCGGTGACGCAAACAATCAGTTTACACTAGTTTTACTTCGATTTCCGTACCGCGGACTCTTACATCTACAGAAGGGGACAACGTGTAGGTCTAGGAACAGGTATGCCTGGCGTGGCTAATGGTTGAAATAATCGTCACTTAATATTGTTTATGCTGTACAAAAATATCATAATATATTCTTCAACCCCCGGGTGTATTCGATATGGTTACAATGTTTCCCACGGTCAAAGATTTGTCACGGTTGATGATTGCTTTATGCTTTCGGTTTATGCTTTAAGGTTTTCACTTTTGAAAAAAGTTTTTTTGGGAGATTCCACGTCTTTTACAAAGCATATCCTCCTTGCTATTGTACTTCATGAAATCTTGATCTATTCGATAGACAATAAGCTACTATTGCTTTAGACATTGATCGCATCGCTCATATAATCGTATAGTATTATTATATGCATATAATCGCGTGTGTCGCCGAGTAGCAGACGAATGTCAGTCAAGTAGATGAACCACTTTAACCACTGGTGTATAATACCTAATATAATACTCACCGGAAGTCACGTGACCGGAGGAGACGAAAAAAATCGGGAGAGAGAGGATGGAAACTCTGAACGAAAAGAAATATACCGAGCAAATTTTCAACTTGCAATATTAAGTTAATAACTTAATATTTTTGGATGAATCTTTTTAATCATGAAAGATTAGGTTAATATATCCAAGTAGATACCAACAGATTACGCATACGCGCAATAGTAATGATTTACATGCTCTCGAGATTTTTTTTTAAGGTTAAGAAAACCCAATTTCAAAGTATATAGGGTTGCGCCGTCGACAAATCGTACTTCGTACTTTTTCTTGCCAGTGCGGCGCTGTCGCGCCCCTTGATAGAGTTCTTTATTTGAATTGTGTGCCTCTTCACAGAATTGATCCCTCCACTAATGCAATTAAAATTTGTTTTAGACTTGATTTGTACAAAACAAATGTGCGCTACCAAGCGAGTTTTCAGTTAGTTTACTACAATTACAAGGCTTCCACTAGAAGGAAGCAAAACATACATATATTATGACATACTAAATGTATGTGAATATAAACAATATATATATATATATATATATATATATATATATTTCAGGTATCTTGTGAAACATTTTGTCTTGATGATGATGAAACTTTACTCGAAGCTGCACAATCTTTAGGATCTGAAGTGATTTCTGCTACCACTGTTCGTTTTGTAAAAACTGAATTACAAACAATTACAAAAGGTAAGTTATATCTATAGTATTAAAGTACATGATATGGGTTTTACGGAAATTTGACCAAAAACCATTTGATCAACGGAGATTTTGTCGAGTGCTTTTTGGTCGAATGGATATTTAATAGGAAAAAATTATTTTTTCCCTGTTTCGAAAATTTGAAGATGTTGGAGGGATTTTTGAAAGGCGACCAGAATAAATATTGTTTCTATAGCAATCATATACACGTTATACATAAATTTGCGAATATTTGCCGAACTCGGGCTGACCATGGTTCGTTTATTAATTGCACAATAATATAAAAATAGACAAGAATATAAAAAGACCCTAACAGCACCGACTAGGGGTGACACAGCAAGTAGCTTTATTACCACAGCGGTTTCAGTACCGTGTAAGTTTACCCTCCTGGGTACGAATTTCCATTGTTATTGATACATTTTTAATAATAAAAATAAATTTTTCCGATCCTATCGTCATTCAACAAAGTGTCACCTCGACTAAAATGTATTCGATCAAATCTCTGTTCAACCAAAAAGTTTACTTTCAAATCTCCATTCGACCAAAAAGTTTTGGACTAAATCTTCGTCGACAAAATTTCCTTTGATCAAATCGTTTTGACAAAATCTCCAGATACGCATATGTTCGTGAATATAAATTTGTCTAAAATAACTTTTTAGCATTAAAAAGATGTCATAATAGAGATGTCATGACATGCCGTTTATCAAAGAAAAAGAATTTAACCAAACATCAACTTTCAGGGTAAGAATTGCTTGACTTTAAATTGATTATCGATACAACTATCATATTTTGTTATAGAATAATTCTATAATTAATTTTGTTAAAAAATTATTATTATTTTTATTGTCTGCGCTAAACTGCAATTTTCTTAGATAGTAGCTTTATAAAATTATATGAAAAACTTATGCTACTTTAAGGAGAATGTAAAAAATATTTTTAGACATTAAAACCATATTTAGCTAGTATAAACATTTTTCTGTGTACATTTTCAATTTAATTAAAGCATTAGTATTAGTATGTTAAAAAGTCCAACTTACTCAATTTTATTTTGATATACCTTAACAACGTATTTATTTTAATTTGCAATTTTAATATTTCCTCTGCTTTAACATTTTTTATTATATTCGAAAACTGATTGACATCTTATAAGAGGGTAACTTTCCTAATTTTTAATTGATCAGATGAGAAAACAATGGCATTTTTGGGTTTCTATGTATACAACACGATTTCAAACTAACATGACTAGATACAGTAGTTTGCAAGCAGCCTCGATTCGAGCGATTCAGCTCGCTGACCAGCTGCTCGCTGACCAGCTGCTCGCGGTTTTCTATTTATACTTAAGGAAACATAACACCTTTCAACCCTGAAAAAATGAATTATAAGTAAAAATCACAAAATTAAAGTTACTCATTTTAAATTTTGTATAGTGATATTAAGTATAAATAACTTTAACTTTACCGTTAATAAACCTTCGTTATCCCTGCTGGCCCATTGTGGAACTTTGTGCAAGGATTTGTGAATTTGTTCACCGTCCGTAAGATTCCAAGTGAACGAATGGTTCTTTTGGTCTCAAATTCAAGGAGGATACTTTGTACACCTGTAGTTTTGGTATGGAGATGATTTGGCGAAGAAAATATTGAATTTTTCAATTTATTTATTTATTTATTTATTTATTTTGCTTATTATGCCACCTTTTTGTGTATAAAACATTTTCTAAACACTCAATTGAAAATCCCTGCATTCACACCAAAAGTACAGGTATACAAAGTATCGTTCTTAAATTTGAGACCAAAAGAACCATTCGTTCACTTGGAATATTGCGGACATGAGCTGAAATCAGTAAAAACCACATTTAGAGAAAATCAACATTAAAGTTTATGATTATTGTTGAAAGTATAACTTAAATTAGTGCTTACCAATTCCTTTAAGACCAAGTTTCCTATGTTCCGCACACATAGATCTTGACTCTCAGCAATTATGTAATATATTTACTTATAAATATGGGCTCTGTACGACTTTTTGTACCTGCAAACAAAAAAAAAAGGATTTCAAGAATTTTCATAGAAATGTAAAAAGGGATTATTTTATCCTTGCTAATGATAAAACTTTATACTCATCTATTTTTTTGGTCACTGTGTTAAATCTTTAATTTGAAACTGTAGAAAATTGCCAGTCTGACCTTCAAATGTTACAGAGAAAAATACTTTAGCCAAACCATCTCCAGAAATGTTTAATCCGGGTGCTCCAGTCTCTGTAGCGGCATTTTTTTCTATCACTGCAGTCTTCATGGAGCCCTTGGCCACTTTTTCATATATTTAACTGAATCGTTCGTTAATTGCATCATAATGCAGATTGAGCCATGGGTTTTAAGCAGTCCATCAACCCACAAAATGTTGATAGACCAGCGTTTTCAAGTCCAAGAGCACGAAATATAACCACTGCTCTTCTGTTGTTTTCCCAAGCATTCTTGATTTCAACTTTTCTGCATGAGTTGATAGCTGCCAGCTGACCACACTCAATATACACTGTTTTAATCTTGAGTCCTTAGCCTTGAGCTTTGAACTTGCCAAGTAGAACTTTGCCATGCTATTGGTTGCAAATCAAAAATTCCTCGACCTCGTGAAATAGAATGTTGATATTAATCAATCTATTTCTGACCTCAGAGGTTTCTTCTGCTGCTGGAATTTGTATCTCTCTTGCTGAACTTGAAGGTATTGACTTGTTGGCAGATTCATCCTCGCTTGTTACTCCTAGAAATCTTCTTGGCATCTTCTTGCCTTTTGCTCGAGAGTCCTTCTGATGTAAATGGGTACTCAAAACCTGCCCTTAGCATCTCGCTGACCACACACCCTTACACAATACTTAATTTTACACTTTCTAAAAAAAAAAACTTCACTCCACTGCTCTGCTTTAAAAAAAAACTTCACTTTTTTCTTCTTTTTAGGATTATAAGCTATAAGCTATATATCTCAAAGACACTACACTTATCACAACACTACTTGAATTAATTTAAAGAAAATTAAAAAAAAAATCAGCTGTTTCTATGCAATTAGACATCAGCTGCGTTTACTCAGTGTCAAACACATGCCAGGATTATACCAGCTATGTTTTGAAATATTTGCTGTCTGCTAGCAGAACAGCGGAACGGTCGCTCTCTCCTTCCATGACACGTTTATTCTAACCTTTCTACAGGTGTCATGCAGGCGCGCAATATTTGAATTCAAATAAACGTCCCTACGTTTTGATCGGAGCCATATATAAGATGCGAAATTAGAAATTTATCTCTAAAAAACGCAAAAAAGTCTAATCAATACGCTCAAATTTATTTACTAAAATGCTTACACCGAGTATTATATACGTATATACTACAGTAAAAAAACTAGTAATTTACACATTCACAATGAAAATTTCTTTAAGATTAAATTTATTATACTCGAAATCAAAATTATAAGTCGTATTAGACATAAAATGAAAAATACGCAATTTTACGAAAAAATGTAAAATTTTGTTTTAGTATTTTGCTTATAACTTTGCGGGAAATTTTTTTGTTGATGAACAGGTTTCAGAAGGTGTTCTAAGAAAATTTCCTGTTGGAATAAGTGATAAAAAATCGATTGTTTCTAAGTTTAAAGGTCTTTTGTCCCCTTAAAGATGTACCAAAAGTACAAAAAGTGGTGCACCGAAATATTAGCGATGATACTTTGTATGAATGTCAGTGTCAGTTAGTCGATCGGTTTTGCTAAAGAGGAAAATGGGCGTTACATCAGCAAAAAACTTTCATTATCGCTTGGTAGTTATGACTTGTTCTACTAAGTGCTTTTACTGCTTCGCCGATACTCTCTTCTTGGGTCCAGTCTGGATAAAGAGCGAATATTACTGCTATTCATTGATGCCTTTTTCTCAATTAACCGTATTCGGACACTTTACCAGGCGACATTTCTCATATTGAAGATTTGCTAGAAAGCTATATTTAGCCCAAGTTGCTATTCCAGTGCCACTCCGAGTTGGCGATGTTGGAGTTTTCTCGCGTCGTCAGGTATACAACTTGGTACAAAAACATAACACAAACAACGTATGCAGCATTGTCAGGCGGGTTACGGGTAGTCAAGGGCTTGTGCGAGAGAGCCTGCGGGTGGGTTATAACACGGTTCTAACACTTGTTGCGGCTAGCTTAACGGTCCTAACAATTTTTAATTTGATTTGAGCATTTTGTGAATGACACACTCGTGTACTATATCAAAGGTAGCTATTTTTATCAATGTTTTTATTGAAAATCATAGTTAGGCATAATAAAACATGATATAAGTCAAAATATATTAGCGACAACAAATAAAGTATTTATTTCTTTGTAATGAAAAATTCGAACCTCAACATAGAAGTCAATAGTAGCGCGGGCGCCGCGGCTTCGTCTGCTTCTTAAACTCGCCTTCGTGATGCTACAGCGCCACTTGATGGGGATATGCTGGTAAATTTAAGTTGATCCTAACAAACTAATTTTAAGTTTCACAAAATGTGTTTTTCACAAACTAATTTTAAAAATAAATAAATAAATAAAATGATTATATATAACCTGGCTCTCTCCAGCATTAATGTGCGTCAATTCAGCAAGCCCACCAGACCAGATGCTCCTCCATCTGTGCTGGTCAGCATGTCTTCTACTGATGAGGCCACCAAAGTTCTGCGCAACTGGAAGCTTCTGCGAGAGGGCTGAAACGTTGCACCTGATCGCACTAAGGCACAGAGGGACCTGTACAAGAAGCTGAGGGAGGAGGCGGAGGCTTACAACAGGGCTCACCCCAACGGCTGCAAGAAGAGCATCAGGTACTCCAATGGTATCCCTTTCCTTTCTTCGCAAAAAAACTAGCTGAGAAGGTACGTTCCAATTTCTCCATTTACTATCAGAACGTCAGGTCTATAAGAAGTAGTTCCAAGCTAACGCAGCTTAACCTCAATCTATTTAACTGCTGTGTCATGTGCTGAACTTATGAGAGTTGTCACCGCACAGTAACTCTACGGGTAGGTTTGCTTTATAAGCACAGAGGACGACAAAGCTTTGAAACGCAGAGTCTTAGCATCCTCGGCGCCCGATTACCTTCGCGATCTAAGAAAGAACAGCCCCCAGTAGCCGCCAGAAAGTCTTTCGAAACCACCATTGATCTTTATGTATTTTTAGTTCAAATCCAACACTAAGATTTATAATGCAAATTAATCTTCCCTCAGTAACCAGTTAAGTAGGATATCACTCCTATCGTTACGATTGTATCACGGAATAATATTATGTTAGATTCTTGGAAGATGCGATCGACTTTTCTTGCAACGAATTGTGATAAAAAGGAAAAGAGAATGAGAATATTTAGTGAGGTGTGCGGCCTATGTGTATGTATTTCACTTATCTTTTTGTTCGGCTTCTGACCTGCTATGATACCAGCACATTCTCTCAGTTGGGCGTCGGCTCAGCTTTCAAAGCAAATAGATCGCGAGTATGAATGGGCACGTCAGGAATTAGGAGTTTAAGGATTTAAATGGAAACTCGCAGTTTAATTCTCAATCAAGTTTATTCAAAACAACAAGATTCTAATTAACGCTCACTCGCAACTAACGTATCTATCGTAAAGCAATTATAATTTTCATCAGGAACGACAAACGACAATGCCAGTATTCCAAAACCAATAGTATCGAAAATATTCTAAGTCTTGGCACGATCGAAAATATTCTAAATCTTTGAACCGTCGAAAATATTTTAAGTCTTTAAACCGTCGAAAATATTCTAAGTCCCGACAGAAGTAACACGTAAAAAGTTAAAGTCCGACGTGATGTACCGATCCGGATTCGGGAAGAGCTTCCGTATAGTACAATTGTTAAAGACACACTGGCAGTCCGCGGACCTGTTGCTGAACTCTTATATGCACTTCTAGAAGAGGTGATCTCTTTCTGGTATGCGCGGTCCATGCTGTACAGTAGGCTTCTTATTTTTCCCTCTACTTGTGCTGTGCTGTGTTCGTTATATTTTGTAGTGGCTCAGTTTTTGTATTGGTGTGCTCCTCTTGGTCTCCTGCCGTAGAGTCGTAACGTATGCGTGCATATCGGTGTGCTTTGCTTGGTTTCTTGCCGTAGAACTGCAATGTGTACGTGCGTATAAGTGTGTCTCTACATTATTATGTTTTTTTTTATTATTATTCTTTTACGTGAGTCTACTATTAATATTGATTTTCTTAACTGATTTTACTTGTCAACATTCGAATTTAATTATGTTTTTATTCTTATACTTCGCCTTACATTGTCGTTTTTCTGTTCTTATCTATTTAATTAATTATTGGATGTGTCAAATACTATCGATTCTGT
This sequence comes from Nasonia vitripennis, assembly GCF_009193385.2. Lineage (NCBI taxonomy): Eukaryota > Metazoa > Arthropoda > Insecta > Hymenoptera > Pteromalidae > Nasonia > Nasonia vitripennis. The sequence continues at coordinate 1,090,253 of NW_022279588.1, forward strand.
ATTTAGGGTCTGTTTAATGATAATGTGATAGTATACTGATGCCAAGTATAGTGTTATACTTTGTGCTATCGTGAGCGTCTTGTGACCTACATATTCTGAGTTTGCTATATCTTATTATACGCTGCATTCTAGTGGGAAGGGTATCGATTAATTTACTTTATAATAACTATCCTTACTTTTTTTAATATATTAAAACGCGAAAGAAGGTGAGCATTTCACACCTTCCTTCTAGGATGAGCGTTCTGAGGTGAGCCTCTGACGCTCAAAATTAATTTTTGTGAATTTCGTTTCTTATTTCCCTATCTGGCGAGCGTTTACATTATTTCTTGATATATATATATATATATATATATATATATATATATATATATATATATATATATATATATATATAACATGCTTCATAATGAATGTATGAAAATGTATTTTTTTCTTTATTAACATATTTTCTTGTATTCTCTTAGCATACATATTTTGATTAACATTTTACATCTGATATCCTTAATTTTAATAATCAGTATTTGTTCGTAAATGAGGTAGTTATCATTTGTTTCGACAATATTCGTATAGGTACTGATGTTATTTAATATTCTATCGCTTGATAGCAAAAAAATTGGTAATAAATTTGGTTTTGATTACAATGCTCAATTAATACTTTAATTTTTCTTGATTTTATTCTGTTTTGGTTTTTCTAGATCTAATTTTTAATAACTGTTATGCAACTGCATATAATGGCTATAATGTAAGCAACCCTAATTTTTTTTATTTTAATAATAGTTTTGATTTTATATATTCTTTTATAATGGTCCCTGTACGTTATCGGAAATGTGCATTTAACAATGATATCGTTATTTTTAATAATATTAATAGTTTTTACTCTTCTGAAATAATTAATATGTTTATCTTTGCAAAAAAAAAAACTTTTTTTGCAAAGATTTTTTTTCTTTCTTCATGTTAGTACATGATTCTCTTGGTATCACTATGATAAAAAAATGGATCCCGATCCCCCCTTAAAATATATCTTGTACTTAATCTCTATTTACTTGTTAATTGTTTTGAAGTCTTGATCTGGAACGTTACACTGGTGTATGAAGTCGGCTCAAGAATACCCTCGTGGCTGCTTGCTTGATGAATTATTTCTTGTTGAATGTTCAGTTTAGTCAACTTCTCGTTCGTTGTTCAGTCTTCGGAATGTTAGGCATGGTTTGGACTTTTTATACTTTTTAATTTAATTTAATTTTTTTTACCTTGGTTTTAATATCTAATTATACGATGGTTCTGCACGCGATATCTAATTCTTCTTATATCAATAATATTATCATCAACTTCTTAACATCTATATATTCATTTAGACATACCATGAAATCCATTATATGCTGAGTAGAGAATAGTGGCTTCACGCACATTTTACAATTCATAAATTGGCGATCATCTTTGTGTGGATAATTATCTGGGTTATAACAATTTCCGTAAATCGCTATCCATTAAAATTGAGATGTCTAGATATATATGTCTAGATATTTGTAAGACTTTAAAACTTTAAGTTACACTGATATTATACTTATGCCCTTTATCGATAATCTCACCAGTGTTTGTTTACTGCTTTGCTTTACTATCATCTTCTGATCACCTGAACTTAATCTTATTTCCGATTGATAATGAAGTGTAAATATCTTTAACAATTATGGATCTTTGGTGCAGTAGTTGTTTTTTGATACATCCACAATTGATTTTATTACACACTGTAACGGTCCTAACTTGTGTTTACTGCGAGAGACTCGCGCATAAAAAATATCGCGAATAGGGAGTACATCAAAAAAGTGATCAGCGCCAAACCAATCAGGGAGTAGCAGCAGCGGCGAACTGAAAGGGAAAACGACGGCAGTAGCAGCAGCGGCGGACTGAAGAAAAAACGCGCAGAAGTGGCTCGACGCAGTAGCGCCTTACAAGATAAAAGGCGCCGCGCTCAGATACTCAGCCTCATTTGCTCGACCGAGCTCGAACTGATAGGAGCAACAAGACTCCTTCTCCAAGTAAAGTTCGGTCAGAGCACCTTTTTTAAGTGCGAGTTAAGGCGTTAGCAAGACGTCCAGTCCCTTATACTCGAGGATAAAATTAAATTAAAATTTCAACTGTAAATGCAGCGAACAATAAAACTATTTGTATCATATATATAAATATATATTTTATATTTTTTCTCTTTAGCAACTGTCTAGTACGACTTCAGAGGCAATAAGTCCCCTAAAGGTTAACTATACAACACTTTTTGTGAAACGGAACATTCTGGAGACACTACCTCTTTGGAGAAAGTTCCAGTTAAGACGAGTATCTCGAACAGCAATACGTCTGTTTGAGTGAAAATTTTTAAAAAACCTCTTAAAAATTAATACAAACATAAATTTCTTTTCAGGTGTAATAGCCTTGACTACAATACGTAATACAGTTGGGTATCGCTTTCCCGCAGAGTAGATGTGTTTACATTATTTGCTTGAATTTAAGGTTACCTTTTTGGGGTCTAAATGTAGAAATGATTCATATATTGTGTTGGATATAAAATTGTTTTGCCTAGTTCTGTTAACATATTCAAATAACTCCTACTAGATTAAAAATTCATCACATTAAAAGACACAATATGGTTACGTAGTTTATGAGGACATTTTGGTAATTTAAAAATATTGAGGTTCAAATTCTTTCATGAAAAATTAAATGATTTGATATTGTGACAGGAATAGCGCCTGTTTAAGGTGGGTACGGAGAGGTAAAAGTGGGGTGGAGGTTGCAGCGAAATCTTTGGTTTCGATTATTGTACATGTGCTGTGAACGCAAATGGTTAATGTAATAACCTTGGCTAAAAACATTTATCCACGCGTGCGAGTGAAGGAAAATAAATTACTTTGTGTTCGACTCGTCATTACTCAAGCTAGCCTTAACTAAATGACTTGAAAAAAATGGTATAATAACCGTAAATATACGTAGTTTCATATTATGTGATCACAATAAGCCCAAGCTGTTGTTTGAACGAATGAAAAATACAAAATCCGAACTTTTAATATGTTAGATTTTTTCCGTTGAATCAACAAAAGTCTGTTACAAATTCGAAATTGTTAAATAATTGTCCATTGCATTAAACAACATATGGTGATAAAAGTATCTGGAAAGTTTCAAGCCTCTACATGCAATAGATCAAAAGTTATAAACATTTGAAGTTGAAAATCGAGTGCACGTGAGCGCGAGGTTAGGTCGCTTCACTTGCATGCAGTAGGTCCTTAGTATAGCCATTGTGGCACTCTATTTTCTCCGGCTCCATTTACATTTTGGTCTTTTTTCTCATAGAAATAGTCGGTAAACTGAATTTTTAATTTTAATCAATTCAGCATGCCATTCTCTTAATAAAAGAATATTTCTTATAATTGACCAATTATTTTAACCATATAAAAAAACTATCTATATCTCAAATTTTGCTGTCATCCCATAAAAAGAGAGCTTTTACAATGTTAATGTTTTTGTTAATATCTCGGTAACGGATAGATCAATCGATCTGAAATTTTCACAGGTCGTGTGTAATGCATAACGAAAAAGATATATACTTATTTGGAGAGATTCTTATCACTTTGCTATATCTCCGGACCCTCCTTAACAGCTAGTCAGCGCAATTACAAGGTAGTTGCGAGCCACCCACCGATGTCCGATGCACACCGTTTTAATAGGCCCACTTATTGTAACTGTCACCCTACCCCCTATAAGTATGACCCTTCTCCTATTTTACAGATTTTAAAGATATTAAGAATTATCAAAAAATATCAAAAAGTATCAGAAGTATCTAAAAGTATCAAAAAAGTATAAAAAGGTATCAACAAGTATCAAATAGTATCAAAAAAGTATCAAAAAGTATCAAAAAAGTATCAAAAAAGTATTAAATAAGTAACAAGAAAGAAACAACAAAGTATGAAAACGAATAATATAATAGACCATGCAAGATATAGATATAGATATTTATTTAACCCTAGGACCCAGAGACCCATATGGTAAGGGACAAGACTGGGATCCACAATTGGATAAGATGCGTTGTAAACAGAAGAGTGTAAATAATAAATTGCAAGAGGCAATGAAAGGGATATAATTGTGGAGGAAAAGTGGGCTATATCAACGGACGCAGCAGGACAAAAAGCACATTTGAAAATCGAAGCAAACGAGAACAACCAACCTTGTGAAAAGAATCCCAGAATCATCTGACCTTACAAGTAAGTTTAATTTCTTTCTCTCTTTCTTTATCTCTCTCTCTCTCTCTCTCTCTCTCTCTCTCTCTCTCTCTCTCTCTCTCTCTCTCTGTCTATGTCTCTCTCTCTCTCTCTCTCTCTGTCTCTGTCTCTCTCTCTGTCTATGTCTCTCTCTCTCTCTCTCTCTCTCTCTCTGTCTCGGGTCGACTACGAATCATCGGTGCGCAATCTGGGTTTGGTTCTAGACTCCAAACTCACGTGGAAAGAGCACGTTACACAAGTTTGTAAACGTGCTCACTCTTTAATTTACCGTCTCTATTTTTTTAGGAAGAGCACTAACCTCAGGTTGCGCCAACACTTGGTGCAAGCACTCCTATTTCCCATGATCGATTACTGTTCACTGGCTTACTGTGACTTAACACAGGAACTTGACTTGAGGCTGCAGAGGCTTGTCAACACTGGGATCCGTTATATCTACGGTTAAGGAGGGACGAGCACACCTCCCCTTATAGGCGTGAGTTGCAATGGCTTACCACCGCCAGACGTAGGAAATACTTCATGGCCTGTTTTCTAAGGAAAATGGTCAACACCTCCGTACGTATCTACCTATTAGCCTATTTTGATTTCCACGTCGCGCTCAGGCCTGTAAGGGGTGAGGTGACCCACTGGACATCCCGTCCTTCAGAACGGAGACGCTGAGGAACTCATTTTCATCAGTGCTTCCTGCCTCTGGAATAGCCTACCATCTCACCTTCGCAACACACTACCCATATCACACTTTAAACAAACAGCTAAATCCAATACAACATAATGTACAACAATAAAAACATATAAATCTAAAATCTAAATCTCTCTCTCAAGTTTCAAGTTGAAGAAATTTCTCCAACATGAATTTTCATTTTCAGAATAGATCTCTCTACACTCAATAAGATTGTTGAGCGTGACTTTCTGCTAAGAAAAAAAGTATTAAACTTGGAAAAAGATCACAAGTATATAGTGACAGCATTGAAAGAGGTGCAGACAAGATATGGTACGGAGGTCGTAGCTGAACTCGATTAAAGCTTTCAAATCTTCCTGCCCGAAAAGATTTCATCAGCCATTCTAAAAGATCAGGAGTTTCTCAACACACTCTCTAACACTGTTAATAAACTTAGTTTATTTCTAGTGCATCATGGTGGAACTTCTTATAAGTTTGAATCTTATTGATGAAGCAAAAAATAATAATGAAAATATACACATTGCTTCTTTTAAGCTGTTTATTTTTTTTTTCTTATAATGATTATTATACATAGTAGTGATAATAATAATGAATAAATACAATGATAAACTTAAACGCTTTTGCTTTATTTTTTTATCTTCTACAACCTATCATTTTTGCATTGATAATAAAAAGAATACAATTATATTTAACTTACATGCTAGATAATTTAAAGAATCTCATTTTTATTCATCCAATTATTGTGCTCGCTACCGAATCCTAACCATTTAACATATATGCGTTTACCACTTTTTTCAAAACTTTTTCTACAAGATAAATTTCCGGATATATAGTTTTGTGAATTTCCGTTTCATAAAAGCCGCCAGAGACGGGTTTATCATAATAATCTTTCAGGTGGTAAGTTACTGGATCTGTTTTTAAAACTCGTGTTATTGTGAAAATTTCCGTAGACCAATTTGGCGTGTAACCTCTTTCAAAAACATTTTTTATCCTACTTATTCGTACTTTATCTCCTACTTTAAATTTCGGTTTTTGCACTGGCGACTTTTCATTTGGAAAACGTCTTTTGACTTCCCGCTCATTTGCCTGTGTAACATTTTCAGGCTCGATTCCTGTTATCCGATGTTTACTCGAATTGTATGCTTTGAGCAAGTTAGGTAGAATAGCCAACCATTTATAGCTTCCTTGTTTGCTGAATTCTATCCACATTGCATTTTTTAATGTTCTATTGAATCGTTCGTATATACTTGCATAAAGATTACTATGTGAAGAGTATAAGTGTATATTGCGCTTCTTCATAAGTTTTTAAAAAATTGAATTGTAAATTGTTTTTCTTGGTTAGTTTGTAGATTCTTCAATACTCGTCCTTCTTTCAGTATTGATTTCATAGCTGCAGTAACATCATTACCACTGTGTGACTTGACTAAGACGGCCCATGCATACTTGCCAAGTCTCGTCTATTTCACGTATGTCATATTTTCTTCTCTTGTATCGCCGACGTGCTGGCTTGTGCAGCTCTTTAGCTACTCTTTGACGTTCCATCTTCGTTTACAGTAGATGAAAATTCATCTGGGAATTCGTCTATACGAAATTTTAATTGTTTATTTACTTTTTCAATGATATAATCAACACCAGAGTAATTGCGTAGAGTTGTACTATAAAGATATCTCAATTTTGCAGTCACTTCTAATTGCTGTTTTTCAATTTGCTCCTTATATTCTTCTATAACTTCACCAATTCCAGCAAGTTTTGCAGCTATATAATTTATTTCAGTTTGTAGAATAACTTTCAGTGAATGCAAGGTAATTGCATCGTTTAGATGATTGGGCTCTCTTAGGTTGGAAAGTCGCTTATTTTCTAAATCAACATCACCGTTCAGTGTAAAATTAAAACCAATGTCTGGAGGACCGCCACTCACTTGCGAGCCCTCAAGATTTCTTCTAAACACATCGTGACTCATGGTAGAACTGATTCAAAGAAGAAAATTGCGTGTCAATATATATGCCCAGCTTCACGTAATTCCTCAATAATCGACTGTATTTCATTGACGTGATTATTATTGCTAGCTGATCGTTCGGCAATCAATAATCGAAGTCTCTCAGTAAGCTCGTTTGGATCATCCCAGTAGACGAGATCAATGGAAGAATTTTTCCTAGCTATTTTATATTTAAGTATGAGTTCTCCTCCGCTGCTGCTGTTCTTTTTACGCGAAGTGCTGCGAAACATTGATGCTAAGATATTCTTATATTTATTACTCCTTGAACTTCGTATGGATTCATTATTGCTATGTTTTTCCCGATGAGCATTTGTTGCTTCTTTAATCTCGCGATAATTTTCACGATCTGATAAGCTCAGAAGAAAAACATCTGGATATTTTTTAAATAGCAATTCCATCAGTCTACTCGTTTTAGGATAACTTTCATTTATGACTGATATATTCATCATCAAAATCAAATTCTGAATCACCAATCATATACACTCCATTAACCTTCCGCACTCCGTATATATTATCAATTGTGCTGCGGCTTTTATCTAGCAATGTTAAAAAATCTTCAGCTGATTCATTTTTTCCACTCAAAGATCTAAATGTAGAATTTGTTATTGTGTAAAAAGCATCATCATCATAATCAGCATAATCGAAAAAACTTGATTTATTATTATTATTATTTTGATCGTTGAGCAAACTTGATCGATCAATTCTCGTTCGTTTTTTCATTTACTTACTGCTGTTTTTATACAAAATGTGATTTGATGGTTGCTGCAGTGGGCTTTTACTTTTCATCTCAACAATTTTCTCAAATGGTGTGATGACTGGTTTTAGAGTATCACCGATGACTGTTTCAAAATCATCTTTCTCCTGTTTTAATGAAGTGTATTTTTTTAATAGCCTCACGAGCTCGCAAGAGCTCACTAAGAACATTCTTCTCTTTCTTGAAGTATGACATGCTGACGTGGTGATGTCTACAACTGAACTGCAAGTTTGAGACTCATAATTCCTTTTTTATTGCAAAACAGTCAAATCCTTTTCTGTATCTACCCTCATTCATCGATATATCTTTGTCAATAACAATAAATCCATATCTATCATTCTTCCAACATTCAGAACAAAGATTCCGAAATTCATTAAAAGTTAAATTGGTATTCACGTGATCTTCATAGATATGTTTAAGATTTATATCATCTTGTCGATAAATTACTAACAAATTGACATTATCCCTAATAAGATGTATTCCTATATGAGTATAACATTAACATAGATAGAATCAATCTACACTTATATGTCTTCCTATACAGAAGAATGCTCTGACGTTATCCTGCTTCTCACATGCCACATCATTAAAAATCATAATTGAATTTTGAAGGGCTTCATCTGGAGATACTACAGATTCGTGCTCACTGAACAGAAGATATGATACTCCTTCAATCGGATCTAATACATTTTTGAGAAATTGATACTTTGGCTGATTCAAAGATTTAGAGTATATATAAAAATTTTCAAACCTAAGACTATGCGTTATTAAAGCCAATAAACTATTTGTTTTTCCACAGTTCAATGGCCCGCAGAATATTGATCGTATACTATCTGGTAGTAATTCACCATGACGCTTTTTTCTCTTCTCTTTTCCAAAGTCAAAATTCGTGACAGGGACTTTGACGTTCTGCTCGGAAATATAATCACCTGTTTTATAGGATTATGGTCAGTTGTGAATCAACGCTCGAAGAGAGACAATCATTCACAAATCTCAGAAACAGCCGAAAGGATATGGATTGCTTGATAAAGTTATCAATTACTTACCTGAAAATTACTTACTTGAAATGAATCTTCCTGGATATCAATACTGCGGTCCCAGAACCAAATTAGAAAAGCAAATGAAAAGAGGAGATCCTGGTATTAATCCGCTTGATCAGACATGTAAAAAGCATGACATAGCTTACTCCGATAAAAACAGAGATCGTAAAGCTGCTGACAAGAAGCTCGCTGAGAAAGCTATGCAACGTGTCAGAGCCAAGGATGCTAGTATTGGTAAAAATGCTTTTGCTTTTGCTGTTAGCAATGCTATGAAATTAAAAGGAAAAACTGGAATGGGACTGAAATTTAATAAGTTAGTGACTGTAGCTAAAAAATTATAGTTAAAAGTTATAGTTAAAGTAAAAATAGAGTTATTCCTTTTCTCATTCCATTGTTCGCAGGACTAAATGCCAACAGTGCTCCAGCAGGAGGTGCTGCTGGAATAGCTAAAGCTGCGCAGAAAAATCATGAAAAAAGTAAGAGGCATAATAAGACCATGAAAGCTATTGCTTTAGGCAGAAGTCTTTACCGCAAGCCCTATAAAAGTGGAATGGGATTATTTGATGATCATATAGGTCGTGGTCATCAAGTTAATAGAAAAAAAAACTTTGATTTAACTTTGCCAAATCGTGCACTGACTGACTACGATCTAAAAAAATATGCTCATATGATGAAAATCTCAGATTTCCGTTGTGTTTTAATGAGAAAAAATCTACCTCCCGATGGCCCATTGCATAATGAAACAGCAGTAGTAAACTTGGATGACTTTCAAAATAGAGGCACTCACTGGGTTTGCTATCGCAAACGTGGTCTTGAAGTAATTTATTTTGATAGTTTGGGCGACCTCAAACCTCGCAAAAATATGTTGTATTTTTAAGGCGGATGACGTGAAATAAAACTATAAAATTTTGACTCATTTATATGTGGCCATCTTTGTCTTTATTTCTTAACTGGGAGACTATAAAATAGGTGCTCACAGACAAATGGAATCATTATCTTCCGATCAGTTATGAAAGATAGCTTCACTCTAAGTCTCTCAGGAAATTCATCTGCCCTAGAAGCGCAATATTTTCCTTCGATTGAACTACCATAGGATAAAAATTTTGTCTTGGGTTTAGTTGAACTTTTATCATTTAACTCTATTCCCAATGTTGACTATTCAAATAATAAACTGCGTTTAAACGGAGTCACTGTTATTAGTATTCCTACTGGCAGTTATGAGATTGATGCTATTAATCAATTTCTACAAGTAACATTGAAATCCGAAGGAATTGAATTCTCTTTGAAAGCTATCAACAATACTCTTAGAAGTGAAATTCTTTGTAGTCATCCGATAGATCTTACACCTCACGATTCCATAGGCCGTCTCCGTGGCTTTGCTCCTCGCACTCTCGAAAAGAACATTCAACACAGCTCTGATTTACCAGTTAAAATATTAAGAATCAGTGCACTCAGAGTTGAGTGCAATATTACTGGAGGTGCTTATATCAATAATAAAAAAGTTCATACAATCCATGAGTTCGAGTACCTCCAGGATATAAAATCATAAAACTTTCGTCACACGTCATATATCTACTGGACAGTGTCAAGTGCTAGATCATCTACAAATTCAAATCGTCGATCAGGATGGAAAGACTCCACATCAAATCTGTATAATGGGTATCGTTTACAATTCTGGATCATATATAAGTCAGCTATCATGTCAACAAATCATCAGGCGACCGAAGAAACTCAAACCGTTAGAAAGCAAGAGCATTCAGTTTCTGAAAATTCTAGGACTTTTCGTGGAAAAAATTCACGTGTGTAATTCTTTGCTGCTTCCAGAAAAATGGACGAAATTCTAAGCATTCAATCAAGTGTCGTATTCCATAAGTCTATTGCTTATTACGAAGTACACGCACATCAACCATACTCATCATTAAGCTTTGACAACAGCGATGAAATTCATATTTCTATCCAACATCAAGATATATGTCTCTTACCATAGTGCAGCTCTATTCACATATGTGGAAAATTGCAAGTAAAAGGTATATCAGCAACACTTGCTAAAACTAAATTGGTCAAAAATGCCATTTGTCATCTGTTTGATGAAATTCGTTATGAGATTAATGCTGTGGAGATAGAAAAAAGTAGGTTTGAGCAGTGTTATGAAAGGATTGATTTTATTTAATTTGAATCAGAATGATATGCTGGAGAATGCAGGCTGGCTTGGTATTCAAGACGATATCAAATCGGTCGTAGATGACAAGGGAAATTTTAACGTTGCCATTTCACTGAGTATGATCTTGGGCAGACTATAAAAAGATTATAGTTAATATGAAGCATGAGCTCATTCTCACAAGATCTAGAAGCGACTTGAATGTAATAATCCAAGAAGGTACTGTAGCAGCTGGTGGAACTACTTATGAACATAACGAAGTAACAGTAACAAAGATAGAGTGGTTGATGCCATATGTTGTTGCATCTGATAAACAACAAATCCAGCTATTGAATTACATTGGTAAAGATAATTCTATCTCCATGTGTTTTCGTTCTTGGGAGTTATTTGAATATCCTCTTCTTCCAAGCACTAATAAACAAGTCTGGACAGTGAAAACATCAAATCAATTGGAAAAACCTCGTTTTGTAATTCTTGACTACAAACAAAGAGAAATGCATCGAGAACTGCAAACACCAATCAATTTGAACATTGTGAGTTATGTAATGTGAAACTTTTCTTGAATTCACAATATTATCCATACAACAATATGAATCTCATATATCTAAAAATCAGTTTGCCATTCTCTACGATATGTACGCTAATTTTTTAAAATTCTACTATGGAAAAGATTCACAACCGCTGCTGACAAAGTCTTTGTTTCTCAACTTAGCACCACTCATAGTTATTGACTGTTCACGACAAAACGAATTTCTCAAGAGCGCTCCTGTCGATGTACGTCTGGAGTTAGAGGCTGAAAAAAATTTTCCTGCTAACACTTAAGCATACTGCCTGATCTTACACGACCCTGACGTTCAGTACAATCCCTATCAGTGGGGATGTCAAGAAGCTCATCTAAGCTGCACCGAAAAATGGAGTATGCAGTAGGCAGTATTTTTTATCATCATGTACAGAACAATAATACATACAAAAATTACATTTAATAGACATAATACATTTGCTTTCTTTTATTTACCATAACCTAATCCTTTTATATCCATGTAAAAAAAAATGTTAACACATTTATCCAACTATTATGCTCATCACTAAATCCTAACCACTTAACATATACACGTTTGCGACTTTTCTTCACGACTTCTTCGAACTTTTTCTACTAGATAAATTTCGGGATATACTTTTTTACATTTTTTGATACTTTTTGATACTTTTTTTCGATACTCTTGATACTTTTTGACATTTTTTGATACTTTTTTTCGATACTCTTGGTACTTTTTGATATTTGTTTGATACTTTTTGATACTTTTTTCACACTTTTTGATACTTTTATATATTTTCTTGCACTTTCTCAGAAATAAAGCTTCATAACGATGCAAATTTCCGCATCAAAGATTTTTATGTTTTCGATGTTTCTGAGCCCAAAAAATAAAAATCCGTAAAAAAAAATTTATGCATGGATGTATGCTGAAATTAAGCTTGCATTTCAACTATGCTTGTACTTAGAACTCATTTAATTTTGAGTACGATTGCCCGTCACATTCTTGATTTATTAACATGTCTAATTAAAAAAATAATTTTCTTTCTCAAATTTTAATCCTCACCATAACTCAGGAACGGTAGGATAAGTAGTCGTATGCAGTCAGTTGCATATATTGACAAGCCTTCGTCTCTACCTACAAAACTTAAAAGACATCTCTGCGTGAAATTTGAAAAGGGAGGGGGTTGTGTCGCTACAATACTCTTTAAGAGTACAGCACACTGAGTTTTAAGCGGTCTGATTTCTTGGCGCAATCCTCACTCTTCCTCCTAAGTCCCATCTCTTAGCAGTGAGCAGTGTCTTTGCAAACATAGAGAAGGTCGGTTTTATACACGCAGACAGACTTACTATACTGTGCGGCCGAAGCCTAACTCACCGCAGTCTCCACTGTCGATTTCTAGGTAGAAAAAAATGTAACCCGATGAAACTCATAGTGTCAAAATTTGAAGTGGGGCTGAAGCGGTGCCATGTCTCAACAATGCTTTGACTTTCTCACTCTCCGCGCGTAAAAGTTCGCTTTAGTAGGGTACTTTCTATACATTTAAAAATAATAAAGCTCGAGCTATAACATTTTTAAAATCCTCTTCCAAATATTCTTGCTTACATTATACTAGTTTTTTAACAAAATCAAAAAAATAGTTTCAGTGCTATAAATAAAAATGTGCCTAGAAGAGCTACGGCTCCATAAGGCTTTGTGTCAAAGCACGAAACTTTGTTCAGGAATATCACAAATATTTATCCTGTTAGGTACATAAAAACTTATATGGTAGGCGAATGACAATGTCGCATACATTTTGACTAATTTTTAAACAAAAATTGAATAAAGTGACATCTAACACGAGGTTTATTAAAACAAAATAATCGTGCAGAGCTGTATTGATATGTATGCAAAAATTAAGACTATCTATTATAAACTTCTTTATTGATTTCCGAGAAAAAAAATGGTTTGTCAAACACTTCGAATGTCAAATATAGAGTCCGAACTTATTAGGTCATACTTTTAGAAAAATTCTCACAGTCACGCCCATACGTACTACATTCATTTTCGTAAATAAAATAGCGATAAAAGCTATAGGGAGTAGGGTCTCTCGAGTATGAGGTATACAATCGATCCGTTCATTTTGAGTCGGACAGCACAGGAGAGAGCACAGAATAAAATTGGACTTATAGTATTTCTAAATACTCTTTGTCTTTATCACACCTTGCCTTCCACATATTCCAATAAGTTGACTCTGGAAAGTGTGTGTACCTGGGTCGCCGTCTCTACCTGCGCGAGGATCGTATGGAAAGTGTGAGGGATAGTACCTGCGCAATCTGTCCGCGCAGTCGGGGGACTATCATATCTCAGTCCAAAGGAAAAAACAGCTAACGCTAGAAGCTGCATACATCTGCGTAAGATAGTTTGTATACCTATCCGAGAGTGATTCACACGCAGACTCTAGTATGCATAATGTCTCCAATACAATGCGTAAAGGCAAGGGAAAATACCTGTGCAAGGGTTGCCGTCTCTACCTGCGCGAGGATCGCAATAAAAGTCTAGCTGCTAATTAAAAAATACCAGATTTTTCTGGAGGATAAAGGAAGGCTAACCTTTCCCTTTCTTCTCAGAAAAAAAGCAAAAATCTAGCAATGATCAGTGCAGGTGGTGAAACACTTGCTGGGCTCTAGAGAAGGGCTCTATATGGACACACTAAGGTTGCTTGGAGAGAGGAAATACGGAGGAGGGGCATGAACCTATCACAAAAATTTTGTTTGGGACACGGAGAAGGGAAGATTGGGACTTATGCATACTGCGGTTACTGGCTCACTTTAAGAGGGAAGGGGGTGTTCTAAAAACCGTGTGTTCCAGTATGCCTATAGCCTATCTACTGTCGGTCCCTACGAAGAGTAGTACGGTTCATTATCGCCGCGAAGAGTAGTGTAGTTTACGTTTTTGTCGGCAAAGAGTAGTATAGTTCAGATTTTTGCAACGAATAGTGGTACAGTTCAGATTTTGCGGCGAAGAGTAGTACAGTTCAGATTCTCGCGTCGAATAGTAGTATAGTTCAGATTTTCCCGGGGAAAACACCGTACAAACTCTACAAAAAAATAACCCTACATCCTAAACAATAGTATATTTCGAAATATATGTGTACCAAGGTTGATAATAACGACTTTCACAATTTTTTTGAAATTCAAGATCTCGGGCTTAGCTATTTAGTAATGCTGGAAAAAATAATGTTCGCTTGACCCGGTAATAAATTACCCGGTGCGCAATAAAGGCTATTTTTTGGTAACTATTTAGAATTGGATATCGTACCAGTGATACACTTTTAAATAAAGGTGATTTTCAAGGAAAAAGCGTGCCAATTTTGTATTTGATTAGCAGATAATTTGTAGGTGAAAAGCATGTGACCTCTTATGTTTAAAACCTAATTTTTTTCGCATTTGATATAAGAAAATCATGTAACCTTTTATTACTTTGTTACTAAATTAATTGTAATGATATTTAATTATTTGACGTCTCATCAAGGGGCGCGACAGCGCCGCGCTGGCAAGAAAAAGTACGAAGTACGATTTGTCGACGGCGCAACCCTATATACTTTGAAATTGGGTTTTCTTAACCTTAAAAAAAATCTCGAGAGCATTTAAATCATTACTATTGCGCGTATGCGCAGTCTGTTGGTATCTACTTGAATATATTAACCTAATCTTTCATGATTAAAAAGATTCATCCAAAAATATTAAGTTATTAACTTAATATTGCAAGTTGAAAATTTGCTCGGTATATTTATTTTCGTTCAGAGTTTCCATCCTCTCCCGATTTTTTTTCGCCTCCTCCGGTGACGTGACTTCCGGTGAGTATTATATTAGGTCTTATACACCAGTGGTTAAATTGGTTCATCTATTTGACCGACATTCGTCTGC
Source organism: Nasonia vitripennis (assembly GCF_009193385.2). Taxonomy (NCBI): domain Eukaryota; kingdom Metazoa; phylum Arthropoda; class Insecta; order Hymenoptera; family Pteromalidae; genus Nasonia; species Nasonia vitripennis. The sequence goes on from NW_022279588.1 coordinate 1,105,577, forward strand.
TACTCGGCGACACATGCGATTATATGCATATAATAATGCTATACGATTATATGCGCGATGCGATCAATGTCTAAAGCAATAGTAGCTTATTGTCTATCGAAGAGATCAAGATTTCATGAAGTGCAATAGCAAGGAGGATATGCTTTGTAAAAGATGTGGAATCTCCCAAAAAAACTTTTTTCAAGAGTGAAAACCTTGGCAAGAAAAAGACTAATAAACGTAGTGAAATCTCTAAATATTAAAATGTCAAGTAAATGTTTTTTGCTATACGCATTAATATATCATTTTTTGGGAAAACTAATTTTAACTTTAATTTTATATCTTAATGCGTATAGCAAAAACCATTTACTTGACATTTTAATATTTAGAGATTTCACTACGTTTATTAGTCTTTTTCTTGCCAAGGTTTTCACTTTTGAAAAAAGTTTTTTTGGGAGATGTTCATGACTTCAAGATTTTCGAAGAGTAAGAACGACGAACCAAACTAATTTAAAACGAAATCCAAGACTTTCGAACTTCATTCAATTTCAGAATAAAAATACATATACATATAGAGCAGAAACAAAGAATACTAATGTCAAAAACCTTTGATTATTGAAACTTGTGGTTTATTTGAGTTCTAATTTTAAATAATTCTGTTTTACTAGATACTAGACCTACTCACTAAGAAACGGGTTTAAGTTTAAAATTAAAACTAGATGACTATGACGGGTCTTCAGCCCCAGAATATGTAATGCTTCTTCGCGCTCTGGATTCTGGAGGCTAATCACGGATAAGATATTAAGGAAATGAAGTACTCGCAGACAATTAGAAATATAATTTTACGTGAAGATTAAATCGGCTTTTAACTATTTTGTGTCTTCCGGAGCAAAATCTACGATTTTTTCGATTCTGGCGTTGCCAGAGGAATTACGCAGGTGGATCTTGTTGAACTGGCTGCATGACTTCGAGATGACCTTCGCTACCCAAAACAAAAATATCACTCTGAACGTAAAATTTCCCGCTCTTTCTATTCCCGGAATAAAAAGATAGGGTTTCTATTTAAAAAATCAAAGTTGACCATGATATGACCTTGAAAATCAAGTTCAAGGTCAAATACTAGGTCACCATCAGACTTTCTCCTCAATATCCTACAACTTTTGTCTCCACCATTTTTTCGATTAGGGCTGTCCCAACGAGTTATCACCGGTGCCCATTTAAATTGGGTCACCCTGTATATTAGGGCACATCCTGCTTTCGGAGCGCCTCGTGTATTTCATCCTCTATCTGGCCAAATTGAATGCATTTTCGACATCCAACGTAACTATGGCGTAATACTTCTTTTTTCCTCCCTTCTATCTTTTCCCTGCTATCGCTGTTTGTGCAGTGTCAATCACTAGACTAACTGAGTACAAGGTTGAACGCTTCTTTCTAAAGCCATATGTGTGTTCTGCTAATATACCTTTTCTTTCTATGAAATGATCAATTCTGATGCAGATAATGCATTCCAGGATCTTGCCTGGGGTATCCAGAATTGAGAGCGGTCTGTATGATGAGGACTTGTGGGGTGGTTTCTTTCCTTTTGGCAAAAGCACTAGTCGCTGTTTCTTCAAGTTTGTGGGGGATGTTCCCTCTTCTAGACATATATTGTACAAGTCTACCAAGACCTCTATAGGCGTGAATGGCATGTTTCAATGCAATATTTAGAATGCCATCCGGTCCTGGGGCCTCGTTATTTCCTACCCTTCTGCAGGTGGCTAACAATTCACAAACTTCAATCACACCTCTTTCGATGACATTTAGTTCTTTCAGTTGCCTGGAGAAGTGCGGTGTAATACTTCCGGGCATTTTAGTGGAGGCACGTAACTTTCTTTAATCTTCTTATTATTACTATTATATATGGCCGACCCCAAGGGTCTTGTTCGACCCAGTCCTGTAATTCATTAAGGCACCGTCGTTTGTTTTCGCAGATTATCTTCTTAAGATTCCTTTTAGCATCCTTCATTTCTTGTCCGCAGGCATCTACTATTTCCTTGCCTATACCAGTTTTATAGTATTTCTTCCTCGTCCGTTGTTTTCGTCTTCTGGCCCAGTGTCACGCACTACGTGCACTCGCAATCTTCTTGTCCCACCAGTATACTGGTTATCGTTTACTGTATGCCACTCTTCGAGGCATAGCAGCGTCACATGCTTGGGTAAGTTTACCGTCACCTGCTCCGCTTTGCTGTTCGCTGGTCCATACAGTTGCATTTCTTCTAGTGCTAACAGGAACACCTCCGTATCATAATCCTTCATTTTCCAACTAACTCTATTGGTCGTTTTACTAGCGCTGGGTCCCTGTTTTAATATTCCTACCTCCATTATTACGGCCTGGTGATCACTATGTGTGTAGTACTAACTTACTGTCCATGAAGCAACTGAGCCAACTTTTAGCTGCATGTTCTTCCGTTCCGCACTTAAAACAGCATTTTCTTCTGTCGTACGTCTCTGGATACTGTTTTGCAATATGGCCAAAACCTAGGCATTTATAGCATCTAGGTGGTCGCATCTCTTGACCAATCTTCCTAATTCTGCAATTAACCCAACCTACGTTGAGCTTTCCCCTTGCAATTGCCTTTTGGATAATTTGGGCAGGCAGCTGTACGATGGCGGTCTGCGTATTTCTATAGATCTTCCGGAGGGTCTTCACGGACGTCTTCTCTACTACTTTTTTCTCTTTTGAAAACTTTCTATTCAGGGCTTCTAGAATATCATGTTTAGAGGTAAGCATGTCAAGGCTTTTCATTTCAAAGACCACTTCATGCTGAAGCCTCTTGATTGTGGCTTTTTCTACCAGCACCGCTTTAACCGCTTCTCGAAGTTCCTGCGTTTTTACTTCTTTGGTGCGTCGTAGCTTCAAAAGAAGATATCCTGCCACCGTTTTGCGTATCTTATTTACGCTGTTACCAAGTACCGTCAGATTGGAATCTGCTTTTATTTTCCCGAAAATATCTGCGTACGAATTTCCCTCAGCAGCTTTTATAACAAGTGCATCAGGCCTGATGGGTCTCTCTCGTGGTTTTCTAGTACCATTTTAGTTTTTGGCACCAGTGTCTTCATGTATCTCCTTTGTCCTCTTCTTATTTTTCTCCATTCTGGTGATAACCCACTGCCAGGGTGGGTTTGCCTTTTTTCCCAAAGACGCCTGTGATTTCTATTTGATGTAACTACCACAGAGTCTACTTTCTTATCTTTCCTTGTTCTCTTAGCGTAGTTTTCTTGTCGCTTTTTTACCTGGATTTGTGACATTGCCTTACGCTTATTTAGCGTTCTTGTCGTTACCGCGTTTGATGCTTGTATCATCTGTGATGCCTTGTCCTCCTTCTGGATATGCTACTGGTTCGGTAACATTTCCACTTTACTTAGCATTAATCCAAGGCTATCCTTGCTCTTGTCCAGCGCCACTTGTCCCCTTTTAGGCTGCTTAACCTGGATCATAATACTTGATAGATTGCTTTTAACAGACTTATAAATGTTGAATGCGTTTGACACAATATTATCCATAGAGTCCAGTCTGTCTTGGATCTTTTCCCATATGCTTTTTCGTTTTCGCTTAGCATTCCAGATTGTATTTTAGATTTCGAGAGCTCCTTTTCCTGGTTTCTCTCCTTGCTCGGCTGAATTATCCATCCAGCAATATCACGCGCTCGCCTTTGCCGATTGATCCATACTGGCTATGTGACCAGCCCCCCGTCTTGCCGTCAGCGGGAGCCAAAGGTGGTTCAGGTAACTTTAGCTCGCAACCTCAGTTTGCCTCCTTACCCAGGATCTCGTTTCGGCAGCTTACGGGTCGCACCGTACGGCAAACGCGGCGGCCTGATTTGGTTTCGGAACATATTTTATTTCTGCTCTACCCTTCGAGGTATATACCCTAGCAAGCTCTCTCTATCCGTCACCCGGGGGACGCGCCACACACGAATGTCAGGCTTTTCCACGTGAGGTATGTGTGTGTGTGCGTATGTGTGTGCGTCAGTACATGTTTTAATCATTTTTACGACTTTTCGCCCGCTCTTTTCAGGCCAGTCAAAAAAGACCACGTTAGGGCCGTTTTTTAGCTCTGTAATGTCCCATGTTCATATATACTCTGTATAACGCCTGTGCGATTGTATTCGTGCACTTATACAGACGACGTATACTAAATCAATTGCGACAGTATGAAATCGATCGCCGAACATCAGAGCGAGTCCTTTGACCTATGAGTGAGCACTTCTTACGCGCGGATAACTGACTTCCTTTTTTACATCATCCTTGCACATCCGATGTTGATTGGTCATTCGTTGCCGCGTTTCTTCTAATTTCACAACTCCGTGAATCGTCACCGAGGCTTTAAAAAGCCAGGCAACGATCCACGGAGCGCCTTTTGTACAAGTAACCTGTTGTTATGTAGCTGTACCTGATCAGCGAGTACGAGTGCTATCTCTCTGTACGCATTGCATTAAGTGTGTGCTAATCACTCAGACTCTGTGTACAAGATATAGTAAAACTCCTTGTTTTCTGGTGTGAGAGTCTGCATCGAACAATAGGCGAAGGGTCCGTCGGTAGCAGACTGGCGTTAGTGAGAAACCATACAGCAATGTAGATTATCTAAACATTTATCAGCCAGTAATCGTGTAGAATAAGACTAATCAGCATCTGCTGTGCCAGGAAGATTTCAACATCCAGGTCACGACAGAGAGAGAGAGAGAGAGAGAGAGAGAGAGAGAGAGAGAGAGAGAGAGAGAGAGAGAATATATACAAATATTGCAAGTTTAGTTCATTTATAGAAGAATCAAGCGTAATCACAAATAAGCCATTGCACGACTATAATAACAATACTATCATAAACCTTATAAGAAACTAATATTGTTGTTAATAACTAAGAACATCCTTAAAACAACCTACCAACTATTGAGAAGATAATAGAAGGACAAAATACACTTGCTGTCTACACCATAAGCTACACAAGGTAAGAGCAAGCAACATAGCCGCGGTCATTTCGTTGTCCGCGATTCTACAGTGTGACAATACGTCTAACAAACCAACAGCGTCCGTACGAATCAAATCTGTCCACTTTAGCAGACAGCGCGGATAGAACAATATCCGCGCAGATCATCGTCCGCACAGACGAGTAGCGTAGGCGCACTTAGATCTCACAGTCCGCGCGTAACCTCTAGTAACAATAAAAGCTCTCGAGCTTATACTAGTTTCCAAATAAATAATTAATTATTTGTAGCACCTGCGCAGTCCGTCCTTATACCAAGCACAGTCTTTACAGTCTAAAAAACAGGGAAATCGTGCATGTATTACAAAAACTTCTTTTGTTAGCATTTTGCAGGTTTAGCATATAAATGTAGCCTACTTTATATTATTGAAACCTTTTTTGCTCCGCGTATATTTTTAAGGGTTCCGAAGAATTTCTGGCATTGCAAAAATGCGTATAAATGCAGAAAAACTTTTTTGATAAGTGAGAGAGTGTAGTCTCCATTATTGAGAAGTTATTTTGATCAAACAGATAAACTATCATAAACCACCGACATCGTCTGAATATTAAATCTTAAAAATATTAATTATTAAGTATTATTATATAAAATTACATATTATTCCAGAGGCACAACTCTTTTGCTTGAGCTCCAATTTGATGAAGAAGTTATAGACTATAAACCGGGGGATCATTTGGGAGTATTTGCTTGTAATCAAATAAATCTTGTGAATGGTATATTAAAAAGATTAAGTTCATTCGAACAGGATGTTCCAATTGAATTACAAATTCAGAAGCAAGTTCATACACCGAATGGTTTGTATCATATGTTCTATTTATTTACTAGCATAAGCTCGCTTTACTCGTGGCTAACATAACAATGTTTATTTATTTGTGGAGCATTTTTAAAAAAATAAGAATATTTGAAATTTAGAGAAATAGAGTCTGACTGCCGCGGTGAGGGGACGCATGTTTTTCTGTTGAGCTTTGTGCAAGTGATTGGTGGTATGAAGATCGGTATTAAAATAGAAAAGGAAAAAGAGAGGAGAGGAAAGGAGAGCTGAACAAAATTGTGACGAGATACGAGTCTCGCACATGTAAATACGTGTGAAGGCGGCCGCAATAGACGCGGCATGCGCAGCGATCGCGCGCGCAACGAACGAAAGGCGAATCCGCACGACGCGGATTGAGCGCGCGCAGGCAACATCTGCAGGGCGAGTCCGCACGAGCACGGAGCGCGGCAGCCGGCGAGCGACGCAGCGACGACGCGCCAGGCATGCGGTGCGCCGTGAACGCACCTATACACATCCGCGAGCTTTTCTAGAACGAAAACATTCTACTCGAGCTCCACTCCGGGTAGTATCGTGCGCACACGTTACTACAAGGAACAGCGAGAGATAGACCTACGCCGACGAAATCGTCTCGTGAGCCCACGTGATGATTTGGTAGACGAACCGAAACCCCAAACTCCGAATTGCCATCGTGAGCATAACCCGGAATACCCGAGCGACACCGGGCCTCGTCTACGTGAGCACACGGGGGCGACACTCGGTATAACCTACATTCCGACACACTGCTGCCACCCTCTGCCACTGGGAGCCAACAGGGTTAAGAGAGTCACAATAGTTCGGCGGGCGATTCGCCCGGTCGTGCACTCACGTCCTGGTGAAACAAAGGTAAATTCCTAACCAACAAAGCCAGCCTTACGCCGACATATCACGACTCGCTTTATCTCTGTGTGCACACAGGATAAAGAGAAGAACGAGACGAGCGACGAAGATTTGTGAAGCCGTGCTCCACAAATCCGAGGGATAACCTTAAAACACCGTGACACTATCCCGGCCGTTACTGTGCGCACACAGAGCGGTCAAGTTCGTTGTTACACGGCACATTCGGATCGGCGTAGCCGTACGTACACGACTCCACCGTACCGAATGAATTCCTAACCTCAAAATCCGCTACCGAACCGATACACCACAGCCACGAACATCGAATCATTCTTGTAACGAAATCACGGATATATTCTTGTAGATTGTTAACCGCGTTAGTTTAAACAATTCTACTTGTAAAGGTGAAGTATTTTTAACAAGACGCATAATTGATTTCTGTTTCAGCCGGGATTTAACAACTGATTCCAAATGCTATTGTTTAATTAAGAAATATATTTTGTTATTATTGAGAATATAAAAACCGACTCTTTTTTGCTCCTTTCCCTTATCCTGATCCTGGAACCCACTAACTATCCAGTCTCTTGGGGAAAGTTAAACCGTTACATGGCACTCGGACAGGGAACTGATTAAGAATATTTCGCCTAAAAAAAATTTTTTTTTTTACGTAAATTGTGCACAGAATTTCGTCTCAAACTAAAACCGGGAATTTTTTTTCTTTTATTTACGATGAGGCTTAGTTCGATTTACCGCCTCAACAAGGAGCAGCTTATCGCCGAACTGCGGGGGAGAAACCTCAACTGTGAGGGTGCCGTAGGATTTCGTCGGGAAAGCAGAAGATCCAACTGGGTATGATGAAGTAGCCGATTTGAAACAAGACCTAGAACTCGAACGCTACGAATTAATTCAACGAACGCTTGAAGAGACCCGCAACGCCGAACGCTCATCCACCCCGACTGGAGATTCACCGGAAATACCACCAGGAGAAAACAAAATTCTCGACCAGATACGCAAGTGGAACTGTCACTTTGAGGGAAGAGACGTCTACTCTTTCTTAGAACGGGTCCGGGAACTACAGGCATCGTACGGATTTACCGATGAACAGCTACTGCAAGGAGCCTCTGAACTGCTGCGAGAAGAAGCCCTGCAATCGTGAAGAAATTACGCCAGCGACTGTCGGACCTGGGAGGAGCTCAAAATCAGGTTAAGAAATTTTTATTTATCGAGCGGAGAACGACGGAATCTAACAAGACAAGTCGCCGAAAGGATTAAAAAACCCAACGAGAACATAAGGTCTTACTACAATGCATTGACGACCCTGATGAGAAGAAGGGGAGGATATACGTTGATAGAGCAACTCGACAATATATATTACAGTATGAAATCCGAGTTACAATTGCGGGTGCGCAGGGAAGAGATAACAGACGTACCTCAGCTTTTACAACGCATCGAACAGTACGAAGATATTGCTGCCAAACTGCGCGAACAAGAACGAAAAACTGCCATCAATAGCGCCTCCACAAGTAAAAACACCATCGACTATTATAACAGAGCCGAATGCTGTTGGAGTTGCAAACAACGCGGCCATTCCCGCGCTGACTGCAAAAATGTAGCACGGAAGTTCCGTTCTGTATGCGGAAAGGGCGGCGTTCTCATAAGAGACTGCCACGGATTCCCGGATCGTTCGGGAAACGCGACATGGGACGGCTCTACAGTAGCGGGAGACCGTCCCAAGACTGCCGATACCTCGTAAACGTACAAATAAACCATGATACGGTGCTGGCATTGGTTGACCCAGGGGCCGTGAGTTGGTTCATAACACCAGGAACCGCCATGATCAGACAAAATAACGGTTGGTGGCATGGGAAGCAAGAGACGATGGCTACACTGGCAGACGGCTCAACCACCGAGCTAACAGACTATGTGGAAGGTGAGGCGACAACCCTCGGCACCACCTTCAGGAACAAATTTATTATCATGAAAGGGCTACACTATGAGATGCTATTGGGGATGAACGCGTTACGCAAACTGAAGATCCGCTTGATCATATCAGGAAAGGAATTACAACCCGACCGGTCCCATATCACGGTACTCTCAGTCAGCGACGTCGGCATTCAGGAAATCTCGAAAGATCAACAGACACAAGTGGACGAACTCATCCAATACAAAAAAGAGCTCTTCGAAGGTATACAGGGCCCGACACCGCTCATCGAATACACAATAAAAGTAACCGAATCAAATTCAGTCAAAAAACGCTACTGGCCACGCAACCCCGCCATGCAACAAATAATCGACGAGGCAGTCGAAGAAATGTTACAGGAATATGTGATTGAGCTATCCGACAGCGCTTGGAGCTCCATCATAGTTCTCTCAAAGAAGAAGGATGGAAAGAGGCTTTTTGGCATCAACTTCCAGGGCATCAACAAAATCAGCATCAAAGATGCACACCCGCTACCACAAGTTCACGCGACACTAAACAAACTCCGGGGATCAAAGTACCGCACGATCGGCCTGAAAAATGGATACTGGCAAATACCGCTGTCAGAGGAAAGCAAGAAGTACACCGCTTTTACCGTTCCCGGAAGAGGCTTAATGCAATTTAAGGTTCTTCCATTCGGTTTACACTCGGCTCCAGCAGCATTCATGCGGCTAATGAACGCAGTCATCACACCAGATTTAGAACCCAATGTGTTCTGTTACCTCGACGACATAGACATTGTTACAGAGGACTTTGAACAGCACCTACAGCTGATTAGCGAAACCTTCCGCCGGTTACGAGACGCCAAGCTGAAGCCGAATTGGGAGAAAAGCCACTTTTGCAAAAAACAGCTGAAATACCTAGGTCATGTCGTCAACAAAGAGGGACTACATACGGACAAAGAGAAAGTAAGGGCAATCACCGATCTACAACCGCCAACGAACCTCAAGGAGTTACGCCGGTTTTCATGATTAACATCCTGGTAGAGGAGGTTTATTCCGCAAGTAGCAAAGAAAACGGCCCCCCTTAACAGGAAATTAAAGAAGAAAGTGAAATGGGAGTAGGGCCCCGACCAACAAGAAGCATTCGAAAGGTTCAAAGAAGACCTATTGCAAGCCCCAGTCCTAGCGTGCCCAGATTTCGCCAAGACATTTGTATTACAAACCGATGCCAGCAACGAAGGATTAAGGGCAGTCCTAACTCAAGAAGTGGAGGGAAAAGAACGGGTGATCGCCTATGCCAGCCGATCATTAAACCAGGCCAAACGGAACTACTCAGCAACAGAAAAAGAATGTCTCGCCATAAAATGGGGAATTTGGAAGTTCCGAGAATATCTCGAGGGCTATCATTTTGTCGTCCTGACAGACCACCAGACTTAAATGGCTCGAGAAGATTGACAATCCATCAGGTAGATTAGCACGATGGGCGATGGAATTAGCACAGTGGGATTACGAGGTCAAATACCAAAGAGGTAAAGATAACACCGTCGCAGATGCTCTATCCAGACAACCAGTAGCTGTATGCAACATCGATATCAAAACGAACTGCACATGGTACACAAAAAAATTGACTACTGTCTAGCAGGATCCAAAGACCTATCCGGAGTACTGCATCAAGAATGTAGCATTACACCGCCATATCCTACACACGTTGGATTTTAACGACACAGACGCGACCAAAGACTGGAAAATCTGCATACCCACCGAAAAACGAACCAAAGTTTTAAGAGAATGCCATGACGATCTGACCGCAGGGCATTTGGGAGTGGCCAAAACACTACAGCGACTGGCCCGAAGGTACTACTGGCCAGGTATGTTACAGGATGGAGCCAGGTACGTGCGTAACTGCATAAATTGCCAAACTTACATAGCTCAACAACAGACAAAAGCGGATACCATGTATGCGACCAACGTCGAACAGCCTTGGAAGATGGTCTCAATTGCTCTTGTCGGACCTCAACCACTCTCCAACAAAGGTAACATATGGCTACTGGTAATGCAGGACAGATTTACCAAGTAGGTAGAGCTAGCAGCACTTAAGAAAGCCGACAGCAGGGCCATAATCCGTCACGTAACGGAAAAAGTTTTCCTCCGCCATGGTTGTCCCAACACGCTAGTCAGTGACAATGGTCGACAATTTGTCAGCAGAGAATTTGAAGAATTTCTGAAAGAAAACGGGGTAAATCGCCGAAAAACCCCGCCGTTTAGTCCGCAATGCAACCCGGTAGAACGGACCAACAGTGATCGCCATATATGTAGGCAAACATCAGAAGAAGTAGGATGGAAATTTGCGCGAGCTAGAGTTCGCCTACAATACCGCTAGCAGCACGGCCATCGGCTACACTCCGGCATATTTAAACACAGGAAGAGAGTTTAGAACGCCAGGTAACCTTCACCAGAAAGTGGGATCGCAGCATACTACACCACTCTCCAGTAGAATTCAGCACATAAAGGATGCCATTGAATTAGCGAAGGCGCAAATGGTTCGTTAATTCGAAAAACAACAGAAGCATTATAACCTCCGGCGACGGGAATGGAAACCGAATATCGGTGACAAAGTAGTCAGGAAATCGGTAACTTTATCGAGTAAGGCCGACGCACAAAATGTCAAGCTAGCCCCAAAATACTCAAAGCTGCTTACGGTCAAGAAACAGGTGTCGCCGATTATATTTGATCTGCAGGACGACAGAGGGCGTTACGTGAAACATATACAAGTGAAAGATTTCAAGCCCTTCACCGACGCTGAACAGGAGCTATAAATGCGCCAACGACGAAAAACTACAGTCAGTCGTCAAACCAACGCCAAGAAGGATGGACAACCGGCTAGTCAAAAGCGCCCCCGTGAGAGCCATACCGATGTCGGTAGAGATATCGGTATACGCTAGACTAACTTTTTCCTTAGTAATTGTCTTACTGCTACTTATTTACATTTGTGTGTGTATATATATATATATATATTTCATTTATTTATTCGCTTCTTTATTTTATTATTTGTTTCTTATTTATATATTTGTTTGTTTGTACACATTTTTTATGTCTTTATACGTTATTGACATTGTCTTGTTATTTACCTATATTTAATATAATTTAATTAATTATGTATGAATTTCGAATTCATTTAATTTTTATTTTTGAATTTATTAATATAAAAAGGCCATTTCCTTGGTAGTCTATACTTCAGAAAACGTATGATACCACATGAAAGAGATCGAGACTTGAAAATTTGTTGATTGAATTTCTTTTGTACATATATTATTGTAATAGAAAAGTATTTACGCTAAAAATAGAGTAAATATTATAGAAATAAAAAATGAATATCATGTTAAATATTATAAAAAACAGTAAAGAAAGTAAAAAAAAAGATTGTTAAACAAATAGTTTAAATTTATTCGAATTTCTACGCAAGTTTCTAAGATATAGAGATATACCTGTTAGTGACCATTTCTAAATCACAACAAAGGTTACGGATTATTTAAATATACCATAATACCTTTCAAGTCACAACTATGTGTTATAATTTAAAAACACCTATTTAAAAATAATTATACTTTGTAAATGGCTTATCTATTAATGTATATGATTTAATGTATGTGTAAATGTTCGTTCCCGTTTCTATATTAACAATATTATAATAATTTCTTCTTGTAACTATTGTAATCAGCTTTTTGCAAGTATTTTTGGATCAGCAAATTTTTTTACCAATATTTTTCACGGGAAAAATTGACCAAACATAATCATTCATTGTTTCCAAATTATTCAACTACTCTATTGGAAAAAAATCAAAGCATCGTAAAAAAACCGCAAAAAAACCCTCAGATTTTCAATTTAAGGTACATATTGCTGAAATCAAATGTTTAGTCAAAAGTTATCAGAAATTTTTTATTTTTGTATGTTTACGAAAAATTGTTAAAATTTATACATTTTTTTTCGCTTAGCCGTTTTTTTATTAGATTCGGTATCACCGTGAGGGACTTGGATTCGTAAACTACATACAAAAATAAACATTTTTACCGTTTTTGAAGTTATTTTAAGTCCAAGCACTCTTCAAGCAAGACTGTTGTCCATTTTTTTTTGGATTCGGTCCCACTGTGCGCTGGTGACATTGCTGTAGTCAGTTGGGTAATACTCAAATCGTCACGCCAGTCTTGACGTCACCACCAAGGAACAGGGATGCCAACGGCCAGGATGTAGATGCCGCCGGAATTCCGCCAAGATGCTCCGCTGCGCTCCTAACCTCTCCAGAACACCACGAATTTTGAACAGTCTCCCTGGCTCTTTTTAAGGAGCCTTGCAATAATGCTCCTGCGCGTGGAGCCTGTGGGAGGCTAGTTATTCTTAAAAATATATAGACTCACACGGAGTCACTTAGAAAACTGGCAAAAACTGCGCTCGATGACGGAGCGATCTGACAAGCGTATGAGACTCACCTGGAGCTGACGAGAGAGAGAGAGAGAGAGAGAGAGAGAGAGAGAGAGAGAGAGAGAGAGAGAGAGAGAGAGAGAGAGAGAGAGAGCGAACAGACGGGTCGCACACAATCTCTTTAAGAACATCTAAAGCGGGAAGAGGACAACAAGAGGCAGAAAGTAAACAAACAGGTTAGAAAAGTCGTCAAGAACAGAGAGAGAAAAGTAAACAAAGGGAAGCAGGAAAGAAAGCAAAATGAGTGAAGGAAAGAAGCTAGAAGAATGATTGGTGTGGACGCTAGAAGAAATTAGAGAACTAGAGATAGTGATGATAGAAAAAGAAAGGGAAGACTAAAGAGTAAAGGAGATGTGGTAGAAGGAGCTCAAAGTCAAGGACAAAGAGATTAGCGAGATAAGAAAATAGAGAGGCTGGAAAATATGTCAACAGAAGTGGAGGTACAAGAAGGAGGAAAAAAGGAAGCAACAACTAAAGAAGAAAAATAAGAATAGAAAAGAAAGAAAGAGACACAAGAAGTCACTGTTTATCATAAAATGATTGTACTGGAGGCAAATAAAAGTGAAAGACTGGACAAAGAACACAATTTGAGAGGAAGTGTGGTGGATAGAAAAGGTGAGCGAAAACATGCTAAGAATAAGTTTCAAAGAGACAAGAGGGAGAAAGAAACTAGGGAATTAGAGATGGGTGGCTAGAGAAGAAAATTTCTATATATTAGACGAGTGACTAAGCATCAAAAAGAAAGAGAAGATTCCACTTGGTTAAAATGACAAGAGAACTAGAAGAGAAAAAAACAGAGAAAGGAGAAAAAATTAAACTTAAATTAGAAAATCAATGGATAAAGATTTGAGAAGGAAGGTACAAATGGAACAGGAAGGAAGGAGGACTAAAGAAAATTCCAGAAGAGGAAGCAGATGAGGAATCCGTTATAGAAAGCTGGAAGGAGGCCAAGCTCTGCGAGATCAGAGTACAGGAAGAGAGAACCAAACAAGAAAAGGAAAAGGAAGAAAAGAATAAACAGGAGCTTGAAAGAGCAGAAATAGAAAAGAAGGAAAGTGCACAAAAAAAGATGGAAAGCACACAGGAGAAAAGGAAGGAAGAAAGTTGCAAAGAGAAAGAAGAGAGCAAATGCCAGTGAACGAGGAAAGATAAAGAAGTAAAGATGCAATAGCGAGAGGAGGAAAAGGAAGGAAAGAAATAGGAAGCACCAGAGAAAGAAAGAGAGAAGAGAGGGGGAGCGAAGAGAATACACTACACGAACAAAAACACTGACATACACACATAAAATACACATGCATGAATAAGAGTACACACTACACAAACAGGGCACTAACGCAATCACAGACACAGGTACACAAATAATGAAAATTTAAAATAAAGGGAAACGAGCACAAAGATGTAAATAAAATACTTAATGTAAAATTGAAAACTATTAAGTTGAATAAACATTTTTATTATTTGAAATTTATATTTTTTGTTGGTGGTATTCTCTGTATGCCATATACTCTCTTATATTTCTATTATAATCTCCCTCTATATATCTTACCTAAAATTTTAATTTGAATAGGATCGAGCTCAGTGGGCCTCCTTCCCTTATCCTTTTGTGCAACACAAGCCCACCTTGTCCTCTTGTCTTCTATTATTTTAATTTCGCTTCTTGTCCCTTTGCTCCTACAGCGCCCTCGACTTTCACTCGTGCTCAAAATATCACCCTCGCTAGAAAAAGCCAATTTCTCCCCTAGTTGCTCAATATACTATTCCCCAATTCAGAATTCCAAAACGAATAAACATGCCAAGTTTTGTAAGTATATATAAAAATATATAAAAATAAAAAAAAAACATAGCGGCCACGAGTGCGGGCCACATGTTAAGGGCAGGAAATAAATCGTTCGTGTGTCATACTAAAAAGACAAGTGGAATTGTTGTGTGTATTTTTTGTGATAATATATACCACGCGAGTTGTTTTGAGAGAATTGATAAAGTAAAAACTCTAAGTGATGTGTTTATTATCTGCCCAAACCACGAAGATGTCAACCTAACCTCAAACGTAACTCAAGATCTGCTAAGCAAAGAAGTGAAAACCGTATTAGCTCAACTTAAGAAAACTACAATAAGTGAAATTAAGAATCAAATACTAAATGAACTCAATGATAGTAGTATGAGTGAAGAAAAAACCATAACAACTGCAGTTCCTCAAGGAACTATACAAGAACCGTTACTATTTATAATATACGTGAATGATCTACTGAGAGATATGCCAAATGATTCTATCCTGTCCTACGCTGATGACACCATCGTCATCTCGAGTGACGATACGTGGGCTAAGGCAGAGGAAAGGATGAATGAATATTTAAAAACCGTAGCGAAATGGCTAGCAGTAAATAAATTGTCTTTAAATGTAGAGAAAACGGTTGTCATGACATTTGGAAATTACTGTGATAGTGTGCCATTAACAGTTGATATAAGGCTAGATAGCAAATCATTAAAAAGAGTTGAATTCCATAAATATTTAGGATTAATCTTCGATTTTAACATGAAATGGGATAAACACGTTGATTATATTATAAAAAAATAAATTATTTGATCTTTATTTTTGCTAAAATTAAGAACATCATGGACACTAAAACACTACTTACTGTTTACTACGCTTTCTTTCATAGCATAATTAATTATGGAATAATTGCATGGGGCGGAGCTTATGGTACTTGCATTAAACTAATTCAAGGGGTACAAAATAAAATCATGAAAATTATTTGTAAAAGCAAATTTATAAAAGAAAAATACCCACTAAACGTAAAACAATTATTCCTTTATCAATCAATCTTGTACGATCATAAAAATCCAAGATAAAAATATATTAACTCGACGAGCAAAACAAGAAACAAAGATATTCAATACCTAAAATATCTAAGACAATAGCTACAAAGAATAGTTACTATGTAGCCATTAAAATTTTTAACAATTTAACAAGTGATCTGAAAGAATTAAGTAGTAGTATGCTACAAGTTAAAACAAAACTCAAAGAATACATCAAAGAAAATGAATGCAATATATTCTGGAAAAACTCTTAAATTTTAAGTACTAGTATTTTACAATTAACCAACGCAATGTAAGAGATCTCAAATAGAAATTTTATGTAAATAAGTACTTTTGAAAGTTATAGTATAAACTATATAGAAATGTATTATTAATAAGTATTTTGTTAAACATTAAAAAGTTTTATCATCGTTATTTGGGTATTCAAATTCAAAACTTTATTCAATTGCGTGTATTTTTGCAATGAATATTAGTAGCTAGAAAAGACAAATAAACACAATCATGAGTAACAATTTTTACAACAACAGTATGAAAGGGCTGGAAAGGTGGGGAGAACAACGAGTATGCAAAGTACATACTTGTTTTGTTTTTCTACTTTTTTTTCTTGTTTAGTTTTAGGTTAGTTTTTAAGCTTTTCTTTATACCATTTCCTATGTACAGGTAATTTTATTTACCTCTACAGGATGCCTTCTAAAGGCATTGTAAGTGGTTTGATAAATAAATAAATAAATATACACTCACACACACATCTATACGGACATTTTGCAAAAACACGTGATTCGAACTGTACAAACGACATAATGGATTTCTAACCTATCTTTAAGAGAGCAGAAAATTTTACTATTACAAAGCTTTCTCTAGGAGAAAGCAAAAAGTAGCTGTAAAGTTTCAGAATAGGCCTGACCTTCTACTAGAAATTATGTAGAAAACAAACATGATATAATGTCTAATAAGTAGTTTTACATACAAATTTGACACTAATAACCAAGTAAATTATATGTCTACTGATACGAACACATGTTGGTTTTAACTAACACTATTTTTTTTAATGGCCATTTTTTGATTTTTGAAAAACATTATTTTGCGTTTTTTTACTCATCCTATCGTTACACACAATTCAACTAAAATGCATTTAAAAGAGAATAAAATTATCTACTTTTCCTTGTTTGGTCCTCGGGATCGATTGCTTTGTTCGGCAGATAAAATGAAAAAGGGTGATTTTTTTTTTGAAATTTATATCTCTAAAACTAAACATCATAACCTCACGAAAAAAATAGGTCGATGGGTCACGTGCCAAATTATATCCCATTAAAATTTTAAGTGAGTTGACTACTTATTGCGACGGGGTGATCGTCGAGGTAGAAATCTTTCTCTCTCTTTCTCTCTCCACTGGACATCCCGTCCTTCAAGACGGAGACGCTGAGGAATTCATTTTTCATCAGCGCCTCCTACCTCTGGAACAGCCTTCCATCTCAACTTCGCGACACACTATCCATATCACACTTCAAACAAGCAGCCAAAAATTATTTCTTTAATTTGGAAAACACATAAACATCGCACAAACATACATACATTCTCTTTCATCTCATGTCATCTCTCAACATCACACACACCTTATACTATATACCCTTACACAAATTTTATTTATTCCTTTATCATAATACACTATATTTGTTATATGTACAACAAAATGTACAAAAATAAAGAGCAATTAATCTAATCTAATCTAATCTCTCTCTCTTCCATGCTACTTCCTACCAGGGCTGTACCACTCTATGAGTTAGTGGGAATTTGTTTTGTACTAATAGCAGTGGGAATTTCTTTTGTAAAACGGAGAGAGAGAGAGAGAGAGAGAGAGAGAGAGAGAAATAGCAGTCGAATGATCGACTGCTATTTCTCTTGAATTTTTAAAGCACGAGCCATCATCCAAACGAGAGGAAGGAAGATTAACAGAGAGTATTTACAGAGGTAGTTCAAGTGAAGTATTTGTTTAAGAATTTCATAGCCATACTGCCGGGAGTAGGCTTGCTTGATTTGAAGAGACATTCTGTGTAGCCATCGGAAGTTTCGTTCGCGAAAGCGTATTACTCGGGTTTAAGTTCGCCGCCGAATTCCAGTCGATGCTTTGTTGTGAATCACATAAAGATAAAGACGTGTGATTTCAGTGTGTCAAAATAAGGTGTCATAGTTTGTCTCCCGTTTTTACCCACGACCGAATCTCCTCAGAGATAAGGAGTTTCCAATAGCCGGCAACGTGTAGTGAATTTTGTCTAAAGTTAAATTCCTTCGATCTGGCGCCCGTTTAATAAATATGGTCGGGCGATATTGAAGCTAGTTTTAACAAGTGAATAGCGTAATCTCACGCCCGGATGTCCCTGAAAATCCACCTCGTTACATTATTTTTTCAATAATAAATCGAAAACTGAAAAGAATGAGTTTTTTTTGCCTCGATTACGGACGTAATAAGGCCATATTGCACTTGAGATTTTAGGAAAAAGTAGATATTTTATGTGTTCTGGTTAAGTTCATTTCGCAGCTTTCAAACCCCTATGGTTCTTAAGATATCAAGGTTTCAATTTTTTTTGAAAATTTTTTGATTCCTTATATCTCTAAAACAATGTAGTCAAATGCTTCAAAATTTTATTCGGTGATTTACCATAAAAAGGTTCTCAAAGTAAAGAGCTAAAGTGGTGGAGTTGCGGCAGGGACGGTAATCTATGGTGTGGCGGCGGCTGAGGTTGCAGTCGAGGTGGAGGGGGTTGAGGTCGTAGCCGCGGTAGAGGAGGCTGATTTTTGTGCTCTCTTCTGCTCTAGCAGACGCCTGCCTTTCTTGTGCCAGTCCACGTTGCAAGCCTGCGGCTCATAAAGCTCGGAATATTGGTAGAGGTGGCGCTTGAGTGCGGCTGGTCGCGTCTGCTTGCGAGGAGGAGGGCCAGGCGTCTTTGCCCCTGTACGCTTCGGTGATAGTTGCTGGGGCACCGTGAAGCTGTGCTTCAGCTGTTGCGGCGATGGTGTTAATGCCGGTTGGTTCGGCGATTTTGATGCTGATCGGTGTGGCTGCTGCGGTGCTGCGAGCACTAAGAGCCCCAGGTACGCTCTGCCGGCGTCGTGACGATGCGTGTGCGTCCCTCTTGCCGCGGCAGCGAGCTTGGCCGGGCTTAGCTTGGCTGGGGTGTACCGACGCGGGATCAGCACCTTTTTTGCTGCGTCCGGGACTGGTGGAGTGGCCTCGGTCCCGATTTTTTGGTCCCGCGTCCCCCAACCGGGCGAGGCCTGGTAGAACCAGCCCTTGGCAAACCGCTTGCTGCCGGGCAAGAAGTTAGCGCCGTTGCCTCTGCAGGTGCGTAGACACGGTATATTATACTGTTGTGTCCTTCTTAAAACGTTGTTCCTCGTTGGTTTTTAACTACTGTACACGTGCGCGCGCGAGAGAGAGAGAGAGAGAGAGAGAGAGAGAGACGATTATAATTGTCGCTTACCAACACTCTGCGATGCCTTCAGCCAGCACCGCCTCGTTCACCTGCGTCGCCTGGTCGCAGATCTTCATAGGTTCCATCTGCGACGACGACTCCCGCTTCCTCGACTTCGGCACCTGGGGCTCACTAGCTGTTGGAGTAGCTTCCATTTCAACTGATTAGCTTCGACGTAGCTCATTGCTGCTCTTTCTTCGGCACTTTGGCTTTTTGGAATTTGGGCGGCTGTCTACGGCCGCTGTTTTTGTTTTCGTTAGGTCGCGTAGGTTGCGAGATGTGTAAGGCATTTTATCGCGCATGCCGTGTTATTTTCTCTCTCTCTCTCTCAAGTTTCGTGCTTTTACTATGTCTTTTTTACTTTTTTGAGTTTTTTATGTTCCTGAATTATTCTTTCGTTTTTAGTAATATCAATTCACAATTCACGGTTCTATGTATATTAAAAAATTTTTTGTTGTTGATTTTTTATTGTTTTTCTATTTGTGAATGGTGTATTCAATCTTCAAAATATGACTTAAGATTATTTATGTGAAACTTTCCTCGCTCTTTTTTCGTATTTATATCTATTAGTAGATATGTATCTATTCCTACTTGTTTCTGGACCTCGTATGGTCCCTGGTAAATGTAAACAAATTTGGCTATTTTTCCGTTTTCCGCGTCGGATACGTTTAATGCTTTTATCATTACTTTGTTTGCTACATCTAATTCGAAATTCTCCGCGTGAGCGTTCTTTTTCGCCGCGCGTTTGAGAGCTATCCTATGTGCTTGTTTTTCGTTTGTGATTTCATTTTTTTCGCGCAGTATATATAAGTATATTTTTCATACTCGCATGGGTTTCCGGCCGAAATGTAATTCCGTTGGTATATAGTTCGTTGTTTTGTGGTGCGTTTCATTTATAAAATTTTGTATTATTTTTACGTATCGCGACCAACCTTTATGTTTGTTGCTTACAAACGTACGAAAGAATCGTCCTAATTCCCTGCGTACCCTTTCCACAATATTGCTTTGTGGGTGTCGGATAGATGAATATACGAATACGATGAATATATAAATTTTCCGCTCGTAAATCGCATCCCATGGTCGCATATTATCGCTTCTGGTTTACCGTACGTCGGTATATAATCTTCTGTCAATTTTTTGATTACCGCGAGAGCTGTTGCTTGTCGGAAAGGGTAACATACTACATATTTACTGAAAACATCTATGCTGGTTAATAGGTATTTTACTTTCCCCGCCGAGGTAGGAAGTGGACCGTAAAAGTCTATTGACAGTAATTCATCGGTCCGTAGCGCGTATGAGATTTTAAATTTTAGAGAAAAGCAGTAATCATTTACTGATCTACGTCCGAATTTTGACAACAGATCATAAATAGGAAAGTAATTATATATAGTAGTGTATTATTATCATATAAGACAGGTCCGGGATACCAGGTAGTAGAAATTTATTTCAATAATAAAAGTTTTTATAACAAAATAAATATATTCAAATTATATTTAAGGATAAGAATATTGCATTAATTGTTGCATATATTCTGAGTCACAAAATATATGAATAAATCCGCTTTGATTTTTACAAATAAGATTTTAAGTAGATACGGTTGAATTTGCGTTATCTGCTTTAGTTCGAAATTTTTATAAGTGTTTGACAAGTCTTTGAATTTATGACAAATGTAGGACTGATACGCTTTAAGATACGATATCGTGCCTGACTCGTAATTTTATAAGTATAGAAACGATTCGCAATATATCTAAGTCGTTTATCTTCTCAAGGCGTGAGCTGCTCTTGAGAAGAGACTAGGCGCTTAAGTTGCGCTGGAGCTAGTGAGTTAATACGGATTATGCGGGTGCTTTTATAGGCCACGGAGAGAGCGAAATCGAGCCGCCGGAAGAACTATCACATACATACTTGCATACACTCATTCACACCTATATACAAAAATCATTCATACACTTATAATATAATGCTCACGCCGCGCCGCCGCTCGCTCTCTACTCCTACTCTCATTATAATTGCGCCGCTGTGCTCGCCGCTCGATCTATATAGATATAGGCGCGTGTGTCGCGCTCTCCCCGCTTTCTTGCTACTTGCCGCTGTTGCCGCTGGCTGGCTCGTGGCGCTGCTGTTGTACTGCTTTGAGCTCAGCTGTTAACTGTGGCGCGTAGCTTCATATTGGGAGTGGGGAAGTACAAGTAATCTTGTATAATCTAAAATGTTGTTTCATATAATTTAGTATTTAATATTTCTAAATTTTTTTGTAGAGCTTGTACGAGGTGTTACACGCCCTCTTTACTGCCTTATTTTAATTTTTCTACAATCCGCGTCCGATATATATATATATATATATATATATATATATATATATATATATATTCGGTGGTTTATGGACCAATTTAAATTGTGTAATATGTTCATTCACTAGCAAATCTAGGCTCAACTTTTCTCAGTATTCAATAATAATATAATACGCTTTTAAATTAGCATTACCATCGCTCTGGACTGTAAGCGTCGCACCCTCGTCTTGCTGGCCGCTTCTTTCTTGAATCGCTGCCCCGCATCTGGCTCCTGATTTACGGTCAGGGTGGCTACCTGCGGAGGCATCTAAAACGTTGCCGGTACATTTACTCTTTCTTCAAAACGCATTACAGGCACAATAGCACAATCGTCACACACAGCACAATTCGGGTCCAATGCTGCGGCTGGTGGTGCTGCTGAAGTGCTCGCCACAGCTTCTGCCACACTTTCCACCTCTGCACGCCTTCTATTCTGCTGCTGCTGCTGTTGCTCTGTCTGATTTCAATCGCCTATTACATCAAGCGCTCCAGCTTCTTCATCCAGACGTCTTTTCTTTTGCGGGCTAGCGTCTGCAATAAACATAAAAAGTATAAAACATTAATAAAAAGAATTATTAGAAAATTGTAAAATCTGTATGACAACGAAATATTAAATTATATAATCAACTTTTACTTCTTATTTTTATGTACCTCCGCCACAATATAGTGTTCACACTAAAGACTTGACGGTGGTGTACCCGAGGTAAAAGCGTCACCCATCTCTCTCTGTAAAGGTGCCTCTCATCTTTGCGGTGTGCCAATGTCTAACTCTTCCATATCGTCGTCAGGACTAGTGACTTCCTCGCTAGTCTCAAAAACTTCTGTTAGCTGACTCGCTAACAAACTCCTGGCCACCGTCCTTATAAAAGTCCTTGTATCGTCTTGCTCTACACCCAAAACATGTATACCCCCTGTAAAAACACAAAAATTATAAAATAAATTTAATTTCTACTGGCCTAAAAGTAAATAAAATAAGTACTTACGCAATTCGTGATACTTCTTAACAAGCGGAAGCTCGTAATGTTCCGGCACGAGTCTACCGCTCGCTGACAAATACCTCTCAGCGATATATGTAGCCAATACAATCTGGTGTATTCACCTGTCGTAGAGTTTGAACACAAATTCTAAGACACACAGCGCTAGAATGTATAAAAACTCTAGCGCAAGATTATACGGTGTCACGTCCAGTATTTGCGACCACCACATTCAGACACTACAGCGCTGAAACTCGCAACAAGTTCAACAAAACTTGCCGACTCGGGGATGCGAACGAATTCTTCACAACGAGCCATTGCGACTGACTTCCTACTCTTTTCTTGACTTTTAAACACGGAGAGCCCTGCACGAGACTGCAGAGTAGACTGGATGGCAGCGCAAACGTCTCCAGAGCTTTTATATTACTCAGCCTGGGTTCTACTCTTCGTTTTCGAGCTTCCACCCCTCTATTGATTAAGAGAAAAATATCTCAATACACCGAGCGCTCCCTCACGATACCCACCCGCGGATCACGTCCGCGGGTACAAGGTTTCCACATTTTCCTGAAAAATAAAGCCTTTCTTGACACCTTGAGATACGCAGGCCAGTTTAGAGGTAAATTTATGCAGAGGTATGCACTTTTATAGTATATGTATAGTTTATGCGTAGTCCTGTCTCTAAAGCAAGCCGCGACACTTGCGAGACACGTGGCCCACAGTTGCGCTGAACGGAAGGTATTTACTTCTCTTACATTTGTTGCACCCCGTCGAAGCATCTCGAGACTGCTCTTGCGAATTCGAACTATAATAACGCCGATAAACTTTATATTTTTACTATGCGTGCGCATGAAAGGGCGCAGATGGTGGCAGTTTAAAAAAAAAAACATCTTTTAATGGAAAAATCTTGTCAGGGCATCGCCCTTTCCCCTCCCTCTTAAACTTTGCTCGGGTTTGAACACTAGCCCCCGCTTTTCTCGCGTCTACACACATCAGTTCTCTGTTAGCTAATGCAGGAATTATAGCTGAAATATTTAACGTCTACCGTGTGCGTGTGTTTGTGCCGTTAAGTGTGACAATGGCTCAAGCTATGCTAAAACGAAAGGACACACTCGGAGAGGTGCCCGAAGAAGGCAAAAAGAAAATCATGCTCGAGGCAGCACACAATCGTGTAGTTACACCGCCAAACTTTGCTGTATTAACAACAATTTACCTGTTAAATAACTCAAATTAAAAAAAAAAAATCAGCGTCTGTTTTATGCACAACGACATCACTGATACTTTTTATCAAACTATTCAACTTCTCAACCATCAGTATTCCTACGGACTCATTTTTAAGCCTCACCACATGGATTACTCTTCTAAATAATTTTGGAAATATTACAGCATATTTTGACGGCAGCGTAGCCAACAACCCTGAAAAAATCTCACTCAATGACTATACAGACATACGCTTCACTACATCCTTCAGCGTGAAATCAATTCTTTTCTACAATATTTTCAAAGAGCCTACTGATAAGGGGAAAAATTTGTCACCCCTGCGACTGTACTACAAAGATGGACTTTTCACGGACTGAAAAAAGCAGCCGTCTGTATCGACGAACGCTATCGACGCTTAGAACGCATCGCATCGTCTGTCAACGACTGCACCGACTACATCATAGAAGAGCATTCATGCTTCGTCAAAATAGAATATCTTTTCGACACCGACAACAAAAATCTTTTTAAATTACGCCTTGAAAATAATAGAAAAGTTGTACGACAAAATGTTTAAGAGCAGTTTGATGTCTCTAAAGACGCTTACTTTTTAAATACTACTTCGATATTATATACTTACAATTAACAACATTGTATGCAAATAATAACTTATAAAAAATTACTTGTACAAAAATTACTTGTAAAAATTACGAAAATCAAGCTGTAAATTTTCCAAATAACAAACAAGCATAAGAAAAGTCGCCTGCTGCAATAAACATTTATTTTTACTCTTAAATTACAATTTTATTTATTTAAAAACACAAACTATATTATATCCTAAATGTATTTTCGCATAAGAGAAACAATCCTCCGGTGACTTAAAGTATCCTAAATATCCTGTCAGTAACACCATAAAATTACGTAATAGCAGCGCCCATGTCGTGCAACAAATGGTCACCCCCACTCTCTCTACAGCACGCTTACTCACCTCAATAAGTACACATGTTTGAGAAAGCTACAAACATCTGGGTCTACGCCACGCGACCGTCATAAATAAACACATTTCCACTCTTAGGCCCGCAAGACCCCCTTTCCTTGATCCCCGGTATGTCTCTCAAAATTTTCTATCCTCCTAATACAAAAGCGGCGGAACGCGGAAATTCAAATCTCTCTCTCCCTCTTTCTCTCTCTCTCTCTCTCTCTCTCTCTCTCTCTCTCTCTCTCTCTCTCTCTCTCTCTCTCTCTCTCTCTCTCTCTCTCTCTCTCTCTCTCTCTCTCTCTCTCTCTCTCTCTCTCTCTTTCTCACGTGAGTACAACAGACCTGTTCCGCTTTGCTCATTTTTCATAGCACTCTTACTGCCGCACCCTGCCTTCGGGCCTATTGTTTTGTAGATCGTTGCATGCGCTTTTCTGCAACCTTCAACGTGAGATAATAATCACTGGAGGCTGCAACTTCTTTCGGCGCTACTTTTCTGCTTAAACATCTGTCGCTGTAACCTAACCTGCAAACTCGCACGGCTTTCTCTTTCTCGCTGCACGGCGTCTATTTTTTCCTCAAAGTAAACCACGTGGAGCCACCTGTTGGATAGACGGAACACCACCATCAACGTCTCCATCATCAATCGCAGGTCGGTCAAATCTCACCTCTCTCTCGATTAGCACTCCATCTGGCTTCGAGAGTACCAAGTCTCTGGCTCAGTCGATAACTTGCCTACTGTCACTATCCTGCAACTCTTTCTACGTTATCGACTGCCAGTAAGTTGTCGACAGAGACTCAATAACACCTAAAATGAGCGGAATTGGTGGGAAGAACGTCGAACTGCCCGTCACGTGTGCACACTGCAATAAAACAGCTAGGGGAAAAATGAAGACCTGCGAGTTATGTAATCAGCAGTTCCACACTATATGCGTCACCTTTAGGTCCATAATGGTAAGGGATGCTGCCACACTTGCCTGTGCTGCTTGCGTGGTGGAGTATCACACCGTCACGCCCAAAACCATGCAGACTAGGGCGAAATCAGCGGCAGCGGCAGCAGCGGCGGCAAATACATCTGCCAAGGGCACGCCTGCAACGGGTGCGCCGAAGAAAAACAAATCGGCACCCGCATCTCTGGCTAGCTCCAGGAATCAATCGCCATCGAGAATACAGGTGACGTCCATAGAGACGTCCCTTAAGGATATTTTCGCGGCGCTGGATGATATTCGAAAGATCCAGAGTGAGGCCTTTCAGGCGCAAAACACGGTGTCTGAAAGGGTCTCACGAATTGAGAAAAGGCTTGGTCCCCTTCAAAACTGCCTCAAAGCCCTTGACAACTTGCCCGCACTCAAGACTCGACTAAACAATCTTGAGTCCACCATCTCTGAGCTGCAGGCACAATATTTAGAGCTATCGTCAAGGAGCCCCACAGAGCAGCAGAACATCAGCACTGCTCCTGCCTCTGAAGAGATCAACAACCTCCGCAGCGAGCTGGCTGAAGTTAAGAGGAGGCAGGAGTGCTCGGCGAATAATGTGGTGGTGATCTCTGGCCTGGCCTATACCCAGGAGACATCACTGCAACTCCTGGCTTGCACCGTCCTGGCTGCACTGGATCCCATGGTCCTTAGGCAGGATGTGGCAACCGTCAGGATCATGGGGAGACTTGACGCAACCAACATCAATGTGCAAGGTGACAGCAGATTACCACCTCTAGCTGTCACTCTCTCTTCCAGTGCGCTGGCCCGCTCCATCATCGTGGCCAAAGCTAGGAAACGCAAACTCCACACCAGCGAACTGGATGCTGCCCTACTAGAGGAAGCGAGAGCTCTCCACCCAAACCACCAGGGACTTATCAACATAAACGAGCTGCTTCCTCCAGACATTCACAAGCTGCGTATAAAGGCCAGGCTGGAGGTAAAGAAGAGGGGGGGATGCCGCTCTTTCGTGAGGGACGGGAAAGTCTACATCCGTTCTGGCGAGGACAGCGAACGGGCCACGGTCATCTCTACAGACGCTGATCTTGAGGCTTTTTTAGCCCGTACGCCGCCAACAGCCAGCATGGATACCACACACTAACACACACACATATCATTCCACCAAAACCACCATCTAAATCATCTAACTCATCCACATCTGCCTCTAAAACGTATCTGTCCGAGGGTCTAAGGGTCTGTCATTTCAATGCGAATTCCCTTACGGGTCACATTGAGATGATCAGGCTCTTCTTGTCCACTCGTTCCCCCTTTCATGTAATAGCTGTAACTGAGACCTGGCTAAGTGACATATATCATCCATCCCTTCACTGAATGGTTACACCTTGCACAGACGGGACAGAAACAGGAACGGTGGAGGTGTGGTCCTCTATATTCATCTTTCATTGACGGCTAGCGTTATCTTGTGATCTGACGGCGAATGGTCAGGGAAGCCAGGTAAGCCGGAGTATCTTTTTTGTGAAATCACAGCTAAGGGAGTATCGCCCATCTTCGTGGGGGTTGTGTATCGCCCTCCTCACTCACCCTTTATCCAGGGATCTAATTTTATTGAACAACTAACAACACTTATGCACAACTACTCCACGAAGGTCATCATGGGTGACTTTAATGCCGATCAGCTTTCTTCATCTGAAGACGCCAATTTCATCAGGGCCTTCATTGATGAGAACTCCCTCACTTCTGTGCCATATGGTGCAATCCATCACAAACAGGACTCTGACACCTGGCTTGACCTATGCTTAATTGATGAGCAGGATCGCCTGCTCTCATACTGGAAGACAGACAATCCTTTCATTAACGGACATGACCTTATCACGGCTAAACTCGACGTACAGATTCCACGCCACGTACCTGCTACATACTCTTACAGAAACTACAAAGGAATCTGTGCTGAGAAGCTAAGTAACTTCCTTAGCGCATGTGACTGATCATCCTACACCACGCCATCACTTGTCGAATGCATTACTATTCTTAATGCTCACATCACGAACGCCATAAATTATCTTGCCCCATTAAAGACTGTGACACCTGGACGTAAACGTCACCCGTGGTTTACCGCGGCTCTTCGTGACCTTTTAACTGAAAGGAACAGACTCTACAGGCGCTTTCGCAGAAGTCGTTTACCTTGGGATCTATACTTCTATAGAATTGCAAGGGACAACGCTCATAAACAGGTTGAGGAAGCCAGGCTAAATTACTCTTATTCACGCTTGTCTACATTGACCGATGTTGCAGAGATCTGGAAAGAGCTTGAAAATCTTGGTATTACTACCTCTAAATCTCCTTCACCCCCTCTCTTCAGATGCTCTCAACAAACACTTTAGCTCCATTTCAAATGACCCTCAAACTCTTCATCACGAACACTTCATCTTCAGGGCTATCACGGAGTCGGATGTGTCGGCTGCAGTATCACACTTTAACATCCAGGCCAAGGGAAGCGATGGCATCCCACAGGTTGTAATCCCCAAAGCACTGCCAATACTCGCTCCTTTACTTTGTCAAATTTTTAACCTATCTCTGAGCGAGGCACGCTTTCCTTCAGCCTGGAAATCATCGATCGTAAGAGTACTAAACAATGTTAACTCTCCAACAGCTGTAACTGACTACCGTCCGATCTCTCTACTCTGTTTCCTGTCCAAGGCGCTAGAGTGACTGGTGCACAAGCAAAACTCTGAATATCTTGAAACAAGACTTTACCTTGACAATTTCCAAACTGGCTTTCGCACTGGCCACAGTACGCAGTCTGGCTTAATCAAGCTGACTGATGATGCCAGGCTTGGGATAGACAGAAAGAGGGTCACTCTGCTACATCTATTTGATTTTAGCAAGGCGTTTGATACTATGTGTCACGTCAAGCTATTCGGAAAGCTATCCTCTTTCGGCTTTTCCAAGCAGGTTATCTGCTGGATTGCATCTTACCTCACGGGAAGAGAACAGGCCGTCATTGGTGACAACAACGAGCTCTCAACTTTTCTACCATTAAACACCGGGGTTCCACAGGGGTCAGTTTTAGGCCCTCTGTTGTTCGCGTTGTACATCAGTGATATTGGTTTTTGCCCAGATTCAGATGTGTCCCATCTAATCTATGCAGATGACCTGCAGATCTACAGCCAATGCCACCTCGAGGAGCTTGATTCCTGCTCTGTCAGGATGAGTGCTAACGCCGAGAGGATAATGGGCTGGGCTGCATCAAATAGTCTTAAACTTAATGTCCTTAAGACTAAAGCAATCGTCCTGGGCTCCCCCTACTATATAAATGCTCTACCTACTACTGTTAACACCTATATAAATATAGGGGGAGCCCGGGTCGACTACGAATCATCGGTGCGCAATCTGGGTTTGGTGCTAGACTCCAAACTCACGTGGAAAGAGCACGTTACACAAGTTTGTAAACGTGCTCACTCTTTAATGTACCGTCTCTATTTTTTTAGGAAGAGCACTAACCTCAGGTTGCGCCAACACTTGGTGCAAGCACTCCTATTTCCCATCATCGATTACTGTTCACTGGCTTACTGTGACCTGACACAGGAACCTGAGTTGAGGCTGCAGAGGCTTGTCATCACGGGGATCCGTTATATCTACGGTGTAAGCAGGGACGAGCACATCTCCCCTTATAGGCATGAGTTGCAATGGCTTACCACCGCCGGTCGTAGGAAATACTTCATGGCCTGTTTTCTAAGGAAAATGTTCAACACCTCCGTACCTATCTACCTATTAGCCTATTTTGATTTCCACGTCGCGCTTGTAAGGGGTGAGGTGACCCCCCTGGACATCCGGTCCTTCAGAACGGAGACGCTGAGGAACTCATTTTTCATCAGTGCTTCCTGCCTCTGGAATAGCCTAATCCATATCACACTTTAAACAAACAGCTAAATCATATTTCTTTAATTTGGAAAACACGTAAACATGACACAAACATACACACCCATCCATCTCATTTCACATCATTCCATTTACTCTTCACACTATCACTTCTTACACAACAATTGTTGAACTTATCTGTATTTTTACTATATTTAAATATGTACAACATAATGTACAACAATAAAAAGCATATAAATCTAATCTAAATCTCTCTCTCTCTCTCTCCTTTTACCATACCCATTCTTCGCAGCGGGTGGTTCGAAACCCAAACTCTCCTATGCCCAGATCCTGATAGTCTCTGCTTCGGATACTCTTATTACTCAACTTCAGAAACAGGCCCGCTAAATTATTTATGACTTTCAAAATTTACAAATAATTTTTATAAACATTCATTTGTTCATAACAACTAAACATTTCTTTATTCTTTTTTTACTTACCTTATTCACGCACAAAATTGTTTACTCCATCCAAGAAATTTGCAATAAACAAAGTGTTTAACAACATTAAACAAATTTATAATAAATAAAAATTTATAAACAAACGCCTGAACGACACCATCCCGCCGCCACTAAACGTCCTCTAAGTCTGACCACCACCCACCACCCCCTCTTACCCACCCCCGCCCAGCTGAACTATAACGGACCCCAAGATAGGTCACCACCTTGGATCGATAACGTCCCCCGAGCCAAGAGCCCGTCCACCAGACCTAGGCCTCACTTCCCCACGGATCGGTAGCTTTCCCAGACGCTCATGCCCCGCCCCTGCATGATTGATAAGGTACCCCTTCTACTCACCTTCTTCAAATCCCGTTCTCGCATTTATATCTCTGCCCCATCCCTTACGAAAATATTGTGCAGAGATCAGTGCGGAAATCTCTGCGGAGATGTATGCACAGATCTCTGCACATTATTTTCATGAAGGATATCACCTTCTCTCCTCTGGCCTTCTTTATTATCTCTTTCCTTTCTTTATAGTTGTCCTGTTTTTCCTCATTCATGTATGCCATTCCTATCCACCATGTATCCCCCTATCTCCTTATCCTTGCTCCTATAAATTCGCTTGTATTTTCCTTTATCCATTTTTTTTCTCTGTTTTATCTCCTATTTTAGCTACCATCACCATTCCCCTTTTTACTCTCCCTCTTTCTCCCCCTTTTTCGCGTTTCTTGCTCTAACTTCGAATCCTCCTAGTTTCTTTTCCCAAAATTTTCCTTCTTTGTCTTTTAACCATGTTTCTTGTAGACAGAAAACCTCAAACCCTCTTATGTAACCCCATGCTCTCTCATCTAATCTCTTTGTTCCTTCTACGTTCTAACTAATCATCCTTGTGCTCTTCTGTGCTCCTTTTCTCTCCCTCTCCCATCCTCTTTTTTCTCCGGAAAAGCTCCTGTTCCCTTTCTCTCAATATGTATTCTACCCCTTCTATCCATAACTTGTTAAAACCTATCTTAACTACTGTACCCTCCTTCCGTCCATTTGCTTCGTATTCCCTTAGTTTCTTCTTGTTTCTTCTTTTCTTTCATGTAAGATAATGGTCTATAAATATATCTCATCCTTGCAAAATTGCTTTTTCTCTCATGACCCTTTTTCCTCCTAGTTTCTGCATTCCGCGCATATCCTGCAAATGTTCTCTTTCTGTATCCATGTCCTCCTTAATGTTATATCTATCTCTAGTCTACTTTTTATCCAATCTTTCACTGTTTTCTTGTATCAGTGTTCATTCTGCCAGCCCGTTATCATTATGTTATTATTTTTCCTGCCTTTTTCCCCTCCTCAATTATTTACTCTAATTCTTCCATCTGTTATCTATCCTTCCCCGCCTCAGCCCCCGTTTCGTTCCCCTCAATCTCCCCTAACTGTGTCTCTCTATTTTTATGTTTATCTTCCCCTTTTTGAGTTTTTCTATCTTCTTTAGTATCCGTTTTAACTCCTCTTTTCTTTCCTTCCTTTCCTTTTCTAACGTCCCATCCAGATCTCGTTTATCCGCCTCCCTGTTTTCCTCCTCCCTCTTTTACGTCTCCTTCCATTTCTTTCTATTTCTTTTTCTTTTTTCACCTTTTTCTTTTATTTCGCTCTCCACCATTTTTAGCCCTTTCTCAATTTTGTGGTTAATTTTTTCTTCTAAACCCGTGTAACTCCTGTTACAATGCTGCAACTCTAAGCGGGTCTTGGGCGTTGTCGTCCAGATCGGACGGGTGGGTGCCTATCACCACTACGCAGCGCGTCCTCAGGTTGCGGAACAGCCCCTGAGAAAGAGGTTAGCTGCAAATAAATTGAATAAGCAGCCGCGGACAGCCGATAGGAACAGGCGTGGATGTAATGAGCCCACACTGTCGAACGCATTCATCTAGAAACACTACGCAAGCACCACAACAAAAAACACTTCACATTATCTCTTATCTCTTAATCTATCTCTTTCATCACACATTACAAAAATGGGCAAAAATCTTGCTGCCGAGGAGGATGAGGGAGAGATGACAACTGCCTAGGAAGGGAATATGTAGAATGATTCGTCACCTGGTCTTACGCGGTAACGATGCCAGCGAAGGCGCGCTGCCTTGCAGGGGGGGCGTTGGGATGCGAGAATGAAACCCTAGTGTGTCTAACGACGAGTTAACACTGTCCTCGACAAAGTCGGAAAGCTCTCATACTTAGTTCTAGAGAGGTATGGGGGTTATTACTTCTAGAACGGTGGACTCACCTGCGATCGGAACATGATCCAAAGCGCCCGGGTTTAACATACTATCATGGTTCAAAAAACCGCTGCCAATTCATTGGCACGTAGCTTCCTCCAACAAAATTTATAAGTCCAATAAATAAAATATTGTTTTAATATATCTATACCCAATTTAAACGGGCACCGCTCATAACTCGTCAGGGACAGCCACAATCGAAAAAATGGTAGAGACCAAAGTTGTAGGATATCGAAGGGGCAACCCGATGGTGACCTTGGATTTGACTTTGAACGCGTTTTCCAAGGTCATTTGAAGGTCAACTTTGGATTTTTAAATAGGAACCCCATTCTTTTATTGCGGGAATGGAAAGAGCGGTAAATTTTACGTTCAGAATGGTATGTTCGGTTGCGGCACTGAAGGTCATCTCAATGTCCTGCAGCCAGAATGAAACCCCGCCTACGTAATTCCTCTAGCAACGCCAAATAAAAAAAATTGGTAGAGATTAAAGTTGTAGGATATCGAGGAGACAACCCGATGGTGACCTTGGATTTGACCTTGAACGCGTTTTTCAAGGTCATTTGAAGGTCAACTTTGGATTTTTAAATAGAAACCCCATTCTTTTATTGCGGGAATGGAAAGAGCGGTAAATTTTACGTTCAGAATGGTATGTTCGGTTGCGGCACTGAAGGTCATCTCAATGTCCTGCAGCCAGAATGAAACCCCGCCTACGTAATTCCTCTAGCAACGCCAAATTAAAAAAAAGTGGTAGAGACCAAAGTTGTTGTATAGGGGGGGGGGGGGGGAGAATTGTGACCTCGAATTTGAGCCAGTCCTACAAGGTCATTTCAAGGTCAAATTATTTTTTTTCAAACAGCACCCACTTTTTCGACTCCGGATCCTGAAAGCGTGTTAAATGTTGCACTTTAAACGAAGTAGTAAATTTAAAATAGAAGAAAAGATTTTAATCATTTAGCGTACCATTTCCTGCGTTTTGTCATCATTATAAAACTTGATGTCCAGGACCCACGACGAGGACGTAGCAGGGTGGATTTTCAGGTCCCATTTTGATCCGGCCGATGAAGGCAAGACGTGAAGATACCGGCCGATTAAGGCAAGAATCATAGCCCGGCCGATGAAGGCAAGACGTGAAGACACCGGCCGATTAAGGCAAGAATCATAGCCCGGCCGATGAAGGCAAGACGTGAAGACACCGGCCGATTAAGGCAAGAATCATAGCCCGGCCGATGAAGGCAAGACGTGAAGACACCGGCAGATGAAGGCAAGACCATGAAAAAATCACTTTATAAATAGAGTTTAAGCTTTACCTAATTAAGTGTTCAAAAATCCCTCCATGATGTCTAATACATTGTTGAATTCTTCGCTCAAAGCTTCCAACAGTCGACAGAAGCACATGCCTTGGTATGCCTCTGCAAGTATTAATGATTCTTTGCATCATATTTTCTCTAGTAGTAGGGGCGTCCGCATACACGCTGTTTTTCAAAAAGCCCCATAAATAAAAATCTGGGCTCGTGAGATCTGGGGATCGTGGAGGCCACTCAACATGATCTTCACCACGTCCAATACCTATCCATCTATTACGGTATGTTTGATTTAAAAAATCTTGAACATCTAAACTTCTATGCGCAGGTGCACCATCATGTTGAAGCCACATACGCATTCTGGTTTGTATATTAACATCTTCTAACAGATTTGGTAATTCATTTGTCAGAAAATGGAGGTATCTATCTCTGTTAACATTACCGTCAAAAAAGTAAGGCCCAATTAGATAGCCATTAACAATACCACACCATACTACAAGACTCCATTGATGTTGGTGATCGACTGCACGGGTCCAATGAGGATTTTCAATGGACCAATAGTGGGAATTGTGTCGGTTTAGTTGACCTGTATTATGGAAAGTGGCTTCATCGGAAAA
Source organism: Nasonia vitripennis (assembly GCF_009193385.2). Taxonomy (NCBI): domain Eukaryota; kingdom Metazoa; phylum Arthropoda; class Insecta; order Hymenoptera; family Pteromalidae; genus Nasonia; species Nasonia vitripennis. The sequence goes on from NW_022279588.1 coordinate 1,139,842, forward strand.
CATGACGTACCTGAAAAAATGTGGATCGTTTTGCAATCTTTCCTGTGCCCATTGGCAAAATCGTAACCTTCTTTCAAAATCACGTTCTGTTAGCTCTTGGGTCAAAGTAATATGATATGGATGGTAACGATGGAGTCTTGTTATTCTTCTCACTGTTTCTCTCGGGATGCCAGATCGTACTTCTAGTTGTCGAATTGAAATATGAGGATCTAAATAAATCATAGCAAGCACCACCAATACTCGTGGATCATTTCGCTCGATAGTCATTACTCTATGACGTTGTCGTGATCTTTGAGGTCCTCGCCTCTCTCGCTGTTCAATTCTCTGGATCGTACTTCGAGATGGATGATGATTTCTGTTTGGGAAACGCCTTCGATATAATTGTGCTGCTGCATTATAATTTCTTCGACACTCTCCCAAAATCAATAAAATATCAACAATTTCGCTTCGACTATAGTCCGGCATATTTACTTAGATTATAAATATTACAAAAATAAAAAAAATGACTCAAATCACATATTTTCAATTATTAAATTAGTATTTGAAGTCGATAAATATCTAAATAAATTTAAAAATTCTACTGCATTACTAGAACTTAGACTGTTTTCTGCAAAAAATAATAAATGAAAAACTACTTAAACAATTATTTAATTGCAAATAGTAATTATTAATTTTTTATTATAAAATAATTTATTGATTAGGAAGCTTTTATGAAATAGATAATAAATAAATATTTTGTAATTCCAAAAGTGTTAAAAGTAAATTTTAATAGATAACTTATAAAATAGTTAAAATTGTATTTTAGTAAAAGATTTATTTTAACTTATTAAATTTTATGAAGTGAAATCAAACTTATACATACATTTAAAATATGGGTAATTAATCGGAATATTTAGCTCTTAAACAATATTTTCTAGAATAATCGCTATGACTTGAAATTATATCAAACATTTTTTAATTTTAAGTAAATTGATTCTTCAAGAAATACCTTCATTACGTATTGCAGAACTTTTTTTATACAAGACATTAATACAAAAATTTTAATAGAAAATGTATATTCGTATTATTTTTAATATTAAATGAAATGATGTAAAAAGTACAATCTTCATTTGTTAACAATAATAAATATTCTGTTACGTTAGATAAAAATTTTTTTACATTAACATAACTTTAGATGCAATATTTTATATTAATATGTATGTTATTAATTAATTATTATCGTGTTAAATACAATATTTTACAGCTTACATATTGTACAAGTTTAAATAATGAACATACATTTTTTAGTGTTGTTGGTTGTTTATTATTACTTATCTAATAGAAAAGTGCAAAAAATTTAAGTACCTACCAATTTCTGCTGCAAAAATATTTCTAATAGAATTAAAATATTTATACAGTGGAATTATCACTAAATAATTATATTAACTGTTGCCAGTAATTGTATGTATAATCTGTGTGACGACATGGTATGTATTACAAACTTTATAATTCTGCTTATACATATGTATTTTCAACATGCGTGTTTACATGTATGTGTGTATAGCATATGTATACAAACATACGTATGTATGTATATCTATGTATACTTAAAACAATAATAATTTATGAATAAATTAAATGGAAAAACAACAACGTTATTTAAAAAAACATAATGCAATTTATTTCTGATTCAAATAATAAATGTGTGTAAAATAAATATAAAAACTTTTTTACTTTATACTTCGATGTTTTACTTTTTCTTTTTCTGTATCGATGGCTTTTTATTGTAAAATTCTATTCATATTTTGGCATTACGGTTTATCAATTTATGATTTTTTAAAAATAAAACATTTAATATTTTTTTTACGTTTTTATCAAACTTTGACGTTTTTCTACAATACTTCGATGTTTTACTTAATCTTTTTCTGTATCGATGATTGGCTTTTTAATAAAAATTTTCGTTAATATTTTTGGCGGAAGGCCGAGTGTGAGACTCTTTCGACAATTTTCGGAGGCTATTTTTATTTTTGCAAATCGAAAGTTCGGGCGGCAGGTACGGCGCGGGGCCGGGGCGCCTGCTTGAAAATCATTCGTGAGTTAAGCGTCGTAGGGGAAGGTTCGACGGAGTCGCGGTGGCAAGACTGAGCGCGGGACTTATTTTAAAAGGCTTATTTCGGGAGCCATTTTTATTTTTCGCACATCAGGAGTTCGGGTAGGTAGGTGGCGACCACCTAGAGGAGTCATTCGCAAGTTAACCGTCGGAAGGGATCATTCGGGGAATAGCGAGACTTATGTTTGGACGCTAGCGAGGGCTCATTTGCATCTTGGCCGCTGGACAGAGAACATCTAAGAAGGGATTTCATCTCGGATACAAAGTAAAAGTAAAGTTTGAAAAAAAAATAATTTGACCTTGAAATGACCTTGTAGGACTGGCTCAAATTCGAGGTCACAATTCTCCCCCCCCCCCCCCCCCCTATACAACAACTTTGGTCTCTACCACTTTTTTTTAATTTGGCGTTGCTAGAGGAATTACGTAGGCGGGGTTTCATTCTGGCTGCAGGACATTGAGATGACCTTCAGTGCCGCAACCGAACATACCATTCTGAACGTAAAATTTACCGCTCTTTCCATTCCCGCAATAAAAGAATGGGGTTCCTATTTAAAAATCCAAAGTTGACCTTCAAATGACCTTGAAAAACGCGTTCAAAGTCAAATCCAAGGTCACCATCGGGTTGCCCCTTCGATATCCTACAACTTTGGTCTCTACCATTTTTTCGATTGTGGCTGTCCCTGACGAGTTATGAGCGGTGCCCGTTTAAATTGGGTCACCCTGTATAACTGCTTGCTAATGCATGAGGCGATTTTTGATACACAATTTAATAAAAGTTTTGGATAGTTCATTGTCCAAAAGTTTGCAGACCCCTCTGTTTTCTTATTATAGAATACGAACACTGTCGTCAATTTTTTTTCACAGATATTTACAATTCACGCATATTTACATGTGTTCCTAACCAACCTAACCATCAAAACAGCAGGTTATTCATTAGATAGGTCGCTCGCGCAATTTTCAAGAAAACGATTTTTACATTTTAGCTCTTTAGTTGAAAACCGCTTGATGGAATCGTTTAAAATTTTAACAGCAGATAGCTTTTTTTATAGTGAATCACCAAATAAAATTTTGAAGCATTTGACTACATTGTTTTAGAGATATCGGAAATCAAAAAATTTTCAAAAAACAAATTGAAACCTTGATATCTTACGAACCATAGGGGTTTGAAAGCTGTGCAATAAACTTAGCCAAAACATATAAAATATCTACTTTTTTCCGAAATCTCAAGTGCAATAAGGTCTTTTTGCGTCCGTAATCGAGGCACAAAAAAAACTCATTTTTTTCAGTTTTCGATTTATTACTGAAAAATTAATTAGTCAAATTACTTGAAATATTAATGGAGTATAGGTTGACACGTGACCCATTGACATAATTTTTTTCGCGAGGTTATGACGTTTAGTTTCAGAAATATGAATTTAAAAAAAAATCGCCTTTTTCATTTTATCTGAAATCAGAAATATTACGGCACACACACACACACACACACACACACACACACCTATACGGACATTTTCCAAAAGCATTTGATGTAACTTCTAACACACTAAAAAGTATTTTCTAGAAGTTTTGATAAAACTCAAAATGTTACTATTAAAAAGCTTCCTCTAGGAGGAAGCAAAAATCAAAACCAAACCAAAAGGGACTTGCGTTTAAAGAACTCATAAAGGAAGCTGATAGGTACAATCTAGATTTGGTATGAATACAGGAATCGCGGTGGCCAGATGGCGGAGTACTAGCATCGGGTGACTTCACGTACCTGTATAGGGCCGGGAGCGGGGGATCCCTAGGCACCGGATTTCTCGTAAGCAAAAACATCATACATTCGGTTAAAAGTTTCAAATCCGTCAATAATAGGCTCTCGTACATCATGATCGAAGGTGAATGGTATATATATGTATTTATTAATGTACACTGTCCTACGTAGGACAAAGAAGAAGAAGCTAAGGATCTTTATTACGAAACTTTAAAGGAGGTGATCGACCAGTTCGCGTCTTACGACACAAGAATAGTATTAGACAATTTCAATGCTAAAATAGGTAGAGAGGAAATGTTTAAGCCTACTATAGGGAAGGAAAGCCTGCACGAAGCCAGCAATGATAACGGTATTAGGGTCATAAACTTCGCGGCAGCAAAAGATCTTATAATCAAAACTACGTATTTTAATCACAAGGACATACACAAAGCAACGTGGACATCGCCGAACGGGGACACACAAAACCAAATTGATCATTTCCTAAAAATAAGACGAAAAATTAAACAATACCCGAAAATTAGAAGTAATCTATCATTATACCGATTTTCCAAAAGGGGGATAAGACAGACTGCAATAAGTATAGGGGTATCTTTTATCAACGTGCTAAAAAGTTCTGTCAAACGTAATGCAACCTAGACTTACTCGATTCGCGGAAGTTATAGTTGGAGAATATCAGTGCAGATTTCGGCGCAACAGTTGGACGAGCGATCAAATGTTTACCATAAGACAGTTGTTAGAGAAAAAGTTGGAATTTTGCGAAACCATACACCAACTATTTGTAGATTTAAAAAAAGCGTACGGTTCTATTGAGGGAAGCAAAATGTATCAAAATCTAGTACTTCTCGGTGTACCAAAAAAACTCGTGAGATTGATTCAAATATGTCTGAACGGAAGCACGGGAAAGGTCCGAGTAGGCGGTAATGTATCAGAACCTTTCACGATACGCGATGGTTTAAAACAAGGGTATGGGCTTTCTACGGTGCTGTTCAACTTAACGTTAGAGTATGTCGTTAGAAACATGCAGGTTAGCCAGCCGGGCGCAACGCTTAATGGAACAACGCAGATACTAGGCTACGCAGATGAGTCGGATAAACTGGGGGATTGTAGGGAAACGGTAGCAAGAAACGCGGAAATCCTCATAAAACCGGCGAAGTATACAGGGTTAGAAGTAACTGAATCAAAAACAAAGTACATGATTGTGGATAAACTAGGCATCTGCAGAGGGGAGGGAGATCTCAGAGTTGGGAGTTTTAGTTTTGAAAAGGTTAGCGAATTCAGGTTGTTAAAAATGATGTACTTCGAATTTCCGGCCGCACATTTATTGCTTTCTCTTTTATTGTGCGCCGAGGGTTTGGATCCTATGCAGGGCTATAAACCTATGGCCCCGCCGCCGACGCGGTGGCCGACCCGACGATGACGCTATCGAAGTCCGAAGGGCCTGGGGTAGGGATAATCCTTACCACATTTCGGAATATCTGACAGCTTCTGCGACATGCGCTGGACAGTCAGTCGAGCGACATCCCTTGCAAGAGTAACTGCGATTACTTGGTTGTCGTCTCTAGTTTCCCTAATTGTATTTATTTGAGTTATAATTAATAAATATTCTATCCTTATTTTTCTGCTGAACCGAATTGCATTTATTTTGCTTAAAGCTTAAGCATATAAATTCAATAGGTTATGGGCCCAGCACGCTTCCACTGCGCGATAGAATAAATTATAACAAGCCACGCTGGCCAAGTAAACTTTAGTGTCTGAGTTTTGTGTTTAGTGCAAGTGACTTCTCTGATCATTCACGATGTCTGACAGAGAGATTTTAGATATCACTAAGCTTGATGGCAAGAATTTCACTATATGGAAATTTGGAATAGTGATAGCGCTAAGAGCAAAACAGCTGTACGGTTTCGTGGACGGTTCAGTAAAGAAGCCCGCTGCGGATAAGACAGCAGAAGTAAAAGAATGGGAAAAACGCTCGAATCAAGCATTCATGTTGTTGCTTGGTTCAGTCGAAAAAGCTCTACACTACAACATGATGAGTTGATCCACGCCTGTAGAAATGTGGACGAAAATCCAGACTCTATACGGTGACTCAAGTGTAGATACGAAGCAAGACGCCTGGGAAAAGTTCTATTCGTTTAGAATCAACGAACAAGAACCAGTAGCCGGGTAGTTTCAGTGCATTATTCAGAAGCTAAATGACGCGAATGACAAACCGTCTGATACGTGTGTGCTGAATAAATTACTAAGCAGTTTGCCTGCAAAGTTTTCATATTTTTGCGTCACGTGGAAGTACACTCTCGAGGCTGAACGAAAAACTGAAAATCTGATTTCTCGATTAATCAGAGAAGACAAGCGCCTTTATGAAGATGAAGTGTCGACGCTCGCGCTTCACGTGCAAAAATCTTCAATAAAATGTACACGCAAGAAGAACTCGAAAAAGGACATCGAGGAATTAAAGAAGCGAACGCGATGTGAAATCTGTAAAGAGGAAGGTCACTGGGTGCGCGAATGTCCGAAGAAAGCATCCGACAATGAATCGTCTAAAAACGCAGTGAAATCATGGTGTTGATATGCGATATTGTTGAAAAATACGAGTGCGCGAGTGATACGAAAAAGGATTTGTGGATTGCTGATACTGGCGCCGGAATGCACATGAGTTCCTGCAAGGACTACTTCACATCTATGCAGCCGAATACGAATGGCCACATGGTGTGAGTAGTTGATGATCGAATCATCGCAGCGAGCGGCATCGGTATAATAACGATCCAAGAGACGATTGAGGGAATTACATATGAACGTGAAGTACATGATGTACTCTACGTCCCTGAATTAAGATGTAACCTTTTATCGATTGGATCCGTAAACAAGAGAGGCTACTCTTTACACTCCTTCGAAGACAGATGTGAGATTCGAGAAAAGAACGGCAAGCTAGCCCTACGAGGGGTCCCACATGAACCGCTGTTCAAAATGCTGTTCAAAGTGAAAGTGCCTACGGATTACAATGCGGCTCAAGCTGGAGATAGTAATAAAATTAAGCTCTGGCATGAGCGGATGGGTCACGTAAATGTGCGCGCCGTGAAGCACGCGTGCGAACAGCTCGGAATCGACGGAGTCGCGGGCAAAGATTTTTTCTGTGAGGGATGCGTTCTGGGCAAGCAGTCCCGAAAGCCTCACCCGAGCGTCGGATTAGAGAGCAATTACGGCCCCGGAGAAAAAATCCACACAGATGTTTGCGGGCCTGGAAACATAAGCACGCCGAGCGGCACACGATTCAATGAGTTTGAAGCGTTCGTGCGTACCCAGATAGGGACACAAATAAAGGTCCTGCGCTCGGACAACGGGACGGAGTATACCTGCGGTCAGTTCCAAACCTTCATGAAGGAGCGAAGGATTATCCATGAATTGTCGTCGGACGTGCCGAACGCAAAATTCGCACTCTTGTAGAAAGTGCGCGCTCGATGCTTCATGCTAAGAAGGTCGATAAAAAATTATGGTCTGAAGCAGTAAGCACCGCGGGTTACATTCTGAATCGAACCATCAAGCCAGGAGACACGACCGCTCCGTTCAAGAAATGGTTTAGACGGAAGCCCACCATAAAGCACTTAAAAATTTTCGGGGTTCAAGCTTACCTGAACGTGCCAAAGGAAAAGCGGCACAAGTTCGACCCGAAAAGCAAGCCAGTAATCCTCGTCGGTTATGACGGCGAGTCGACCAACTACAGACTGTGGAACAGTGCATCGCAAAAAATTCAGATCGGCAGTGATGTAACGTTTACTGAAAACGCCATGCCAAGCACTGATGCCAGTGCCAAACCTACAACGTTCGCAATTGAATTTGATCCGGAAGAAAGAGACGAGCGAGACGCTCTGATGGAGCAGCAGGAGCCACAGCTGGAAGAGCAGATTGAGGATCAACGACAAGAGGCTAACCAAGATGAACCTGCACCCGCTGCTGAAAATGTTGAACAGGTACAAAATGATGTAAACGCTCACGCTGGTCGACAATTACGCGACAGAAACCGATTGCGATCACCTGATCGATACGGCATTTCTATTGCATATTTAGTTGATGCCGTACCTATGAGTTATCATGAGGCTGTAGTGAGTGATAACGCCCAAAATTGTAAAAATTCCATGGATGAGGAAGTGCAAGCCCTCACAGAAAATCACACGTGGACTTTATGTGATTTACCTAAAGGCAAACGAGCAATCGTATGCAGATGGATTTTTGCAATGAAACGAGATGCTGTAGGGAATCTGAAAAGATATAAAGCCAGACTAGTGGCCAAAGGATTCCGAAAACGACCTGGAATAGATTTCTTCGAAACTTTCGCACCTGTTGTACGCTACGAGTCAATCAGAATCCTACTAGCAATAGCAGCAAAAGAAAATTATGAGATTATGAAGTTCGATGTCAAAACGGCGTTTTTGTGCGGAGAACTTGAAGAAGAAATTTATCTGGATCAGCCACCGGGATACACGGACGAGAATCAACCGAACGCAGTCTTGAAGCTACACCGCAGTCTATATGGATTGAAGTTATATATAAATTGTGTCTACTAGATGGCTAAGTCTTCTTTTTCTCTTTCTCGAAAATAGATTATTTGCTTTTGTATGACAAGTTATGATAAATGGACCATGTAGTGATTATAATGTCAACATACCATATACAATTATTAATAAAAAAAATGTTCAAAAAAGTTTCCTAAACCATTTAATGATGAATACGATTCCAATACAGGAGGTTAACCGGTTTACTGACGAAGAAATGACAGTAAACCGGATAACGGTAAAAAAATATTGTTTGAAAATATAAATAAGAAAATATACGTAGATAATGGATCTGTTTTCCATATAATCTATATTCATTATTAAAATTTTACTATTACATTAACGTTAAAGTTTTCTCATATGTACAGTGCGATAAATATTTATTTAAATATTATTTATAGTCTCTCGAACTGATGTTAGAGACTTGTGGATCTCGAAGGACTAGTTGGCAATAAACAAAAACACTCTCAACCGTTAACTTGAATTAATATGCCGTAAGAAAAGGCCTTGTGTTTAAACTACGGAAAAGAAATGAAGGCTACAGTGTTAAAAGTACTGACGCGTTAACAAACGATATTGTTTAACGGTCGTCACAGTCCTCACAGCGCTTCGGCAATAGGATAACTGAATAACACAAATCAGCGAAAGCGGCAGAAGACCGCTCGCGAAACAGGCGGAGAGAGACAGAGAGTAGGAGCGAGCGTGCGCGCGTTGCCATGGCAACCTCATTGATGCCGTGCGGGCTAGCGAAAACCGTCGAATTTGAACTTAAAGTGACAAGCTTCTAGAACCTTCTCGCTCTCTCTTCGCATATTAAACTAATAGACCGGTAATAACAATAAATTAAATTTAAAGATAGGAAAGCCTACTTCGAAAGAAGCTAATCCCTACCATGACTCTACCGATCGAACTGTTCTCACTAAATTTCTTTGGAATCAATTCCTTAACGAATAGTCGATCAACAACAAGTTTACAATGCTTTAAGTTTAACAACATTAAAATAAAATTTGATACAAGGTTAAATTTGCCTATATTCTTGAATAATCTAATACAAAATTTCTACCAAAGCTAATACTAAAGAACAAAATAAAAACTCGACTCTAATGAATCTACATTTAAACATTCGACTAGGATGCTATCTATTCACGAGCTAAGTGAGTTTACAGTGTAGGTGTTGTGTGTAAAATCTCTTCGATTGATGACACTGGGAAACTCTTCAGTCTTGACTGGACTCGGAATTGGTAGTACGGATGGTAACAACTCGTACTAGACCATCTTTTCCTGGATGTACCGCTGTAATTCGACCCAGTGGCCACTTGGATGGAGGGCAGAGCTCGTCCTTCAGAAGCACCAAGTCGCCCACGACCAACTGTCGTCCAGGAGTCAGCTACTTGTTTCTCTGCTGCAAATGATGCAATACCTCTAGTCGCCATCGCTCCCAGAAATGGTTTCTCATAACCGGGAGTAGCTTACTATACTGTACCGTCCTTCGCCAATGCAGATGCCACCTCCTGCGATACTAATGAAGCCCGTTGGAATAACTTGTCAATTTCTGTGGCTGCGCCCTTGAAGTTGGTGCCGTGGTAAATCTGCGAAACGCAGCTAGAAACGCAGCTGTGGATAAATCAGACACCACTTCAATGTGAATGGCCCGAACAACCATACACATAAAGATCGCTATATGTAGACTTGGCACCTCTGCCCTTGGAGAGAACAATATTGAAAACGGTCCCGCATAGTCCAGACCGATGTGTGCGAAAACTCGCTGGGGAGTAACTCGATATGATGGAAGCGGTGCAATTTGCTGCTGTACACTCTGAGCAGCGTAGCGAATACATCTATGGTAGCGCCGATAAACTCCCTGTACAACTGTTAACCCATGTGAAATCCAATACGTCCTGTTGAGGGAACTGAGCATCAGCTGAACGCCTCCATGAAGAGTCTGACGATGTACCTCCTCAATCAACCTCTTGACTATAATACTAGATGCTGGCAGTATAATCGAGTGCTTCTCATCGTACTGCAAGAACGAATGCTGCAATCGGCCTCCAACTCGGAGCAAGCCCTGTGGACAAATAAATGGTACAAGTCGCAGTAAGTGACTGCGAGATGACAACCGTTGTTTACTTCTGAGACACCGCAATTCCTCCTCGTAGTGCTGACTTTGCACATAACGAATCAGACCGACTCGAGCAGCCTCCATCTCCTCAGCAGTAAAATGACCAGTGCAGCGATTTCCTCTGGGCTTGACCGCATTCGAACGCCATCTGTAAGCACAAGCCAAAATCCGCAACATCTTTGGAAAACTCGAAAACTTCTCCAAATAAGACGCGCTTGTGATTCTTGATTCTCGTCAACCTTCTTCTCGACAGCAACCTGTGCATTTACTACATCTGGCGAAACATCCACGGGCAATCTATCAATTACCTTCCTCCAATCATTCCTGATCTACTCATGTCCCTCCCATCACAGGGAAGACTGCTGTAGCTGCTCCGACGATAACCCTCGAGTTGCGCAATCGGCTGGATTGTCTTTGGAATTAACATGACGCCATTGCACCCCAGGCAGAGTAGTGATCACCTCACTCACTCTGTTTGCCACGAAAGTCTGCCATCTCGATGGGTGGCCATTCAACCAATCTAAAACTACCTTGGAGTCTGTCCAGCAGTGCACTGATACAGGCTTCAATAAAAGTCCATCTAAAAGGTGCTTCAACAATCTAACTAACAACTCCGAGCCACACATCTCCAATCGAGGCAAACTCTCCGTCTTAATAGGAGCTACTTTAGTCTTGGACATAATCAACGCCGATTTCTGCCGTGGTATTACCATATACGCTGCAGCGACGAAAGCTCTCTGAGATACGTCAGAAAACCCATGCAACTCCCATGATGTTTGCGAGGAAGAACCAAACCAACGAGGAATTCGCAATTGAGCTAAGTCAGGAAGATCAGACCTCAACGCTTGCCACTGATCTAGAAGTTCTCCTGTGAGAGCTGAGTCCCAGTCGATACCATTAATCCACAAATCCTGGAGCATGAGTTTGGCCCTGACTAATACAGGTGACAGCCAACCAAGTGGATCAAACAACCTCGAAATCTCTAACAGAATCGATCTCTTTGACACAACCTTTGGCGAAACTGGAATCTTAACCTCGAAACGAAACGAATCGCTCAATGGTGTCCATTTTAGGCCCAAAGCAGAAGCTGCCTCATGCCATTCGACAGCGAACTCTTTCTGCTTTTCCGCCTGGATATCCTCCACGATAGCCGAACTGTTTGACGCCCATTTACCCAACTCCATACCTGCTGATGACAGAAGCTTGATCAGCTGATTCCGAATCTCAATGGCCTCAGACTCATTGTCAGCGCCTACAAACGCATCATCTGCATACATATTGTGTCTGAGCACCTGCGCAGCTAAGGGAAACTACACTTCCCACACTCGCTAGCTGAAGAAGGGTTCGAATTGAGAGGTATGGAGCGGAGCGCGTACCATACGTAACCGTAAACAGCCTATTCGTCTCGCTCTCTTCGCATATTAAACTAATATTCGAACAAATATTGTTTATAATATTAGGCCACGAGTGCGAATTCTTAAAAATGAGTAACATTGATGTGTCTTCTAGTTTTGATAACGACTGTGAATGCGAAAAAGATTATAATTATAATTAAATTAAGCAATATATTAATACCAGATACGTCAGTCCTCCTGAAGCAATGTATCGATTATGTCACCACCGAGATTCTTCACCTCACAATACAGTTTATCTTTTGTTATATACTCCTCCGTGTTTTCATTTACCCTGACTACAACTATTCAGTTTGAGGCTCACAGGAGAACCTATAGCTGGTGCACCTTGAAAGAAAATGAGCTTCACTCACCTCACGTTTGTCAATGGGGTCTTCTAATTTGTATTAAGCCGAGGAAATTGTAGCAGAGATTCACCTCGCTGCTCCCTCTGGTTTACCGTAAATTAAGAGTGCAAGGTTACACTCACGGAGACGTGTCGTTATCGCGTCCGACGCGTTAGAAAATCCCGTTACAAACTATACTATCACAAATATGTATTTCATAAGTAAAGCAAGCATTTCGACTCAGTTCTATTCAGCAATACTCAATACATCGTTTATCACAAAAATTCTAATTTAATAACTAAATTATTTTAACATTTTTTGGTAGGAATCGTTAAATCATGGATTCCTCATGACAAATATCAAGGAAATACATTGAGAAATTTATTACTAAGATTTGTTGATATAACAACACCGCCGACGCCTAATTTACTTAGATACTTTGCATCAATAGCTACGTGTTCAAAGGATCAAGCAAAGCTGTGTCTTCTATCAACCGTAAGTAAACAAAACTTAATACTTTCGGAAAAGCTTATTACAAAATTTATATATATATATATATATATATATATATATATATATATATATATATATATATATATATATATATATATATATATATATATATATATATATATTCAATGATTGTTAAAAAATTGAGTCGTAAACTTAGTAGGTAATAACCTGTCTATTATAGCTTGCTACAATACAATTAGCAAACGTTTAGGAAAATTCAAAGTAATTGCAAGCTAAGGTGTTGAAACAGAGCGCTGTTCTAAGCTCTTTTGAAAAATAACGTTTGGCGATAACGTAGGTAGGCCGATCCAATGCGCTAGTCCCCGGAGCGGTATACACTTCGAGTCAGACCCAGTGCCCTCTCGAGAGCATAGAGTGTTGGCTAACCATCGTAGTGCGAGTCTGAAAACGTGCCCACACCGGAAATTTTTTCTAGAAAAATAAAATAATAGTAAAAATCAGCAAAAGAGCAGCAAAATGGGGTTGGAAATGGTAGAGGTAAATAGGATTTAGCGCAACTTCCACATAGAGGTGTCAGAAGGCTCTATAGGCCTATTGGGCCTATATGACTGTAGACGGTAATGTAATTTTCTTGCAAATCAGAAGCATGTTTTCTAAGACTTTGGCAATTTAACTAAGTCTTACATTACAAGAAGTGATACGAATTTCATGACATAAACAAAGGGATTAACAACGTATACTTTAAACTGTTTAATGTCTTAAAACTACGCTTGGCACGACAAACTAGCTCTCAACGTTCAATATTCTCGAGGTCAAAAAATTTGGTTCTTTTACTCTCAAAGAACTGAAGGAATAGCACCAAAAGTCCAGTCTGCTTAGGAACGATCTTGGGAACTTACGTTCAGTCTGCTCCTGACAGCTGATGAGCTAAGCCGTGTACGATTAGAACAAAGAGTCTGTGTTCCTTTACCGTAAATACGTGTTCTCATTTACGTTACCCGTACCTAGTCATAACAATATATATAATCTTGAGCCTGTCTGATGGTTTCGGACGGTGACACGGTGCCTCTCGTTATTCCTGATACAAAACACTCGATGCCTTTGTCAAAAAGACCTATTTACGATCGTAGACAAAACGAGACTCGCGACCACTAGGGCGCAAAACACCGCCCATTGCTTATCGACAAAACACGTGAAAAAGTCTCAGCGACGTTTCTCAAAGTTTTTTTCTTAATCGGCTCTAGCTAACTAAATTTACTAACAGCGTCGATCACGATCAGAATGTAACTGTAGCCGTCATTGTAAGTTCTTAGAGATCTCAAATCCATCAAATCAGCTTTCCACACATCATCTTAATTTCGCGCATTGTAACTATGTCGTGCAAATCGATGTCTAATGGGTGGATGTAGATTATACCCAGATGTCTAATGGGTGGATGTAGATTTTTCCTAAACGCTCTTATTACCGATGAATTCGCGTGGTATAAACGATTCACAAAGAGCAACAGCGAATTGTGTATGTCCAAATGTAGTAGATATATTCTATTTCTGATGGTATTATCTATAAGATTGATCATGTTAGCGTGGTGTACACGCACACCACCTATTGTCACGTCACCGATTACATCCCAAGTAATAATTAGAATTGCGACGCTGTGCCTCCCAACACAGGTGCGCAACACCTAGAGCCTCGCATGCACTAGGATTTTTCTAAACGTAGGATTTGACCGCGATCATCACGTTTGGGAGAACGCTAGGGAGAGGGGAAAATGATCACTCACACTCTCTCTCTCTCTCTCTCTCTCTCTCTCGCGTGCGCTGGCCAGACGCCTCGCGCAGAAGACGTCTTGGTGTGCGCCCGCACTGTACACCAACACCCTGGTCTCTCGAGTTCTCTCTCTCTCTCTCTAGTGTGCCCGCACCACACTCGTCTCACTCTCGGATCTCTCTCTCTCTCTCTCTATCTCTTTCTCTCTCTCTCTCTCTCTAATACTTTCTTACTCGCTCTCTCCCTGGTGGACGTCCGTCGGTGCTCCCGCCGGCGCCTCCCTGACTCTCGTGGACCTGGTGACGGCTAGCTTCCTCGGCTCTCCCACGCCAAGGCTGCTGGTTGCTCTGGTCCTCCGGACAATGATGGCGGACTGGCTAGCTTCCTTCCTCTCGTGCGGATGGTTGCTGGCTCGTCCGGGTGTCGGCACTTGCTCGTGCCAACGCGCTGCACCTATGACTCTCTCACACTCTCACACACTCGCACAACCTCTCCCGATTCTCCTCGCAACAGAGGAGGCCACGCATCTCTCTCGCACGTCGACGTACTCCGTCGACAGTCGTGAGAGAACTCCCCGATTTCCCGCTCGTTCTCGCGCTCACTCTCCACTCGCGCTCGTCGGGCCCGCGCATCTTCCTCGCGCCTGATTGGCTGGCAGTCCGCGCGGATAGCGAGTCGCACATCGGCGCCCACTGATTGGCTCGCGACATGCGGAGGACCAATCAGCGCGCGCGCCGTCGAGGCTCACTCTCGCGCCAACGATGCTCACTCTCGCGCTAACGTGGACGGTTAGCCGGCCCGTTCCTCGAACTCGAGGTCAGGCTGGCACTGACAACAACAATCCAACTCGCTTGTTTCTTCCGCGCACTCAGAGCTTGGCCGCATCGAACGAGATTCCTCGTATCGACGCGGCTGCGACGTTTGCAACGTCGCAATCCCCTCCCCTTAACAATGCTTCCTCTCTCGGAGAAGTTGGCCTTAAACCTTTTACTGGGTCCTGGGTCCAAACTTTCCTCTTTTCGCAGCATCTCTCCAGCTCCACTCTCTCACTTCCTCTCTTCTCCATTCTCGCTGACTCCTCTCTCGAAGAAGTTGGCCTTAACCCTTTCACTAGGTCCCAGGCCAACACTCTTCTCTCCCCTGCACATCTCTCTAGCACTACTCTCTCACATCCTTTTCTCTCCACCTCCGCTGTCTTCTCTCTCTTCTCATTTCCTTCCTCAGCTCTCCGTCTTTCTAGCATTGCCATTTTTCTCCGGCAATCTAGACACAGACCTGATTGGCTCACTCGTCTGCAAAGTTGTCATGATGTCTGTGGCAATTGCCTACGCGCAGGACATTCCCTTCGTGAATGTCCTTTTTGTTGGCATGCCCAGCAGATCATCTCCGGGCAATTCAATGCCCGGTGCCCCACTTTACAGCAGGTGAAGCACGTACCATCTCCTCGCCTCTCCCCTCGAGCCACGGCATTAGCGGTCGGACGCACCAGGCCGCGCCATACGGTAGCTCTCTTTCTCCTCGTTGAAGCTCTCTTTCTCTCACTCGTCCTCTCCTCAACCTCGATAGAAGGCAACTCGTCACCAGGGCCTGCATGCTCTGTCCTCTCGACTGCAGCGGCTCTCTGGGTCTCTCCTTCCTCCTTGTACGCCGCACCGGGAACGCGCATCTTCTCCGCTGGCAGCGGAGGTGCGTAACGGCTATCTAACTCTTTTAGCCGCTCCCAGCGTCGGCCGTACCTCTCCAACTCCTCCCAGCTGTTGACGCACTTTTCGCCAATAGCTCTCCGGTATTCCGGAAGGAGGTTCTGATATGCGATACGAAGCAAATCACGTTCGGATGGAGGTCGGCGAAAGCGCGAAGCCAGATACTGAAGACTCGCGATATACGCCGCAATCTTCTCTTCTCTGTGCTGCGTTCGCTTGCGCAGATCTTCCTCCAAATCCTCCCGACAATACGGAACCATGTATCGGCGACGAAAGGCCCGGCAGAACATCTCCCATGTTCGTAGGCTCTTTCTCTTCGCCCGATACCAGCGGCTTGCCTGCAACTTGAAAATGCACGGCAACACCGCTAGCAGCTCGCGGTCTGGCACCGCTAACGCTACTCTGCACTCACACAGTCGATCAAAGAACTCCTCCGCCTCCTCGTGATCACTCTCGCCCGAGAACTGGAGCTCCCAATGCTTTAGGAACTCCAAAGCCCTGAGCGAGTCGGCTGATCTTTTCCGGCGTTCGGATGACGTCAGGTTCGCTGAGTTAAACTCGCAGCTCGAGTTAACTTCGAGCTCGCTGTCACTGCTCAGCAAACCTCTCTGTCTCCGTCTCTTTCTCGACGCACTTTTCTCTCTCCTCTCACTCTCCTCCTCCGACTCCTCTTCCGCACTCTTCTCTCCTTGTCCACTCTCCTCCTCCGACTCCTCTTCCGCACTCTTCTCTCTTTGTCCACTCTCCTCCTCCGACTCCTCACCCGAGCTCACACAGCTCCGTTGCATACTCGGCCGACCTCCAGAGTTGCCCCAAGAGACGCGGCGTCGCACCGTTTCGCGCTCTGGCTCTAGCAACTCTTTGTCCGCGTCACCAATATCACTCGTGAACACAGACGGTCTGCCTCTCAGCTGGTCTAGAGTATATGGGCGAACTGAATCAGTCATTTTGACTGGGGCTCGCAAACATGGCTTTCGCCCTATTCGCTCTTCCTCCATTTTACGCGTCTGTTCTATCGCCTCGACCCGTACCTGCTCTCGCGCCGCCTCCCTCGCCTCCTCACTGACTCGTTGCAGCCGCCGCTCATGCTCTAGCGTGGCTAACTCGTCCCGCAGCTTCGCTCGAGCTTCCAGGAGGGCTTCCTCGTAAGCTTCTTGCCAAGCTACAGAAAGCTCTTCCTCAAAGACTCGAGCTCTCGCATCCTCAAGAGTGAGTCCGCATTCTTCCAACTCTCTCACACGAGCGTCTCTCTCGCTGCGATCGACACTCACTCGGCTCGCATAGCCGCTGTCTACGCTGACGTCTATGCTTGAGCCCGAGCCTCCTCGCAACACATCTCCCTCGGCCACGTCACTGACTGTGCTGGAGGTTGCGCAGGCCGCGGTTCTTGCTATCGTCCTTTCGGACAAACGCAAGTAACCTGGCCGTTCGCACCTCGGGATCACAGTATACACACTGTCTCTCTCACTCGAGCACAAACTCGAAGATCTCTCTTGGCTCTCATTGTCACTCGACAACGAGACCGAGGAGTCTTCTCGCTTCCGACTTCCGTCGAAAAGCTTTACTCGCGAGCCCCGCCGACGACGCTTATGACTAACTGTGTGCCAGTCGTCGCCGTTGGCTGACTCGCTGTCGCTAGAGCGCACGCGTCGCAGCACATCTCGTGGGGACACGGTAGAGCCTGCCACGCTATCACGTTTAGCGTTGGGCTCTACTCCGAGTCCCACTACGAACGGCCGTTTCGTCAGCTGATTCATCGCACAATATGGTGCGACTTCAACAGGTGACGACTGATCGCTGAGCTCTCTTCGCCGTCTCTCTCCACACGAAAAGACGTCAGCAGCTTGCCTCGTGGCCCGCTGCGCATCTTTCCGTCGCTCACACTCCGCGCACTTTACACTAACACTCGCGAAAACACTTTACCTCTCCCTTTCGATGATCGCGAATCCCCACAAGGGATGCCAATTGCGACGCTGTGCCTCCCAACACAGGTGCGCAACACCTAGAGCCTCGCATGCACTAGGATTTTTCTAAACGTAGGATTTGACCGCGATCATCACGTTTGGGAGAACGCTAGGGAGAGGGGAAAATGATCACACACAATGGTTAAGTTTTATTGCACATGTATTTCGCCCAGCCCTTCCCTACAATACGGTGGCTGTAGTGCCTCCCGCGCACAGTTTAGCCACGCAGGGCTTACACTGGGACGCTTAAACACGAGCCACGCTCGTGCAGCAGACGGCTGGCCACAGGCCCAGGTCCAGTCCGCTGACGGCTGACTCTCTCTCTCTCTCTCTCTCTCTCTCTCTCTCTCTCTCTCTCTCGCGCGCGCGCGGGCTATGCCTCCCGCTTGTGGCAAGCCCGACCTGCTGCAGCCGCGCAGCTATAGGGTCTTTCGCTGTCTCTATCTCACGCACACGCGTCTCCTCGCACTGTTCTCTCTCTCTCTCTCTCTCTCTCTCTCTCTCTCTCTCTCTCTCTCTCTCTCTCTCTCTCGCGTGCGCTGGCCAGACGCCTCGCGCAGAAGACGTCTTGGTGTGCGCCCGCACTGTACACCAACACCCTGGTCTCTCGAGTTCTCTCTCTCTCTCTCTAGTGTGCCCGCACCACACTCGTCTCACTCTCGGATCTCTCTCTCTCTCTCTCTCTATCTCTTTCTCTCTCTCTCTCTCTCTAATACTTTCTTACTCGCTCTCTCCCTGGTGGACGTCCGTCGGTGCTCCCGCCGGCGCCTCCCTGACTCTCGTGGACCTGGTGACGGCTAGCTTCCTCGGCTCTCCCACGCCAAGGCTGCTGGTTGCTCTGGTCCTCCGGACAATGATGGCGGACTGGCTAGCTTCCTTCCTCTCGTGCGGATGGTTGCTGGCTCGTCCGGGTGTCGGCACTTGCTCGTGCCAACGCGCTGCACCTATGACTCTCTCACACTCTCACACACTCGCACAACCTCTCCCGATTCTCCTCGCAACAGAGGAGGCCACGCATCTCTCTCGCACGTCGACGTACTCCGTCGACAGTCGTGAGAGAACTCCCCGATTTCCCGCTCGTTCTCGCGCTCACTCTCCACTCGCGCTCGTCGGGCCCGCGCATCTTCCTCGCGCCTGATTGGCTGGCAGTCCGCGCGGATAGCGAGTCGCACATCGGCGCCCACTGATTGGCTCGCGACATGCGGAGGACCAATCAGCGCGCGCGCCGTCGAGGCTCACTCTCGCGCCAACGATGCTCACTCTCGCGCTAACGTGGACGGTTAGCCGGCCCGTTCCTCGAACTCGAGGTCAGGCTGGCACTGACAACAACAATCCAACTCGCTTGTTTCTTCCGCACACTCAGAGCTTGGCCGCATCGAACGAGATTCCTCGTATCGACGCGGCTGCGACGTTTGCAACGTCGCAGAATGTACTGATTTTTGTTTAATAATTTTGAATTCGCAATTGATGAAATTTAGCGCCTGATACACTAAAATAAACGGCATGCAAGAAATTCAGTACAGAGATTTCAATTCGAAATTTTATTAATTATAATTTAAACCTAAGGCACAGACGTGGGATTAAATAGGATGCAGGATAGAGATAATACTCAACATTTATGTTTATAATAAATGCGTGGCAGTTCGCCTTTATTCTATATTTTTTCTATATTTATATTTTTTAACAATACAAGTTATTTCATGTATTTTCATTAAAAATATAAAAAAGTTTATTTTATGTTGGATGATAATAAAACTGTATACATACCTTTTTTTGTCATTGAGTTGAATCTTGCAACTTAGATTTAAAGAAAATTATCAATATGATTTACAAATGTCATCTAACTGGTTAGGTTACCAGAATCTGCTAAAATTATTAAGTTGAGAAACTCCTATACATAGGTTACAACTGCATTTTCTATCATCACTGCAACATTTATTGATACTTTGGCTATTGTGAGTCCAAGGCTAAGAACACAACATACTGTTCTTCCACTATTATCTCATACAAGATTTTCAGCGCCATTTGTTTTGCATGAGATTATAACATCTTACTGACCATGTTTAATACACACTACTTTAATTATAAAACACAATTTATGAACTCTTTACTTGTCAATATGCACTTTGTATTGGTTACAAATTAAAACTTGTTTGAACTCAGGAAACGGAATATTGATTCATTCTATGTCTGACCTCAGTGATGCCTTGCGCTGCTATAGTTTGGATTTTTCTTGGAAAGCTGTCGACTTCTTACTAAATTCATCTTGATAAGTTTCTCAAAAAATTTTCATATCCTCTTCTTGTCTGTTTCTCTAGACTTATTAATACTTATTGCAAATGTGCGTACTCACACATTTGTCTTAAGAACTTTACATGCACACATTTTATAACAGTGCCCTTAGCACTGGACAGTTTACAAAACTTTCAAAATGAAATATAATAAAATTATTTTTAATGGTCCGGTATGTCGTAGTATACGAATCTTTTCTATGTGTGAAATTCATTTTGTACAATATTTCTTGGTATTTCAAACTTAGCTAACGTATTGTAGCCAAGTCTAATATACCTGACAGAAAATCTTATGTTAGAATTTTATTTTAGGTCTTTCTCTTGAACATACGTATTGCTGTTTAAGATACTTTCCTTTTCTAGAATTTTCTTTATAGACGCAATGTCCTTGAAATATTCTAGTGTGTGACAAAAAATTTATAGTACAGTTAATTATTAAAGGACTTATTGCCTCTAATATTATTCTATATGGGTGGTTCTCTGTGAAATCGAAGATACAAAAATTTTAATTTTTGTCTAAACTGTATATATATGTTCTATATAATGTACTTGACTCAAAAAAAAAAAAAATTTAGCGCGATTTCTTGATTTGGCTTCGAGTTCTAGCTGGTCAATGTTGAGGTTTTCAGCAATTTTTGCATTTTTTGCCTATTTTCAATGATTTGTAGCTCATACCCCGATAACATCGCGTGCCGGGCATTTTGGGGTCACGCATGCTGGCCGCTCGTGCCGTCATTGTGACGTCTCCAAGATATCTTTCGTTGGAATTTTCAACAAAATTTTTTTCCTGCCATTCGGGAAGTCATAATGTTGACATTTTGGCGGCACAGCGTGCCAGCACGCCTGCTCACATTGCGACGGCACGAAACTTTGTCAGAATGACGGCCATGTGTGCCGGCTGTATGCCACCGACACGAAAGAAGGCAAAATGTCGGCATTTTGCAGTCACGCCGTATTGGAACTCATGGCAGCATTATGATGACATTTTGAAGAGCTACATGACGGCATTGTGCCTTTGACCCGTGTTCAAAATTTTTTAGCATTCAGCGCTGTCAGAGTACTGGCAGAATGTCAGCTCGAAATTCCAAATTCCCGCAGAATGCCGGCTTTGTTGGCTGCGAAATTTAGAAAATTTTCGGTCGCACAATTCATGAAATAAGGCTTTTCAATGTATTCTATTGTTCAGGCGGTTGATTTTGTTAATTTATTCACCGGACTTTGTTCGTTGTCAATTTTCGCTAATCATATTATTATGACTACTCTTTTATAACTACCGAATTTATAGCAGCCTGCAGGTTTCGTGCCTATACACGAAATAAGCGGCGAATATCGATGTTGTTATCGCGTTGATAATAATTCGAGTTATTGTTTATTACGATTACTTGCAACTTTATTAATATCAACAGCTACTCGCAGTATATAAGGACACAATTGTCCATGACTTGTAACAAGTGTTCGTGGTCGAGTGGTAAAGTGCCAGCCTGCTAACCGAAAGGTTCAGGGTTCGATCCCCGCTCGGGTATAATTTTTTTCTTTTTTCTTAATTTAAGTGCCGGCACGATGCTGGCACAGCATAATGCCGTCATTTCCGTGTCCCGGAGCAGGGGTACCTGGACGTCACGCGTGGCCCATTCCGTGCAGTCTCAGTGCCGTCATTCGGCCGACATCATGTTATCGGGGTAAGGGATGCATTTTTAACTAAAACTACCCAAATACTTTTTTTCGAGAAATTTTCAATCAAATTATCGTCCCGATTTCGACTCTACCAATTTACTGCAGGATCGACGGTAATGCAGGAATTCTTCTTCGCCGACTAGCTCTTCGACGATGTCTCTAGCCTCGTATATCCCCGCACCTTTCGCACTCGTCTTCTTGACCACATGTCGTAATCCACAGTGCCCTGGGCTGCCCTCCGCTGCAGCTGATCAGCTCGATCCCTCTTCCCGCATGGGAGAGTCAGGTAGATGGGGGTTTCTTCCTCGTCTCCTCTTCCTTCGTGGAACTCCTGGAGAACTGTGGAAATCTTCCTTATCCACGCCTGTGGGTAATTCAGAGCCAACGCCGCCCTATTTCGTCACACTCTATTCTGCCTCGATTACCGGCGTGGCGAGGGACGTTGTTTCCTCGTTACAATATATATATATATATATATATATATATATATATATATATATATATATATATATAGACACACACACACACACACAATGTAACAGGGCGATTCGTCAGCTTATCGTGCGACCGCGAAGATGCCGCACGTCACCTTCAGGAGGCTAATTTCCTGGTCGGCGATCCTACGGTGATAGCCAGGCGACAGCGAGCGGACGTTAGCTGTTAGTGCAGCGCTATCACCCGTGCGTTGGCCTGCCGAATGCTCGCTACAAATGCGTGGTGCGCCCGAAGCTCCACGCATTCCTCCGCGTATCCTTGGGTGACCAGACGGCTGGGGTTATCGGGAATTCCACAAAGAAAGGAACACTCGCATGTCAATTTATAGAAAAAAAGTATATTGTCTGAACAATATTGTCTGAATCTGAGTGAAATATAATATAATACAAATTCGAGAATACGACGCTCGCGCGCGCGATTGCGAGGAGGACGCGCGCGGTTTCTTAGGCGTAGCCGGGCTGACGATTCGCTGGCCGAACGCTTTATTCCTCATTCTCACCACCGTTGACGGCAACAGGAATAGTTGTGGGCTGGGGTGGATCTGGAGGCGTCCCTCCAGGCACTCAAAGCCCAGGCCACTCAAACACACTTGTACGCCGGTACGGAAAAAAACGGCTCGCGGATTGTTGACGGTATCGGTAGCGTAGATGTTGACACGGCCGGAACGAAAACGAGTCTGAGCGCGCTCGCTCCTTGCGGAAAATCTCCTGTCAGCGTCGCCGCTGACGTCGTCTGCTATTCTTGAAATCACGCGACATACAAGCGCGAGATCTAAAATCTCAGCGCTTGTTACACTTCTCTTCCAGACGCTGCGCAGTTCTCGAAGCAGCTCTGCAACTCGTCTCGCAACCTGCTGATGATGCTGAAAATAAATGAATGGACAGGTAATGGAAATGACAAAAAACACGGGTTTCGGGGACCTCAGGTCACTATTTATTTCACTGCAACTATACACTTATTTTCTTCCCGCTTCACATCTTCGCTTAAAATTTCCAGGGGTATTCCTGCCGGATGGCCTCGTGGTCCGCCTTAGAAGGGCAATATGCAGAGTTGCGTACTCTGGGGTGGCCACAGACGTAGCAGCGTCGTCCATCCTTCCGCTTTTTTCGTCCAAGCGAGTGCGGTTCCATGGGAAGGCACGTCGCTGCCAGCCCGACGAATAAATTTGTCGAACCGACGGAACGCGGCCATCTTCTCGACGTTCCACATCCGCTTGTCGAGCTCTTTTTTGAGTGCGTCCCAGGCGAGGTCGGCTGATGAAGCAGTGGTCGTGCTGGAGGGCGAAGGGCTCAGTCGTTTGCCCCCGCGCATCTTCATCCGACGATGGTATCGCACCCGAGCGCGTGAAGCTCTTAGCACCCCTCATGCCTTCGTCCGAGGATGGTACCCCCACAGTATGCGCAGGCTCTCTTCTCTTTTGCCCTGCGCCTCCTGCGTGCTGGCCACTTCGATGACGGTCTCGTCCAGCAGCTCTTTATCTTCGCTGGCATCTTCGTCGTCTTCGCTGACGCCTCCCAGGCGCAGAGCATCGGCGTAATTCGGCAGGTACCGCGGCTCCAACCGGGCCGTCCAGGTGTTAATGGCAGCCAGGAGTCTCTGCCTGCGGACCTTTTGCCTGTTAGGGCAAAAGGGGACAGGAAAATAAAATGATGTGATTACGGTGATGCTCGTTATGAAGATGATGATCGATTCGCAATGCGGCGCTGCGCGCGAGTTTGGCGTGGCGACACGCTCGCTTTTTCAATTCGCATACGATTCTTAGCGCCTCGCGGTCGCCTAGGTTTGCGTTTCTTGGGCTCCGTGCCGCCGGCGGGCACGGTACGAGGCACGGAATCTTTAATGCGCTCGGTGTCGTTCGCGAGCCGATTTTATTTCTTCGGCGGACGTCTGCGTGGGCGTCAAGGGGCTCCTACCTTTTCTCGCTTCTTCTCGCTCGCCTAGTGATCGGCTACCAGTGCCGTTACAAATCGGCCAGGCTCCTGCTCTATCACATCGCCTCCCCCGGCGCTACAATCTCAACTTCGAGCTCTTGCTTAAGTGCGCTCGCTTCAGGCGGGTTGCACGTCGCCTCTTCGGTCGCGTCGTCCCTCGGCGGTCGAGCAGCTGTCTCGTTTTCTTTGTCATCTTCGGGGATTTTCGCTTTCCACTCCTCGGGGCCGTGGTACTTCTTGAGTTCTTCGGCAGCCACCAGATTTTCTATTTTACCTTCGGCATTTTCTAGTCTGAAAGTATTTGACCCGACTTGCGCGATGATGGTATACGGGCCGATGAAAGGCAGTGCGAGCCTTGTCGCTACGCTTTCCGCTGCAGACGAGAGCGTATGGCATCGCTTGCACACTAATTTGCCGACCTTCCGCAGGCCAGCGTCGGTTGTCAAAGTGCGCTGCCTGTCGGTCTTGCGCTACTTTCGACAACTCTTTCGCTTGCTCCTGCAAAGCCGGAAGTTTAACGAGAACGCAATCTCGTTTAAGTGATCGTCCCAGGTACGGTAGTTACCTTCGGCGTCTGATTTACGCTCTCCACGAGGTTTGCCTGCGGGTGATATGGCGGGTTGAATAAATGCCGATTGCCTTGTGCCGTCAAATACTCATCTATCAGTTGCTTTTGAACTCTGTGCCGTTGTTAGAGTGAAAAAATTCCGGCGCCCCGAAACGCAGTATGACTCGCTCTTTGACTGCTGCTAACACTGCTTTCCGTTAGCGTTTCGTAGTGGCACGCACTCGATCCATCGAGTTAAAAGATCTTGAACAATCAGAGCGTATTCGTACTCGTATGCTGTGTTCGGCATGGGACCCATGATGTCCCCTGCTATCATCCGCCACGGTTTCTGAACTATCCGATTTCCCATTAGACCGGGACGCGGCCTATGCTTAATTTTGCTCCGATGGCACAGCTGACAACGTTGCACGTATATCAATACGTTTCTATTTCTTCGTCTTCTCCGAGCGTGTCTGCGATGTCAGGAGCCACTTTGTACTTGTATAGTCGCCCTCCCACAATTTTCCAATCCGAAAAATTTGTAGGATTGTCGCTGACCTCTTTAAATCTTGCGTTATACCATTGGTCTTGAGACGGTGGAACCTGGCTTATCGCCGCTATCTGAGGCTCTGTCTCTTCGTACATTCAAGACAGGGCTTTTGGTACGTTATGGTCTGCGCCTTTACGATGTTCAATCGTGTATCTGTGACCTTGCAACTCTAGCGCCCAGCGCGCGAATCTACCGGTAGGATTCTTTAAATTGCAGACCCAGCGGAGGCTGCTGTGGTCCGCTATCACTTGAAAGTGATAACCCTCTATGTATTGGCGGAATTTTCTCACCGCGAATATCACCGCCAAGCATTCTCTCTCGCTTACGGTATAGCTGCGCTCTGCAGGCGTGAGTACTCGGTTTGCGAATTCGTGTACTCACTCCTTTCCGTCGACTTCTTGCGTCAACAATATTCCAATTTCCGTGGCGCTTGTGTCTGTCTGAATCATGAATTCTCGTTCGAAGACTGGGCTGTGGAGTACCGGCGCTGAGGCGATCAGAGCTTTGATCGCGTCAAATGCTCCCTGTTGTTCTTCGCCCCATATATACGGCTGATCTTTACGTGTCAGTCGTATTAGCGGTTCTGCTAGCATTGCGTATTTATCTAAAAACTGTCGCTACCACGACGCCATACCGTGAAAGCGTCACAACTGATTTAAATTTTTTGGTTTCGGGTTATCTATTATCGGAGCAATCTTCTCGGGATCTGGTCTAAAGTCGTTTCTGTTTACCAACACGCTGAGATACTTGACTTCGTCTCTACAGAAAACGCTCTTTTTCGCGGTTTACTGTTAACCCTGCGTCATTTTTCCATCTCAGTACACGTTCGAGTACGCTCATATACTCCTCGAACGTTTCCGTAGCAATTATCGCGTCATCTAGATACGCGAACGCATGTGGTTGCAGTTCGGGCGTAATAGTTTTATCCATGAGGCGCTGAAATGTTGCTTCGGCCTTGGATAATCCGAATGGAAGACGTGTGAACTAGAAGAGTCCTAACCTGGGCACCGTAAACGCCGTGTATTGTTTACTCTCCTGGCTCAGTGGAATTTGGTGATACGCGCTACTGAGATCTATGGTGGATATGTAGCGCGCTTGCTGCAATTTTCGTAATATTGAATTCATCTGCGGTAACGGGTATGCGTTGCAGCGCGTGACTGCGTTGATTTTCTTGGAGTCGACACAGAATCGATACTTCCCGTTCGCCTTCCGCACTATTACCACTGGGCTCGAGAATGCACTATTTGATGGTACTATGATTCCCGCCGTGAGCATAGTGCTCACTTGCTCGTACATCTATTCTTTTAACTTCTTCTAAACCGGAAAATATTTTTGTTTTATCGGTCAAGTCGACTACATCTCGATCGTATACTCTATCCAGCTCGTGCAGCCGATTGGCTCTCGCTCCTGCTCTTGCACGTCGGCTAAGCCCATCGATGCTAATTTCCGCGACCCTCCTTCGATGGCCGCCAACTCTAAATCTACGTATTTTTGATCTTCTTTAAAAT
Organism: Nasonia vitripennis; assembly: GCF_009193385.2. NCBI lineage: Eukaryota > Metazoa > Arthropoda > Insecta > Hymenoptera > Pteromalidae > Nasonia > Nasonia vitripennis. The sequence goes on from NW_022279588.1 coordinate 1,166,992, forward strand.
ACTTTCTTAAAGCAGCCGGGTCTAACTCATTCTTGAAGGTTAAAGTGAAGTTTACTCCGACTATGCAGTCCGGGACAATTGCAACTCGTACTCCCTTCTTCAGACTGCCGACTTCGAATAGTAGCCATACGTAGCCTACGGTGGTACTGTAGCTGCCGTCGGCAAGCTTCGCGCCGCGGCCGTTGTTTGGCACTACTTGCCTCTTTAGTGCACTCGCTAGCGACAGGCCTAGTAGACACTCGCGATGCGCCACTGTCATATAATGCCCGAAATCGGAATTCTCCGACTCTCGCCTGCATCCACCAACGCTTTTCTTGTGGATTGTCTATGTCGCACAGGGTTGCACTTACTGCTGTGCTACTCTCCTGTTTTTCCAGGATCTTCTCTATCGCCTCAACTGGCTTGTCGTCGATCCTTCTAGGCTCTTCGTGCAAAGCTCCGCACTTGCCTGCCTCATAAACTTTTCCGTCGGCAGACGCTGCCAACAGGGATGAGAGCGCAGCGGACTTTTGTGCGCTCAAGTCCGCTTTCTGCGCTGCCGTCTCTTTACTGAGACCCGCCGCTGTTGCGGCACCAAGCTTATCTTCCGTTTTGCGCGGGTTTACGCTTGTCGTGAGCCTTTCGGCACACGTTTTTCCGGAGACCTTACTCGAGAGGCGGCTTTCGCCCCCGCCTTCTTGCTGTTCTTGGAGGTCGTGCCGGAGATCTGCGAGCGTGCGCCGGCCTCCTCTATTCTTGAAGGCCCCTAACCGCTTGTCCAGCATTTTACTGAACATCGTCGCCAGCTGTTCATTGGAGTTGCTGGGCGTCTTTACTGTCACTGCTTCCACTTTTGTAGGTTTCGCTGTCGCTGGCTGTGCTGCTGTTGGCGATCTATACGCCAGGTTAGAATATAGCGTGTCTGTGGGGGATGGAGGTGTTCTGTAGTCCTCTCCGCTAGCTACTACCGCTTCTGCTTTCGTTGCCAGCTCTTGAAAGCTATCCAAATCGAAGCAGTTTCTGCGAGGTGTCAGTTGCTGTAATTCAGGTCACAGATTCTTGTGTAGAATATCTAGCGCCTTGTCGTCGGTTGGAGGCGGTTTCATCTCTTTCATCATCCCCAAGAGGCAAGTAACATAGTCGCGCATGGGTTCGTGCGCGCTCTGATATCTTTTTTCTACGTCGGCGGCTAGGCGTAGTTGTAGCCTCCTGTTAGTTCCGTACCAGCGCAGTACTGCGCTGCGAAAATCATTCCATCTCCGCCACTCGTCTTTATTGTTATGATATGTTACAAACTGAGAGGAGACAGAGTCGAAAGCGATAAAAATAGACGACGGGACTCGAACTCGCGAACCCGAGAGCCAGAGGCCTGTGCTTTAACCACTGAGCTAACGTCTACGATACATCCGAAGCGCATGCATCGCAGTACGACTCAGCTGCTCGACTCTTATCGCTGACTCGTCTCGCTGCTCGCGTTGCAGACGTGTGCGTCTGTGACAGATACCACTCGGAAGCTAGATTTTTAAACACATAAGGCAGTGCAGCTAGTTTTTCTTCCTCTGACATCCGCACGCTCGTCATGTTCTGCTCCAGCTGGCTCAAAAATCTCTCTATCCTTTCTGCGCTCGTGGCTGCAAATCGCATGTCCCATTTGCGCACCGTTCCGACGATATCTCTTGGTTTATTTTCTGGGGTCGTCGGGGCGTTTCTTAGTCCTCTCGCGAGACCTCCTCTGATGTTGCTATCTGACCAGACGTTTTTCGGAGTTGCAGGCGCTGTTGCTAGCCGCGCTTCGGATTCGAATTTTATGCCGGTGATTTCACGTTATTTTATTTAACTGTTTTTCGCGATATCCCCGACGCTGCTGTACGCAGTTGGGCGCCAGTTGTAACGGGGCGATTTGTCAGCTTATCGTGCGGCCGCGAAGATGCCGCACGTGACCTCCAGGAGGTTAATTTCCCGGTCGACGAGATATATATATATATATATATATATATATATATATATATATATATATATATATATATATATATATATATATATATATATATATGAGACGTTCCACGTCAAACGTAACAAAGCTCTGCCCAAAATTCCTTTTGATCTAAACATTTTTAAAAATATGGAAAATTTATCATTTTTGATGTACTTTCAATTAGTAAGAGGCGTTTTTTAAAATGTTGTTCCCAGACGGAGCTACGCGTTCCCTAACCTTAAAAAATTACTACTTTACAAAATGATCAAGCTGTCAGAAATCACAGGGGCTCAGAAAAATTCTAAACAACGACTATTTTTATGTATTTTGAGCTGCTGAACAAGAATCCGACGGTATTTTTTACCGATACCTCCAGCGTTCGTCCCTAACCTCAAAAAACACCCCCCAAAATGGCTTTTTCACGCAGTTGAGAGGTTTATCCTGTGATCGACGAGAGAAAAATGTAAAACGTAGCGAACAATAAATTATTGGTGTATATGTTTATAAATATATATATATTTATAATATATATATACATACACACACATTTATATTTATATATTTATAAACATATACACCAATAGTTTATTTTTCGCTACGTTTTACATTTAAAATTGATTCAAAAAATTGATTTATCTGCAAGTATAAGGAACTGGATGTATCGCCAGCGCCTTAACTCTCACCCAAAAAATTGCTCTGACTGAATTCTACTTGAAGAGTCTTAGTGCTTCCCCATCAGTTTGCTGATGCTGCTGCTAGCTGATTCGTTCGAGACTTATCTCTTTTTTGATGTACTCCCTTTTTGCGATATTTCTTGTGTCGCTCGCAGTGAACCCAAGTCAAAATTGTTACAACAATACACTTATTATACACACTCACACTGATAAACTTTATTGATATATCAGCTGTATTTACTCAATGTTAAACACATTTAAGGATTATATCAGCTGTGCTAGAAATATTTCAATTTTACTTCCGACTTCAATTTGTACGTGAAATTCTAAAAATTATTTTATTGACTTTTTTATTGAAATGTGTAAATCTGAATGTTTGATCTGGCTTTTGACTATTTGAGATAAAAAGATATCTTCTTAAGTTAATAAATTACATATAAAGTATCAGAATAGGTCTGATCTACAACTAGAAGTTATGTAGTTAACGATTATAAAATAACAGCTAATAAGGTTTTATACTCAAATTTGACACTTATAATACAGTACATTGTATGTCTATCAAAATCAACAAAAGTACACAGCCAAGTTTCAAAAATAAAAAAATAATGAACAAGTAGTTGACAGCTTCTGGAGTTTAATACTATTAAATATCTGTCAGTCGCATCTCGTAGATAATATCCAAGTGTCAGGATAACTCCTAAGACAAGACACATCTTTAGTGCACCAGGTATCAATTAAAATTACAATCAAACATCTGTGACAACTCATAAACCATGTATAGGTGTCAAGATAACTTTCAAGACAACGAGACATCCTATACGAATAAGTGCATCAAGTATCGATTGAAATTAACATCAAATATCCGCCACACCTCGTAATCGATGTCTAAGTTACAAGATGACTACCAAGACGACGAAGCATCGTTTAGGGATAAGTGCACTAGATATCGATTAAAATTATCATCAAATCTTTAACATAGCTCATAGACGATGTTTAAGTTTCAATAGGACTTCCAAGACAGTAGGACAAAATAGAGTTCCATCACTAGTGATAACTCAAGTCAAACAACAGACATTATCTAAGAGTTCTTTGCAAACTGCACAAATGGAATCTGGCGTATCAAACCTATTTATCACTAGATTTTTTATTTCATAGATTTAGTTTGCCAGATAAGACGTCCAATAAATTTACATTATTATCCATGTGACATTAATCTCAATATAAATTTTCATTTTGACACAAAAAAAGAATAGTTTTCTTGTTTTGTACCAAAAGATTTTGTTTTTCAGTTTTTACAAAGTGCTTTTTATATTTTTTATTTTTGTTGATGAACAAAATAGAGTTATATATTCTGTAAATAAAAGATTGTTTTTTTTTAACTGAATAAATTTTATAATTTTATATATAATTTGATGTTCTCTGTTGCTGGCCACCTATCTGCCTTCATTATAAATAAAAGAATATCTTCCTTCAAGTTGTTAACGTCGTTTCAAAACATTTTTATTAGGGTTCATTGAGACGGCGGCCCTACTAGGTGGATCAGAGAGCAGCAACGGATAACTTTCTGGCATCAGTAACTTACTGACTACGCAGCGCTAGTAGTATTCTACCTGAACGTGAGAGCATAAAGAATTTTGTGGAAGAAGCATTCCTGGATACATAAGGCGCTCTGATACAGCATGGAGTTACTTGCTCTCTGGCTTTTATTCCAGGCGTTAGGATGAATAACCGATCTCATCCTTTTGTCGAATCTTTGGAGTAGATCTCTCTTCCCAGTACCGGCAATCGCCCTGCCGAATCATAGTGCAGGGTGATTGCGGGTCTGTCAACGATCCTCGGATATGCTTATTCCCCCCTTACGAAAACCGGGCTACAAATCTCTAACCTGATTCCCAGCTAACTTATCCTGAACCGTTTCCTTAAAAATAATTTATAATAATAATTTTAATGAAAATAACCCTACTAACCTTATTTCCCGTCCTTAGCTTGTGTTACAGTTGGCCCTAGTGCCAAGTTGTTTAACCCAATAGCCTAAGTGAAAATTATGAGCAAGTCAACTGAAATAGCCAAAAGAAAATTATAAGGCGCTTTGCCTTGCTCCCTGCTCTTTCCATCTAAGTTATTCAGTTGAGTCAACCATCATCTTTACGTGGACTAAGTGAGTTAGAAAAACTATTTAAGTAAGGCCAACTTGTTTTAGTGGTAAAATCCTTCTAGCGTTATGCCTTAATGGGAGAATTGTCCCTCTTGGCAAAATGTACTTCTGACAAAAAGACTTACTGGAGTAGTGTCCTTTAGGTGAAATATCTTAGGTAAAGATTCCTTTGATGAATTGGTTTTGGGTAAAACGTCCATATGCGATATATACATAGTATACTTATACTTGCTATTAAGGAAGATAACGCGCCTCTTGATACCATTAATCATAATGAAAATATGTTATACAATAACAATTAGAAATTTTTTAATCTACATATCTATAAGTTTCAGTTAGATTGTATAGAACTTTCGAGAGAACAAAATCTGTTTATTGTACACTGTAACGAATGCTAGAGCAACTAACGCAGGTTGAGCACCTTGCAACAACTATGCGCGATCAAATCAACATTCTATATATACAACAGTTACCATTGTCCTAGCTACTATAGATCTAGCATAAGAGGGTCGAATCGGCTATCAAACGCTGGCCAACAATATTTGTAAATACTGGTTCTTCTTTGTATGCGTATCTTCTCTTGTATTTTGGTTCACTAAGCCTTAGCTTCTGAAAACACGTAGCTGGCAGCAGTTATCACTTGATTCCAATGCTTAATAGTAGACGGCTCTCTGACGTCAAAACAAAATCATCAAATTTTAGTTTAATCGTGTTCTTACATAATTAACCTAAAATACAATCGCAATTTTTATATTAATCTATGTTAATAGAAACACTAAGTATTATCTATATGTCTGAAATATCTTAAATTCTAAAATTTTCAAAAGAACGAATCAATTTTTGTTTAGGATTCAGTTGCCTACGAAGATTGGAAACATTGGAAGTTTCCAAATTTACTGGAAGTCTTAGATGAATTTCAGTCAGTTCAACCATTTGCCCCAGTACTTTTACTTCATTTAACACCATTGCAGCCACGATTTTACAGTATATCATCATCACCGCTAACTCACCGCAATCAGATTCATTTAACTGTTGCTGTTGTACAATATAGAACACAAGGTAAGAAAGTATCATATAAGTGAGTATAATATAAAGTAATAATATATCTTGATGAATGTTGGTGCTTGAGTGCTGGTATACCCCTTGATGCACTAAAGTCCAAATTTTGCGTCGGATCCTTTAGAAAGTTTAAAACATCTCTCTCTTTTTTCTTTCGATGATTTTTAGCTGCTTTTAAAAGATCTATGTCTAAAATTTGTCTCAGGCTATGATCTAAACTATGTTATAAGGCACAAAACATCTTGTGATACGTTATAGTTGCATTCACTGGCCTCGCCTTATCGATGCCTTGTCTTCAAGTAGGTCAGTTTTTCAGCAATTGAGTTTCATTTATACATATGAATTTAAGGGGTTTTTGCAAAAAACCTTGTTGATATTAATGTTGACATACGTGAGTAAAGTGGTTGAGAGGTTGAATATGTAGAGATTGAGTTTCTTCTGCACTGCGATTGCAGATAAGGCAGAAAAAGGAGACTTATATAGAATTAGAATAAATTGTATTGTAAGACCGTACAAATGATTAGGTAGGAAGGTCTGTCCACACTGGCAGCCAGGCCAGAAATGATTGACTAATAGTGTTTAAGCTCCTATTCAACTCGCCACCATGCGGTGGTCCGACCGCCGTGAACTAAGCAAATAAACTTGTTTATATCATAATTGAAAAAATACTACTTATTGCGGAAACGTTAGAAATATTTGCAATCGTGAATAAAAAAAAAACTGCGGATGTTTTCCTTTTTTAATTAAAAATAAAAAATTTTTGGCCCAGCGAGAAATACAATATACAATTTTTTTCTCAGCACATGCATGACTTGCAAAAATAATTCTAGTACTAATCGTTTGCAAATTGATTGTGGATTATGGAAAAAGTTTTGTTAGTGCGAAATTCGTAATAATTATCTAATAATGAATGCATTATATTTTTTTGATAACCACAGTGCGAATTCCGGTTCTATCTGTCTAAACCACGCATTTCGCCCGCACACTCGCACAGTCAATAAGCTGAGCACGCGTAGGTATACACATAGCGTATTGTTTTTCTAATCTAGAAATTAGAATAATACTCGCGAGTCGCGGTATGTATATGACGGAAGTACTGGAGTCCGTTCAGACGGCTCTTGCCGTCGCCAAGCTGGACAAATGCTTCATTGCGGCAAGGGTTAAGTTTAACAGCACCTGTTTCGGACGTTAGGGAGGGCTACTAGGGATAAAAGCAAGTGCGGTGTATTTATGTTTTATTAATAATATATTTTACCTAGTAGTTTTAGCGAACGGAAGTACTAGTAATGAAGGCGACAAGAACTCTGATCTCCAGGATGTTCTGCTGGTCGAGCTAATACCGTTCTCGCTCGGTATTGAAATAGTTGATCGCAATGCTCGCAGTCTTTGAAAACAGATGCAGAGGCAAACATTCATGACCTACGTTATCAATTCTTAACCCGGCATCACCACCCAAATACACAAGGGTGAGCACGCTAAGCAAGGACGTCATCCTTTTTGGCTGCTTCGTGCTGCATAAGCTCAAAATATCGAGACCAAAAGTAATTCAATAGTTAAAAGACCTTCTCTCAAAAACGTTAGAGCCTTGCCAGGTTCGCGTAACGAAAAGACTTCTAAAAGTGACATAAGACCTAGAAGTGATTCATTTACTATTGGAACAAATTCTCATAATGTCAAATCTTCCAAGATAACAAACCTGGGTAGATGTAGCTCTTTACCAAGATCAAAAAAGAATGATGTGATATTAAAGTCAATTTTAAATATTGCACCTGTGTTTAACAAGAATTAACTCTAAAAAACTGCCCTCTGCCTCGTAAGAAACATAGTAAATTCATGGGTTTTGTTTCTAGTCTAAATACTGCTGAAAAGAAAAAGGCTACAGAGATAGTATCAGATCAAAATAATTCTGACCTTGAAATGAATAACAAAAAAGAGTTGGAAAAAGACTTTCTGAACTTCTTGAACATAAAGCTTTTAAACAAATACTTTCACTCAATGATATGGGAGACAATACGTTGGATGAAATATCATACAACATAATGTGCCCAAGATACAATTGGAGGGAAACGCTATAAAATCAAAAGTTTTAAACTGGGATGAAATTTCAATTTTAAAACTATAAATCTAGCATCTCAAGTGATTTAAGTATTGTGTAGTCATAGCAATGTTCTTCATCGACCAACGCAAATATAAAAGTTTTAGCAAATAAAGTATTTAGCTATTGCAGCTATCGATAATAACAGTCCGATTACTCAAGTTTTCATCATATTTAAGTAGTAGGTTTTCCATTGATATCATTGCTGTTTTAATGCATCTTCTACACTATATTAAAATATTTAAACTCAAAAATGAGGCTTTTTGTAAACACTCCTCTATTCTGTGAAAAATATTAAATTTCAAGTAGTTGATCTAAACATTTATAGGTCAGGGTGCGCTTCAATTATATAAAGTATTTTATTATATTTTAAAACAATATAATTGTTAATTAGAATATCATTATTTAATTTGACAATCACATAGCATATTGATCATGTAATATGCGAGCATCATAGCTAGTCTTATATCAATAACTATTATGAATACGTTTCGTTTCTTGAGGGCTGGTTCTCGCGGGTGACGGTAACAATTTTGAAAAATAAAAATTAGAAAGGGTAAGGATTAGAAATTCAAAATATATGAAGTGAGATTTCGAAATGAAAAAATGTATAAAACAAAAATGTTGAATTGAAATATAGCGAAAGGTGATATTTGTAGTTAAAATATTGCAAAAGCAATATTTTTAGGATTTTATAAATTTAGGTTTTCAAAATTATACCTTTCCAATATTCTGGGACTTAAAATTTTACCTTTTGTTATAATTCAATTTGTAATTTTTGCCTTTCAAATTTTTATTTTTCAAAATTTGTACCCTTACCCGGTTCTCGCAAAGAGACCTACAAGACTCAAGGCATATTTGTATATACTCAGAATATGCACTGCATTGACCACCAGTGGTTCGTTTAGCTGTAGCTGTTATTAGATCTGCTCTTAAAAATCAGAGAGACAGTATTGCTTTTGCTGTGTTGCAAAAAAGCTGCAGGTGATGGCTCCAAAGTAAAGTGGGGTGGATGCGATTCCCTATTACTGAAGACTGTTGCTGCTAAAAGTCAAGATCCATTTGCTATTAAATTAACTATTAATTTAAGCTTATAAAAGCTGGTGCTAAGTGGCTGCTAACACCCAAATTGTCACGACGATATTGCACGTGGTAAAGCAACCTTGAAAACTTTTTTTCATCTAACGCGAAATATAATTATTAATCTTATATCTTCTAGGTTGCCAACCAAGTAGCTAAGGAAAAGCTAACAGTAGCATCAATTGGTAATCTATCTACGTTTTCTTATGCTGATGAGCTATAGAATAATATAAAAAAGTCTTTAATAAGTACAATAAAACTTCGACTGTTTTACAACTAAAAAAGAAACTGAGAAAAGTAGATAATCTGTTAATCATTTTTGACACATTTGCATTAAATTTCATCAAAGTCGGAAAGCTCTCATACTTAGTTCTAGAGTAGTATGGGGGTTATCACCTCTAGAACGGTGGACTCACCTGCGATCGGAACAGGATCCAAAACGCGCGGGTTTAACTTACTATCATGGCTCAAAAAAAAAAAAAACAAAATAAAACTAAAAGGGAGTTAAAGATGGGAACCTGAAATACACGCAGTTTATACAGAGCGGGCACGTGCTGGGAAATCTTAAAAGAATTCACGTCTTATGACACCAAAATAGTAGTGGGGGATTTTAACGCTAAAATAGGAAAAGAGGAAATGTTTAGACCCACAATAGGCAAGGAAAGTCTGCACGAAACCAGCAATGATAACAGTATTAGATTCATAGATTTCGCGGCGGCAAAAGGTCTTATAGTAAAGACTACGTGCTTTAAGCACAAGGATATACACAAAGCAACATGGACATCGTCGGACAGAACCACGCAAAATCAGATCGATCACTTTCTTATCGATAAGAGGTGCCATACGAATGTACTAGACGTAAGAACGGGGCGGATTGCACTTTAGATCATTTTCTACTAGTAGCCAAAATAAGAGCCAAATTAGTAGCCAGACAAAATAGTAAACGAGCGAGCAAAATAGAAACCTTCAATATTGAAAAGCTTCGGAACGGGGCAGAGCGAATTAAGTATCAAGTAGAAATAAGGAACCGATTTCAAAAAAAAACGGTAAAAGTGGTTGCGAATAACATGTTGGGTAAAAAAAAGCCAAGTAGCAAACCATGGTTTGACGAAGAATGCGAACTCGGGTTTCAAAGGCGCAAAAAGGCTAAATTAGACAGCGTGCACAATGGAAGCTATAAGACCGTAGAATATAATGAAATAAGAAAGGAAGTGGGTGTGATTTACAGAAACAAAAAGCGCGAGTATCAAAAGAACGAGATTAGAAAAATAAAAACTAATAGTAATGAAAATAACCTACACGAGATGTACAAAGGAATAAACGCTATTAGGAAAGGTTTTCATAGTAGATCACAATTAATGAAAGATGAGAACGGGAATCTCGTTACAAGCGAAAATGAACTACTAGAGCTGTGGAAAGGCTATTTTGATAGGCTACCAAACGTACATGAAAAATGCAAGGAAACGGGAGACGAAATTCACACTGTTGGACTCCATATGGAAGGACCGACCTATAAAGAAGTACTTACATCCAAAATTTTTGAACGAGTATGTGATATTTGGAAAAAATGAAACAATACTGAAAAACTGGAAAGAATCCATCATCATACCGAGTATTAAAAAGGGGGATAAGACAGACTGCAATAACTACCGGGGAATCTCATTTTTAGCTACCTGTTACAAAGTTCTGTCAAACATAATATAGGCCAGATATAATAGGAGATTATCAGTGTGGATTTCAGTGTAACAGGTCAACGAGTGATCAAATGTTTACTATAAGACAGTTGTTAGAGAAAAAATGGGAATATTGCAAAACAGTAAACCAGCTATTTGTAGACTTTAAAAAAGCGTACGACTCTATCAAACGAAGCAAAATGTATAAAATCCTTGTGTTCCTCGACGTACCAAAAAAACTCGTAAAATAATTTCAAATATGTCTTAACGGAAGCACGGGAAAGGTCCGAATAGGCGGTAATGTATCCGAATCGTTTATGATACGTGACGGTTTGAAACAAGGTGACGGGCTCTCCACGGTACTCTTTAAGGGAGCACACCACCTCTGAAATTAAAATCAAAATGTTTCATTAAAAATGTATCAATACTTATATAAATAAACCAAATTTTTTTTACTATTCTTAGACATAATTACCTTCATTTTTATGGTTTTAGACCTTCTATATACCTCTATAATACCTACGTATAATAGGGAGTCCATAATTCACTGACCGTAAGATTCCAAAGGAACGAATGGCCCAAATGAGCTCAAACTCCAGGATATTGTCTAAAAGTACATTAGTTATGGTATGAATGAGGGAATTTGGTTTAAATTTGTTGCTAGCAATATTTAATTCATATTTTTTAGAAATGTCTCTTGATCAGTCCGAGGGGGCATGTTTAAGGTACATTTTAAGCTCGGATAGAGTAGACGGTCTGGATCTTTCAGAAAGCCGTGGCAAGTGACTAAAACACTTATTTATATAGTAAAATGTCATGAATAATTTCACAAAGTATATATATATATATATGTTTTTTTTATAAAAATGGTGTATATTTTATATATTTTCAATAGAATTTTTTTTTCAAATTACATTCAATAAAAAATATTTTGGTAAAAATAATATCTTTTTGTTTGTTTTTGTTTTGCAGGATTTAACCCAGACTTGACCCCTTAACGCTAGAGTATGTTAGAAAAATGCAGACTAGCGAGCTAGGTGCAAAACTTAACGAAAAAACGCAGAAGTGTGCGAATCGAAAACGAAATATATGATAATGGATAAACTGGGCATTTGCAAAGGAGAGTGTAATCTTAGAGTCGGAAATTTTACTTTTGAAAAGGTTAACGAATTCATATATTTAGTCACAACTATAAATGATCGAAACGAAATTAAAGCCGAGATTAATAAGGGACTTCATTCGGGTAATGCTTGCTTCTACGCCGTGAATAGATTACTAAAATTAAAACTGCTGTCTAAAAATGTAAAAATAAGGATATATAGGACTATAATAATGCCGGTGATATTGTACGGGTGCGAAACTTGGGCGCTCACTAAAGCGGAAGAAAACCGTTTTAGGGTGTTTGGAAATAAGGTCCTGCGAAAAATATACGGGCTAAAGACAAATTAGGACACCGGGAAATGGAGGAAACTGCGAGGTCATAATTTATACGCATCACTAAATATAAACAGAATAATAAAATCACGGAGACTGAGATGGGCAGGGCACGTGTCAAGAATTGGGAGACGATTGCATGTCAGCGCGTATAATAAAAGAAAAGCCAAATGCATCGCGGTGGAAGCACAACGTAAAAACGGACTTAACTAAACCCATGTGAAAGGGCGCGAAATGGATGGGGTTGGTACAAAATAGAGATACGTGGAAGGCTTGCGGTAGATGAGGCGATGAACTTTCAAGTTCGAGATGCTATTAAAAAAAAATGTGGAGCCAAGCATCGCTTTGATTCTTTGTGTGCAAAATTATAGGGAGCTATAGCTATCTTACCTAGTGTAACAATTGCACAACCAGGATTTGAATCTTCTCTACCCTCAGCTAATTTTGCTGGTCAATCGAAGGACACAGGATATAGTAAGAAAAAAACAGCTTTCGTTGGCTGGGGTTACTGTTCATTACTTGCAGCTTCAAGTTTTACTGCTGTAAATAAAAATAATTATGTATCGTATTTAGTAATAACAAATTGTAATTGTGTAAACTTTAATGTACCTGCTTCTGCTTAAGAAGCATCAATTTGTAATTATATCAAACCAGCTACATTGAGATTTGTTATTTTTGTTCGTTTTAAATGCTTTGTTGTATCGGTATCATTATATCTAAACCAGTAATCTTCTACAGCTCTGCAATATGCAACATGTCGAAGACTGTTATTTCCCATTGGTTCTTCAAATTCAATAATGCCTATTAGTATAAAATTTTGTGTGAAATTTGTTGAAAGTAAGAAATTTTTAGTACCCTTCTCTGTATATTCTTGGTCAATGTTAAGAATATGTTTCCCATTAAATTCACTCAATGTTAATCTTTCATATCATTTAGCACAATCAACTGGTTGATTGCAAATTTTCCAAAATACACGATAACAAAGATTTGGATTTAAGGTCTTTACATTGTATAACAATATGATTTAAATGTTGATATATGATTAAATTACAAGATGTACATTTCAATTTTTTTATAATACTGGGAAAAATGATTTTTTCATAAAACTGTCCTACAGTATGCTTCCAACTAAATTTCTCTTTTTCAATGTTACAAATTTTAGTAATAAGTTTTATTCTTGCATTAAATAATTCAGTAGTATTAAATTTAATAACATAGTTTAAAAGTAAAGTTTAAAATTCATCTTTTATTCCTTCTAACCTTTCATTCGAACAATCATTTATAGAATTGTGAAAGTTTTTGACTTGATAATGAGCAGTTGTCAATACTTTAAGTATACAGTCAACTTGACGAAATAAGAATTCTTTTTTTTTTTCATCCTTTGCATTTAATCCCATCCAATTTTCTTCGTAATAGATATGTGAGTTATTTATTTTACATTTTACTTTTGTTACAATTTCTCCTTATGAGTTTATTGCACATATAATTTTTGGTTAACATAATCAGTATTTTTAATGAAATATTCACTCCGTTTTACAGGATAATTTGATATTTCTCTTTTTATTTCTTCATTGTACTCATTTGTCAAACGTATAAAATTTTGAGCAACTCCTAAGTGATTGTCCTTATTAACCATCACTTAGCTCCAAACAACAAACTCGACACGCAGTCTCATGAGATCCTTGCAAAATTTTTCATTGTAAAAAGCATTTATATCTTTTTTATTGCTTTATTGTGAAACAAATAGCTTTGATGTGGAAAAATTATTTTTGATAAAATTAACTATACTGTCACATTCACTATATTTAATTTCTACGGAATCCTTAAGATGATGTGTATAGTGGAGTTTATTTTCAAAACTTTGTAAAGTGTCTTTGTTATAGACAGTATCTATTTTTAGTTCGTTAATATGCGCTATAAGGTATTTAAAACATTCATGAGTGTGTTGATTCTGAAATTTAGTATAAATAATTACAAATATTTTCTATAAGATTGTTTCAAAATGGCCAATATAACCTTGTAAACTTAATAGAATTATGCAATATATATATATATATATATATATATATATATATGTGTGTGTGTGTGTGTGTGGCGGTCCCCTCCTACCACCACATGCGGCCCGAAGCGCCGCCTAGCGGAGCACCACGACGTGGCGAGCGCGAAGGGAGTTTAGAAGCTTTGTCACTTTCGTGAATCAGTTTCGGCCTGGCCGCCGGGTCGAACAGACCTAGTCATCCTGTACATAAATAATTACAATCTAGTCACAATCAGCTCAACGCATTGTCTTTATTCTTTGTACCTGGTCCGTTCGCCTTTCCCTACCTTATCTCCTATTAGGGAGTGTAGAAGATAGAGATTTAACTAACCAACTCAACTCTCTAAAGTGGTGACCCCGACTTCAAACATTCGCAATCTGCGAGTCATCGCGCGGCGCTATTTCCCACGCCGCGCCATTTCGCGAAGCTTCGACCGCGAGCTCGTTCTCTTCAGAGCTCGCCTCGGCTTTCGCTCACTTCGAGCTTTTAGCTCGCATCTTCGTATTTACACCGAAAAACACACGTCTTTTCGCGCGGCTCTCTTCAGCCGCGCGATGACGCATTTTACTCTTTCAGACATCACGTCTCGCGCAGTACGTATTTTGACGATTTCACGTCGCGCGTCGGCCATTTTTAGCCCGCGCCGACGCTTTTAATCACGCTGCGGTCCACGCACAGCCGCATAGGACGATTCTCACCGGTTCATCTACAGCCGATGAGACACTCAAAACACCGCAACATCGGTCGCGAGACCACCGAGCAGCGGAGCCAACAACAGCGGCATCAACAATATCGGCGAGCATCGACGCATGGACGCCGGACGCAGCGCTAGCCAGCATCATCGCGCGGACGCCAGACGCCGCTTTAGCCATCAGCAACGCACGGACGCCGGATGCCGCGTCAGCCAGCAACAGCAGCAACAACACCAGCGGCGCAGCTAGCCTCGCACGCCACGGCCATCTTCACCCTCTCCGGCGTCTCGCAGCTTCACCTCTCTCGCAAGGGCCGAGTTGCTCTTTCCGTCGCGCCCTTGCGAAACCTGTCGCTCGGCGCCAGGAATGCCGTCGCGTCGCGCAGAGCCGCCATTTCGCGTCGCTCGCTCGCGCCAGCCATTGCTGAGTCGCGCACCACCTCGCGCGCCGCGCGTTTCGTCATCAGCATCGGCAACAAAATCGCCACTGCGCCGATGCCGCGCCCACCGTCATCCCGGAGAAGCTGCTCGAGGCTCAACAACGCTCAACGCAGCATCATCAGCAGCCTCGCAGCCATGACCGTCAGCATCGTTGACATACGCCGTCGCTTCATGCTGACACCGGCTATTTTCAGCCGCTCCAGCAACGCGCCAGCTCGCGCCGAAGCTACGGCATGTCGCGCGAGCCCCACTCTCGTGCCTCTTCGCGTCACGCACGGCACAGCGATCAGCCACACGCCTCGCTCGCAGCGACAGACGCCGCGCGACCAGCACAGCGCGGGGCCTATTACGCTGACGACGATGCCGAGGATCGCCGACGAGCGCATCGCTCCGGATTCTGCAGCCATCGCCAGCAGCCGATCGCCGTCGTCCAGCACGTCACCAAGCGGCTCTGCTGCGTCCAGCAAGCCGTCCCTGCCAGCAGCGGAGCATCCTCCCGACGACGACGCAGCATAGCTGATCGTCGACCTGGCAGCAGCAGTCCACCACGCAGCGTCACCTACAACCGCATCCTCGGCACCGACGTCCTGGCACATCCGGTACCCGAGGATGTTCAGCGAAGGACGCCTTTCAACGCCGACAACCCAGGGCTCCGGGTCGTCGGCCTCAGCATCAACATCATCAAGGCCATCCCTGAGGGTGACCTTCTCACGCCTCAGACCTTACGCCAATCACACCTGGACGCTGCGCATCAACCTCCGGACGAGGACACTGCAGCCCAGGCAGACATCTTTTTTTTTATTTTTCAACCAGCATCACCGGCCAGAGGCTTCTGCGGACATACTTCTGGGCCCAAGTCCATCCAGTCAATAAGGACCTGGCGACTCTGGTCCACCACCATCATCATCGTCCGCACACTCGCTTCATCCGGGCTCAGCAGCCCTCATAAGCACAGGCGCCACGTTACGCATCCGCAGCCTCTCTTCCAGGCAGGGCCTTCCTCTACAGGAATCTCATCATCGTTCCCCGGGAACTCTGCCCTTGTCACTGATGGGGGAGTAGATGTGGCGGTCCCCTCCTACCACCACATGCGGCCCGAAGCGTGTAGGTCTAGGAACAGGTATGCCTGGCGTGGCTAATGGTTGAAATAATCGTCACTCAATATTGTTTATGCTGTACAAATGTCATAATATATTCTTTAACCCCCGGGTGTATTCGATATGGTTACAATGTTTCCCACGGTCAAAGATTTGTCACGGTTGATGATTGCTTTATGTTTTCGTGTTATCGCCAAAACAGCGGTCGATGTTACTTCATATTTTACGGCAAAATTGGTCGTGAGGACGCGATTTACCTTCAATAATACGCGAATCTTTCTGTGTTTCAAAACGCAACTTCTAAATTTAATTAACGACTTTTAATAATCATGCAACTTCTCAATATTATACGATACAACCGGCTCAACACTTTATTCAGTACTTCTCCGCAATATTCACACTTCAGTCGTCCAAAATATCGGTGACGTCCTTCTAACCAACGCGGCTCTACCAAGAAGGCGATCGACAATTCGCCTTTGGAGGAAATCCTGGGAAACGCGACGTCTATGATTTTAGCCGTAGACCATGGTCTCAATCCCTTAGTTTCCTGAAAATCGCGAGAACAACTGGGACTCGGAGGCCCGTTGTGGCGCAATAATAGGAGGAAGGAATCCTCGGTCGCAATAGCCGGCGCTATTCCAGAGTTTTCTCTGATACGTTGTCGCTATCAGCTTCCCGTATTGGATTTGCAAGTCTATCATTTAGTCCTTGACTTATTGGCGCAACGATCCAAAATACAATTTGATCCGTTCGCCTTACCTCTCTCCGTCCAGACTCCGCGATCGCGTCATCTACCTGAAATGGACAATACGTGTTGGCTTATTTCGTGCGGTTCGGAAACTCGGAACCCCCTCTATATATTATTTCTCCCGCGCGAAAGAACGCAAGTCATAATGAATATTAATGGCGTCCTGCGGCGCCAATTATGAATTGGCGCTATTGTCTCATCCTGACGCCACCTAACACAGTAATTCGTGACGATAACAAATAGTACGGGAACTGCTAGTGGCGACGCGCTATATTTTCCAACAACGCTCGCGAGTGTCGACGCGCTATATTTTCCAACAACGCTCGCGAGTGTCGACGCGCTATATTTTCCAACAACGCTCGCGAGTGTCGACGCGCTATATTTTCCAACAACGCTCGCGAGTGTCGACGCGCCTCTACGCCTACTGTACGCGAGTCAGCTGCGCGTCTCTCTCTCTCTCTCTCTCTCTCCCTCTCTCTCTCTCTCTCTCTCTCTCTCTCTCTCTCTCTCTCTCTCTCTCTCTTTACAGGTTACAGAGACTGAGCAATTCTTGTGTGAGATTCATCTTCTGGGTTAGAAGAGATGAACATATTAGTCCCTACCGGAGACGTCTAGAATGGCTACGCACCGATTCCAGAAGGCTCTACTTTGAGGCCATTTTATTATACAAGGTGATTCGGATCGGTGAGCCTGGGTACTTGGTCTCATTATTTGTTAAATACAAGCCGAGACCCTCCGGCAAAGGAGTTCCTCCAGAACTAAGCATACCTACTATGAACACCGAGACAGGGGCTAGAGCCTTCCAGGTCCAGGGTGCTCGTTTCTGGAACTCTCTCCCTTCTACCCTGCGAAATCTACCATCCCTCGCCTCCTTTAAGGGGGCACTGCGGCGACATATGCTGGCCACCGAATCGTGATGACTCTGAACCCTCTGGCGCTGCGTTTTTAATCAAGTCTGACTCGGCCTATAGGCCGTAATAATTTTTCAGTATTATGTACTCTGATATTAAATGTGCAATACAGATCGGTCTATGACCAAACCTCACGTGTACAGCGTAAAGTTAGAAAGGTTTATTGTGATAATTAATATTGTGATATTTAATATGACTAAATGTGATTTTATGTGACGGTATTTTTACCAAAGTATTATTATAATCTGTATTTTTTATATTCACGTTTTGTTATTTTGTATGCGACACAGTCTTATGTGATATTAACGAGTTGTATTGTTTTTTGCTTTAAGCAAAATAAAGATCTATCTATCTATCTCTCACTGAGGCTCGCGCGCGCGTTCCCTCTCTCCGCGGCTATACACTATCGCAGCTGTTATATGCTTGCAGCTCGGCGCTTACCTACTTGTAGTATATTTCAATTAACGTTCTTTTTAAGTTCTATTGTTTTTCATGCAACTTCATATTATTGATTGTAAATAATAACTGTCATTCAAAATAAACCTATCTTTGAATAAAGATCTTTGTACTTTCTCTAAGTAACTTTACTCTATACAATAGTGAAAAGTGCATATTTTCAATACAAATCAACGTCAACATAACCATGTCGAACGTAGAGGAACCTTCTTCTACATTGATTGCTGCTGTGACGAAGTCATTGGCGGATGCTCTGAGGATTGCTATTCCACAAGTTACCACTCTTATTACAAGTCAGCCTGAATCTACTTCTCAAGTTCAACCCAAAGCTCCTCCGTTCAAGTATCAAGAATATCGTTCGTCCGACGGAACGACAGTCAACGATTATTTCAAAAGATTCGAGTAGGCATTACAACTGAGTAAAATTTTGGAAAAAGAATACGGTGATTTCGCTCGAGTATGTGCTCAGAACTTAATAATGCTCTAAAAATTCTTGTTGCTCCTGATACACCAGAAAGTCGTACGTATCAACAAATTCGCACTATTTTAATTGCACATTTCAACGTCAAGAAAAATAAATATGCAGAAAGTGTTAAGTTCCGACAAATTGTACAGCTACAGAATGAACCCATTGCTAATTTCTCACTACAATTAAAAAAAGGGGCTACGAATACGACACATTTCTCGACAGTATGCTGATTGAACAGCTCCTACAGCTCCGCCAAGAAACCTACTACATTCAAAGATGCTTACGAAATAGCACATACATTGGAGTCAACTCGTCAAACAGCGGTTAAGGTTACCTCTACTTCTAATAAGATACATGCATCTTATTCAACGACGCATTTCAAGCATAAACGTAATGCTTCACATACATCGCGCAGTGCTTCTCGGAAGCAAGATCATGGTGAACAACAAGGTCAGTACGCTTGTTATGGATGCGGAGAACGTCACAAATGCAGTGAGTGTCCATTTCGTACTTCTGAGTGTCATAAGTGCAAAAAACGTGGGCACATAGCGAAAGTTTGCAGAGCTTTATCTTCACTTTCTACTTCTCAAATACAAAATTCTGAAGAGCCTGCACAACAAATAGATACATTGAAATGTTTCAACGCAGTCGAAGAAATCCACGTTATTGATAAGTCTTGTGGTAAGAAAATACTTCAAGTGCTCATTGAAGACCACAAACTAAACATGGAATTAGATTCTGGTGCACCATATGGTTTCATTGGTAGCGATACACTTCGTAACCTCAAACCTAATTTTCAATTACAGCCAACTTCTAAGAAATTCATGAGTTACTCACAACATCGCCTCAACTGCATCGGGACTTGCTCTGTTAATGTCTCATTTGGTTTTACATCTCGTCAACTTCCGGTCTACGTTATTCAAGGCTCTTACGATTCCTTATTTGGTCGTGAATGGATCGCACAATTCAGTCATGAAATTGATTGGACCGAACTCTTTTCTCTAATCAAGGTTAATGCCCTTTCTACTCTTTCATCTTCATTAACTCGTGATCAACAAGCACAGCTGGATCAACTTTTGACAAGATACGCTGAAGTTTTCAGTGAAATAGCTAGAAAGCTTACTGGACCTTCAGTTAAGGTACATTTTAAACCTGGAACTTCTCTTGTTTTTGCTTATGCTCAAGATATAGCACATGCGTTACGCGACAAATATTCTAAAGCAATTGACGCTAAACTTGCGTCTGGATTTTAGTAAAAAGTTGATTTATCCGAGTGGGCTTCGCCTAGACACGTCGTTATTAAAAAAAAAGGTGATATTCGTATAACTGGAAATTATAAACCTACGTTGAATCCACGTATAATAATAGATGAATGTCCTATTCCAAAACCTAGTGACATTTTCAACAAAGTAAAAGGAGCCAAAATTTCCGCACATCTTGATATTACAGATGCTTACACACATCTTTCTGCTGACGACGAGTACAGTCATGCTTTAACCCTCAATACTCCTACACATGGGTTGGTTCGACCTACACGAGATGTTTACGGCGCAGCTAACGTTCCTGCAGTTTGCCAACGTTGATTAAAAGAAATCTTACAAGGTCTATAAAACGTTGAAAATTTTTTCGACGACATCATTGTATGGGCTGAAAGTTTCGAAGAATTGTTGATTATTCTGGAAACGTGTTTGATCCGTCTTCTTGAAAATGGTGTTCATCTTAATCGACGTAAATGTGCTTTCGCTACAAATTCTGTAGAATTTTTGGGTCATAAACTAGATACATAAGACATTCATAAATCTGATTCTCACATCAAGGCAATTCGTGATGCACCTAAACCTTCTACACCTCAAGAATTAGAATTGTTTATTGGTAAAGCTACGTACTACAATTCATTCATTCCTGAATTAGCTACAAAAGCTCGACCACTTCGGGACATGCTTCTTACATCATCTTTTCAATGGTCGCCAACTGCTGATAAAGCATACGAAGAGCTTAAAAATATTCTCATTTCTCCTCAAGTTTTGATACCATACGATCCATCCTTACCTCTCATACTCGATACTGATGCAAGCAAAGTAGGACTCGGAGCTGTTTTATCACATAAACTTAGTAACGGAATCGAAAGGCCAATTGCTTATACGAGCCGTACATTAACTGCTACTGAACAACGCTATCCTCAAATCGACAAGGAAGCTTTAGCTATTGTATGGGCTTGTCAAAAATTTTTTAATTATTTATACGCTTGTCATTTTACGCTGTTTACAGATCACAAGCCATTGACACAGATTTTTCATCCTGAAAAATCACTTCCTATTCTTTGCATCAGTTGAATGGCTAATTATGCTGATTACTTAGCTCATTTCAACTACGATATTAAGTTCAAGCCAACTAAAGCTAATGTAAATGCAGATTATTGTTCACGTGCTCCACTTCCTTCAACGGTTGACACTATTGAAGAAATTACAGAACTTGATTCTTCTGATACATTTATTATCAATCAGATTAATCGGTTTCCTGTACGAGCAAAGCAGATTGCGAAGGAAACTCGTAAAGATTCTAACCTAGGTAAAATTGTTCAACTACTCGAAGCTGGTCAAGATCTATCTCGTCATGGATACAAAGCCCCTGAGTCTTCTTACAGTCTATCTTCAAATTGCTTGATTTTTGAACATCGAGTTGTGTTTCCATCGTCTCTTCGTCAAGCAATTTTAAACGACATTCATTCAGCGCATTTGGGCATTGTCAAAATGAAAGGTTTGGCAAGATCATTTGTTTACTGGCCAGGAATTGATGCAGATATTGAACTTATTACTAAATCTTGTGCTGAGTGTGCCAAGCATGCTCATGCTCCTCCTAAATTCAACACACATCATTGGGAATATCCTAAAGGTCCATGGGAACGTATCCATATAGACTACGCTGGACCAGTAGCTGGTAAAATGCTTCTAGTAATCACTGATGCTTATAGTAAATGGCTTGAAGTCAAGGTCACAAGTTCCAGTACTAGCACTGCTACAATCGATATTCTCGATCAAGTTATTCGCTACTTATTGCGTACCTAGCATTGTTGTTTCAGATAATGGCCATCAATTTGTTTCAGATGAGTTTGAAACATTTCTCAAGATAAGTGGACTGAAATATCACAAACTTACTGCTCCGTATCACCCTTTGATAAATGGTCAAGCAGAAAAATGCGTGGGTACAACAAAAAGAGCCTTACTTAAAATGGATACGACACAGGGTTCTTTGCAGCGGAACTTGAATGAATTCTTGAGACAATATAGAAAAGCTCCTCATTCAACTACTGGCCAACCGGTTGCATTATTATTTTTAAAACGAAACATTCGCACACGATTAGACCTTGTTCGACCCGAACCTATCAACGAGAAGATTTCTGAGAAACAGCAAGCTGATTTTATCAATACGTACCGAGAATTTAAACCACTTGAACATGTTTATTTTCTTTCCGGTAATCCAAAATTAGATAAATGGATTCACTGGACTACCGAGTCTATAGGTAGTCAGGCCTAGCGCCTCGCGGCCCTCTTTGGTTTTTTGGATTTCCAACACGATATAGCTCAAGCACACTGACACGCGGTAATCATAAATCTACGTATTTCGGGAAAAGTTGTGCAAGAGCTGGCGCCCTTCAGTTTGTAGAGCCATCGAGTAGGACATCCCCGTTCCACAGTGTAACGCAGAATCATTAATAAAGGACTATATTCGGAGTGTTCCTGAATCCAGTGTATTATTATTGAGTTTTCCTGTACCGGTTACACGTTAAACAAGGTAAGAGTTCAGAATAAATATCACGATTATATTTTCTCTCTCTTCCGCTTTTATTTTATTCGCCCGCGAGCTGAAGTCTACGCGAACCACCTCTTGCCACGCGTCTCTAGCATTGCTCCGCTATAGCAAGCACCTAGATAGCTGCCATTAATTGTACAACCGCTCGGTACAATTAACAATAAACATATTGGACCCTCAGTCCAATTAAAAATAACTGCAAAAATTCAGTACGGTCTCCACGATAAAGTATCATTTCATTACAGAGGCCTGAAAATTGGTGCCCAGCGGTGGGATTCAGCAAGCCGCAAATAAAAATAACCAAATCAATTTCAGTAGTGCATGCGAGCATCTCAAAACTCCATACACCATAATCTGGTTAATACTAATTAGTGAAGATATTCAAAATTAGTAGTGCAAAAATAAATAAATTTTTGACACGCACAAAATATCTATACTAGCCATTGTCGGCAGTTAGATATAAAATACTTACCTGCGGGAAAGGAGAAACTTTTTTTTCTCTCACCTCCACACAGACAACGCGAAAGCGTGGAAAACCAATAATCCACACTTTTCTCGAACTTTGATTATATAACGGAAAAACAATCCGGATATAGTCATAAATACATTCTGCGAAAGTGGTTTGATCTAATCGCGTGTTTGTTGATCAAGCCACGAAAAAAAAAATATTACAAATTCTCCCCGTAGTGCATGCGTAGTATCTCAAAACTCCATGCCACATTATTCGGGAAATTATTCATAATAATCCCGAAGTAGTATCCGTGACTCACGTTCGGTTTTCTATAAAATAAATCTCGCAAATAATAGATATAATCGTTCTACTAAACTGATTCTATTTGCATGGGTCACATAGCGCAAAGATGCCGACGTCCAATTGAGTTCATCATAAAATCAAGCGGCTACTAATTTCGTGGACATAGCGCCTGAGCCTATAACGCCGTGTTTTTTCGAGTCAAATGTAATGAACTATCTCGAGTGCAAGTGACTCATGATACTTTAATTACGTCGAACTAATAAAATTAGCTAACGGACACTTGATTTGATGCACAAATAAATTAATGTTCTAAAAATAAGAACAAATCTTTTTTTAATAAATTATATTTGTCAAATAAAATAATACTAAAATTAAGTTATTTTATAGCAATTACTACGCATTGCTTGATTCACTACTAATTCAAGTGAAAATCTTTTGTTAACTATATTTTAAATAATTAAAGTTATAAATAAATAATCTCAAATTTACTAAAATCTAATATCGCAAAGTTACCTAACAGCCAATAAACAAAATATATTTCTGTTAGATTTAAGAACACCCAAGAGGGTTCTCGGGCTAGTCTTTAAGAACGCTAGCCATTCTATGCTGCGCGCAGAGTGAGCATAGCTCCCCACCACGAGCGGCCCTTTTCCCCCTTTCTCAGCCGCCGCAGAGAAAGGACGGCAGAGTATTTAGTTCCTCTCGTCATCCCGACGTACACGCACGTCTCGTTTACGCTAAAGAATAAAGACCACGTTTCACGCTGAATCTTTTGTTCTCTTTCTTGTCCTGTCTCCTTGCGCTTTGCTGAATAACCCGCTTAATACCAATAATTCTCCCAACCAATGATTCTCAATCTAATTTACAATTTATATTTCAAATTTAACGCTAATTACAGTTAATAATAAACAAAGTTTCTTTTAGTAGTTTATTAACTACTAGTAATTTTAAAACTCAAGTCACTTTTAACCTTAAAGAAAGTAATAAATTATGTTACCACAACTCATATTTACGACAAATAAATAACTTAATAAATCTAATTATAAATTTAAACTATATTTCAAGTTTGATTTTCAAGATAAGTAATGAATGTACACTCAAACGTGTTTGCAACATTTCGTTATAAATAAATAAGACCCATAGTGAACATCCATAAATAACCATTTTCTTACTCTTAATTGATAAGAGCATAATGCTTTGTGTCGATAAGCCAAGTGATCGATTTCAAGTGGTTACATGTTTCACACTATCCATATAACGATTACGCTCAAACAAAACTGAACTCGATACATGTGTCAAAATTAATAATATTAACAAAGCGGTACAACTATACATATATCGTTTATTTTTTGAAAGTGAAATCCTACTCTAAAATGCACCCTAGAAGTCGCCGTCGCACTGACGACGGCCTTAAAAATTTTGCGGTAATACACATGTTCCGCCATGAAACGGTAAATCAATTTTATAAAAGAGAATAAGAAAAAATACGTTGATATGTTAAAAAACTTGAAATACTTTTTACATTTTACTAAAATTTTATTCTCATTTCAATGTCAGTACATAATACACAACTGTAGTTTCATGGTGGACGGTAAAATTCTTGATAAATGTTATTGTATTTTTTCATTCAAAAATAGACATATTACTCATTTATTGAAAATGATTGAGATATATGATGTAACATCAATCGACTTTATGTTTTCCAACGTTAAAAAAATATATGGTTTTACAGATAATCCTATGTATTTTCTTATATTATACTTGTGTATTTTCCCTGATGACAAGCATCAATTGAATTCCACGTAATAGAATAAGAAACGTAGATGAGACAAATTTACCAGTCTTGCGTCTATAATGGCACCGTCAGCATCTAGAATATCACTCGATGCTAAAACAGCGAGGGTATTACATGCTCTGTATCACTTAAACAAGGAGCAGCGAAAAGCTGTACTGAAAAAAGCAAACCGGAATTTAATAAAAGATATCTGCGAATGTGCTTTAAACACATTGAAAGGTAACGTACCTTTAAACGCGGTACAAAAAGTTAAACTCAAAAAACATAAATCTATCTTACGTCGTATCAGACAAAAAATCGAAAGGTTGGGAAAATAAAAAACGTTTGATTGTTAAAAATGGTGACGGGTTTATAGGAGCGTTACTAGCACCTGTTATAGGTACAATTATTTCGGCATTAATCCTAAGTAGACAGTCAAAATGCAACACGCTCGTAAGATGGTACTAGTACCTCATGACAGTATAGCTAAGTTACAACAGCAGCAGCAGCCCCTGAATAATGACATGTTACTAAGCAAAAACGAGGTCACATAGGTCTTAAATAGTGTACAAACCCTTGGTAATCATTTATCACGACTAGATTTTGAAATAAATGAAATTTTAAATTCTTTTGAAAAAGACGAGCGAGAAAAGTGTCGAAAATACAAACAGGTGTTACAAAGATATTTATTTTTTGTAGAAGATCTAAAGAAGAGTATCAAAACACGCCAGGTGATAAAATAGAAGAACATGAGTATGGCATTGACATGACAACCATCGCTATGTCAGTACCAGTATTCTATAGGCATAAAGCAGAATTAATGCTACAATTTTTAAACTAGCGCGCCACGTGCAGCCTGACGGCCGCGTAGGCTTGCCGCCTTGCATCGCGAAGCAAGACACGCAAAACGCTCGCGCTTCGCGTTCGTAATGCCTGTCGGTGCTTATACAGTATTATCCTGTTTTTTTTTGCAATATTGTTGTCAAAGTTTTGATTGGTATTCTTCTGGCGGTCATCAACACTATCATCAAAACTACTGGAAAATTAGTAACTTATTTGTATTTGTATCAATTATTTATTTTTGTTTGTAGATATTCTTAAAATATATCTTATTTTAATTTTATTCTATTGTAATTTCAGATAAATAATACAACACTTTTGTATCGCAGTTTTCAAGAGGAAGTAAACAAAAGGATGATATTTCGTTTGTAGGATTTCAATTAGAATATTAGAAAATTGATTGTTTAGGTATTAGCATAGTTTAGAGGGATGTAGTAAGCTACTTACAATTAGAGCTTTTCTTCAATCTAAGCAATTTTCTTTATTGAGTTTAGGTTTTTCTAGTTCAGTATATACACTTGAATTTTGAAAGTGAATTGTGCTGATTAAGCTTAAAAGATTTAATTAATATAGCGTACGTCGTTATATGATGCCAAGTTACAGGGATTGTATTCGACGATTACGTATTTCCTAAATTATGCATTTTTTATAATTTAATTTAAAAAGTGGTTTAATTTTGTATATATGTATGAGATAAAGGCCAAAATATAATTTTCAGCTTTTAATAATATAGGAAAATTGCTGAAAATAATTGAATTGGGTTGGATGGGGCATGTTGCAAGTTATTATTGAATTTATGTATCAAAAAATCGCTTTTAGGGTTGTGTATGTGAAAAAGTGTTAAAAAAAATGTTTGCCACGGTAAAAAGTTGTATATTGAACATGTCTACAACTTTTATATTTAATATGTTCATGTAAAACGTAAATCCGTAATGTTTTATGACAAATAATTGGTTTTTAGCTGTAAAAAATCGATTTTGGGCTGTAAACTCAAGTTATAAGCATTTTCATGATTTGCTGTCAATAGAAAAAAGTAAGTGTATTTTAAACATGTCTACAACTTTTGTATTTAACATTTTCATGTAAAACGTAAATACGTAATGTTTTATGGCAAATAATTGGTTTTTAGCTGTAAAATATCGATTTTGGGCTGTAAACTCGAGTTATAAGCATTTTCATGATTTGATGTCAATAGAAAAAAGTTGTATTTTTCAAAGATCTATAACTTTTCCCTTTAACTTTTTTATGTAGAATGCTTAGAATTCGACTTAGAGTTAAAAAGACGTTTTTAGCGATTTTTGGAGGTGACTGCATTCTGCGTATACGTGCAGGATCAAGTCCAAAATAAATCTATCAGCTTAGTATTATGAGGGGAATTTTTAGCCCGATTGATTAAAGTCTTTCCGAGATAATCGCAACACAGGAAAATTTTTATTAAAATAACGCTTAAAAATCGAACAAATTATGCCCGCATTTCAAAACGACGTAGAGGAGCGGGATAAATCGCATCTCACATATTTTTCGCACACGAAACAGGCACTTCCGTGTCGCGGTCGTACCTAAAAACTGAAATACTATGTTTAAAGAATACTAATTGCACTATTACACTTATGAATTATGAGTATAAAAATAAAACTCAAAACGAAGAGATATAAAAATACATTTTATAAAACTTAATCGCCTAGTAAAAGACAATGTCCAAGGCATACTTACATGTCGACCTGGACACAAAAATGTGTACATCCGTCGCTCAGTCCCCACCGCAAACTCCGCCGGTCTAAGATTTATCCTATTTATAGGATTTAGACTGCCCCCAGCCGATTGCGGAACCCAGACAACTAGGCGATAGCCAAGCTGAGCAACGAAAAAGAAATAGAACAGAAATAAATAAATAAAACAAAGATTTAACAAAACTGAAAAGAAAAAAAACTTACGCGTCCATGTTGTATACAAATTACGGGAAACCGCATTTCCAGCCGCGGATAAACTACGTTTGCGGCAGTTCCTCGCAGCAGCGAAGGTATCGGATTATCCCTCGGGTATACAAAATACTGCATTTCAATAAGCTAAGAGTGAATAAAGCATTATTAAAAACATATCTCTATAAAAACACCTTAAATGCAGTAAATCACTCACCTCATTACGCTCCAAACAAATCAACTCCTCGAAAGAATCACCTTCAATAACTAAACGCTTCCTAGTACCTCCTGGTACAAGGTACTCACCACACTGTTCAACACAAATGTCCTAAAACATGTCGATTGTCGAATCGATGTACACTAGACCAAGGAAACACGGGAACTGATGCGAGAATATCCCCGACGAGGACAAAGATCTTTACGCACGCATAGAACACACGATCCAGTAAGCTAAGATAACGGCGGAGAGGAATCTGCCTACGATACTGGGCAATATTAAACCCCCTAATTACACGGGTACACAGAGAAACACAATACCGTTCGAAAGAAAAGAAATATCTTTAAACTTCTACCTCTATAGAATACTAGTATATCTCCGAGATCGAGATTAAAATTTTATCAAAAGACCTATAGAGCATGTTTTCAAAACTAAACGATGTAATTTAAAAACTTCCTATCCGAAGATAAAAACGTCTGTCAACTACATAGACAGTATACTTTCACCAAGTGATAATAGTTTGAAACATCGTTTTCTAATAAACAAATTCAAGTTTCTTAGAATTTCAAATAAATAACACAAATAAAATTAACAACATTATTCATGACCGCCGTGCACATAAAATATCGACGTTTCTTGCTCTGCATTGCAATTGCATTCTATCGGAAACACGAAAACCTACTATCAGTTATAAAGTATAAACATAATAAATCCAAAACTAAAATAAATTTTTTTTCTCAATGTTAATGTGTTACTCCCTACAGACAGTAATGATGCATTTTTCTTTATCAAGTACAATACAATTACGCGCAATTTATAGTTTCCATACACTAAATGTTTCAATCTATAATGTTTAAAAATCTAGTCAGTTCTTTTCTATGTTGAACTTGCTAAAACTAAAGTTTCAGCGTAAATTCCTAAGGTGTTAAGAAGGGATCGCGGTAACCAATTCTGGATACAACATCTTTTCAAAAATCACTCTTCTGACCCAGGAAGATCAAAGATATCAAATTTGTTACCATCACAAAGTATTCTCTTGGAGAAAACAAACTACTCACCCAACAAAACACTAAATTGCGTTAGTATTTCTATCAGACCCGCGGCGTTATTTTGTCCATCGAGGTCGATGAACACTTCGGCAAGGGAGGGGAGCAGCCCGACCAAAACTTAGTCGGACTGCGTAAAACTATTCAATAAATTAGTCAATATATCCAATATAGCATTCAGTGAACGAACCATCAACAGGCTTTCTAAGCCTCAAAAATTCCTTAACTATTTGCGTACATACAAAAGAAAAACATCTTATTCCGCATTTATTGCGAAAATCATGTTAATATAGTAAAGAAAGTAATCTCATAATGATCAACAAAATAAACCCCTTTTAAAATCATTAAAACTAAAACAAAAATTAAACGTGTTCAAACTAAACTGAGATCTAAAACAAAGTCAATTCTACAAACTAATAATTAATAATGAAACTTTTATATATTGGTAACAGTAAAAATTTTATATTATACTCGAACTTCAATAAAAAAAGCGCAAATGGCTCAGAAATCAGATGCAGAGGCACCAAAAGTCTACAGGTGCACGGGCCTACTCTGTTAAGATAAGCCATAGCGACTGCAATCGTACCGAAGATAACTCGTTCATTTTCAATTGACTTACGAGACGTTGATAATAATAAATGTACTAAACACATGCATGAATCATACCATGTTGCACACACTTTATTAATTTATATGATGATTACTTATTTTCAATATACTAAAATCTATTATTGTTTTATTTTCAAGTTTAAGATGGAGCAAAAACAAATAATATCTAATTATAAAGTTTACTTTTAGATTCTATCAAAAAGACCTGTTCTGTCATTAGAATCCTTTAACGCCAATATTATCAAACAAAATTAGCTACCGGATGAATTAATGTAGTATAAGTTAAACCACTTTAGGACAACAATACGTTTCGACTAAAGTCAAAAATAAATGTTTAGTTTTAGTTTACAATACGCTGCACACGATCCGCGGCCTAAATTCAAATTAATATAATATAATTCCTAGATTCTAAAGTCACTCGACTATTTTTCCAGAAATACAAGAATGCTCCGCTATCCCTCTCTGGCGCATATACAACACAGCGGTGAGCGGAAGCATAACAAAAATTGCGTAATAGGAGCGAGCACGCAGCGGCGTAGCTCTCACCGACGAACACATGTATGCGTGCTGAGTGGGAGCGAGCAGTGACGAGGCAGCGGCGAAGCGTGCGCAGCTTTGCTCGCTAATTTTTGTATACATGAGAGATATGCGAGCGTGTGATTAATTTCAGCTGCTCGATTCGCGCTCGCTTAGAATGATATAAAAGGCCCTGCGCGGCCCAGTATATGGACTAGCTCTAGCGCAATTTAGGCGCTCTAGTCGCTACTCAAGAGCAATTTCAGCCTTGAGTAGGAATACTTAGAATTATTTTTCAAAATTCAAATGTGTTCACATGATAACGCAATTTAAGCGCATCTTTTCAAATTTAGAAAAATTATAGGAAAATCTATAAATTTGTAAAATTAATTTAAGAATAGATAACGCAATCTATGCGTCCTTAAAAACAAAATAGATTATAACAATTTAAACACTTGCGAATTTAAAAATAGATTGTTAATTACATCCGCATAATCCTACTGTAATTAATTGGCAATATCGCAGAATAAAGAGTATCGAACAACTAGTTATTGTAAAAAAATTCAAAAACAAATTTATATTTTCTTTTGTCAATAAGAATACTGCAATTTACGCAGTATTCTCTCTTAAACACATTTAATTGAATATATTTTATTTGTCATCTAAAGAAACAAAATCTTATTATTTTAATGAAACTCCACTACCTGGTATCCCGGACCTGACCTATATTTAAATCAATTTATTATATTCAACTTTCTTTCTTTTTCTTGACTTGTTGTCAGAATTACGACACAGGGCAGTAAATGTTCATAGTTCTTTAATAATAATATAAATTAAATACTCTGCACCGGACCTAAAAGAGCCGTGACCATTACAAGTTAGGCAATTGTTTATACGTTTATTAATTTTAGAGAAATTTATATTGTTATATATGAAAAAATTATATATATATAAATATATCAAGACTTATGTACAGGTAAATCCGTTTACCTCTGTAAGACGCTGTTTAAATCCTACACATTACGTCTATATTGGTGTTAGATGGATAGTTTTCATTTAAAGTAAATAAAAAATAAAAAATTTAAAAAATTAAAAATTCTATGAACAATGCATTATTATCATAATCAAACCTTATTGTAAAAGTCATGACAGGAAAGAGGTTATAACAACAAAACATAAGGAGCGTATACAAGAATGCCATTACGTAGTTACCTACTACCAATCTCTATGGTTAACTTTGAATACATAAGGGTTTTCACTGACTCCCAAAATAATTAACATATATAATTGTAAAGATTTCGATACGACGAGACTACTGAGTCATATATCACATACTGGATATTGAATAAAATTACAACCTAATTAAATTACTTTTACGTCATAATATGCCACATTAAAAAGTAAGTTAAATAACACTGCTCTTCGAATCTAAATCAATCATGTAAAAACTCGATGTAAGCTTACTTAATCACATGCCGTTTAAATATTTACTAGTGACTTTAAGATCTGCACAGATGAATATTCGCAACATTCTTTTCATCTGCACAAAATCTGCAGATTACGTCTTGTGATATGCGTAAATACACAGAGCATTCGTCATTTCTCATTTACAAACAGATATCTTTAAAAAGCCAGATCATATCTGCACAGATAATTATTCTCAGCATCTCTTTTATTTGTAGCAAATGTGCAGACTACGTCTTGTGATATGCGTGAATACTTAGGGCAGTCGTCATTTCTCATTTACAAACAGATATCTTTAAAAAGCTAGATCATATCTGCAAGAGAGCAACAACTAAATTTGAAAAATAGGCATCGTAATGAAAACCACTTGCAACTTTTAAAAGTTTAAATTCTTATTAAAGCATTGGGAAAAGAGACCAAGTTATTGTAACTTTCTGCATATAAAAATACACTAGAAACCAGAAATACAAGTGGCTAGAATTATTAGATCTTCTGGAATAAGCCTAACAAGAAATGTCACCCGCCAAATCCAAAATTTCTCATATCCCTTGAGTTGACAATTCCAACTAGGACATTACAGTAAAAAATGATACGGTGACTAATTTCTTAATAGTTTAACAAATATCTGTACAAAAATTCAAATATCTAGCTTTAATACAACACAAATGGAATAGTAATACTGGACTTGGACATCAGCTAATAGATATAAAATTAGATATAAAAGATATAAAATTTTGATATTACCTCATTAAAAATGATTGAATAAAAATGTAAGCCTTCATTAATGAATATTTTTAAATTAATGTTAGGTAAATGTTTAATGCCTTTATTAATAAATAATTTCTATTTTATATTGAATGATATATTTTCTTGCACTAAATCATAACCTAAAATTTTTAATTCATATTGCTTGGCGTGTTGTTACCGAGTTTTCCACGGGTTAACGTCATCAGGTCACGGGGTAACTGGCAAAAATGGTTCAAATAAATTCGCGTAATTTCTCAAATTCGGGCAATAATCGGCAACAACACCTTAAAATTTCTTCCAGAGCTGGACTGAAGCAAGAGAGATTAGCGCTTTTATCTGCTCAAAGGCCATTTGTTGCAATTCGTTCTAGTAATACTTGACATCTTTCTTTGTCAACAGTGTCAATGTGTCAGTGAAAGTCGTAAAGTTATCCAGGAATTTTCTATACCATGATGCAATCCCAAGAAATTGACGTCATTGCTTCAGATTTTTGGGTGGTGGGTATTCCATAATAGGTGCTATTTTACTGGTGTCGGGGCGAAAATCATCGTGATTTATAAAGAAAATCAAGTATTTTATCTCACTAAAACAAAATTCACTTTTCTTCTGGCGGCAAAGACAGACGCCGCGCAGTTCATCCCATCGCTGGCCGAGCTTTATCTACTTCATTGAGCGTTGCTGTATCAAGTGAGCCGTCCCTGCCAGCATCGGAGTCATCCTCCCGATGATTTAACATGGCTTTGATCGGCGATCTGGCAGCAGTAGACCACTGCTCTTCGTCCATCTGTCCACCTCTAACCGCATCTTCGGTATCGATGTCTTGACGCATTCCAGCACTCAAGAATGCTCAGTGAAGGACGCTCTACAATGCTGACAACCTAGGGTTTCGGATTGCCACCTTCAGCATCGACAATTATTCCAAGGGCAGTCGCACTCGCGCAGTCGGTAAGCTGAGCACGCGTAAGTATACATACGACGCATTGTTTATCTAACCTAGAAATAAGAATAACACTTGCAAGTCGCGGTATGTATATGACGGAAGTACTGGAGTCCGTTCAGACGGCTCTTGCCGTCGCCAAGCTGGACAAATGCTTCATTGCGGCAAGGGTTAAGTTTAACAGCACCTGTTTCGGACGTTAGGGAGGGCTACTAGGGATAAAAGCAAGTGCGGTGTATTTATGTTTTATTAATAATATATTTTACCTAGTAGTTTTAGCGAACGTTTCTCCGTCATTTGGCTTGCAGATGCGCGAATCGACAAGGCGATTCGTGGCTTCAGGCCAATACGGTTAGGAGTGGTTTGATAATCATTCCTAGACTGCCACGACCTCCTCTAAGAGTTTTACTTCGCGGATTTTGAAGGTCACTTTCAGTGCGGAGAGGCTAAAGGGCCGATCTGTGACTGCCATGCCAGAGAGTCGAGTAACGCGCGCACTGCTTCGAGTCCCTTCGGTGGTCCTCGGGAAAGCGCCTTTTAGCGGGCCCGAGTTTTCGGCAGCGTTTAATGAGTAAAGCGTCAGTTCTCGGCGACAACTTGTGAGAGAAGGTCACACCAGGACCTGGTCGTTAGGAGATTTCAATAAAGTCATAATACCTGATCAACAATGGTTTCACAGTTTATTTTTTACGAAATAAATGGCAGCCAAACAGGTTTTTATACCTTTCCTTTCAAATACTGTATTTAAAATTCTTTCTTAAACGAAAAAATAAAGCTGACTTTTTCAATTTAGGTTTTTAAGCAAGCTGTCACAAAATACGCAAGTTCAAAAGTATGAATCATTGCTATGACAACATATGTTTATATTTATTAACTTAGAAATTACGGATAAGTCTTTTATGTGAATATTGTCTTTTTTATTATAATGTATTAATTTAATTCAAATCATAGTGTGAAAAACATATCTTGTTAACCTGTACGTATAAAATTTAACTAACAAGGAAAGGTAACCAACCCGAACTCACCGATTTTGATGATTTTCATATATGTTCTAGAACATAAAAAAATAAGAGACACGTATTTTTTTTTATCGGCTAATTTTCACTTTTAAGGGGTAAAAACCTCCCCTAAAGTTAACCCCCAAAAAGCGTTTTTATTAAATATCTCGGCTTAAAATTAATATTTTTCAATTAAACAAATTGGAGGTTATTTCTTACTAAAAGAGCAAGTATTTCATGGTGATTTGAAGAGTAAGGGTAGCATCCCCTATTTTTTAGGGGTTGAAAACATATATTTTTTGGCATAATTTTATAATAAAAATGTTTAAACCGACTAAAAAAAATTGTAAAAAATGTTTAAACATCCTTAATAACAAAATTTAGTTGACGTCTTTCGGTGTTTTCATAAATATTACCCCTAAGGGGGTAAACCACCCCTAACACAAAATAACTGTAAATATGTAATTCAATACATAATATTTCGTAGAAAGTTTGTATATAGAGGTTTTCGAGGTCGCTGATTACAAATCTGTTATCAGATTTTGAAAATTCAAAATGGCGGATCCAATATGGCGGACGGAAATATCGAACAAAAATTTTATACAATAAAAAAGTTTTAAACGAATAAAAAATTTGGAAAAAATTTGTAAACATCTATAATAAACAAATTAAGTTTTTCGGTTTTTTCATAGATACTTCCCCTTAGGGGGGTAAACCACCCCTAACACAAAATAACTATAAGTATACTTCAATCCATAATATTTTGTAGAAGGTTTATATATAGAGGTTTTCGAGGTCGCTGATTACAAATCTGTTATCAGATTTTGAAAATTCAAAATGGCGGATCCAATATGGTGGACGGAAATATCGAAAATTTTGTATGTAACAAATAACGTCTCGTTTTATGTTTCAATCAAAGATTATTTATTTTTCTGCTTTTATAAATTAGCATAATTTCAAAAGTAATTTCATAAATTATAAAGTATTTCATAAATTGCATAATTATATAATTTTATAAATTCAAAAAGTCCACACTTTTTTGCAAATGAAAAAACATAGGTTAATAAAATTAGTTTATCAAACTCTTTTGCGTTTTGTAATAAAATTTAATGTTGTCAAACTTGGGAGTTTTTCAATGTTACAATTATTTCGTAAGCCAAACGTTTTTTAGATGAATTCTCGAAGTAATGATTATTGTATCTATAGTAAAATATTTACAGTCTGGAATTCCATAATAATACTATTTGCTACGATTTAATGAATTTATCAAAAAATCTAAATTTAATAATAAATATTATTCTAATTATTATTATTATTTTTCATTATCATTGCTATTATCAGTATTACTGTTATTATTGCTATTGCAATTATGCTGATTCTTCTTCTTCTTATTATTATTATTATATTACTATGATAATTTTTGTTATTGGTAAAAATACATAAAAGAATATTAATACTCGAACTTCATTTGCAATTAAAGAACACGTTGTTATTGAAAGGGAATTTTATATGCATTCATTAGTTTAATGAATGTTATCGTACATTCAATGATAATTCCACAGATAAATGTCTTTCACTCATAAAAGTTGTTGACAATATGTGCGAATCAGTATGTTCTTTTTTTAGATTGTTTTCATCGAGTGTTTACCTCAGCTGTCTTTGTTATTTTTTAGGCAGTGAGTGAGTTTTGTGGGTATTCTAGTTCGATGCCGGAAAGTACGAATAGTACGTCTTTTTGTTTGTCAGTGGTATCATACAGTTGTAGAAAATTTTCTTTAGTGATTTTATATAGATTTACATTATTCAATTTCAAAGTGAATAAAAGTTGAATAAAACCAAAAATAGAGTTTTCCGAACATCACAAAGTGGAACGAGAATTCTTCTCCAATGCATAAATTAATGATTTGATTCAATTTACATTCACTCGTTTTATTCTGGTAGAAATGTAGCAGTCGTGCCTTACATGCAAAAACACAGCTTGTATAAATTTTACCGCTTGTTTTCATTTTAGATTGAAAAATGAAAATTAATCCGTTAAACGTTCTAAACTTATTATTAGCATACTTTCAAGCGTTAAACATACCAGATAGTGTCACGAATTATCACGAAACAGAGTTGGCCGAAAAAATAAAAGAAATTTTAATAGATGCAACACATGATTTCAACGATGTAGAAATGATTACTGATGACTCTTTGGATTTTCAAGAAGAGTATAAAGACCATAATGTGGAAATAATTGAAGATGAAGTGCAACATCATTTTCCTGATCCGGATATAGCACCAACAAATCAATGTACAGCAGATAATGAAGAACTAGATTTTGAATACAAAAAAAGAGCTGTAGAATTTTGGAGAAGTAGCAAAACGAAGCAAAATTTAAGTCTCAAAACAGTGCAAAACAGATTCAAAAAAGTATCATCTATTAGTCAGCTACGTCGTTGGGCTCATTCAATTAATAAAGGTGGCACGTATAGAGAAAAAGTAGCACAAATTTGTCAGTATACCCTGGATAATTTTCAAGCAGCTCTCGACAGTGGTTCAATTATCCATGATGAAGATATAATTCGATGGGCCTTATAAGCTAAAAAAGAAATTGGTTTTGATGATATTAGATTCAAAGCTTCTAAACATTGGTTACTCAAATTTAAGCAATCACACCGAATAGTTTCTAGGAAAATAAATAAGTTCATAACAAGAAAAACACTAGAAAGTAGTGCAGAACTTACGGCTAAAGCTGAAGCATTTATCGATGACGTTAAATCGTGTATACCAAGGATTGGACTCGAAAATTTGTATAATACAGATCAGAGCGGATTTCAGCTAGAAATGCATTCTGGAAGAACATTAGCAGTAGAAGGAGAAAAGCAAGTGCAATGTCTGGTACAGTCAATTTCAGCAACAACGCATAGTTATACTATACAGCCACTAATATCAGCTACTGGACAACTGTTGTCACTGCTATTTCTTGTTTTAAAGGAACCAAGTGGCAAGTTTGGCCCTATTGTAGAACAAAACATATTTAGACCAGAAAACGTATACGTGGAAGCATCCAAATCTGGAAAATTAACAACAAGTAAGGGAACTAATAACAATTTTTACATTGTAATATCGTTGATCAGTTAATTAGTAAGTCGTTTAATTGCAGATCACTTCAAAATCTGGTTGGAAAAAATATTTTATCCCTATGTAGGCCATCACTCAATACTATTACTTGATTCTTGGAGTGGTCATTGTGACAAAGTTATAGAAGAAACAATGCCACAAAATAAAATTATTAACATAAAAAAATTCCAACTGGAACCACAGGAAAAATACAACCACTTGATGTCTATGGATTCCGTATTTGGAAAAACTTTGTCCGAACATTTTCTGATAATGTAATGTTAATGGATCATGATATGAATTTACATGTGAGAAATAATATAATTAAACTTCAATCATTGGTTCACAACCAACTGTCTTCACCGAGATATATAGATTTGTTTAAATATTCCTGGTATAAAAGCGGTTACGTCAATGAAAAACCAGATAAATTTGATAATCCTATAGATTTCAGTTTTGGAAAGTCTTGTGCAACACATTGTGAAATAGAAGGGTGCACAAACATTGCAATTGTACGATGTGGTTGGTGCAAAAAAGCATTGTGCTTTAAACACTTTTATGAGAACTACCATTATTGTAAAAACATCGTAAAATAATATATTTTATGCTCAATACAAAAAATGCACTATGGCAAAAGATAAAAGATTGTAGATTATTATTATACTCTAATATTATAAACAAAAATACATTATAAGTTGAATTTACAATAAAGGAATTTCAATAACATTCTGATAACAATTTCTACGGAAATTATAAAACTGCTTCACACACAGAATTTTCTTGTTTACAAATTTAGGAATTTGAGGTGGTTTGGTTAAAAAGCACAACCATTTAGCCTATTTGTTCTTTAGGGGTTTAGGGTTTAAGGCTCTTTAGTTCACATGTACAGGCTACAAAGATAACACATTTATAACAAGTTTTTATGAAAGTTAAAATTTTTTTTCGACATTTTCGTCCACCACATTGGTTCCGCCATTTTGAATTTTCTAAATCTGATATCAGATTTGCAAAGAGCGATCTCGAAAACCCTTATATACAAACCTTCTACAAAATATTATGGATTGAAGTATACTTATAGTTATTTTGTGTTAGGGGTGGTTTACCCCCTAAAGGGTAGTATCTATGAAAAAATCGAAAAACTTAATTTGTTTATTATAGATGTTTACAAATTTTTTCCAATTTTTTTAGTCGTTTAAAACTTTTTTATTATATAAAATTTTTTTTCGATATTTCCGTCCTATTGGTTCCGCCATTTTGAATTTTCAAAATCTGATAACAGATTTGTAATCAGCGACCTCGAAAACCTCTATATACAAACTTTCTACGAAATATTATGTATTGAATTACGTATTTACAGTTATTTTGTGTTAGGGGTGGTTTACCCCCTTAGGGGTAATATTTATGAAAACACCGAAAAGCGTCAACTAAATTTTGTTATTAAGGATGTTTAAACATTTTTTCCAATTTTTTTTAGTCGGTTTAAACATTTTTATTATAAAATTATGCCAAAAAATATATGTTTTCAACCCCTAAAAAATAGGGGATGCTACTCTTACTCTTCAAATCACCATGAAATACTTGCTCTTTTTGTAAGAAATAACCTCCAATTTGTTTCATTGAAAAATATTAATTTTAAACCGAGATATTTAAAAAAAACGCTTTTTGGGGGTTAACTTTAGGGGAGGTTTTTACCCCTTAAAAGTGAAAATTAGCCGATAAAAAAAAATACGTGTCTCTTATTTTTTTATGTTCTAGAACATATATGAAAATCATCAAAATCGGTGAGTTCGGGTTGGGTACCTTTCCTTGTAAGTGCGAACACGAAGGCGAGTTTGAGAAGCAGGCAAAGCCGCGGCGCCGTGACACTATTTGCTTATATATTGGTGTTTGGATTTTATAGTATCCAGAAAAAAAAAATATCATTACTGTTTTTGATTAAAGTTTTGAATCATTAGCATGTTTTTGTGCTAAACTATGATTCTACCCAAAATATTGGCAGAAAAACTGTTTGATTTTCAAAATAAACGGATGTGTAATTCCCCCATGCTTAAATCAGCTCTTCATTCTCCAGATTCTCCAGACCAAAAATGTTAGGACCCTGAATTTTGCCACTTATAAAGTAGCTATACGTAAAGTGTAGTTGGATATTGCTTTCCCACACACTTCTATCATATCAAGTGGCGCGGATTACTAGTGCTATAGAAGTACAGGGTGGCTGATGACGACGTCTAGGTGGTGTGCTCCATAATTGTTCATGTCTAGGTAAATACATAATACGAGGACGGCTTCTAGGTTTACAGGGTGGCCGATGACGAGGTCTAGGTAGTTCACACCGTGGTTTTCGGTATCTAGATGTAGAAATCATTCGAGGGTGGTGTATATTATAAAAATTAGTGATTTCATGTTAGCTATAAAAATGTTACAAAAAAGCCATAGCCGAAAAGTGCTAAAGATGCTTATATTTGATTTTTGTAAAAAATATGAAATGCTCAAAAAATTTACTAAAAAGGATTAAAATCTCCAAAAAAAATTAACTTTTAAAAAGGTAAAAGGCTAGTCGAGTTTTATATATTCTGCAACGAAATTACAGATAGAAAATAACTAAGATCTATCAAACAAACTCAAGTTTATTATATTTAATCGTAATGAAGCAAGGAACAACTATATATATATCTGCGTACTCTCATCCGCCTGTTGCGTTTTTCCCTCCTGTTCGGGATCCGACGCCCTGCTCGCGTCGATTTTTGCCTTCCCAAGCGAGTTACTGCTCACCAGACGCTGATCGGCAGCTTCTGCTTCTCCGGGGCGTGCACTTTCCTTGGTTGCTCTTGAAGTTTTGCGCGTGTTAACCGCGTTTACGCGCTCGCTTCTCCTTTTCCCTTCGGGCATCTCTCTTGAAGTGCCCGGTTTTCTTGCACCTATAGCAAACTGTCTCGCCCTTAGGTTTTCCTGCTTGTCTGCTTCTGTGCGGGTTTTCACGCTTATTGTCTTCTTCTTTTTTCTTGCGTGTGTCTTCTGCTCGAATGTTTTTTTCAAACTTTTCTAGTTTTTCATCTAGCATCTTTGCGAACACTTCTGCCATTTGCGCATTGCTATCATTTGCGTTTGGTATCTCGACAGCTGCCACCTTCGTAGCTGTGGCGCCAGGTTGTTTTCGTTTCGTCGGCGTGGCGTACGCCAGTGACGCCAGTAGGGTTTGTTCTGGCGGTGGCGGCGCGCGGTATTCATGTCCGCTCGTCGGTACGATTT
The DNA here is from genome assembly GCF_009193385.2 of Nasonia vitripennis. Classification (NCBI taxonomy): domain Eukaryota; kingdom Metazoa; phylum Arthropoda; class Insecta; order Hymenoptera; family Pteromalidae; genus Nasonia; species Nasonia vitripennis. The sequence goes on from NW_022279588.1 coordinate 1,207,950, forward strand.
CTGCTTCTTCGGCTATTTACCGAAAACTATTCTAATCGTAGCAGTCCATTCTGAGGGTTAGCCTTTGTATTTCTGGCCTTAAATTCTCGTGCAGTAAATCTAATTGCTTTTCTAGGCTCGATTGGGGCTTCATCTCCTTTATCATGCCTCCGAGGCACGCGATGAAGTCACGCAGGGGCTCGTGCGCGCCCTGATACCTCTTCTCTGCGTCTGAAGCCAGGCGCTGCTGGAAGCGCCTGTTCGGGCCGTACCATCTTGTTGCCGCCGTGTGAAACTCTTCTCAATTTCGCCAGTCTTTATTGTTTTCGTACCACTCTGCAGCTACATGAATACGAACTGCAACGCTGCTATTATTTCCGCTTCCGTCATTTGTGCTAGAGCCATGTTCGATTCGAGCCTATTTAAAAACCTGTCGATTCTGTCGGTCATAGTACCGGCGAATTATAATTCCCACTTCCGGACTATTGTGGTAATATCTTGAGCCTGCGACCTAGTTGACTGGTTTCCTGGTGTGGCTGAGCCATTGTTTATTGACTCTCGCCACTTCCGCCAGCTTCCCCCTGGTAATCGGCTTCTTGCGCCTGTTGGACGTGCGCTCGACGGGCGAGCATCCGCCGTCACAGCTGTCTCGCCTGTGTTTCTGTCTTCACATCTTCGGGTTGTTGGTGTTTCGGCAGCCGTCACGTTGCCGAATGTAACTCTTGCTGGTGTCTGCCCGGTCCCGTTATCTATGCGAGTGCTGGAGGCTCGCGCCTCCTCGCACTCGTCTCTGATTTGCCCTACTTGGTTTTTTAGTTCTCTCATCGTCTGGTGCATATTTTCGAGGTAGTCGGTCGATCCCGATGGCAGCTTCAAAATAAAAAATTTAAAATTAGTCTTAATATTATTACGACTGACTGTTAGGTGGAAACTTGAAGAGTTTCCCCTTTTACGCGAGTTTGCCTATCTGACACGCTCTACAGGTGTCCAGGGAGGAATCTGGTCTGGATCCGTAACCCTACCTGCAACTGCCCTTTCTTTGCTTTTGGTAGTGGTCCAAATTAATACTTATAAATCTTACCTTGCGATTTTTACTTGAACGACTCACTGAATGCAAATCTCTTTCTTCTAGACTTTTTCTCCCTTTGATATTTTGGAATTTTGGAAATGAGTGACTTGGATGAATATATATTGACAAAATGTATGGTCGAATTCTATGTATATTTTCTTTTGAACAAACTCTTTACAATTCTACACGAAATTCTCAGTTGAAATCTAAATGATGAACACTATTGTGTCTGACTAATTGATTTGGATCTGTGAATTAAAATCTGAATAAAACTCTATAGGTCCGCCGGCTTCTACGCCCGATCACGGAGTGTGAGAGCAGCGTGGTTCGAGAGCGCTCGGAAGAGGTTCCGGAACTCCCACGCCGTCGCCAGCTTACTTCCCCTTAGCCGCGTTACAGTGTCGGCGCTTGTTGCACTCATTAGGCCTTACGGGGTCTGGCAACTAGTTGCGCGCCGAAACTGCAACGTAGCTCCGCACGTGCGCCTCTAGTCGTTGGCGGGGAAGTTTTTTAGGTCAGCAAGATTCTTAGCCACTTGATACTTTTGTGGCCTTGAGTCTCGCTGTACCTTTATACGTGTAGAACTTTCTCGATCCCACATTTGAAATTATTATTTCAAATGTAAATCCAGAAAGTTGTCAGGTAACATCCTCCCCCCCCCCCTTGTGAACGATTTTCGTCCCCGAGAAACAACTGACGCCGTTATCTTTAGGTATGTGGTACTGTAAGTGGAAAAGGAAAAAAAAACTTGTGTTTGATGTGGTTGAGTGAAAGAGAAAAAGAAATTTTGTCAGAATGATTCGATTTATTCGGAGGGGCAAAGGGCTATAATTTACTTTTTATTCTTATTGCAATTTTTTTTATTATTATTTGTTCTGGTCTCCAGTCAATTGTGCTGTTTCTCTTCCCTTTTAGGTAATGTCGTTAATGTCTTGTGAATGATCGCTCAGTACATGATCTATATGTGTTTTATCATGTGTTGATGCTTTCGCTCATAGTTCTTTAATGCGTCTAGCCTATGATTGTTTTGCTTAACATACATACCTAGTGTATTTGGTTGATGGGATTTTGACTAGAGAAACGCCTTTGACGAGACTTCTGTGGGTTTTAAATGTTTTACTTTTATGTTCGGGTGGGTGGCTGTAGGGATTTTCGAATCATTCTGTTCCCTTAGTATTATTTATGGATATTGGACGTGCGTTTTAACTAATATTCCACTTACTTTTTGTTGTTGTGGTCCGTGGTCCTACATTAGGTGCCTTACATGCTAAATTGTTAGTACTTTTTGATCTCCTGCGCTAACTAATTGGTTTATGTCTAAATACTTCATTTTGTTAGTGTACAATTTTATGTTTTATGTTCTATTTATATGGATACATAAGGGTGGCAATTAAAACTTGGTGTAATGTAAAAGTATGAAAATATGTTATTTATTTCTTTGGGTCCCCCTTGTTTTTTGGTGCTATGTACAAAGAGAATATAATAGAAAAATTTTATAAAGAGAGAAAAGAAGAAGGAAAAAAAAATTAATTGCGATAATTGCGCGTAACTGTAAAGACTCATTTTGTCTTCTGCTTCCTCGTTGATTTCTTCGTCATTTTCCTTTAGTCATAGTATCTGTTCTGGACTGCTGAGTGGATTAGGGTTTTGGTCCATTGTTGCTCCTAGTAGATTTATTTCGCCATGTCCTTGTGGTAGCTCTTCTAGGTCTATTTCTTCTATTATAATTACATCAGGTGATGTCGACTGGTCCCTGCTTATTTGGTCGTCTTCTGTGGACATATTTTTTTCTTTTGGATTTTCTTGGACCCCTGTACAGTGTTCTTTGTGAGCGTCCATGTGTTGGTACTGTATGTACTTACCACACTCTTTGTGATGTTTTAATACTTCTCCATTTTGTATCTTACATACGAACTCGTGGTCCTCTTTGTTCCTGTAATCGCTCATTTTGCCGCAGACGCTGTGTCTTTTCCTGTATTATCTCTCGTTCTTTTTGAGGTGCCGTGGTGGTGCCCATCTTTGTCTAAATTTTTCACTGCAATGATCTATTGCTTTCTTGGCATCCTGTTTATCAAAGTACTGAACGAAGGCTAGATACTTCCTAAGTAATTTTAACGAAGGCTAGATACTTCCTAGGGGTTATAAATTGCGTTTGTTTATCATTGTGGGGTTTAATGCGGTCTATTGCATTGGTTAAAAGGGTGTTGGTTTCTTTTTTTTTTTATTTTGATTTAGTTAGTTGCTTTTGGATATTTGATTGTAGGGGTTGGGAGGTGTGGGTAAGGTTTTGTCGTGCGAGTACAATAATTTGTGTTTATGAAAGATATTAGTTCTGCAGAAGTGATTTGTTTGTGGGTTCTGACCTAAAGACGGTGCTGACCCACATGCTATTGTTGCGCATGGTTTAACTAGATACAGCAATAACCTGTATTTTAATGTGTGAGTCGAGGAGAAGGTAAAGAGAAATGCTACGTCCACGTATGTGGTGACAGTACATCTTATGTTTCGGTGAGTTATGTAAGTTAGGTTTCAGTGTTACATATGATTCAATGCTATGTAGGAGTGGACTACGTCCAAGTATGTGGAGATAAGACATTTTGTGTTTCTGTGAGTCAGATTTCAGCTTTTTAAACCTTTGTTGATAGAATTAACGGGGACATTTCAGTTAATATGGCCATTTGTGACTCACATATTGTCATCATTAATGTTCCCCTTTCTATTGTGTTTGCTTAATTCTTGTATTGTGTTTGTGTGTGTGTATGTGTTATTAGATTGTTAGTTATGCTCGTGGTAAAAGAAAACTGTTGTTTTTTTTTATTATTATAATGGGGGTTTTGCTTTATTTTATTCCTTAGATTTTTCATCTACATCCATCTTTTCTAAGACATTTTTAGGAGTGTTTTTATTTTCAACGCGAGTCATGAAGTAAGAATTGGTTGGGTCTATTTAAAAAATTAAACGTTTTTCCTGATTTATGGTGGTGTCTCGTTCCGGTCCGACTTCTATGGTGTTACTTGGTTTTGGTTTCTTTGGTAACTCTGGTAGTTCTGGTAACTCTGGCTCTGCGATGTTGCTTAACCTTGGTACTTCTTGTTGAATTACGTCCGCCTTAGCCTCCTTTCTGATTTTGGTTAGCATGGGGACATGTTGAGGTTTTGCTGTTGCGGGTTTCGGAATAGGTTGAGTTTTTAAAGTTGCTGTTCCGGCTGAGGGTGCTGCCATAGGGTTCTGCCAATTGGTCCATTTGGCTTATTTCTTACAAATTTGGTCATGTAATTCATACAGGCTCACGTCGATATCTCTCTTGCAGTACGGGTGGAATTTTGCATCTATTCCATTTTCGCTCTGGTTCTTCTTTCTAGGTTCGGCAAATGTTGCTTTGTACGTTGGGTCACTATTCTTTTTTGCTCTTTCTGCATCGGATTCCTCAAAATATTGAACGTAACCGTATGACAAACGTAACTTTTTGTCTCGTATGGTCTCATAATATATCATCTTTCCAAACTCCGCAAAGTGCTGGAAAAAGGCCTCATTATTTTCTTTATCGATGCCTTGCCAGGGTAAAATGCAAAATAACCTATCTTTACTCATTTCTCTTGCTTGTTGCGTGTTGTTCACAACTCGTACTTCGCGTTGGACCGAAGGATTTCTTTTTGCTGGAGTAGGAATGTTCTCATTGGGTAGCGACCTTCTTATCAGTATTGGTACTGTTCTAGCCAGTCTTCTGAACTTGTTTTCTCGTATGAGTATGGTCTTTAAATCATTTGCTCGTATAGCCTCCATTACTGTAAGTTATAGTAATCTTTTTGCTTCCAGGGTCTGTTCTGTGTTTTTCGGTAAAAATACACCGTGGTTTCCCAACTTGTTCAAATTCTCGCACAACGGTCCAGACTGGCACCTGCATGTCGCAGAATATTGATACGCTTGTAGCTGCCGTGGTCATCTTGCTACTTTCTGTAAATATAGATTTTTTTTGTATTAGGGGGGTTGTACTGTTAAAGCTTGGTTCATATGCAGGGCTGTGTTAATAATCGCATTCCGCTTCATTTTTAAATTGGGTTTCTATTATGAATGATTTGGATTTACTTAATTTATTGCATTTCGTTTTAGAAGTACTAGAGGTCTCTGTTAGGTTTGTTTCGATTATGGGATTATCGCAATTGGGTTTATTAGTTTGAGGTATTTTATATGTTTGTTTACTTAATTTTGGGCAGGGTATCATCATTCCGCATTTCATTCCCACTATTAATGCTATGATGCCTGCTATCATAACCAGTTGGAAGGTTAGACCGCTATACAGGAGGGTGATTATTTTATATTCGCGTCTTTTATGTTCTTTTAATTCACTTAATTTTTCATTTGTTTTAAGGGTTTGGACTTGGTTAAAGTCAGATTTAGGTCCAATTATCTCAATGCTTTGGGGTGCATCGTGACCAGGATTCTGGTTTTTTTCGTTGAGAATGGGGTACATGTCATGTATCTTTAGATTAATATCGGGTTTATACAAATATGTAGTTCGACTGGATTTGTTTTCCTATCCAATTTTATTTTTGTGTCTCTTTGATTTGTGCACAAAATTCGCATTTGTTCTGGTTTGACAGCTGAATATAACCAGGATTGATCATTTTCTTAATATTTCAATTGGGTTTTTGCACTGCTTCTATATCTTATGTCACAGGTTTTTAGTATTTCTGTGTTGGGGTTTAATAGCATTGCTACTTCGCAGTCCTTTGATGTAGGTGTGCTCTCAAATGGACCAAGTATTGGACAAATGAGGGTATAGTGTGTTTTTGTGCATTTGATTGTGGGTTCCACATCAAACTTTAATTTAACGTATCTTTCTTGATTGGAATTTATTGCTATATATTTACGCGATGGTTTCACGAAGACTATTTCAATAGTTTAATTTAGATCATTCTGTGGCACTGCCACCGGATGTAGTCTGTAAATTTGATATGGTTCTCTGTCCACAAGTGGTACATGTATTACGGTAATGGTCCTTCCGTCTTGGTGAATCGCCTCTATTTCTGATATTTAGATTATTTCTTCTATTCTTAAACGTCCGTCATAATTTGATGTAGCATGCTTGTTGTTATAAGTTCCGGGTGCATCTTTCGTTCTTTCAGATATCTGAGTACTTTCAAAACCTTCTCGTTGCTTTTTATTAAGTGGTTCAGTGTTGATTCTAGGCGTCTCACGTATACTGTTATTTGTACTAGATGTTTTAGTTCATCGTCTTCTTTTAACATTTTGTTTATTGTTTTGGTCATGCTTGCTTCGAATCCTTGGAGCACTTTCTGGTGATTTTTGGTCATGTTATATAGTTCTTCAAATTGCGCTGACACTATATGCGCATTTTGGTCCATTATCTGCACGATTTTCGTCTGGAATAACGTGTCTATGTTCTTGTAGATATTGTCTACGTGGTCAGTGGTGACTAGACCGAATAAGCTTTTGCTTACTGAGCCTATTATACCTAAGGGTGCTATTCTTTTCACTCGAATAATTCTGGGGTTTCTCACTGCTGGATATGATTGGTGTGTCATTGTTTTGATGGCTTCATTTATTTGATTTTGTACCTCTTTCAAAGTTTGGTCTTTTAACTTTATAATATCTAGTCCTAATGCATGTTTGCATTTTGTATGACTCCAATGATGCATGTATCTTCATGAATTCATCCACCTCGATGTAGATTTGAATTTTCCAGTCAGCTCTCCTTGTTCTCATGACGTCCACTCTCTCGAAGTAGATGCCAGGATTCGGGTCTAATGGGTCCATTTGATATGGGGATTGAGTTTGGGCTGTTATTATTATATTTAAAATTATGAGCAAAAGTTTGTTTAATTTATTCATCCTGCAAATTTTGATATGAGTTAATGGGAGTTTATAAGAATTTTATGAATGTTTTATTTGAAATTTATTTATGTTTATATGTTATTAATTAATCAGAATTGGTATCAGAGTCGTCCTCTACATGTTTTCTATCTATATGCTTTCGAATTCTTTTACCATTAGGATATTCTAAAATTACATTTTTCCTACCAATAAATTCAATAAACTTCAAGGGCTTATTTCTATAACCATCAAACTTTCCTGTTCGAGGTTCAGTAATAAGTCTGGCATAGCCTCCCACTTTTCCCTTAAATTGCCTAACCTTTTTGTCGTAAACTTGTTTCGATTTATGTTTGTTTTTAATTTGTTTTTCACCCGCTAAGAGTTTCATTTCATCGAGTCGCAATATGAGATCTCTAATGTACGGGTTATAGATTCTTAACTTTTCATCACAGGGTATTTTTATGGGGAAACAGGCTATTCTACCATAGACTAATTCGAAAGGGGTGAAGTTAGTTGCTGAATGTACGCTAGTATTGTACGTAAATGTCGCGAAGGGTGCTAATTTGTCCCAATCATCATATTTTTCAGAATAATTTCTGATAAACTCGACGAGGGGTGCATGGCTTCTTTCGAGAGAGCCATTGGTTTGGGGTCTATAGCCAGAAGTGGTCAAACGATTTGTTTTGAATAAGTTTAGCATGCATTGAACTATGTTAGATAGGAAGCTGATCCCTCGATCGGATAAAAATGCTCTGGGTGCTCCGAACTGACAAATAAGGTGTCTGACTAATGCGTCTGCTATTATAGTGGCGTTCAAATTTTTAGTAGGTATTGCAATGAGATATTTGGTCAAATTACATTGCATTCCATTGTTTGTATGTCGTTTATTTGTGTGATAAATGTTTCGTCTTCAAATAGAGTACGAATTTGAGGACCATCAAAAATACCTTCTTTTAATTTAGCTTCACTTATTGCGGGAAACTTTTCTCCCAAATACTGGAAACAATCGCCGTCTTTATCCAGAGCTTTGATGAACTGCTTCATGAGGCCATGTTTGATATGAAGTGGTGGTAGCAGATAGTTTGATGGGTCAATCAATGGCGTACGTATAATGTTCCTCGATCCTGGTTCAAAATGTGTTCTAGTTGGCCATACTTTCTTAACGTAGTGATTTACCCTGTCTCTACTATCCCATAAACACAAGAAGCAGGGATATTTAGTAAAACCTGATTGTTGTCCTAAGATCGTGGTTGCAATTTTAAGATCACCACAAATTTTCCATTGATGTTCCAAGTACTTTATTTTTTCCAATACAATTTCTAAATTTTCATAAATCTCTTTCAGCTTAGTCGAGTGAGCTATGGAAATCGATGAAAACCTCTTTCCGTTATGAATGCTTTAGTATTGAAGTAGCCAATCAAAATGTAAACTGGGTGCCACAAAAAGTTTGCAGTAGATGTTATACGATGGTAACACGCTGGGAAAGAGATAAAACAGAAAGAAACTTGAAATTTACAAAACCAATGATATGGTCTTCTCCAACGTGTCAAAATGACTGCTATTTTTGTATGACTAATACCAAAAGTTTTAACACGGCTACTAAATCTAAAATGGTATATGCAGACGTTTCTTCAGTAGTGATACCTGTGAGAATAGAAGTCAGGGATAAAACTGTTATCGAACCCATGGATGTGGACCGCACAGGCGAAGTAGAAGAAATGCAAGTTGATGAGTCCTGTGACGAAGAAGGTTCTGAGGTTGAAGAAGAATTTGACGAAGAATCAGCTAGAACAAGAAAAGCTCCAGAAATCTTTAACCAAGAAGAGTTAAGTGATGTTATTCAAAATTTAGGATTACCTAAAGATGGAGGAGAATATCTAGCATCAGTTCTTAAAACGAAAAATCTGTTAGCAAAAGGAACAACGGCCTCTTTTTATCGAGATAGAGAAAAAGAATTTAGGAATTTTTTTACGAACGATGAAGAGAATTCGTTGGTATATTGTATAGATGTTAAAGGTTTAGTCGATGCAATAAAACCGAATACGTATAAAGGCGAGGAATGGAGACTTTTTATTGATTCGTCAAAACGAAGTCTGAAAGCTGTTCTGCTTCATAACGGAAAGAGGTTTGCATCGATTTCCATAGCTCACTCGACTAAGCTGAAAGAGACTTATGAAAATTTAGAAATTGTATTGGAAAAAATAAAGTACTTGGAACATCAATGGAAAATTTGTGGTGATCTTAAAATTGCAACCATGATCTTAGGACAACAATCAGGTTTTACTAAATATCCCTGCTTCTTGTGTTTATGGGATAGTAGAGACAGGGTAAATCACTACGTTAAGAAAGTATGGCCAACTAGAACACATTTTGAACCAGGATCGAGGAACATTATACGTACGCCATTGATTGACCCATCAAACTATCTGCTACCACCACTTCATATCAAATATGGCCTCATGAAGCAGTTCATCAAAGCTCTGGATAAAGACGGCGATTGTTTCCAGTATTTGGGAGAAAAGTTTCCCGCAATAAGTGAAGCTAAATTAAAAGAAGGTATTTTTGATGGTCCTCAAATTCGTACTCTATTTGAAGACGAAACATTTATCACACAAATAAACGACATAGAAAAAGCTGCATGGCAAAGTTTTAAAACTGTTCGTGAGAACTTTTTAGGAAATAAAAAGAGTTAGAACTATCAGGAACTAGTTGAACAAATGTTGGAGAATTTCAAAAATTTGGGTTGCTTGATGAGTTATAAAATGCATTTCTTACATTCCCATCTTGATTACTTCCCTCTTAATCTAGGAGATGTCAGTGAAGAACAGGGAGAACGATTTCATCAAGATATAAGTGTAATGGAGAATCGATACCAAGGAAGATAGAATGTCAACATGATGGCAGATTTTTGCTGGACACTGAAGAGAGACATTAAAACAAATAACAGAAAGAGAAAAAGAAACCCATTGCATAGGTCATTTGAAGTAAAAAGAGTTCGTTACAAGAGAAAAAAGGAGTAAAGAAAGACATCGAGAGTTACTAAGCCAGTGAAAAAAAAGCAAAATAAGAAAAAAATATAAACGAAAGCAACTTTTCTCTGTACACAAGGAAGATATTATGTGACAAGATTTTTTACAATTTTTCGGTATCTTTTTCCATTTTTGGAAAGTTTTGATATGACATTTTAATCGGTTTAAACTGTTTCTTCTCCATTTGACCTTGAACTGACCTTGACCCTGACGTGATCGGGTAAAACTGACCCCAGATTCAGATTCAGCGACCAAAAAAACATAAATGTATGGCATTTTTATTTCTTTTAACCATTTCTTCTCAGTTTGACCTTGAACTGACCTTGAACCTGACGAGATGAGGCCAAACTGATTCCGGATTTGGATTCAGCGACCAAAAAAACATAAATATATGGCATTTTAATTTTTTTTTTAACTTTTCTTCTTAATTTGACCTCCAACTGGCCTTGACCCTGACGTGATGGGGCCTAACTGACCTTATATTCAAATTCAGCGACCCGAAAAACATAAAGATAGATAGGTCTGATTTCTCGCGCAGACAACTTTTTTTATTTTGTGTGCCGGTGTTATCCTTAAAAGAAAAACAAATTTTAATATTGTTTTTAAATCTACGAAGGTAAAAAATGTATTATTCACTTAATATTTAGTTAATAGAACCCTAAACCAACAATTATTACTTCCTACGGTGTAAAGTTCTCCCGGTAAAATAATCAAACCAAAAAAAATTATTTATTTATTTACGAAAAGGTTAAACAAGCGTGATTTTAAATCTATATTAATTAATAATGATTATTATTGTTGTAAAACTCTTAAAATATTGATCTTTCGTTTTCACTATTTGAATCCCGCGCCCGCTCAAAATGGCTGTCACGCGCTCTCTCTGCTTCTTGACTCTATCTCGACTCGGCCGCGTCAGTTGCGCGTGCCTAGTCTCGCACCGCTGTAAAGTCCCTAGCCGCGCCTAGTAACCACGCCCGCACGCATTCGTCTACGCCCGCGTTCGCTCTGAACAAACACGTGCCGACGGCTGCTATGCTGCAATGGCTAACCTCGCCTGCGTCGCGTCGCGTACTTTCTCCTTCAATTATCTTTGTTAAATCGCGGTGAAAATAGTGCGCACGTGTAATCTACTGGTTCGCGAGTGTGTCCTCTACCTGTGACAGTGATTTTCGAAGGTGTTTATTGGCAAAAGTAGAAATATAAGTGTGGGCCCAGGACTCTCTACCCCAAGCCGTACAACCAGTTGCTGCTTACTAATCAGATTAGTTCTCCTGACAATTTATTCAAACATAAATCGTTCGCATGACACTTGAGCTTGTTGCTTTGTGTTAAATAAACTTTTTACTTGTTCTAGGATGGCACAAGTTTCTCAATGACCTCTTTTCACCTGCGACAACTCAAGAAAATGCACGCAAGTATAAAGTTTTTGAGTATTGTCACACGCTTAATTTCCTTAAATATTATAATTTTTGCTTTCTATATTATTAGAATGAGTTATACGGGTTGGCTTTAACATAAACAAGGCTTTTTGTCGTAGATTTTTTGTTGATTGACAAATTTTGTTTGATAATAGAATGTATTGATAATAAGTTTAATCACTCGTCAAAAACAATTCATGAAATTTATTTGTGTAAAATTTTCTTCCTCTGCACAGACTATTGGACCAAATTGTCAAAAGTTTTTTTTTCAGTTTGTTCTTCACGTACAGTGTTTACTACTGGTACAGTGTTACCTAATTTAAGTTTACGTAAATTAAATTATATACATACAGGTTAACGAGATAAGTTTTTCACACTATATTTTTAATTAAATTAATAAATTATGATAAAAAAAGACAATATTCACATAAAAGTGATAAGAAAACTGAAAAGAAATAATAAAAAGGATAAATAGTCTGAATATAAATAAAAAGGTTAATGAAAAGTTGAAAGAAATTTCCTGTAAGACTTATTCGTAATTTCTAAGTTAATAAATATAAACATATGTTGCCATAGCAACGATTTATACTTTCGAACTTGCGTATTTTGTGATAACTTTCTTCAAAAACCTTAATTTAATAATGATATTTTATTGCAGAAACTTATGTAGCACTAATTTGATAATGTATAGCTATTTTTTAGAAACATATAACATACATTTTTACACATTTCAAGGTTATTAGTAATATAAAGATATTTAGCAGCAAGTTTTCAATGTAAATCTTAAAATTCTAATTATTTTATATTAATAAATTATAAGAAAAAAATTAGATCGCATAGTGTAAAATAAATAAATATAAATATGTCTAAAAACATTTTGAAAAACCAAAGAAATGTTTTAAGAGTTTCTAATATTATAACAACCCTGTTAAAAATAATGACGTAATTTCATGACGTCATTAACTGACGTTATTAAATGACGTTAAATGACGTCACTAAATGACGTTATAAAATGAGGTCATTTGTTGCTACAAATTGGAACCTTTTATGACGGCATTTCATGACGTCATTATTTTCAACACGTTATACTTCTCAATACTTATACTCTTAAATACTTTAAAAGTGATGAAATGGTTGCGTAATAGATGCTACCATCCGGATGGTAGTACGGAAAATAGGGGCTAACGCCAAAGAAATATTGTTTTTTAATTATTTTTTGTTTAGTAAAATTATTAAAAATTATTAATTTCTTGGACAATGAGCCCCCATTTTCCGTACTATTATCCGGATAGTAGCACTTATACAGGCAACCGTTTTATCAATTTTGAAGGATTTAAGGTGGCTCTCTGGTCAAAATCCCTTGTATCTCTCTTCCTTCGTAGCCAAAACGTCTGTAGAAACGCGTTGACTCGCTTTCTATGATAAATCGAGAATTTTCTTCTTCCCCTCTTTCTTCACTGCTCTGTGAATAAACGCCTGTAATATTTATTTATAAATTTTTTATATGTAATAATACGAAAAATTACTTTTTGCTCTTACCTTCATCAGCTGTATCGGTTCTACTACTAGTGCTGTAGCTACTACTACTACTACTATGACTACTGGTATTACTGGTATTACTACTGTTGCTACTTGCATTATTGGTACAGCTACGTGTCTCTGAAACTAAAGTATTAGACGTGCCATGTAATGTGCCATGTAAGATGACGATAATTCTCTCGATGAATTTTCGATCCTGACGGTTTAGCTTCTGAAACTGTAGAATGAGGCAGGTGACATAATTGCGTAAAATAAAAAATTAATTCTTACTACTATAGCACAAGCATCACTCATACTATTGAATATTTCCTCTTGGTGGTGGTAGTACTGCTGTTGTTGTTGCCCTTCATCGCGAGATTGTAGCTCTGAAACTTTATTAAACCTGCATTTTAATGTTTAAAAAATAATAATGATCATTATAATGCCAGGCGTAGTACTTATCAGAATTTGGTAATAGTAATGATCCTCGATGATTGGTGGCTGTTGATGCTCCAGCTTCTGAAACTAGAGAGTAAGGCTGGTGTTATTATTGTGTAAAAATAACAAATTTAATTTCTTATTATCGCACAAACATCACTCTCACCATTGCACATTGTTTGATGATAGGCCAAGCTGTAGAGCATTTTCACATGACATAATTTGTTATAGCAAACCGATTGTGCGAACATGTAAAGGATGATGAACAAATGAAAAGGTATAAGTTTTTCACTTGCATTTCCGTTCCTTATTGTTAGTTATTAACAATTTATTGAGAAAAAAACGCGATTTTTGTCTTTTTTTGCCTATAACTTTAAAAGCCAGGGAGATATTAGCATGCTATTACAAGATGATTTCTAGAGAATAGAAATATCTACAAAATGAGAGGTCAATACCTCAATCGGATAATTAGATTCTAAGATAATTATGAAAAAACAAAAAATTATGCATTTTTTCGAAAATTCATAGCTTGTCATTTTTTGAGCTAGTGCGTTAAAATTTTGAGAATAAGTAAGGATTTTAATGTTATTTATATGTGCAAAAGTTGTGATATCGGATTATTAGTTTGCTTAAAATCGCGATTTAAAGTTTGCAGTACGTTTTTTTCGACAGACCTGTATGCTCTACCGTAAGTCCGATTGGAATTTCAAAAAAAGGGTTGTTATAAGTTCTACGTTAATATTTGGTTGTCCTGAAAAGGGCAAATTGGTAAATCGTAGTAGTCAGAGAGCGTAAAAGAGACAAGCGCTTCTTGTCTGTACGTAGCTGTAAGAAACCTACGTTAGTAAGGAGGGGGGAGGGAACTGTATGTGGAAGATGAAGAAATGTCGAAAATGTGGAGTGACGATGACCTTGCGCTCTAGTCCGCAGACACGACCGAAACAGAATTCGAGTGCCCCCTAGTATATCTTTCAGGACTAAGTCAACTGGTAGATAATTCGGTGGACCTTGGTCGTTTGGCCGCTTGAGCGTCAAGGCATCGAAAAAGAGTGGACTTGGTCCAGGGAGCAAGCTTTGACCGGTTGCTTGTCTAAGAAGGAAGGGAAACCTCGACGTAGTGCGAGTAGTGTCGAAGCGTCCGAGAGCGGAGGGCTCTGCCGGTCGATTGTCTTGCTCGACTACGCGAGAGAAACTGATGAGAAGGAGTCAGAACTAGACCTATAGTTCGGGAGCGCGGACGTTGCCGAGAGCTCTGTCCGAGAGGGTAGGGAGGTCTGCACCAGGCCGAAGCCGGGAGACAACTGATGATCGCGCCTAAGTGCATCCCATACTTATAGGCGTTCGGCGAGCAGCACCGATACGCTAGTAGGAGTGGGGGTACTTGCGCGCAAGGGACTCTGGGAGACAGGGAATCGGGCATAAAAGCAACTGCGCGCGGCAGTCGTTGAGAGGGGGTATCAGGGTCGAAAAGTTGACATCGTGCACTACAAAACGTAGATTTCAGTAAAGTATGCAAAAATCGGCCGAGCGCGTGCTCGCGGTCGAGTGATGGGGGACGGAGCAGCGCCGGAGAAGAGGCGTACATAAAGTAATATTTAAGTTAAGTTAAGTTTAATATTTATAAAGTATAATTTTTAGGAAAAATCATTAGAAAAGGTACTCTAGGAGGTTTTTACGTAAATTTATTTATTTATATTTACATTTTTCTCTTTTTTCGAGGCGGTACAGAGTCGATTTTATCATCGCTAACATCAACATTAAAATTCATCATTGGCATAATCATAAATTCATCATTATATTTTGGTACACCTGAATCTGTGCAATAATAATATCAATAATATCTTGCTGTACGACGCGTTTACATATTTGTTTCGAATTACAAATGTTGGTACAAAAAAAGCAGTAAGTAGAAAAATTAAAAGAACGCCCGTCGTCTCTCCTCATACGATCATTTTTCCGATTGGTTTCCATAAGTTTCAATGCCACTAGAAGGTTCAATTCCCTTGTACACATTTTCTAACACGTCTTATGTACAGTTATACTGTCCATGTTCCGCAATTAAAAATATTCTTTATCTCTACATTTTATATTTGCTTGGATAAAGTTCTGGATCCCTCGTTCTTTTACTGTGCAAGACTTAGATAGTTTCATGGGCTGTCCACAGAGTAGACAGTCGTCATTGGCGACTTCTACCCTGGTAGAAAATTGACGAGTTGAACTAGCCAGTACAGTAGCACATCGCTAGTTCCAAAGACGAATTGTTTTTCACAAATTTCAAAAAAACTCGGCAACAACTCGGGAAGCCGAATTCGCATGCGCGCGCATATAACATCATTTTTTGAGGTTATTATGATGCAGTGTAATAACACTTATTCGATATAAGATAAAAATGATTTATTAATGAAGGCTTATGTTTTTATTAATTATTTTTTAATTAAGTGATATCAAACGTGATTTTAGATCTTGGTTCTGTTGGTGACTTAAGTTAAATGGGAGCCATAGTCTTAGTAGTCGACGTCCAAATTCATTAGTACTATTCCATCTGTGTTATATAAAAGCTAAATATCTCAATTTTTGTATAGATATTTTTTAAATTGTTTAGAAATTAGTTACCGTAACAGTTTTTAATAATAATTTAATAACTTTAGACAGTTGTATTTATGGTTTCCAGTGTATTTTTATATGTAAAAAGTTATAACAACTTTGCCTTTTTCCCGATGCATTGAGACGGTGGACCCACCTGACAGGTAAGAGAGCAGAAACGGATAACTTGCCGAATACCAGCGACGACGCTCAAAACAAAGGACCCGAGGGCTGCAGAGAAGAGGGCTCGCTAGGTTGAAGCGAAGCTGCGTGTTTTGTTCGACACGCCAACTCTCGTTACCACTAACACCGAGAAAACAACCTTGGTGAGCGGAGAGAGCGAGGTCCTGGAAGCTCTTCTACGCAAGCCAATGTAAAAGCTAAACCCATACGCCACCTACGGGTACGGCAACAGCGTCTGGCAGCGGCAGGTCAGGCTTGACTTTGAGGACACCTGGAAGGCAGCGGGTAAGGAGGAGGCGAGGCTGAAGAGGAGAGTAAGTGCCAAGGTCACCGCAATAGGTATATACAGCTCTGAATGCATGCATTTTAAGCAGCACTTTTTATTTCTTTCTTAAAACTCATGAATATATTTTTAATCATTTTTTCTCCGGAAGTATAGTGAAAGTTTTTCGTTTTTTGAAAAATTTTCACTAGGGGATTATGTAACACCCCGTACAAGCTCCGCAAAAAATGTATAAATATTAAATACTTAATTATATGAAACAGCATTTTAGATTATACAAGAGCATCTTATCTGCTCCCCCACTCCAAATACGAAGCTACGCGCCACAGCTGAGCTTAAAGCAGCAGTACAACAGCAGCGCCACGAGCCAGCCAGCGGCAACAGCAGCAAGCAGCAAGAAAGTGAAGAGAGCACGCAACACGCGTCTATGTCTATATAGACCGAGCGGCGAGTGTCTAAATGATTTTTGTATATAGAATGAGTGTGTGCAAGTATAAATGCGACAGTTTTCCCGGCGGCTCGATTCCCGCTCTCTCCGTGGCCTATAAAAGGACCCGCACAACGCGTACTAGCTCACTAGCTCCAGCGCAACTTAAGCGCCTAATCTCTTCTCAAGAGCAACTCACGCGTTGAGAAGATAAACGACTTAGTAATGAGTGAATTTTTTCGAATCGTTTCTATACTTATAAAATGTTAAGTCAGGCACGATATCGTATAAAAATTTAGGTACTAAAGCAGATAACGCCAATTCAAGCGTATCTACTTAAAATCTTATTTGTAAGAATCAAAGCGGATTTAATCATTAATTTTGTGACACAGAATATATGCAACAATTAATGCAATATTCTTATCCTTATTTATAATTTGAATATATTTATTTTGTTATAAAAAAAATGAATTTCGACTGCCTGGTATCCCGGGCCTGTTTCATATCATAATAATACACTACTATATATAATTACTTTCCTATTTATCATCTGTTGTCAAAATTCATTGTTCTTCTTAAAAATTAGAATCTGATACGCCCTACGGACCAAGAAGAAACGTGACCGTTTCAAGCCTCATTAATAAATATTTTCAAATTAATGTTTAGTTAAATGTTTAATGCCATTATTAATAAATAATATCTATTTTATATTAAATGATATATTTTCTTGCACTAAATCATAACCTAAAATTTTAAATTCATATTGCTTGGCGGGTTGTTACCGAGTATTTCACGGGTTAACGTCACCAGGTAACGGGGTAACTGGCGAAAACGGTTCAAATAAATCGCGTGATTTCTCAAATTCGGGTATTAATCGTCAACAACTCCTCAAGATTTCTACCAGGGTACGAGTGAAGCATCATCATCACTTGATGCACTTTCATTCTGCCTAAAAACAATATAATTGTAAAATAATTGAAATATTCTGAATTTTTCACTTGTATATGCTTTGGCTACCTCAAATATGCTCAAATACGAAAGTTGCAAATCATTGTTTATAAGCCTCTATCTCCAAAACTAACAGTCAACAAATTGTTATTTTTGTCTCTAATTTGTTAATTAAGCATTGTCTACCTATTTAAGTGATATAAAAAAGTTTTTAAAAGAGGTTTAAGTGATATAAAAAAGTTTTTAGATAGAGGCTTATAAACAATGTACATGAGTACATTTAAGGCAGACAAAGTTTAAACAAGTGAAAAATCGCAAAAAACAGCAATTATTTTGTAAAACAACACTTTGTTTATACACACACGTCCGTGTGCGCGCACACACGCGTGCTGATAGCACGAGATACGATTGCAGCGAAAAACGCATAATCAGCTGCACGAGTGTATTCTGTCTCTTTCTATCTCTCTCTCTCTCTCACACACGTTCTTCTTCGTGGGAAATCTTTGTGGCGAGAAGTATGAACCTTCAGCGGAAAAACTCACTTTGATTAGCACGTGTGCTCCTTAGTGTTTGTTTGCTGTCGTACATTTTCGCGAAATGCAATTTACCCTAAGCGCAACGGAGGCTGCAGGAGATGATAAGCCCTTTCATCACTGTAGATATTAATGTCTAGGGCTGTCAGTAATCGGCCAGCTCTCTTCGCGAACGGTGTGTTCATATTTGTTTTTCACTGTGCGTGCATCATTATTATTAATAAAAAATATAAAATGGCAGCAACTGATTCGGCTGAGCGCTTGGTGTCGCTAATTATCGACATCGTTGGTTTGAGTGACGCTAAGCAGCGGTTGCTGAAGTTCCTACATAAATCACTTTCTGATTCAGCAGTTGTGTATGACAACGAGGACAAAGCAGCAGCAGAAGGAAGAGAAGAGATCACTGTTACATTAAAAGGTCCACCTGGAAAACGGGTGTCCTTCACTGAGACGAGCAATCCGAATAAGCAGATTATCAAAGACATCGGATAAATCTAAGACAATATTGTCAACTTTGCCAATTTTGGTTGTGCGCAAAATGCGCGAAAGCGCACAAGTGAAGTATAATTAAAATAACAATTAATAATATAAACAGTGAACAGCGAGTAAGTAAGTGATCGGATTATAATAATTAAATCATCATCAATTTTTAATAACCACAAACACTTTGCAGCTGCGATTTAAGCGAGATATTTTCTTATATGTCCTGCTCGGTCGCACGCTGTACGAATTTGTCAGGTCAGCAAGAAAGCACGTCTCGAGCGACAAGGAGAGACACCTTAAACGAGGTGTGCTCTCTTGCTCTCTCTCTCTCACTCTCTCTCTCTCTCTCTCTCTCTCTCTCTCTTTCTCTTTCTCTCAATTCTCTGAATATGATAGTAATGAGTGAGACTGCTGCTACTTGATTTTGCACACACGGCATATAGCTCGCAATGAAATTTTTCTTTCGTTGCTGAGCAGTCGCAGTTGACCTTTCGTATGCGGTACAACTTTTTGACGTGAGTGCGCGATTAATTGCAAAAATAATAAATAAAAAAAATGCTTTTATCATTGAAAACACCGGCAAACAGTCAGACAGTGTACAGCCTACCAAAGTATTGTGAAGTGATAGACTTGCGTTCCTCCTCCTCCTCCGCCTCCTTCGTGCCGTTGCCGCCGCAGTCGCCGTCTTCATCATCAATAGCAACCATCAAGTTGGCATCTTCATCACCATCACCACCACTACCATCAAGATCACCGTCTATCCACAGCGCTCGAACCATCATCCATGTAGAGGTGGCTTGGGCAAATTATCAGCTAATAAAAATTAAACGACCATCAACGAGCGCGCTGATCCGAAACCGCAAAAATCGATAAAGTTGAGGAGGAGCGGAATAAAAGAACAATCAAATTTCAACAGCAGCAGCATAGTGAAAAAAAATGTGGCTGTGTCATGAACAGCTGATAGAAGTGAATACTTAAATAGATGGTGTGGAATTTTGGAAAATTTTGAATAGTTTCGTTACCAGAGAATCAATCTTATACGAAGTAAGAAATGCACTAGTCTTCGCGACAAAACTGAAATGAATTAGTCTTTGACGCAAATTCAAATGCGTCTTCGTTGAATGCAAAATAGTAATCTACAAGGATAAATTTAATTGTGACTGTTTTGATGGATTATTATAATTTTTTGATTTCGTGATTTTGATGCGAAAATCACGGCCATTTTCTTATTTTTCCAACTTAATCGCAACTTTGACAGAGATATATAAAATCTTAGGTAAAGTAATCATTAATAAAGTAGTAATAAAGTAGTAAATTTAGAATAATCAAAATATAATACGAATAAATCAAATATAATTAAAATACTACTATCGTACGATATTTTGATACAACGTGCGTAAACCGAAATGTAGCGAGCCCATTTTTGCACAAGCGTGCAGTAAATCAAGGTTTAGGCCACGGCGTGTCATAAAGCAATAATGTTTACCTCAAGTCAATAATGTTTACTTGCAAACGTTTCGCGCATATAAGAAAAGTCACGTCGTCTAGTTGTCGCGGAAAAATTGAAGCGCCATGAAAACGCACCGCTATATTACGCGTCGAGGGGTCCGAAATCCAGCAGGAAAAGCCGAGAAAACACGATAGCCGCTTGCAGCGTGTGTAAATAAGTGCGGCTGATATGTAAGGGGAGAGCTGAACTGTGCAAGCACGCTAATATGCGTGGCGAAGTGTACATGGTGGGGGGAGAGAGCTGCTTTCGTGACAAACGGTCGGTCGCGCCGCCGTGACGGTCGCCGCTCGCCGATTCACTCCCCAGTAAAATGTGTACCTGGCGAGCCTATAGAAGTATTCACTTCAAAAAAGATTTGCCTGTGCTCGTACCGCGAAATCAGCCGCGGATTTCGCGTGATGAATTATGTATATATTGCAAGCGCAAGATTTGGCGGCAGACGAAGATAGAAGCAACAAAGTGGTTTTATTGCTACGGCTGCTACACCTGGATGTGCCCCAGGTGTAAAGTCATGGAATGGACGTGTCTCTGCCCGCTGCCGTACTTAAAAAAATTATGTTAATCAATAAGTGAAAAAAACTGTTTTTTAGTTAATAAGATTTTTAGTTTTAAGTGATACCTTCTTTAAGAGGACGGATACACCTTAAATAGTCAAAAAATGGAAAATTCAATTTTTTGTTTATATTTTTCCCAAATTTTAGCTACCGTAGACTTACTTAACATTTGGGCTTCAAAGGGCACTTTTATACTAATAGATATGCTTCAAACACATATAGTTACCAGATGAGTGTGGGATTTTACGAAAAAATATTATTTAAAAAAGTTTTCTGGATATTTACATAAAATTTGTTACTTTTTAAAGTGTTTAAACAACCTTTGTTGATTATTTTCAGAAAACTTTTTTAAATAATATTTTTTCGTAAAATCCCACACTCATCTGGTATTATATATGTTTGAAGCATATCTATTAGTATAAAAGTGCCCTTCGAAGCCCAAATCTTAAGTAAGTCTGCGGTAGCTAAAAAATGGAAATTCTGAATTTCGTCCTTCGAAGAAATGTCATACTTGATAATATAACACATATAACCACATATAAACACATGGTTTATTACACCTGAATATATTTCATAGTTTAATTCATTTTTTAAACAATTTGGGAAAAATATAAACCAAAAATTAAATTTTTCATATTTTGACAATTTAAGGTGTATCTGTCCCCTTAAAAAACAATAAAACAATTGTTGCTGCTGTGGTATCCCCGGTGCATCCATCGATGTGGTAAGAGTAGAGAGGGGCAAGTCCAGGCAGACAGGTAGGGGAGGTAAAGGAGGGGAGGGTGACGCTATGGCTCGTCGGGGCAAGTCTAGTTGGGTCTCGCGGTGGGGGGTGATGACGCAAGAGCGAGTGGGTCCCAGCGGGGCCCCCTGGGGTGGGGATCGTGGCGGTCAAGAAGGGTCTTGGACGTTTTTTGTTAGTGTGTCATTATATGCTAAAATGAATACTTGTTTTATGCACCAGTGGACTATGATTTGCGCTGGCCATACCTTCGCAGGTAAAACAGTAATGTGAAGTTTGATAGAATAATATTTTATTATAGTGAATGGCAAGAAAGTTATAGAGTGGAGAATGTAGAGATTGAATTTCGTGAACGATTACCGCGGAACGAGGACTATTCGAACGATCAGGAAAAACGAAAATTATTAATAATAGATGATTTGATGCGTAAGTCAGCGAATAATGGTACAATAATAGATTTGTTTTCACAAAGGGCAGCGCGATATATCGCTGAATGCGAATTATATGGTTTTATTTAAGAATCCTCGAGACCGTGCACAGATTCAGCATTTGGCTCGTCAACTATACCCCGAAGATTCCAAGTTTTTGCAAGAAGCTTTTTATGATAGTACTATAAAGCCGTATTCTTATTTAGTTATTGATTTGAAGCATAGTACACCTGAGGAGTTACGTTTCCGTAGTTGTATATTTCCTGATGATGAATATTATTATGTTTATATTCCCAAATATTCATCGAGTCAGTACAACAAGTTAAATGTTGTGTAAAGAGAAAATATCGGTTCAGTTATAATCCGACAACGGCGAAGCGAGCATCTCGTGAGAGTCGAGCGTTAATTAGAAAGAAGCATAACGCATCGCCTTTTAAAGAAAAGCGTAAACATCTTTGAAAAAGGTTACGAAAAAGGCTGGAGCGAAGAGATTTTTAAAATTGTTAAAGTAAAAAAACGTCAAAACTTGTTCATCTATGAACTGGTTGATTTAGAAGGTGAGGAAATTGAAGGATTTTTCTACCCAGAAGAATTGAGTTTGGTGCACAGTGAAAGAGTATCGCGAGATGAATATAAAATAAATGAAATCTTAAAAACACGCGGTAAAGGAGCTAAAAAGGAGTATTTCATAAGCTGGATCGGTTATCCCGACAAATTTAACTCTTGGATTCTCGCAAGTGACGTAACAAAGCTGTAAAAATGAATCAATCGGAATTCACAGTAGTGCTCCCTAGTTATAGTAGCATGACATTTTTTCCGGACAACACGACGACTAGTTTTTCAGTAAGATTACCTCGTGCAATCGATTTACATGAAAAGTGGCAAGTTGGACTGTCATAAATTCATATACCCTGCACCTGTGAACAATTTCTTGCACTCAATGTTTAGTCAAGTGGACATTTTTTTCAATCAAAAAATTGTGACACCGTCTAATACACTGTATCCTTATAGAGCGTACATTGAAACTTTATTGAATTACGGACCTGATGCAAAAACTTCGCATCTCTCGCGCCCCACTCCTCTTGCAACAGGAAAAATGGATGAAAAGCCTGCCACTGATTGTGCGAATAAAGGTCTTTTAAGTCGTCAAAAATTTACGAGTGATGGAAAAGTCGTTGATCTTTTAGGACATCTACACATTGACGTATGTAACCAGGATAGATTTCTTTTAAATGGTGTAGAAATGAGAGTCCGTTTGGTACGTGTAAAGGACGCGTTTTGTTTAATGGATTCCTCCGATAAAAATTATAGTGTACATATAAAAGAAGCTAGTTTACTTGTACGACGAGCAAAAATAAACCCAGGTGTTTTAGTGGCACACACTAAAACATTAGCGATAATAACTGCAAAATACCCTCTGACACGCGTCGAAGTTAAAGCATTCAGCATGCGTAACGGTATACTTGGCGAGTGTTTAGATAATGTAATTCTCGGGCAATTACCGAAAAGGCTCATCATAGGATTTTTCAATAATAAAGCTTTTAACGGCGATAGATTACTAAATCCATTCAACTTTCAAAATTACGGTATTAATTATTTATCACTTTATATCGATGGTCAACAAGTGCCGGGTAAACCGTTACAGGCAAGCTTCTCCGCAGCTGCGCCTCTTTATCTAGACTGTTACCATACTCTTTATTCTGGTACTGGAATACACTTTGCAAATGAGGGAAATGATATCGATAGAACAGGATATCCCGATGGCTTTTGTTTGTTTGCATTCGATCTTACCCCCGACATGTCTGCTTATTGTGGTACGCATTGGTCCTTAGTCCGTAATGGAAATGTGCGTATCGAATTGCGTTTTGATAAACCATTAACACACGCCGTAAATTGTATCGTTTATGCTGAATATGACAATATTTTAGAGATCGATTGCGTCAAGTTATTTTAGATTACAATTCATAAGATGTGTGTAACAGTAAGAACGAACGAACGAATCACAGAACTTTGCCTCCTCCCTCTTTTTCGTTAAAGTTCTGCGTTGTATGCAGGAGGGTGAGAGGGAGAAACCGTAAAGAAGGGAGAGAGTTTGCCTATATAACATCTCCGGATTTTGAGGGCTGTTAGTTTATTTCTTGTATTTGAGAAAGAAACAGTCGATAGCTACAATGGATTTTATCATTTATATCCAAGCTTTTCACGATAAAGAAGGGTTATTTTTACCCAAGGAGATTGCTGTAATTGCAGTTGACCGTAATTTTATCGCTCATTGGATTGCGAATCCACCGTGTGATTACAACGAATTACCCAAGGGAATAATTTCGATTAATTCTTATCTTTCGTGTTATCATTACGGTATAGAATGGTACGATGGTGAGACCGCGTTGAAGGACATTTACCCGTCGTTACGCTATATTGCCAGAGAAGCACGCACAATTTACATACGTGGCTACCAGAAAGCTAATCTACTAGAGCGTATTTTGGGAAGACAGATTACAAATCTTGAAGAATACAGCTGTCCATCCTTTAGAAACTTATCCAGTGTAGACGATCATATTTGCATGTATCACGGAGGCTTACGCATTCAGAGTGCGCTCATGGTTGAGAAAGGCCTTATACGATCACACCGTAATCGACATGAACGAGCAGAGATAGAAGAAGAAGAGCCCAATTGAAAAACCTCCTCGAAGAGCACTCGTGGATGATGCTACATCGACGTTGTTGTCCTCGTCGTCATCAGGGTCGTCTGTAGCACCTCGTAAAATCAGTGACAACAACAACAACAACAACAACATCAGCAAAATTACTACTTCAGTTACTGCTACACCTGCCGAGGTTATTGAACTTGTTTTGCTGTCATTGTTGAAGAAGAAGAAGCTGCTGCTGTTGCTAGTCGTGCTCGTGGTACTGGTGGCGGTGGTAGTGGGGCAAATACAAAAAAAAGAGAGGGAGTAGTAGAAGAAGAGCCCTACTACTCGAAACCTTACGATGAACTCACTACAGATTCAGCAGGCACTGAGGGGCATATCAGCACAGACCGTCGGAGTCTTCTCAGCAGACCGGTTACCCAGGGTGTGGACGAGATCGGTCGCTGTTATTGCTAATACTCAAGAACATCATATACCTGGTGCTCACTGGATAGCAATTTTTGTCGACAAAAACGGTCATGGCGTTTATTTCGACTCCTACGGTATACAACCAACCGTGTCGTATCACCTTGACGGATTGCGACGAAATTGTACACTATTCACGTGGTCTACAAGTCGGTTGCAGAGTTTCGAGTTAGGATATCGTTGAATAAATCTATCCACCAATCTTTCTAGTGTCTTAAACACAAAGGAGTTAAGACTTATAGATCTATAATCCTTGACCGTGGTGTGACTTGACTTCCCTGTCTTAGAAATAAACACAACCTTGGCCGTTTTCCATATTTCAGGTACATGAGCCAAAACTACACTTGCTCTGAAGAGCTTTACTAAGGGGCCAACCAGTTCCTCCAGCCCCTCTTGAAGGAATGCCGGGTAGATTCCGTCGATGTCCGGCACCTTGAAGGGTTGAAAGTTCCTTATGGCCCACTTAACCTTTTCCGATGTAACGACCTTCGCCGCCAGATCCCATGCCGCCCTCTGCGGCCAAGGGTTTGAGTAAATAAAATAGAATATAATTTTTATTTTTATTTTTTATTCATGTATATAACCATATGGTACAGAATGTCGATGATTAACAAATTATCTTTTTTTCAAAACAACGCGACATTTTTTCGTTTGCTTAAAACTAATAATGTCCTTGACTGACGTTCGACCTATATGGAAATTTCTAACATATATACAATTATTCGCGCCCCGATCCTCATTTACCTCCTCCTCTCCCTCCTCCTCCTCCTCTGCGTCTATAATATCGAATACGTGATTTTCCATCATCTATAAAACAGAGTCGAAATTAATTTTTTTAACTATTCTCATAGTTGAGTCGGATGCCCTTTACTTTACACGTATCAAAGGTTTCGCTGTTGGGTGCATGCACTCCATAGACGTAGAA
Organism: Nasonia vitripennis; assembly: GCF_009193385.2. Lineage (NCBI taxonomy): Eukaryota > Metazoa > Arthropoda > Insecta > Hymenoptera > Pteromalidae > Nasonia > Nasonia vitripennis. Next base: position 1,233,951 of record NW_022279588.1, read on the forward strand.
TTTCGGACCACCCGAAACAAAGGTCTCGATGTAAGAGCCTTCTCCGTACTCTTCCAGTTCATCTGTTAATTGACCTAGCAGAGAGCCAGTTTCTGGTTCGTACTCATCACGCTCACCCTTTGATACGCATATGACGGAATCGGTATCATAATACAGTACCCGCTCGCCTAAATTTTCGAGATATTTATACAATTTTAAACGTCCTTGCGCAGACGTGTAAGCGGCAATCACTATATTCGTATTTCGCGCCGAAGTAGCTACTTCTGTTTTTAACTTACTGGCTGCATATATCACATTCTCGTTAACTAAAACTATTCTACCTACTTCCTTTTCCGGGCTAGTTAATAATTGTAAAAACTGCTCACTCGAATTAAATATTTCGGTGTTTGGCAAATTACCTCATTGTCCAAATTTCCCCCATAAACTATTTAAACAAAGTTTTGCAACCGAGCGCATGCCCGGATTTTTCTCTATTTTTTGAGGATCTAGATCTATACCCTCCTTTTCTTTATAATAGGCGATGTAAGCCGCTTTACTAGCCTCATCCGTACAATGACGTGGCCAGCCCGAGCTCTCCTGTTTTAACTTTAAAAATAAGTTAATGTAACCGGTAAACAATCCGCATGTCGTGTCGTCTTGATTACCGGCTTTAGGGTCGTACTGCGTTATCTGGTATTGCCAGATAACGCTGATATTTAAAATTGTATAACCGAGTTGTAAACTTTTTTTAATCTCGTCCGATACCCATGTACCGCTTAAGGCGCGAGCTTTCGGCGTTACGTATGTACATGGGACTTTGCTCAAAATTTCACAACAAGTTCTGCATAAGGAAAAAAGTAACCGATTATGCAGATGATACGGTAGCACAGGATGAAAGAGTTTACGCGGCGGTAGAATCGTACATTTAACTAAGCCTTTAACACGGTCAAAATATTCAAAATTAGGCCCAGTTAGTTCGAGACAGTCGGTGCTGTTATATACGCGCGGGTGTTTTATCAGAAACTTGCCCGTTTTACAAACAAAGGGGTATAAAGAGCAAACATCGACATATTTTATTTTTTCACCCGGTTCGACTTTATATAAGGTCGCAATGTTACCCGTGCGACCACCGTAAAAAGCATCTCGCGGATTGAGAATTTCATTATTGGGTGATTTTCGATTAAGCGCTTAAAAGCGTTTAAAGTAGTAAGTTATTCGAATTAAAGTCATGCTCCCAAATTGTACACCCCCGCGCGGCATCTCTCGCATATGGCAAAACGCTCCTTCACTGACAGCGGTACGGCGGACGGGTCACCCGGAATATGCTTGTCGTCGGGCCCCGCATTTAACCTTAACTCCTCGAGTTTACTTTCTATTTTTTGCAAGTCGAACTGACTAGCCTGCACCCCGGTGAACTGAGCGGTAAAATTTGCGTCGATCGACCTGGCCGTGCTGTCTGAGTGAGCACGACGTGAAAATTGTCCTTGCCCTTCCGTGGGCTCTGGAAATTCCTGTGGGTGTGCACCTGTCGCTTTGCCTATTAGCAAAGCTTCCTGAGCCTCCGGCCAAGCACTCGTGATTCGCTTCACGCGCCGGTCGGTCTCGGAACCGTCCGTGTCTATTGCCGTCTGGCTGAGGGTTTTTCTGAACGATTTTCCGGAGCGAGGACTCATTTTCCCGTAGACTCTAAACCCTTCGCTGGCATACTTTTCTTGCTTCCTAACGTGCTCCGGGTCGCTCTCCGCGTCTCTCTCTCTTTCTTTCTTTCGCGCACCGCGATTGAGCACTGATTTAGCGGCGTCAATTATGCCTGCTGGAGCCATTTTGCCCGAAACGCGCACTGATTTTAAAAAGAGATATTTTCCTTTTTACGCGAGAGGAGAGAAAAAATAATTGGTCAATCGAGCACAGTGCGACGGGGTAACCGTCTGTGTAGAAAAGTCCTCTCTCTCTTTTCCCCATGTTGCTCTCTATCCGAACTGCCCATGAGTTGATACTCATAATTATTGGTATGCATTTTAGATAGAAAAGAGCCGAGAAACAGCCGAGTAGCCGTAAGCCCGCACGGGAGAGAGAGAGAGAGATACCAGCCGCGCGACTACACACACACGCTGGAGCTCACGCACGCTCACACCTAAGCCGCTCGAGTCAGAAGATAAGCCCGCCGCCGGGAGGGGGAAAACCTCGCGCCAGGCCGCGGCAGCAGATACTATACTGCTACTTGTATGTGTGAGGCGTTGAGTGTGTGTAAAAAGAATATTCACCTATGTAACCTAAAGAATTATTTATTTGTAATGTATGACATGAGAGGTGGTATGATACAGTGTGAAAACCCAACGATCGCACGAGAAAACATACGTAAATCGCCAAATGTAACGGCACTAGACCGATAACTATGTATTGCGCTTGTGTGAGTACTCTAGGGAGGTGTACCGTCGCGCCTCGGCCAGAGAATTCGCCCACTTGATTTTTCGTCGCAGCCCAGAGAACATCCCTACGGTTGGCCTCTTGACTTGGATTGCGGACTCAGCCCAAAAAGCAGTACTCCGGGATTTTCATAGTAATTCGAAAGGTCGTGATTTAAGTTTAGTTTTTCCGTTGTGAGTACGAGAGAGAAGGACGAGAGAAAGTGTGGTTCAGTCTGCAAGCCGAAAGGTAGTACTTTGTGCTAAATTACCACAATCTTTGTAATATTTTGTCTATCTAAGAAATAAAGTCGGAAGTCGTGAGAGTCGGAGAGTCTGCCCGTGGTAGTTAGCTGATCAGCCGAGATTAATATTATCGGAAGTGAGAGAGTGTTATGAGAAAAACAAGCTTAGCGAGTAGTGCGTAATTATTGTCTTTGAGTTACGTTCACGAATAATATTGACAGTCGAGATTACCGCCGGAGTTATTTCATTAAAAGTCGTAAAGTGTTATCAAAACGAGGGATTTGTACTTATTTTTCCTTATTTTTCCCACGACCGAATCTCCTCAGAGTACAAGAGTGCTCTAGTAGCCGCGGCAAAGCAGTTGAGAAGGTAAAGTAGTCCGACCTGGCGCCCCTTTTTCCTTCGTATAAATACGGTCGGACGTGAGTCAGTATTAATTAATTAACGTAAAATCTACCTCGTTACAGTGGCTGCCCAATGTGTGGGGCACGGTCGTGGAAAATAATTTACGAGTGATAGTGTTCAGTGCGCGACATTTTGAAACGTGGCACCAGTTTCGTTAATCGTGAGCCGTGTCTAACTAAAATCAAGTGTATAAATAATTCCAATGAAGCAGAGAGTTGTATGATACTGCCGGAAAAATTTAAATTTTATTCGTGTAACCGCCAGAGAAAAATTTACTCGCCACGTGCTGACAGCCGCCGTGATCGCAAAAACTGGGGTTCTCAAATGTAAAATCATGGTTTACCTCAGTGCTCTTTTTCGATTATAGCCTAACAAAAGACGAGTTTGTGCATTGCTCTAACAGTCGGTTGAGTGTGCAAATTTTTCCCAACACGCAGTAGTGGAAATTCTGCCGAAAATCACTCGCCACGTGTCGATAGTCGCTGGGAGTGTAAAAACTGGGGTTCTCACAAGTGAAATCATGGTTTACAGAATTACGCCCTTTTAAACTTTACAGTGGCAATATACGGGTTTATTAATATTTTTACGGCCAATTGTGAGTGCAGAATATTTTCAGATTTAATACGAAGCCGAATTAAATTTTTTTTGCCTTCTTGCAAAATTCAAGTTGTAGTAGTTGAGAGAAAATTAACGTTTGACGGACCCGTTTTAAAATTTTTTTTTTTCTTTTGCCTCGTTTAGAATTATAAAGGGATTCGAAACGAAGAAAATAAATTTTTTTTTTGTCGTGAAAATTTACAGCCGTAATTTTCCGAAGAATAATTGGAGTTATAGAATTTTTAAAATACCGAGCAGTAGTTGAAGACGTCGAGAGTTGAAAAATAATTTTGTTTTTTTTTTCCCCTTTGTTGATTTGTTTGTTGAGAGAGTAGAAGCCGATAAGAATAGTGAAGAAAATTTTCTTTTGCCTATAGTCGCTTGATAATTGCTTAAAACAATCATTTTAGCCGAACAA